>NC_091469.1:157873529-158566029 GCF_036971445.1 Narcine bancroftii
TCCAATTGGAGAGGTTCCAATAGTCCACTAGGTGCATAGATGGCTAATTGTTCCCTTGAGTAGTGAGATTCTGGTAGAGTGCCAGTTCGACTTGCGAAGATCAGTGCACTTCTGGTACTTATTGGGGGCCAGGGTGATCTTGGTGGTTGAGGGAGGGAAATCAGTGGATTCCACGTGAGAAGCTGGCGATGGAGAATTTGGTAAAATAACCATAGAGGAGTGGTGACTAAAGTAAAGGGCTTAATTTATTTGGACACAATAGTCTTGCTAATTACTGACTGATGGATTTGTTGTGACTTTTGTGTGATTTTAAAAATTATGTTTAAATTATGTTACTAGAAATCATTCGGAACAAGGTGCAGTTTTCCAAATTCAGCAGATCATTTGCTGGGATACAGTCAAAGCTTAAGAGTTGCTACTTTCCAGTTGAGAAAGTGTATTGGGGAGATAAGGCGGTGGTGGATAGGTAGGTGACTTCATAGAAGTTTGCAAGATTATGAGAGGCATAGATGGTGGACAACCAGCACCTTTTTCCTGGGCGAGACTAGGAAACACTAGAGGACATCTTTACAAAGTGAGGTCAAGAATACGTAGGGGAGTTGTCAGGGGTAAGCCTTGAACAGAGTTGTAGGTGCCTGCAATGCATTGCCGTGGGTGGTGTTGGAGGCTGGTCCAAGTCTCTTGGACAGGCGCAAGGATGCAAGAAAAAATAGTTGTGCAATAGGGAAGGCTTAATTTGTTGGGTAGGTTTGTACAGGTCAGCACAACATTGTGGGCCGAAGGGCCTGTACTGTGCTGTTGTGTTCCATGTTCAAAATGAAGCTGTGGTGAAGGTCCCTCAAGGCCACTCTTTCAGTATCCTAATTTTGTTGAGAAAATGTTTGAAAAACTGAATGCCGATGGCAGGCTTTATAGCTGATGAGCTGAACATTGAAGATTATTGGAAGAAAATCTGGCACGACACAATCTCCATGCCCCAAAGGACTTTGGAGCTAGTGATGTAGATTTGGTGTAATTCCAGTCATGTCATAATTAACGTGCACAGCAAACTTCAAAAAATAAGCACTGTCGACGAGCCCGTTTGTTAGCAGGATTTCAGCCCGAAAATGTCGACCATTCTTTTACTTCCACTGGTTGTTGTTCTACATTTCAGCATCTGCAGTCCCTCGTGTTTCTCCTGTTTGTTACATGGACCTGGAGACAGGAGGAGACGTCTGCTGCTCTTCCTAGTAATTGCCATGGGATCTGTTACAGATACTATTGATTAACCTGTAATGACACAGAAACTATAATACGTAATATTGCCTTTTGTCTAAGATTACTATTAGCATTTGCATTGCCTGGTGCACCTTGTAGCCAGAGAAAAAGAAGAAAAGGAGAGCTCCACCACCCCCCACACCCCGAGTCATCGAGTGTCTGTGGATTCACCTCCAGCACTTCCTTGTCTTGAATTCCGATTCCGGGTTGTCATGAGCCAGTCTCCAATGGCCCGCAGTCTGGTGTGAGGTCTCAAGTGGGTTCTTCGACCTCAATAGCTCGCCGCCTCTGTATGTCCTTCAGCTGCAGAGCCCTGTCCTTGGGGTCATCTCTGCATCGGTTTGCTGTCTGCAACCCCATGTGCCACTGCCAAACACTTGGGTCCAGGGCCTGTGTTCGCAGGAGTTTAAAATAAAGCCACTTTGGCTCCTTTAACAGGTCACTTAAAGCCTGTGCATAGCTATTGGCAGTAGGACTGGGTGGTAGGACCCTGCAGAGCGTCCCTGCTCTCCAAGGGTCCGCACGAGTGGTAGCAGCGGCTCCAGCTGCTGGAAATGCTCCAGCATTTCTTTTGATGCTGGTGAGACTTGTTCGGCCCCGGTTGAAGACTGGTCTGCAAAATGACGCCTCTGTGGAGTGCAGAATTCCCTCTCTCTTTGGATCCTTTATCTGAAGGCAAAATGCTTATTGTCTAGTGTGCCAAGACACAGTATAAACCTTTGTTTTGCATGCTATTTAGGCAAGTCAGCACAAATACAGGCGGTCGTACAATAATAAAACAAAAGTGCAGGGTGTAGTTACAGTAGATCCAAAAACGCAGGCTTTAAAGTAAAGTTAAGGCTTAAAGTAAAGTAAAGAGTAGAATGGTATCAGCTTATTGGACATCCAGTAGATTAAATTTGGAGCGGCATAATTAGGATAAGGATTCAGTGCAGAGCTTGCAACCTAGGTTTGAGTCCGCTGATGTCTAGAGAGTTTCTACCTTCTTCTCATGTCTGCGGGGCTTTCCTCTGGGAGTTCACTCACGTTCCTCAGACTTGCGGGGTTATCCTGTGACATGAAGTTGTGTTTCTGTGTGTTTCAGTACCTGGAGCTGCGGTTTAATAAGGCGACAAGATTATTTGGGACGCTGACCTTTATTTTTCAAATGGTGAGTACAGTTTCTGCAGACATTTTATGATGGATTTAAATGCTACTGAGGTAGAATTTTCTTTTGAACAATCACCAACAAAAAATCCATGCAAATAAACTCCATGGACTCCTTTTGCATCCTCCTGGAAATGTAGATGCCAGGTTGAATGCAAGGCTTGGCAGAATGAAAGTTCTTCATTATCATGTTGCCCTGTTCCAGATGAGTATTGTGGTTAATTGGCCAGATAATTGTATGTCGTCTCAGGAAAATGACAAATAAATTAGAGAGGGAGGGTGGGGGTAGATCAGGAATGCGGTCTTGAAAGAGACTACTAAGTCCTTGCAACTCAACATGTTGAGACAAGTTTATCAATTAATCCAATTGCTTTGGGTCTCTGCCACTTCTCCCAAGGTTCTCTATTGCTCAGCAGGTTGGCATATGATTAATTAAATGAAGACTAAATAAGGACTAACAGAATCTTACAATGGGCAGAAATCAATTGGTGGAATTGATTTAGACTGGCCAGCTCTGAGAAAGGACGTATTGCCGAGGGGGCTGGGGGTGGGGGGGCAGGTGTTGGTGTGAAGCACAGATTCACCAGAAGCAGGAGTGTTAAATTGAGGTCAAATCTCTTTCAACTAGGCCTTTAGTTAACTTGATTTGTCCACTTTGAGCTTTCTGCTATCAGTGGCAAAACCAGCTTTTTTGGGAAGGCGATGGTGGGCCACTATCTTGGAGGAAATGTTCCCATCATGTTGGGAGTTCAAGGATGTGATGTTCAGGCTTTCTAAGGCACTAGTGAGACCTCACGTGGAGTGCTGTGAGCAGTTTTGGGCTCCTCGATTTTAGAAAGGATGTGGTGACTTTGGAGAGGGTACAGAGGAGGTTCACAAGGATGGTTCCGGGAATGAAAAGGGAAGCGTTTGACAGCTGTTGGCCTGTACTCATTGGAGTTCAGGAGAATGAGGGGGAGCTCTCAAATGAAACACTTGGATTTTGAAGGGCACAGATGTAGAAAAGTTGTTTCCCATGGTGGGAGAGTCTTGGACAAGAGGGCACAACTTCAGGATTGAAGAGCATCTGTTTAGAACTGGGATGCTTAGGAATTTCTTCAGCCAGAGGGTGATTTGTTGCCACATGCGATTGTGGAGGCCAAGTCGTTGGGTTTATTTAAAGCAGAGGTTAATAGGTTCTTGATTATCTAGGACATCAAAAGTTATGGAGAGAAGGCCAGGTAATGGGGCTGAGTGGGAAATTGGATCAGCTCATGATTAAATGGCGGGGCAGACTCGATGGGTTGAATGGCCTATTTCTACTTCTTTGTCTTTTGCTCTTATCCAGTGATGGGATCTGGTGCGAGGGTGGGTGGGAATTGATGCGAGAGAGGGTCATTTCAAAATGTTTTGTAGAAAGGTGATTAATTAACTAACTGTAGCCAGAGAAGCTTGAGTGAAACATCACCTGTAGGATGGTCCATTGTAAGAGTGGGAGGTAACGGTTTTGACTTGTGAGGCCTTGAGAGGAGGCTCAGTTATTGGCCGTGATAACAGCCTGGAAGGGGAAAAGGATTTTCTCCTGTAAAAAGTGCATCCAACTTTAACTTCTCACAGACCATGTTCGGAAACTGGAACTGATGAACTCCAGATAACTTGATCGACAGGGTGATGGATAGGAGTTACAGGTCGCTCCCAGGAGGCAGGTAGCTGGGTGACGATCAGGATGGGGAAAGGGGATATGCAGTCAGTATGGACAGTCAGTGTACCCTGTGGCCATCCCCTCAATAACATGTACTGTTTTGGATACTGTTGAGGGGGAGGACAGGTCTCTGGCATGGAGTCTGGCCCTTTAGCTCAGAAAGGAAGGAGGGAGAGAGGTGAGCTCTAGTGATAGGGGATTCAATACTTGGGGAAACATACAAGAGGATCTGTGGATGAGATAGAGACTTTCAGATGCCGGATGTTATGTTGCCTCCTGGGTGCTAGGGTCAGGGATGCCGCGGATGGAGTCCATGGCATTCTCAAGTGGGAGGGTGAGCAGCCCAATTGTCGTCATCGCCTTCAGGGACTGGTGACGTGGGTAGGATGGGTGACAAGCTCTTGGACAGAAGTGGGAGAAAAATATAGCAAGGAGATGCTGCAGGAGGTAGGGCTTCAGAACTTTTGATAATTGGTCCTTTGTCCAGGGGGAAGGTACGACCTGTACTGGCAGGTTAGTTTGGATCTGAACTGGAGGGAGCTAGAGCAGCACTAGAAATTGCAGAGGGATGAATCCTGAGTGCCAGGGATATGGAAAAAAGATGTTCGGCCTGCAAAGACTGAGAGAGAAAAGTTGAGCATAATGGGCAATAATGTTCTGCGTGTGTGTAAGGAGTATTATAGGAAAGACGGATGAGCTGAGAGCATGGATCACCACTTAGAATTACAAAATCTGGTGAGACCACGCTTAGAAGATTGTGTTGCGTTCTGGTTATCTCAATACAGGAAGGATGTAGAAGCTATGGAGAGGGTGTAGAGGAGATTTACCAGGATGTTGCTTGGATTGGAAAATATGCCTTTTGAAACCAGGCTTTTCCTTTTGGAGCGAAGAAGGATGAGAAGTGACTTGATAGAGATTTACAAAATTCTGAGAGGCATAGATAAGGTGGACAACCAGGTTGAGAGTAGCAAACACCAGGGAGCATCTGTACAAAGTGAAGGGTGGAAAGTTTAGGGGAGACATCAGGGGTAATTTTTTTTACACAGAGAGTTGTGGGTGCCTGGAATGCTTTGCCAAGGGTGGAGGCTAGAACAAAAGGGGCTCATTGAAGAGACTCTTAAGACAGTCAAATGGATGAAAGAAAAAAATGAGGTTGGGAGAGTTTAGATTTTGTTAGGTATATTATGGTCGTGGGCTGAAGGGCCTGTACAGTAGAGTTATGACATTTTTGACATTAGTGAAGAGGAGTAGGACTGGCAACTCATTGTTCCAGGGAATGTGCAGAACAGACTAAAGGGCTTCTCTGCTCCATGGATGGAACTGAGGAATGAGAAAAGGTTGACCACATTAATGGGATGGTATTATCGACCACACAGTCATCAGCAGGGATTGGAGGAGCAAAGTTGCAGAGAGCAGACAGTTGTAAGAAACAAAGTTGAAACAGTTGGTGATTTTACTATGGATATATTAAAAGCAAAAGGATAGTAAAGGACAAAACTAGTCCTATCAAAGGCCAGAGATTTATCCATGGAGCCAAAAAAGATTGGAGAGATCTTAAATGGATTTTTTTGCATCTTCATTTAGTCAGGAGATGGATGGACGAAGTCTATGGAAGTGAGGAAAAATAGCTGAAATTGTGGAATCTAGGTAGATTACAGATGAGGAGGTGCTTGCTGTCTTGAGGCAAATAAAGGTGGGGAAATCCCCAGTCCCCAGGGCCTGACAAGATATTCCTTTGGAACTTGAAAGAGGCTAGTGTCAAAATTGTAGGGGCCCCAGTAGAGAAATTTAAAGCATCTTTGGTCATGGGCAAAAAGTGCAGGATGATTGCAGGAAAGGTAATGTTCCGCGATTCAGAACATAAGAATGTAAGAAATAGGAACAGGAGTCGGCCATCAGGCCCTGCAAGCCTGTTCTGCCATTCATTGAGATCATGGCTGATCTGTTGACAGGCTCATCTCCACCTACAGTGCCCTCTATAATATTAGGGGCAAAGACACTTTTTTCCTTTATTTGCACCTGTGCTCCACAGTTTTAAATTTGTAATCAAACAATTCACATGTAGGTAAAGTGCACTTTCCAGATTTTATTCAAGGTTATCTGGATACATTTTGGTTTGACTACCTAGGAATTACAGCACTTTTTATGCATTGTCCCCTCATTTCAGGGCACCATAATATTTGGGACATTTGGTTTCACAGGTATTTATGAATACTCCTGTCTGTTGAATTGCTTCATTAGTGCAGGTATAAGAGAGCTCGTCTTGCTCTGAAGCTTTTGATCACCTTTGGAGTCTGTATTTGCCATTTTTCAACTTGAGGACCAGAGTTGTGCAAATGAAAGTCAAAGAAGCCTTTATGAGGCTGAAAAACAAGAATAAAACCATGCGAGACGTCGCCTAAATCTTAGGATTACCAAAAGCAACAGTTTGGAACGACATTAGGAAGAAAGAGCCTACGGGTGAGCTCGGTAATCGCCAAAGGACTGGTATTGCAAGGAAGATCTCCATGGCTGATGACAGAATTTTCATCTTAAGAAAAAGTCCCCAAATCCATGTCTGATCGATCAGAAACACTCTTCAGGAGGCAGGTGGATAAGTCGATGACTGTTGACTGCAGAGACTTCATGAACAGAAATGCAGAGACCACACTACAAGATGCAAACCATGCAAAGGAGCTAGGCTTTGGATCTTGGGCAGTTCCTTTATGCCTCCACACTTTGCTCTTGCCGTCACTCTGACTTGTTTAACTTAACCCCCTTCTAATTCTTAGCACACATTCAAAAAAGTTCTTTGATTCACAGTCCAATCTCACTTCTCACTCCTCCAAGTTCACTGGTATCAGGCAATTCTTATACTGTGCACAGAATTTAACATTTATGAAGTTCACCAGGCTTTGGTGCTTGAAAGGTAAATGGTTACCGCTCAGGAAGGTTCTTGTTGGTTTTCAGAGAGAGATTTGTTCCTTGTTGGACACCCACAACTGATCCCTTCCGACCAGCCACTTCAGTGTCTTGCCAAGAAACCTGGCCCATCAGGGTTTTCCAGATGATAACCTCTTTCTTTTTTTTTAATGTTTTATTTTTCACACTATGAACCTTACTGACCAAAATACACACAAACATTTCCCTCTTGAATATACACAGTGTCATTTTCTCCCTTTTTTCCCCCCTCCCTTCCCTCCCTCCTTCACCCACTCAACGTTCAACATATATGATACATTAAACCCATTAAACAATGTCATCACACAATGAAAATAAACAAGAGATTTGTGTCATCTACTTTTGCACACTGGGTCAGTTCATTTCGTCTTCTTCTTCTGTCATTTTAGGGGGTGGAGGTCCGCAGTAGGACTTCTGTTGTGTTCCATGTATGGTTCCCAAATATGTTTGAATACTGTGATGTTATTTCTTAAATTATATGTTATTTTTTCCAATGGAAGACATTTATTCATTTCAAGTGAAACATTATAGACTCAGCCATCTCCTCTTGTATGGACCACAAGGGTTTTGACCAGTTTCTCTCTCTCTCTCTCTCTCTCTCTCTCTCTCTCTCTCTCTCTCTCTCTCTCTCTCTCTCACTCTCTGCCTCTCTCTCTCTCTCTGCCTCACTCTCTCTCTCACTCTGTCTGAGAAAACCACATGACTCTCTTAGGACAGCCAACTGCACTCAGACTGCGGCTCCAGACTTAATCTTCTAAGTTCGTTCATCTGTTGCTTTCCAAAACAATAATCCGTTACTCCACAGCATGTCCAATTAACACCTACTTGTGAAGTCTCTATAGGCGTTCTTCAATGTTTTTGCAAAGGCACTTGGAGCCTGAACTGGCTGGTTTGAGCAGAGCTCCAGCATTTTAAATGAGATCTGTTTTGAAGTGTTTGTATCTGCATGTGACCTAAACTAAAAAACCTGTCACAAGTGATCTCCTTTAAAACATATCTGTATACAATATAAAATGATCTGTCACAGTCCCAAACATTATGGAGGGCACGGTATCTGCTTTTCCCCATATCCCTTAATTCCCCAATGATGTAAAATCTATCCAAGCGTGTCTTAAATATGTTTACTGAGGTTAGCCTCATTGCTTCAATGGGCAGTGAATTCCATAGATTCACCATTCACCGCCTTCTTGGAAAAGCAGTTCCTCCTCACCTCCGTCCTAAATCTACAACTCTGAATCTTAAGGCTATGTTCCCTAGTTCTGGTCTACCCCACCAATGGAAAAAAACTTGATGACTTGCCTCTTATCTCTACCTATCATAATTTTAGGTTTTTATAAGATCCCTTCTCATTTGTTTTCAAAGGCTCTAAAAATAATCCTGAATTTTATAGGCTGGTGAGTCATCAGTAGCGGCTAAGTTGTCAGAATGTATCTTAACATATCGGAAATACAAGCACTTGGATAGAACAGGATGGTCAGCATGGGTAGGTCATATTTAACCAATCTTAGGAGGTTTGCGAGGAGGTTAGCAGGAAAGTTGAAGGAAAGGCAGTGGATGTTGACTGCATGGACTAAAGATGCAGTCTGTATAATACTGTCTCGTTACTAGACGACTAAAGTCTCGTGCAATAAATAATATTTTAAGTGATGTTGGTCTCGTGCTTTTGTGCTCGGATTTGTAGAACCTGCAACTTGCTAATCAGAGGTGGTAGTATTCCTACTGCTGAAACTGAGTTTAACTTGTCAGTGGTTTCTGTCAATAACTTTTATTTTCTAATTTCAGGTGATTTACATGGGTGTGGTCCTCTATACGCCTGCCCTGGCCCTAAATGCTGGTATGTCAATTTTCATTCATAGCATGGTGTAAGTCATCACCTGGACAAATGCAGCTCCCTAATGGACAGTTCAAAATTTCAAAACTCATTTGGTCATGAGGCTTTGGCCTAATTTGTCTGGCATGAGTTCTGCATTGAGCTGGTCTCTTCATTTGCTGTTGGATGCATTGCTTGCTTTCACACTACTATCAGTGCACGAGCTATCCCAGTCTGGTTTTGATTGCTCAAGGCAGAAGGAGGAAAAGGGTTGTGAGGAAACCTGCAGAGATTTGTGAATGCAGCACAGTTCATCCTGCAAATGAAACTCCAATGACTCCGTCCATACATCTTGCTCTCTCAAGAAAGTTGTTGATGTTTTCAAGGAGTGATCCTACCCTGAGCATGTTCTCTTCACCCCCTTCCCCCTCTCCATTCCATTAGGCAGTAGGTTCATGCACAAACCTCCAATTTCAAGGGACAGTTTCTTTCCTGCTGTTATCAGCTCTTAGCTGGCAAAAAGATGACGCCCTTGCTTTGTTTTAACTATACTTCCCTCTGTACCCAGACCTTTGTCTCACCATGCCTAGGATTCTTGACTCTCTGTAATACTGCATGGTTCACGTGTGTTTTATTATTGCATTACCTGCTGAACTTGTTGACTTGCCTGGATAGCACACAAAAGAAAGGTTTGCACTCTGTGTTGGTACACGTAACAAACAATTTAATTTTCCTTGTGGAATTTCTCCCTGCCACATCCATCATCTGTAGCCTGCCAGGGCTACAGTGATGGGGTAAAAATGCAGTGCTAGAGAAACTCAACTGGTCAAACAGTAAAGATAAAAGATATGATACCAGTCATCAGTGAGGGGGATCTCCCAGTGGCCAACCACTCCTCTTCCATGCCCCACTCCCATGCTCGCGTGTCTGTCCACGGCCTCATGTCCTATCTCACCAAGAACAGCTGTAAATTGGAGGAGCAACACTTAATTTTCCTTCTTGGCATTCTTCAACAATGGTATCAACATTGATGGTCTGGTTTCTGCTAGCCCGCTCTCTGTTCTCCCTCCCTCCCTCCCCTTTCCCTTTGTCTTCTGAACTCCAGTTCTCCGCCCCCTTCTTTCTCCATTCATGGAACCGTCCCTTTTTCCCCTGTTTGCTGTTGTGCCCTTTCTCCCTTATCCACCTATTACTGCCTTTGGGACTGTGCTGCTCCCCTTGCCCCTTGCACCCTACCATTTTATTCATACCTCGATGAAGAGCAAAAGCCTGAAATGTTAGTTATGTATTTTTATCTTTGCTACATAAAGTACACTATTTTTGACCAGCTGAGTTTCTCCAGCATTGTGCTTCTACTTCAACCATAGTGTTTGCAGACTTTTGTGTTTTACTACAGTGATGGGGTAGGTATAATTTGGTAATGTTCCACCTGTTGATGGTGATTAGACTATATCAGTGGTTCTCAACCTTTTTCTTTCCACTCATATCCCACTTTAAGTAACCTCTCTGCCATCGGTGCTCTGTGATTAGTAAGGGATTGCTGAAGGTGGGATGTGGGTGGGAAGGGAAGGTTGAGAATCACTACTCTAGACCCAATTGGTACTGAAATACTTTGTTTGAAGAAAATTGTCATTGGCCCATTTCCTTTGGAGTTATGAAACGGTGCACATAACGAGACAATTAAGGACAATTAAAACAGTGGTTTTCAAATGTTTTCTTTCCACCCACGTGCCACCTTCAGCAATCCCTTACTAATCACAGAGCACCTAAGGCATAGGGATTACTTAAAGTCAGATGCGAGTGGAAAGAAAAAGCTTGAGAACCACTGGACTAGATAATACTTCCCTGCCTGCTATTGGTTGCTTACTTCAGGACGGAGCTCCTGAGGTGTACTGTTGTTCAATTCAACATTTCAAAATTCACGTAATAATGCAGAAAATGTAATACTACACAAAATTTTCTTGTGCTTGCCATTATTATTGCCCAGCACTACTTACAGTAAGAGAAAGAGAAGCAAAAGAGAGAATTCACTTTCATTCGAAGCCCAATTCCAATCAAATAATAATCTTGGGTCAAAGAGAAAGGGGTCATCTTCTGCATCCGGTGCTCATGTTGTCTCCTCGGACAGGCTGGACGCAGACTGGGAGATTGTTTTGTTCAGCATCTTACCTCTGTCTTCTGGAATAGCAGAGATCTTCCAGTGGCCACCCCCATTTCAGTTCCCCACCCCATTGCCCTGCCGACATGTCTATCCATGGTCTCATGCACTGCCAGGCTGAGGCCACACGCAAATTAGAGCAATGACACCTTGTATTCTGCCTGGGTTAGGGTTGGATTGGATGGCATTAGTATAGGCTTCTCCATTTTCCATTTACCTACCCCTGCTTCTCCCCTTCTACATCCCTATTTCTTTCTCCTTTCCTCCAGCTCTAGATTCACAGAGCCTTCCCTTCTCCTGATTAATTCTTAACTTTCCTGTCCTCCTGTTCATGTCCATTTGTCACTTTTGGCTGTTGGCTTGCACCTCTACCCTTTATTCCCTTCTCCCCAGCCTTTTTATGCAGGTGCCTTCCTGCTTTTTGCTCATACTTGACAAAAGGCTCAGACCTTAATGTTGGTTATATACCTTTACCACCTAAGGACGCTGTGAGATCTGCTGATTTCTTCCAGCATTTGTGTTTCTACTGTTATGAGCCCAGAGGACCCCAAAACCCAGCAGCAATCCATATTCACCATGACAAGTGGTTACTTAAACAAAAGTTGTTTTTAATTATCTTTAAACATAAAAACAGAATCAAACTTTAACTTATCACTATTCACTTAACTAACTCAACTTAACCCCCTTCTAATTCTAAGCGCACGTCTATGTAATGTATGTGTAAATTTAAGAAAAGTTATTTGGTTCACAGTTCAATCTCACCTCTCTTTCCAAGTTTATTGGTTGCAGGCAATTCTTGTACTGTGCACAGAATTTAACATGGATAAAGTTCACCAGGCTTTGGTGCTCAAAAGGTAAATATTTACCACTCAGGAAAGTTCTTGTAGGTCTGCAGAGAGAGATGTGTGGTTCCAGGATTTCCACCATTAGTCTTGCTGACGAAACTTGCCCCATTAGGGTTCTCCAGATGATAACCTCTCTCCTTCAGGCTACCACAGAGTTCCTTTCTGTTCCCCTTATTCCAAGAGAAACATCAGACAGATTGCACTTCCAGCCATCCGCCGCTCTGGAACTTCTGTTTCAATTCCAACAAGCTTCTCCTGGCTGACACTGTTTCGGCTCTGTGTGTCTCTCTCTCCATCAGAGATTCAAACTCCCAGCCACATGTCCTTCTTTCTCTCAGTTGCAAAGCCCCCAACCTTCTCCAGCAAACAATAGGAATTTGTCACCTGGTTCATCTGTGGTTTTTAGGTAAACAAGAATCCCTGTCCCTTAAGTGACTGCTCTGCAATACAATAGTTCATTTATTCACGGCATCAATTCGACTAACAGTGAATTCTTCCATAGGCATTCTGTAGTTTCTATAAAGTACTGGGGTTACAAAGTCTTCAGTATTTCAAATAAGATCTGTTTTTAAAGTTTAACCCACTCTAATTTTACCAATTTATCTCCCAAATATTCCATCACACTACTATAATCACAGTGTCTGTATACTTCCGTGTTTCACCCGAATTATCACTAGGACACTCTCCCGATGTAAAATCCTATAATATCTTCCATTGTGTTTTCCTTGAACATAATTGTTTATTTTCATTGACAACAAGGCTCAGTAAAAAAAGTTTGCTTTGCATGCTATCCAGGAAGGTCAACTCGTATAGCAAGTAGTGCAATGGTAACAAATGAATAGTAATTGTAATAAATACTGTAAGGACTCGATTTAGAGTATGTCGAGTACTGCAGGTATGGAGAAGAATGCAGTTGACAAACCTTGCGAGGGCATCTTTTCCTAGTGAGAGATCTATTTCAGAGTCTGATAACAGCAGGAAAGAAGCCATCCTTGAACTGGCCAGAGTGTCCTGGCCAGCTGCATCACAGTGTGGGTATGGTTGCTGCAGAGAAATGGATCAGAGGTCAATCCACAGGACCATAAAAGTGGCAGAGATGATCACTGGAGTCTCCCCACCTTTGAAGTGATCTACCGGGATCATTGTCTGAAGAGGGCATGTAAAATCATTGAGGACCCCTTCCACTCTGCACACAGCATCTTTCAGCTGGTCCTGTCGGGGAAGAGATACAGGAGGATCAGAACCAGGACCACCAGGCTGAGGAACAGCTTCTTCCCACGGGCAGTGAGATCGCTGAACAATCAAAGGAACTGCTCTCTCTAAAAATCCGAGACTTGTATTCATGGAACAGTACTTATATATTTGTGTCGTTGAAATACTTGTCGTGAATGTGTGTTGTTTGTCTGTATGTGAGTTGTTTATCTGTATGTCAATCTTCTTCAGCATGATGCTGAAACAAGCCATGAAAGACCTCAACAATGAAGACGCTGTTAACATCCGGTACCGCACGGATCGCAGTCTCTTCAATCTGAGACGCCTGCAAGCTCACACCAAGACACAAGAGCAACTTGTCCGTGAACTACTCTTTGCAGACGATGCCGCTTTAGTTGCCCATTCAGAGCCAGCTCTCCAGCGCTTGACGTCCTGTTTTGCGGAAACTGCCAAAATGTTTGGCCTGGAAGTCAGCCTGAAGAAAACTGAGGTCCTCCATCAGCCAGCTCCCCCACATCTCCATCGGGCACACAAAACTCAAAACGGTCAACCAGTTTACCTATCTCGGCTGCACCATTTCATCGGATGCAAGGATCAACAACGAGATAGACAACAGACTCGCCAAGGCAAATAGTGCCTTTGGAAGACTACACAAAAGAGTCTGGAAAAACAACCAACTGAAAAACCTCACAAATATTAGCGTATACAGAGCCGTTGTCATACCCACACTCCTGTTCGGCTCCGAATCATGGGTCCTCTACCGGCATCACCTACGGCTCCTAGAACGCTTCCACCAGCGTTGTCTCCGCTCCATCCTCAACATTCATTGGAGCGACTTCATCCCCAACATCGAAGTACTCGAGATGGCAGAGGCCGACAGCATCGAATCCACGCTGCTGAAGATCCAACTGCGCTGGGTAGGTCATGTCTCCAGAATGGAGGACCATCGCCTTCCCAAGATCGTGTTATATGGTGAGCTCTCCACTGGCCACCGTGACAGAGGTGCACCAAAGAAGAGGTACAAAGACTGCCTAAAGAAGTCTCTTGGTGCCTGCCACATTGACCACCGCCAGTGGGCTGATATCATCTCAAACCGTGCATCTTGGCGCCTCACAGTTCGGCGGGCAGCAGCCTCCTTTGAAGAAGACCGCAGAGCCCACCTCACTGACAAAAGGCAAAGGAGGAAAAACCCAACACCCAACCCCAACCTACCAATTTTCCCTTGCAATCGCTGCAACCGTGTCTGCCTGTCCCGCATCGGACTTGTCAGCCACAAACGAGCCTACAGCTGACGTGGATATTACCCCTCCATAAATCTTCGTCCGCTAAGCCAAGCCAAAGAAAGAGTTATGTCTGGTTGTGTGTGCATGTTTTGTACCAAGGACCAGAGAATGCTGTTTTGTACCAAGGACCAGAGAATGCTGTTTTGTACCAAGGACCAGAGAATGCTGTTTTGTACCAAGGACCAGAGAATGCTGTTTTGTACCAAGGACCAGAGAATGCTGTTTTGTACCAAGGACCAGAGAATGCTGTTTTGTACCAAGGACCAGAGAATGCTGTTTTGTACCAAGGACCAGAGAATGCTGTTTTGTACCAAGGACCAGAGAATGCTGTTTTGTACCAAGGACCAGAGAATGCTGTTTTGTACCAAGGACCAGAGAATGCTGTTTTGTACCAAGGACCAGAGAATGCTGTTTTGTACCAAGGACCAGAGAATGCTGTTTTGTACCAAGGACCAGAGAATGCTGTTTCATTGGGTTGTACATACAATCAGATGACAATAAACTTGACTTGAATCCAAAGATTTGTGTTTTCAAGCACATATCTTCTACCTAAAAGAAGAGATTAACTGGTATGGGATTGTTTCTTTAATATGTTACTAACTTTCCCAATATAGCGGGAGGTAAGGATGGAATTGATGGCGGGGATTTGGTTTGCCTGATGACCTGATCTGAGTTTACAACTTAGTGCAGTTTCTTGCTGTCTTGGGCAGAGCAGTTCCAAGCTGCAGTGCATCCAGCTACAGTAAGTACTGTAGATATTTAATGAGCGCTGCAATGTTTTGTCCAACTACTGGTTGCCCAGCAAGAGGAAGGGTGTCAATGAGTTGGGAGGAGTGCAGAGGAGACGAACCAGGATCTCAGTGGGACTGGAGGGCTTGAGTTCCGTGGAGAGGTTAGATAGGCTGGGTCTCTATTTCTTGGAATGTAGGAGGGAAAGGGATGACTTTAAACGTTTATAAAATCATGAAGGGCGTGGTTGAAAAGTGAACGCTCCGGCTTTCTATCAGGGCAGATCATTCTAGGTTTAAAGGGAAAGATTTGAGGGTCCTGAGGGGCAACTTTGTCACAGGGTAGTCCATATGTAGAAGGAGTACCCAGAGGGCAAAGTATAATTATGATGTTCAAAAGGTATTCGGGCAGATACATGGATGCAAAGGGTTTAAAAAGACATAGGGAAAATGCTGGTAATAAGACTGGCCTTGGATATCAACTTGATCAGTATGGATGATTTGGGTTGAAGGGCCTTTTCTGTGCTGTATGCCTGACATTCCAATGTTAAATCGCTTCTAACAGGCACTGGAATAAACAGTGCCAGGATTTTCTTTTTAACAGAATCCTGTAAAATTAATTTGTAGGGTAGAAAATAAGATTAATTCAAGGTTAGACATACAGTATGAGGGAAAAATGGGGATTAATTGTAGCAAAATCCAAAAGATTTGGGCATGTGGAGTAGGAACAGAAAGGGCTATGTACCGTTCGGTGTCTCTGACTGTGGTTGTAGCAAAAGAAATGAGTTTACGATTGATTTAATGATTTAATTCATGTATAAAGATGGTTAAATATAGCATTTAATTATCTTGCTTTGTGACTCTTGGCAGTGTTCATAGCTTATTAACTGGGAGTAGCTGTCCTTCAAGGATTATGTTGAAGCATTGAAATCAAGGCCTCTTTGTTCCTTGCCCCATACATGATTAGAAGATGCTGGGAAAATTATATTGAATAGAGCATAGGTCACGAAGCAAGAACTAATCCAAGACTGGTTGCTTCATTTTGGAATAAAGGGAATCCAAAAGAAATAAAACCTGCATCCAGAGTGTAGGATCTCAATAGAATCGGGCTCCACACTGTCTGTAAATCATTACATCAGCTCTGCAACAGTCGTCAATTTTAAGTGATTTAACGTTGAACAAAAGTTTAATCTTGCCCCAAAAGTAAAATAAATGAGGAGGGTTGGGGGAGAAAATGTGGGGAAAAACTTTGTAGATTAACCTTTGGGCCAATGGGATGTCATCTCATTGAAGTTATTGTACCTTTTTCTTAGGATGGATCATTGCTAATGTGGGTTTGATCTTTGCTGTTCAAGCAATAAAGATGTGTATTCGTTTGTGTTTGCAGTTACTGGTTTTGACTTGTGGGGAGCAGTACTAACCATGGGTTTGGTCTGTACACTCTATACTGCAGTGGTAAGTAATCAGTGCACCAGAATGCCTTGGCTTTTCAAATGCTGCTTTCTGAAATCGGTAACATGATGTGTAGTTCAGTCTATGTTGCAAAATGGTGAGCGCGTTAGACATAAGTGCACATAGTTAAACAAGAAAATCTGCAGATGGTGGGTTGAATGCATCGCACATAAGTACCGGAGAGTGTCAACAGGTCACGGTGCATCTATTGAAAGTAAAGGGGGACCACGTTTCATCAACATATGAATAAAAGACAGGTGTACCTGAATAAAAAGGAGGGGGGGGGGAAGGAGTGAGGAAGGGAGCACAGGCTAACAAAATAGATAGAGGTTGGGGGAGGGTAAAAGAGAAAATAATACTGCTGAGGTGACAGGATGGAGGGTAGCTCTCTGAAAGAAGCGGGAAGATGTACAGAAGTACTGGAGAAACAGCAGATGCAAGTGTACCATAAAATTCCACATCTAACTTCACTAGAGCTTCTAGCAATGATGTGAGCATGTGGCTATTCAACCCTTCTACCTCTTCTATCATCTCATGCTGATCTGTACCCTAAACTCTATTTAGTCTACCAGAGAAAAACTTTAATTGGTATCATTTTGGATTTTTCAGTTGGTCCATGATCCCAACACTCTTTGGGGATTTTGTTCTCCAGTATAGGGTGATACATGAATGGGAGAGGTTTAGTGAGATGTGGGCCAAACATAGGCAGGTGGGACTAGTGTTGGGTAGGCCACTTTGGTCATCATGAGCCAAATGGGGCCAAGGGATCTCTTTCTACTAAATATGATTCAGTGAAGGGAAAGAAGAAAATCTGGAGATGAAATACATTTGATAGATTAGAGTGGAACTTTTTATTTAAGGTATTAGTAAAGTTTGGATTAGGATTAAATTTTTAAAATTGGATAACAGTCCTAAAGCTAAAGTAGTAACAAATGGGCAAGTGTCTATGCTATTTAAGTTAGAAAGATCAAGTAGACAAGGCTGTCCTTTGTCACCAGCTTTATTTGTTTTAGCCATAGAACCACTTGCACAGTTGATTCGCTCTGATTTACAAATTAAGGGTTTTACGGTGGGTCAGGAGGAACATAAAATTAGTTTATTTGCAGATGATGTTTTAATATATTTGAGTTGTATGCTCAACTGGAAGAATATGGAAAAGTTTCGAGATACAAAATAAAAGTGAAATTATGCCTTTGACAGCAGGTAACTGTATTCAGTATCAAAGGAACACTCCGTTTAAAAGGTCAAAAGAAAGTATAACATATTTCGGAATATGCATGGATAGTAATTTGAACAATTTATATTAATTGAATTATTTATCTTTAAAAAGATTGAGTGTAGCGGTGGCTACACTTGCTAACTGAAGGATCGCACAACCAGAAGGGTTGAGTTCAGTGAGCAAAAACTGATTTATTGCAGGCTGTCGGGCTGGTCTTGTACTCCCAGCCTGGACCTGGCTGAGAACCGCACTGGAGGGCTCCGACTTTACCGGGGCGTCACTTGGGTCCCCAAGCGCAGGCTTCTGAGTCCGGTGCTGAGTTCGGGAGGAAACCCCCGGTGGCGCCATTTTGGCCGGCTGCCCCGCCGCGTGCGTGACAAGCGGGGCCGGTTTGCCTGCCTAATGGCGTACCGCCACATGAGAGATTTTTTTTTAATGGATAAATAGACCCATGACTTTAGTTGGAAGGGTGAATTGTATAAGGATCAGCATATTTCCAAGGATACAATATCTTTTTCAGATGTTACCCCAAAAATATTTTCAAGATTTAAATAAACAAATAAGGAAATTTCTTTGGAAAGGTAAAATGGTGAGAGTCTCTATAGAAAAGTTGACATGGAAATATGAATTTTGAGGATTACAGGTTCCCAATTTTAAGAATTATTATCGAGCAGCATAGGTGAGGTTCCTGGCTTCTTTTTTTGAAAATAGAAGCCCATGGATTAATATAGAATTGAATAAAATAAGAGAAAACAAAGCAGAGGAAATTGTATATAAATGGGAATCAAAACTGTTGATTTCTGATAAGAAGATCCCATTATTGAAACATTTACTTAATGTTTGGAATAAAATAAATCAGGATATCGGAGGAGGGCCTATATCAGCTAAAATGCCATTGATTAATCCTCTTGGTCTTTTGAAGGATGATCAGTTTTTAAATATGGTATCGTAGAGGGATTGTTAATGTGGAAGACTGTTATGACAGAGGTCAATTAATGTCATTTGAGCAATTGAGAAACAAATATGCTATACAACGTAATTCCTTTTTTTTGTTTCTTTCAGTTAAGAGCATATTTGAGAGATAAATTGGGACCAACAATTTCTGTCTAGCTGTACTGAAGCAGAACTTCTTATGAGGAGAGGGATTGTTAAAATTTTATTTCTTTGATATACTCATTATTAGAAGCAGAAACTCCTAAATTTGGATTCTATAGATCGAGGCAGAGATGGTAAACAGATTTGACTATTACAATAGACAAACAAATGTGGGAAGATTTATGTAGGGATTGTATGACTAATATTATTAATGTAACATATAGATGAGTTCAATACAATTTTTTACATCATTTATATCATACACCATAGAAACTGAATAGACTGAAATCAGATTTGTCAGATCAGTGTTTTAGATGTAATGAAGATGTTGGATCTTTCCTTGGGATCTTGTCCCAATGTGAGACCTTTTTGATGATCGTAGGTAATTTTTTGGAATAAGTTCCATTAAATCCTGATGTATTTTTACTAGGAAATATTGAATACACAAATCCTAAATTGAAATGATCAATTTATCATTTGAAAGTTGTTAAATTAGCATTAGCGACAGCAAAAAAAATGTATTGCAATTACTTGGAAATCGGATACACATTTAACTATGTCAAGGCGGCACGCTGGGATTCAAAGTTGTATTCCTTTGGGAAAAATTATGTATAATTTTGGAAATAAATACTCTGTTTTTACAAATCTGCTGCCCGTACACTCAAATAATGGGACTGAATTTGTAGTGATATCCTTTTTATTCCTCTAGCTCTGTGTTTACGTTAGAACTGATGAACTTCACGACATCTCTCTCTACAATCCAAAGATTATTTTTTACTTTCTCTTTTCTCGTTACCCTTTTTATACCTGTAATTTTTTTTTACTTTTATCAATTTGTATATTGTTGGTTTTTTTGCTTTGGTGAGGAGGTTGGATGGGAGGGAGGGATTTTGGGGTGGGGTGAAAATCATAATGTATGTATCAATTTTTTTAAATATTTGTATTATAATAAGTATATTTACTACATGTATGGAATATTAAATAAAATATTTTAAAATAAAGAAAATCTGGAGATTTTCTGCACATTGGTGCAGTTCTTTGACTCTGGCTGTGTACCTGGAATGGCTTGCCAGGGTGAGCGATTGAAGCAGACATGACAGTACCGTTTAAGAAGCTTCTGGCTAGGCACATTAATATATATTTTTTTAAATATTAAATTTCATTTGGAGATGCAGCATGGTGTCCGTTTCTTCTGGCCCATGAGCCCATGCAGCCCAAGTGCATCCATGTAACCAATTAACCAACTAGCCCCGTGCATCTTTGGAAACCCACGTGGGCATGGGGAGAAGGTACAGACTTCGTACATACTGTGCTGGCATCAAACCTGGGTCGCTGCCGATGTACTAGTGTCTGCACTAAGCGCTACACTAACCATTCCACCCAAGTGCTAATTGCGCTACCCCACTCAAGGGAACGGAGCAGTACAGATCATCTGCAGGCGGAAAAAGTTTGGTTTAATCATATTCCGTGCAGATGCTGTTGCCTTGAAGAGCCTGATCTTGTGCTGTACTGTACTTTCAGTGGTGTTGCTGTATCTTTTACATCTTTCTGTGGAGAAAGACAGAACCTCCTTAATATCTTAAAAGCCAGCTTCTGTGATGCCTTTCTCAGTGAGTCACTGGGTCACGTACATGGGAATATAGAGTGCAACCTAAGAACTTTGGATCCAGAACGGAGAATGAAATTTTGGGTCAAGCTAATGCCAAAGTTTAACCTGGCCTTGACTTCCCCCTTTCTTTTTCTCTCTCCCCCCATCTCTTCCTTTCTGTCACTCCCAGGGGGGACTGAAAGCTGTAATCTGGACAGACGTCTTTCAGACACTAGTGATGTTTTCTGGGCAGCTGGCTGTCATCATCATCGGAGCAAAGCAGGCGGGAGGCATGGGAGAGGTGTGGCAATCCGCCATAAAGGGCAACAAGATCGCGGGAATCGAGTAAGTGTGGAATATCTTTTGCAAATTTTTTTTGTTTATTTGTTGCATGCCATCTAATAGAGTAAGAAAGGTTCTTCTGTGAGCAAATTAACGGGTTATCTCTGACATACTGCTGTGTGAAGAGCACAATTTACAGAGGTTAGTTAAGTTAGGAAAACCAAGATTAACCAGGGGCAGCATGGTTGCATTATTGTGGGGTGCATTCAGGAGCCTGACGGCTGTAGGAATGAAATTTCCTGCAGGTGCATAGCTTCACACGCTTGACGTTTCTCCCTCATCGTACAGAGAGCAGATGTCCGGGGTGCGATGGGTCCTTCAGTATGTCGGCTGTCTTCCCCTAGCCAGTGGGAGATGGAGTCCATGGAGGGAAAGGACATTTATGTTATGTCTGAACTGTATTCTGTAGCTTCTTCCAACCTTGAGCAGATCAGCTTCCAAAACATGTTGTAATGCATCCAGCAAATATGTCTCTCTAGAAGTTGTTGATGGACAAGAGGGACATGCCAAACTTCCTTTGTTTTCTTAACAAAAAAGTATTGTGAGTGATTTCACTGGAGAGCAGATTTTGGGTCATTACAAATCTTCAGACAAGCATCAGTGGAGGGCTGTTGTTGTGGAAGGTTGTGATCAGGAATGTACTTCCTCAAAATACAGTGAAAACATTGGGTGAATTTGTAGGAGAAACTGTTGTGGGGATCTTGGGAAGAGCAGCAGAATGGGAAGAATGCTGTCTCTCTTTCTCCCACAGAAGAGCCAAGCTAAGGTACCAATAATGGAGTAATGAAGAGTTGGTAAAGCAGAACTCTTGAAAATATCATCTGAGCCACACATCTGACACTAATGGGACAAAAACATTCCCTCTACCTGTGATGTAAGACTTGTTGAGTGTTATCGCCATCGCCAATTATATAAAAAAAAAGATGGTGGAGCTGCTGTTATTGGCAGTGCTACCACTGGTACAGACCCGGGAGAGCGAGGAGCTGAGACACACCTGCTCTGCAGGATCCTACCGCCCACTCCTAATACTAAATGCTCCGCACAGGCTTTAAAAGTCCTGTTAAAGGATCAGACAGTTTTTTTTTAAAACCTGGAACCATGGGATCTATGCCCAAGATGGCAGCACCTGTGCTGGGCAACATTACGCAAGGGGTTGCAACCTTTGGCAGAGCAGATGTATTAGCGCCAGAAGTGGGGAGAACCTCCCTCGTGGAGAAACAAGGGAGACAGCCCCACAGGGAAGGTGACCAAGGCAGTGGATCAGCAAGGGCTTGAGAATTGAAGGACCCACATAGGCTGCGGGCTGTTGGTGGCTCGCGGTCGAAGAACTCTCACGGGCTGCGGCTGCTGGACAGTGGCTCGTGGGTGCTGAGAGCAAGAAGGGCTCCTGACGGGTCTCGGGTGCTGAATGCTTCCAGATCGTATCGGAGATTTGGATCGGAAGCGTGGGTTGCTGAGGGTTCATGCAGCTGCAGATGCTGCCAGGAGGGCTGGACGTGAATCCACGGACACTCGGCGTCTCTGAAGGGATTCTCTTCTGTTTCTCTTTCTCCTGTTGTTAGGTGCGCGGGGCCCATGGAGAGTCTTTGCCTTACAGCAGAAAAAAGTCGAAGTATATCATGTATGTTACATTTTAATGACCATTAAAAAAAAAAGTTTGAAAACTTGCAGTATTTTGCTTCTGGAGAGCAATGCTAACCCATTTTGTACAAAAATTCCAACATAAATCTTTTGACCGTAGATTTTACCTGATGTGCATCAAACCCATGGTGGGCAGAGTGATTTGCTCTGTGTTGTTCCTCTCTGAAATAATTGTTCTCTTATCCCTCTGCAGCTTCAATCCTGACCCCTTTGAGCGCCACACCTTCTGGACATTGTCCTTTGGTGGTGTGTTCATCATGCTGGCTCTGTATGGGGTGAACCAGGCTCAGGTTCAGCGATACCTCAGCTCGCGATCGGAGAAGCAAGCGATATTGTGAGTGGTAGTGTTTGTCATTCTGCTTTGCAGCACGGAAACAGGCCCTTCCACCCAACGTGTCCATGCCAAAGGCACCTGGCATGTTGTCCCACACTGGGGCAGGACACTGAGCACGAACGTTGGGATCCCCTGATATAACTGCAGAGATCAAGCCAACTTCGGCTGTCGTGACCACAAAGCCATTTTTGCTTTTTTATTCTGTTCAAAACACTGAATCAAAGCATATTTGCACTACAGAATCATTGATTTTTTTTTTTTGTTGCTGTCTTATTGCAGTCCCAACCTCTGTCCCCTAAACAATGTGAACCTTTAATATGTTCTGATCTGTAATTACTGGTAACTCCTTATTTACCAGGTTCAGTTCTGAAACCCACAGTACTCTTGAAATTGTCAATTTTAAAATTTTCATCTTTCAGCCCATCCCTCATCTACCTTTCCAAGTCTTGATGTCTTTTTGGGTGAGTTCCAGATTTCCAACCACACCCCCCACCCCCGCCTGGTCCCTTGAGCATTCAATTGTCACCCCTTAATAGCCTCAACTAAACTTTTGCCATCTTACTTGACCTAAAGGGTGGCATGGGTTGGCGTAGCAGTTAGTGCAACCCGATTATAGTGCCAGCGATCGGAACCCGGGTTCGAATCCTTTGCTGGCTGTAAGGAGTTTATACATTCTCCCTGTGTCTGCGTGGGTTTTCCCTGGGTGCTCCGGTTTCCTCCCACCATTCGAAACATACCAGGGGTTGTAGGTTAATTGGGCGGCACAGGCTTGGGGTTGAAATGGCTGTTTGTCTAAATTTTTTTTTAAAATTGAATTTAGGATATACCAGTAGTTTCTTCCTCTACCGTTTAAAATGAACACTCCTCCTCACAGCTGAACAGAAAAAAAATGAGAGAATAAGTCTCGTCCATAATTTGATCTTTAACAGTTACAATGTGGTGTTGGGGCCACACTAATGATGTTAGAGTGCTGTAGTCTGCAGTGTTCTCCTGGAATTTCTTCTGTTGGTTCTGCTTTGCGATTCCCACCAATCCTGCCACATAATCTACATTTAATTGAAGTCTCTATCATCCAGACTGATGTCCCCCATGCTATTGCTGAGGGTATGCCGTGCTGTGGGAGAAGTTGTCATTTGGTGTGATGCATTGAATGGAAGCTCCATAAAGATCAGTGTGATTCTGAAGAAGGGCACTGGAGTCCTGGGCCATGTTTACCTCTGCATAAAGCAAATAACCAAGTTAGTTACTGCATTGTTTGTTGGAGTTTGCCTTGTGCAAAGTGCTTCTGAGGAGAAGGGCAGCACGGTGAATGCAATAGCACAACACAAGTACAGCGCCAGTGACCGGGGTTCGAATCTGGCACTGTCTGTAAGGAGTTTGTATGTTCTCCCCATGTCTGTGTGGTTTACTCCCATGTTATAAAGACTGAGTAGGTGAATTGGTTACATTATTGTAGTGGAGTGGGCCTGTAGGCCGACAGGGCCTGTTGTCTTGCTGTATCTCTAAATGAGAAATTAAATGTGAGAGGAAGACTTGACCTCCGCAGTCCTCATCACAGAGAGGTAACACTTGATTGGTGCTTACGTACGCTGAAGAATCCTTTGATTTCATGGAACTCGGGGATCTTCTCATTGATTCTGCCTCTAGCTGTCACGATTATTTCCCTTGCCTTTCACTTGGGATTTATCTTGTGTTTTTTGTGGGGCAAAAATGATGTAACCGAGTTGGGAATGAGCCGGATTTTTTTTTTCTGCCTATAACACTCGCTGCCTTTTGTTTGTTTCTCCCTTCTGTCTCTGTAGATCATGCTATGCAGTGTTTCCATGCCAACAGATAGTCCTGGCCTTGGGATGCTTGATGGGCCTTGTCATGTATGCTCGATATGGAGAAAACAGCCCCCTTCATCAGGGTTATGTCAAGGCTTCCGATCAGGTATCTCAGCCACCTTCTGTTTAAAATTCAAAGCCTGTGAAGGAAAGGTAAAATATCTTGCACCTCTAGAACGGGCTCATGACCTTGGCACATCTCACCACTTGTCTGATGATAGTTTATATGCAAATACAATGGCCAGACGCAGTGTAATTCTTACAGCTGCACCGATGCATAAAACAGTAACGATGTTACATAATGAGCCATGAGAGAGGAAAAAAGATAATAAATAGAAAAGGACAAATAAATGTTCAGTTGCAGTAGTAAATATGTCCTCTTTTTCAATAGAGCAGACAGATCTTTTGGTGGTCCCGGAGTAGTTTCTGATTAGGGGAGCACAGGGAGGTTCAAGAGCTTGATAGCCATTGTTGGAAATAAACTGTTCTTTTTTTAAAAATATTTTATTGTTGATGTTACAAGACTTCCGCAAATGCAAAGCAACAGTACAACCTTTCTCAACAATGATAGATTACATTCAGAGACCTTTTTTCCCCCTCTCCCTTCCCTCCCATACCCTAATATCATAACAATTTACAGCACGGAAACAGGCCATTAGGCCCTTCTAGTCCGCACCGAACCAAACACCCCTCTCTAGTCCCACCTCCCTGCACAATGCCCATAACCCTCCATCTTCTTCTCATCCATATACCTGTCCAACCTTTTCTTAAATAATACAATTGACTCCGCCGCCACTATTTCTCCCGGAAGCTCATTCCACACGGCTACCACTCTCTGAGTCAAGAAGTTCCCCCTCATGTTACCTCTAAACCTCTGCCCCTTAATTCTTAACTCATGTCCTCTTGTTTTAATCTTTCCTCCTATCCACATCCACTCTGTCTATCCCTTTCATAATCTTAAATACTTCTATAAAATCCCCTCTCAACCTTCTACGCTCCAAAGAATAAAGACCTAATCTGTCCAATCTCTCCCTATACTCTAGAGGCTTAAACCCAGGTAACATTCTGGAAAACCTTCTCTGTACTCTCTCCACTCTGTTTATATCCTTCCTATAATTAGGCGACCAGAACTGCACACAGAACTCCAAATTAGGCCGCACCAACGTCTTATACAATCTCAACATCACCTCCCAACTCCTATATTCCATGCAATGATTGATAAAGGCCAGCATACTAAAAGCCTTCTTCACCACCCTATTCACGTGAGTTTCTACCTTCAGGGAACGATGTGCCGTTACTCCTAAATCTTTCTGCTCTTCTGTATTCCTCAATCACAAGGAAAAGATTATGTAAATTAAAGAAACAAAGAACCAAAAATCTATAGAGTGACCGACCCTTAAAGGAACCAAATACAAACCCAAAGTAACATAAAGTAATATGAAAAAGACACAAAATGAGCAGGTCGTCTGCGCCACTTCATTTATCTTAATCATTCCACTATTAGTACAGATTTCTACCTATTTAGAAGGGGTGTAACTATATCTGCTGCCATACCCCAACCAATCCTTAAATTGTACATGATTTTCTTCAGGGGAATACAACTCTGCATTCCTGTATTCCATTGTGTAATATTTAGTTGGGAGTCGGACTTCTGCATGACTGCCAAGGCGATCTTCACAAACTGAATGTGGTACTTGGTCAGTTTAAAACCCATGTCCATAATGTTTCTCAGAAGGTATAATCCCGGATCAAGAGGAAAATCCACCTTTGTAATTTTTTTCAGGACGTCCCCAGGTCCTCCCAGAAGGATCTCACCTTTGTACATAGCCAGGTTGAATGGCTAAAGGTTCCAATCTCCACACCTAAAGCACGTTTCCGAGATTTCTGATTTAGATTTATGTAATTTTTGAGGTGTGAGGTACAGTTGATGCAGGAAATTGTATTGCACCAACCTGTACCTGGCAATAATAACTATTGACATGCTGTCCAGACACAGATGTGACCAGCACTGCTCATGGATTGTTGTGTCCAAGTCCATCTCCCATCTTTTCCTTGACTTGTGTAAACCCAGCTTTGGACCCTCACTTTGGAAAAAGAAATGCTGTACATTGTAGAGATGAACTTGTGCATATTCCCCTTTCAAATTAGAACCTCACTACACACAGGCAGGGCCATAGTTGGTCCCAAATGTTCCCTTAAGAAAGATGTTAGCTGGAAATAGCAGAAGAAAGTTTTATTGGACAAATCATATTTATTTCTTAGTAGAAACACAAAATGCTAGAGAAGTTCAGCAGGTCAAACAGAGTCCTTTATGTAGCAAAGGCAAAGATACAGAACCGACGTTTCGGGTTTGAGCCTTTCATCAAAGTCTGCCCTGCTGCTAATTCAGTCCTGCAGCAGTGAGGTGGTGCAAAAGGTCAAGTCCAACGATCTGGTTAGATCCTGACCATCCATGCAAAGTTTGCACATGGTTTAATGTTACATGTACCAAGCTACGGTGTATAAAGTTTGTTTTGCATCAAGTTAGCCAAGCACAAGTGTAAATTATAGAGTGCAGAGTTGGAGGAAAGTTAGAACAGAGTTTGGGCAACATTATTCTTTTCATGGCAGATTCACCGAGGAGTCAGGATTACAAACTGTCCTTGAATGTGGCAGTGTGTGATTTCCCATCAAGAGGAGGAAAAAGGAGTGTGTAGTCAGTACAACTCAGTAGAAGCTCTTCAGCCCTTGGTGTAGTGCCAACCTGTCTATTCCTACAAAAAAAACTAAACCCTTCCTTCCTCGTAAGCCTCTATTTTCTTTCATCCACGTGCCTGTCTAAAAATCTCTTAAATGCCTTCCATGTTTCAGCCTCCCACCACCATCCAGGCATCCACAACTCTTTTCTTTTTAAAAAGCTTGCCCCTGATGTATACCCTAAACTTTCTTCCCTTCACTTTGTACACACGTCCTCTGATGCTTTGCTATTCCCACGCTGAGAAAAAGGCGCC
This sequence comes from Narcine bancroftii, assembly GCF_036971445.1. Lineage (NCBI taxonomy): Eukaryota > Metazoa > Chordata > Chondrichthyes > Torpediniformes > Narcinidae > Narcine > Narcine bancroftii. The sequence continues at coordinate 157,901,077 of NC_091469.1, forward strand.
TACTGTCCTCCTTATCGATGTTTCTCAGAATTTTGTAGACCCCTTAAGTCGCCTCTCATCCTTCGCTCCAAAGAGAAAAGTCCCAGCTTCGGCTAACCTTGCCTCATAAGACTTGTTTTCCCATCCAGGCAACATCCTGGTCAATCTCCTCTGCTCTCTCTCCACAGCTTCCCCATCCTTCCTGTAATGAGGTGACCAGAACTGATGGTATGGGAAGAGTTTTTGAATACGTTGGTTGCTTTTCCAAAGCAGTGGGAAATGTTGATTTGTGGAGTGGGGGCTTGTGTGATGGTCTGAGCTGAATTCACGGCACTTCAATTTCTTGTGGGGTTGGGTGAAGTGGTTACTGTACCGTGCAGTGAGGCATCCTGGTAGGATGCGTTGTGACTGCATGGGTTTTCTTTCCATGTTTGGATTTCCTCCCATGTCTGTTGGGAATGTGAGAATAAAATGACATTAGTGCATCTAATGGTTTGACCAAAGCCCTCGAGAGGAAGGATTTGAGCATGCTAGAAGATGAAACTTGAGATTACAGATTGTGGAATCTGGAACAAAATGCACCACTGTCACCTTTGACCCTTCTTACTGCCTTCCACCAGCTGTCTCCACCTTCACCTCTCTGGGCCATCCTGCCCCACTTGTGTCTTTTTATTTCTGGCTCCTGGCAATCGCCTGCTTCTCTCCCAGCTCTACGCCAAACTCTACCCCTTCCTGGCTCACCTTCTTATTACTGCCTGTCTCCCTTTGATCAGTCTCGATAAAGGGGGTTACAGCCTGAAACACTGGTTAATCATTTCTTTCTACCCCACCAAAATCCTAACAGATGTGGGATGATCCACCGGGTTTCTTCAGCAGGTTACTTTTTATTTTCCAACTCGTAGATAGGGTTTTCATCCTTAATTTTTATTGTATACAATCTCTCTTGGTTAAGAAGCTTAAAGAAAATGGTGAGCTACTGACTCAAGTTTACATTTACCAAGGTACAGTTAAAAGGTTTGTTTTGAGTGCTATTCAGCTCATCAAATACAAGTGCAGCAGAATAAATCAATACAGTGAGATCAGTTCAACAGAGTAAAGGTGACAGGATTCTGTCCTTTTGCTTCAGGAGGTCCTGCACGAGTGCACCAGAGATTTATAGGCTTCTGTCCTTTTGCTTCAGGAGGTCCTGCACGAGTGCACCAAAGATTTACAGGCTGAATGATTTTTGTTTTTGGGATGGAAGTGCCGAGAGGCAAAGTTGGGAAACTGGTTGAGGTGCAGATATGTCCCCGGTGTAGGATCGATGGAGGCCGCAAAATAATGCGAGGGAAGAGGGCCATTCAAGTGGACAGAAACAGGCCTTGAGCAGCTGGAAGGAGTCTGGGAAATGAGGGCAAGGTTGCTTCTGTCATTAAAGCCTGTGGCTTGGTTTACTGTACATCGGTGATGTCAATTCATTGATGTCAATTCTGAATGAATTTCAGATGGTTCTTTATTTCGTCATGGATGTACTTCAGGATTATCCTGGTTTACCCGGGCTCTTCATCGCCTGTTTGTTCAGTGGTGCACTCAGGTATGTTGATATTGTTTTTTTTTTTTTTTTTTAAATTTTTTTTATTTTTCACACCATAAATCACATTAGCCATGATATACACTATTTCTTTTTCACACATATACAGTGACTTTTTCTCCCCCCCCCCTTTCCTCCCAAACCACCCCCCCACCCCCCTCTCATCCATTTTAGGTATACAATCTAGGTTGCATTAAGCCAGTCAGACAATGTTGTCATTCAACAAAATTACACCAGAAATTCTACTGAGTCCATTCTTTTCTTTCCTTCTCCTTCCATCAACTTAGGTAATGTTAGTCCCCGGTAGGTTTTCGCTATTGTATTTAATGTAAGGCTCCTATACTTGTTCGAATATTTCAATATTATTTCTTAACCAATATGTTATTTTTTCTAATGGAATACATTTATTCATTTAATTTTGGTAGTTTCTTCCTTTTAATTTGGTTATGTATTCCATTAATATTTACAGACATATAGTTCAGCGTAGCCCTTTTATATTTTGTTTATTTTCTCTTTCCGTTTTTCCATCATAGGTATGTTGATATTGTTAACGTGACATTTTAACAAATGGATCAAACTCCAAAGGTTCAGTGTTCAAATTTATTGTCAAAGTACATACATGCCATCACATACAACCCTGAGATTATTTTTCCTGTGGGCCAGGCAGAATTTCTACTTATCGGTAATGCCAAAAACTCAAGAAGAGAATGCATATACAAAAGAGAGAAATGTAAACAAACTGTCAAGAACACGTGGTACAAGTCTTATGGCTCTTCACAGTACAACTCTTGATTATCCAAAATCATATTCTCCAAAATCCTCATTTATCCAAAAAATTTTCAGAGCTGAACTGACCGGGTATGTCGGGCTCCCAGCACCAGCAGCAGAGACCTCAAGCTCCCAGACAGGAGTGGGACCTTTGGGCTCCCGGCATGAGCAGGGCCTCGGTGGGGAGGTGTTGGTGAACGGCGCATTTTTTTTTGGTGAGAATTGAACATTATTTTAATGCTTAAAAAGCCTTCCCTTGTTGTTTGTTATTGTTTAAACAATGTTACAAGTGATTTGCTGTTGCTACTGGGCTGTTTTGAAAAAATGACAGGTTCTCCAAAAAAAAACTTTATCCGAAATGGGCCCGGTCCCAACCATTTTGGATAATCGGAGTTGTACTGCATACCTCTTTCCTGATGGCAGTAGCAAGAATAGAGCATGGTGTAGCCTCTCACCAGTTGCTGCTGTTCTCTGACGAGAATGAAAATTATTAGGAATAACACCAGAATCTGCAATGTAGTGAGTACTTCGATGTTGGAGGTGAAGTCGCTCTAATGAATGTTGAGGATGGAGCGGAGACAACGCTGGTGGAAGCGTTCTAGGAGCCGTAGGTGATGCCGGTAGAGGACCCATGATTCGGAGCCGAACAGGAATGTGGGTATGACAACGGCTCTGTATACGCTAATCTTTGTGAGGTTTTTCAGTTGGTTGTTTTTCATCGAAGTACTCGAGATGGCAGAGGCCGACAGCATCGAATCCACGCTGCTGAAGATCCAACTGCGCTGGGTAGGTCACGTCTCCAGAATGGAGGACCATCGCCTTCCCAAGATCATGTTATATGGCGAGCTCTCCACTGGCCACCAAGACAGAGGTGCACCATAGAAGAGGTACAAGGACTGCCTAAAGAAATCTCTTGGTGCCTGCCGCATTGACCACCGCCAGTGGGCTGATATCGCCTCAAACCGTGCATCTTGGCGCCTCACAGTTCGGCGGGCAGCAACCTCCTTTGAAGAAGACCGCAGAGCCCACCTCAATGACAAAAGACAAAGGAAGAAAAACCCAACACCCAACCCCAACCAACCAATTTTCCCTTGCAACAGCTGCAACCGTGTCTGCCTGTCCCACATTGGACTTGTCAGCCACAAACGAGCCTGCAGCTGACGTGGACATTACCCCTCCATAAATCTTCGTCCGCGAAGCCAAGCCAAAGAATGTAGTGAGACCTAGAGTGCGGAATGCCAGAGGCAGTTGGTAATCAACCTTGGCATTTTTAGAATATGTCCTTGATTTTACTATATGTATTCTACATTGCATCTGTCTGTCTCTGTCAAGAAGCTAAACAATAAGTTATTGACTCAGCTCTCCTGGCTGTCTTGTGATAAGAAGGAAGCTGTTAAGGGGTTGAGTCGTTTGGAAAACGAGCAATGTTTGAAATGGAGTGATCTGTGAAAGCCGTTGATTCACTTTGGTTATATCACCTCTGATCTGCGTTTCTGACTTGCTCTTGGAACAGAATCAACCATATCAGTTCTAGTGTGGCATAGAGGTGAAAGTGCAGCTGACCAAATTCTGGCCATTGATCCAGAGAGATGAGTTAAAATCCCACGTGCCAGCTGAAGTATTTAAATTCCAGTAAATAAGTAATGCTTGGTATTTTTTATAAAAAAAACTGCGTAACAGCCATTTAAAAACTCAAAGCAAATTACCTTCAGTGAGTAAAATTTCCCACATTACCAGAATGTGATACTGGACCATTCCCCTTCCTCTCCCCCCCCCCCACCTCCCCATCCCAAACAGTTCAGGAACAGTTGGGGAGGGAGGGGGGGAATGGATTTTAAATCCGCCCATGTGTCTCCAGCCTGCAAATGAATAAATAACTCCGTGATACTGCACCAGCAAGAATTTTGATTGTAATGTCTGGATTTTCACTCTTCGAAGGGGTGCTTTCTGAAGGATTTTTTCATGATCTTAGGACTGGTACCTTACTCAGCAGTCCTTGCTTTTAAATTGTTGTTTCCTTTCAGAGTTTCCATTTCAGAATAGAGTCTGAACAGCAGAACAGCACATTGAGTAGCATGGTTAGTGTAGCGGGTAGCACAAAGCTATTACAGGGCCAGTGACCTGGGTTCGAATCCCCCGCTGTATATAAGAAGTTTTTGCGTTCTCTCTGTGTCCGTGTGAGTTTCCTCTGGGTAGCCAACTTCCCACAGACCAAAGATGTACAGGATTGGTCGGTAGATTTGGGCAGCATGGACTCATGGGCTGGAAGGGCCTGTTAACATGCTGTAACTGATTGAAAAAGTATACCTCTAACTTGTTCATGATGTGTATCTATTCTGATCCTGTTCATTGATATCCAGCTGGTATTGATCTGTAGATTCCTTTGTACTGTTTATAAAAATGTTTGCTTTTGATGAGAAACGGTGTGCATTGAACAGTATATTGGTCGTCCTTCAGTTTGAAGAAGACACGTTGTAATAACTGGCTGCTGCTCTGCGACATTGTTCACAACCTTCCACCCATTTCTGGCAGCGCCTGTTTTCGAAACTGGTGGAGGCTTCATCACACAGGGCTCAACAAAGGGACCTGTCAGCAGCTGCAGCTTCTAGTTCTCTTGGCTGGATGCCACAGTAGTGTAGGGTTTCCTTCACAGCGTCTTTATAGCGCTTGCATGGACGACCTTGAGGTCTCCTTCCGGTCTTCAGTTCACTGGCGAGGCATACGGTGGTTGTCCATTCTGATAACGTCTCCCACCCAGCACACCTGGGCTCTGATAATCAGAGACTCAATGCTGGTGAACTTCGCGTGATCCAGGTTGGAGACAGTCTTGCCAACGGATGGCGCGCATGTGGAATTTCTCCAGTTTGATGTGCCGTGGGTACAGAGTCCAGGTCTCATCCTTGTAGGAGTGAGGGGATGTCCGCAGCTTTGTAGATTTTCAGCTTGTGGAGATGCTGACGTTGTGTTGATTGAGCACTCTGGTACACAGCTTCTCCAGAGCCTGGCTGGCCTTGCAGATCCTGGAGTCAATTTCTTTGTCCAGAGACCCATCATTCGAGATGCTGCTCCCCAAGTATTTGAAGCTGTTTACATTTGTCAGCTGGGTGTTGTCAACAGTCCCTTTTAAAATCTTAAACACCTCTATCAAGTCCCATCTCAATCTTCTACGCTCCAGAGAAAAAAGCTCCAGTCTGCACAACCTTTCCCTGTATCTCAGACCCTGAAATCAGTGTATTTTGGTTCCATGGTTTTGGTGTTTGGCATGGACCGATGGAGAACTTCAGTCTTGTTCAGGGTGATGGTCAGGCCAAAGAGTGTAGCAGTGTTGAGAATGTGTTCAGCATTAACTGTAGACCACTATCTTTGTGTGCCAAGAGCGCACAGTTATCAGCAAAAATTGAATGTCTCTGTTAGGGGCACTTTATTGAATGACTCTGTTAGGGGCACTTTGTGCACTAAAGCGGCGAAGGTCAAAGAGAGAGCTGTCCAGTCGGTACCTGATGTATGCTCCCTCCTCCAGACCTTGGACAGCACGTGACAATGTGCCAGTGAAGAACAGATTCAATAAGACTGCGGCTAGTACACAGCTCTACTTAGAAATGGCAAATTGTACATCACAGGTATAGGCACTTCAGCACATGATGTCTGTTCTGACCAAAATGCCAAATTAAACTAGTCCCATCTGCCATGGTCCATATTTCTGCATTCCCAGACTGTTTGAGTGGTTCTTTTAAACATTGCTGTCATATGGATTTCCACCAATCTCAGTTTACAAAGTTCCTCTTTTTAAAAAAGAAAAATCCCCTTCTCACCTTAAATCTATGCCGTCAAATTTATTGTTATCTGACGAAACAGCGTTCTCCAGTCCTTGGTGCAAAACACGCAGACACACAACCAGACATAACCTGAATACTGACAAGTAACACATATGCAGGACAAGTATTATATCTATAAAAATAAATAGAAATTGTTTTATACAAATGAGAGTTGGATGGTCAGTGTGAGCAGTTCCTTTGGTCGTTCAGCATTCTCACTTTCTGCGGGAAGAAGCTGTTCCTCAGCTGGTGGCACTGGGTCTGATCCTCCTGCATCTCTTTCCCCCGACGGGAGCAGCTGAAAGATGCTGAATGCAGGGTGGAAGAGGTCCTCAAATGATTTTGCGCACCCTCTTCAGAAAACGATCCAGGTCGATCACGTCAATGGGAGGAGAGGGAGACCCCAGTGATCCTCTCTGCCCTTCTTATGGTCCTATGGCTTGACCTTTAATCCATTTCTCAGCACAACCGTACCATACAGGACTAGGTGCTCTAGTATTTGACACTTCCATCCTGAATAATGAGACCAATGTTCTTGCACTTCTTGCAAAGAAGTCATTCCTCAGGTTATCTGGCTCTGATACTTCTGTATCCTTCTCCTGATGGGAGTAGCTGGAAGATGCTGCATGCAAGGTGGTAGGGGTCCTCCCTGATTTTACAAGCCATCTTTACTGTTGCAGTAAATCAAATGGGTTGGAGGGGGTGTGTGGTGTGGGGAGACCCCAGTGGTCCTCTCTGCCACTATTATGGTCCTGCTGTGACAGAGTATTTAGAGGTTATTTGGGAGGAATTGTTGAGCAGCTTGCACACACACATTTTAAAACACAGAATATTTGCAGGACTTTTGCAGAATGCTTTTTGCAGGAGGCAACAAATATCGACAGCAGCTTGCATGGAAGAGCATGTGATCTTTGTAGGCAGAGAGAACAGTTTTGCCCTCAGAGAGGGAGGGAGTGAAACAAAGAGGAGAGACACAGAAATTATTTCCAGAGGGACAAGCTGGCAAACTTTGGAAGGCTGCCTGGTCAAAGGAGAAGCGTGGTGGTATGAAAGGTGACCTGAAAGAAAGAGGATCATCTGGAGAACCGTGAAGTGGGCAAGTTTTGTCAGCAAGACTGATTGAGAAGGAATCAGCTGCGGATGTCCTGGAAAAGGAATTTCTCTCTGAAAACCAGCAAGAACCCTCCTGAGTGGTAACCATTTGCCTGTTAAGCACCAAAGTCTGGTGAACTTTGTTAATGCTAACTTCTGTGCACAGAACAAGAATCGCCTGCAACCCATGAGATTGGACTGACTGTGATCCAAAGAACTTTTCTAATCTTAAATTTACATTACACACACCTCCGCTTAGTATTAGAGGGAATATTAAGTAGGTTAGGTAGGTTAAGTAACAAGTTAAAGTTTAATTCTGTTTTCTTGTTCAACTATAATTAAAAACTACTTTTGTTTAAGTAACCCTGTGTTGTGGTGCATATCTATTACTGCTGGTATTTGGGGTCCTCTGGACTCCTTAACACTGTGGATTGACCTCTGATCTGATGCTCTACAGCCACCGTTCCACACTGTGATGGAGCTGGCCAGGAAGCTCTCGACAGAACTCCTGTAGAAAGTTGACAGAATGGTGGTTGTAACCCTGTCCACCTCTGCCTTCTGTCTCCTGAAGTTGCATGCTTTGCGACGAAATGAATGATGTTAATTGCCAGATGTGCTTTTCCTAGTTTTTGCACATTTTATTCAGGCAAATGCTTGCTCACTGAGACTGTAAAGTGGAAGCCATGTCACTAAAGGCTTTTTGTTCCCTCAGCACTATATCATCTGCATTCAATTCACTAGCTGCTGTAACCATGGCTGATCTTGTTAAACCGCACTACCCACACATGACTGAGAGTCGAGCCACGCTGATATCCAAGAGTCTCGGTAAGTACCTGTGGAAAAAATAATGATCTTGTAAATGGAGTGTTTGGCTCACATCTGAATAAAGTGTCCCATGATGCTACAGAGGTGTGTGTTTCCAGACCAAATTTAACTGGAGACAGAAGATATTTAGAGAACATGAAGCTTGAACCACAAAGAAACAGGCCCATTGGCCTTTCTAGTCTGTGCCCTACCATTATTCTCCCTAATCCTACTGACCTGCACTCTGACCATAGTCCTCCATACCCCTCCAATCCATGGACATGTCCAAATTCTTCTTAATAATTAAAATTGAGCCCACAATCACCACTTCAGCTGGCAGCTCGTTACACATTCCCACCACTCTCACTGGGAAGAAGTTCCCCCTGAACCTTGCCCCTTTCATCCTTAACCCATGTCCTCTGGCTTGTATCTTTCCTACCCTCAGTGGGAAGAAGTTCCCCCTGAGCTTTTCCCCTTTCATCCATGTCCTCTGGCTTGTATCTTTCCTACCCTCAGTGGGAAGAAGTTCCCCCTGAGCTTTTCCCCTTTCATCCATGTCCTCTGGCTTGTATCTTTCCTACCCTCAGTGGGAAGAAGTTCCCCCTGAGCTTTTCCCCTTTCATCCATGTCCTCTGGCTTGTATCTTTCCTACCCTCAGTGGGAAGAAGTTCCCCCTGAGCTTTTCCCCTTTCATCCATGTCCTCTGGCTTGTATCTTTCCTACCCTCAGTGGGAAGAAGTTCCCCCTGAGCTTTTCCCCTTTCATCCGTGTCCTCTGGCTTGTATCTTTCCTACCCTCAGTGGGAAGAAGTTCCCCCTGAGCTTTTCCCCTTTCATCCATGTCCTCTGGCTTGTATCTTTCCTACCCTCAGTGGGAAGAAGTTCCCCCTGAGCTTTTCCCCTTTCATCCATGTCCTCTGGCTTGTATCTTTCCTACCCTCAGTGGGATGAAGCCTCCCCCCTCATAATTTTAAATGCCTCCATCAAATCTCCTCTTGTTCTTGAACTCTCCAGGGAATAAAGTCCTAACCCTCAATTCAGTCCAGGCAATATCTTCTCTGAACTCTTTCTATCTTATTGATATCTTTCCTGTAGTTAGGTGGCCAAAACTGCATATAATGCTCCAAATTTAGCCTCACCAATATCTTACACAATTTTACCCTAACATTCCCACTCCAATACTCAATACTCTGATTTATGGGCCAATGTGCCAAAAGCTCACTTGCCAACCCTATCTACCTTGATCAAAGCATCTGAAGTGGAGTAAAACATAATGAGTGGAGGATAGGTTGGAAAAGGAATTCCAGGGCTTGCTATCTTGGCTGCCAATGGTTCAACAACTAAACAATGAATGAACAAGAGGCAAGAACTGGGGCGTTGGATGATTTCACTTGGCTGAAGGAGATTACAGAGGAAATAAGGGGAAAGGTTAAGTGCCGTAATCATAAAACCATAAAACATAGGAGCAGAAATAGGCCCATTGAATCTGCCTCACCATTTAATCATGAGCTGATCCATTTTCCCACTCAACCCCACTCCCTGGCCTCTCCTAATAACCTTTGATGGCCAATCAAGAACCTATCAACCTCTGCCTGGCTTCCACAACTGCTTGTGGCAACAAATTCCACAGATTTACCACCCTCTGGCTGAAGAAATTCCTCTGCCTCTCTGTTCTAAGTGGGCATCCTTCAATCCTGGAGTGGTGCCCTCTTGTCCCATGGAAAACAACTTTCCTACATCTACTCTGACCATGCCTTTCAAGATTTGAAATGTCATGAGGTGATATTCAGCAGAATTGCACAAACATACGGGTATGTTGGGTAAACGAGACATGGCAGAGTTGAAATGAGCAGCACCCATTGGGGTTTTGCTAACCTAAGACAGTGTGAAGTGCTTATTGTTTTTCTCAGTCCACCAATACGGAAGACAAGGAAACCCAACCTGCCTTGTTTGCCTAATTTTTGTACACAAAGTATTTGAGTGTCAAATCTGGCTTAATTACTTGTAAATCGTCCTCTGTCTTGTGATATACAAGTAATTCTTTTGATCTTATTAATTCTAACTTGAAATGCAGCTATGGTAAAGCCTCTACATCTCCCTGTGAAATTAAGAACCTTCAAGGCACCAGAACCATTGTGTACAGATTAGAAACTCGTGCAAGAATCTGAAGAGAAAGGAAGTCAACGTGCCTTTCAAAAGATTGGTGCTCTTGTCTGAAGTGTTGAACAATGTTAATGTTATGTACTTGGGAGTGAAACATCCCAGGATTGATTAGGTGTGTCATCAGACAAAATTGAACAGGAGGCCTACAAAATATTTAAAGAACCTGTAACCTGACTTGGAGTGTGACCACCAATCTGCACGGCTAGTGTCCACAAGCGGGAATGTGGATTTAATTAAACAGGGAAGGTCTGCAGACGCTGGGATTGCAGTGCAACGCACAAAAAAAAGTGCTGGAGAAACACAGAGGGTCACGCAGCGTCGAAAGGAGCGAAAGGGTAATCAACGCTTCGGGTCTGAGCCCTTCGTCAAGGTATGAGTGAGTAGCAGGCAGGCGTCTGAATAAAAAGGTGGGGAAAGGAAGGGCAGACAGGAGGGAAGAAGGGCTAACAGTTAGGAGATTATTGGATAATCTGCTGCAGTGAAAAACGCAGGACAGAAGTCTGGCAGGGGAAGGGAGATCATTCCTCAAGCAGTTAAAAGTGCAGGGGCGAGAAGCAGGGTGAGAGAGCTTCAGAGAACACCAGAGGGAGGAGGAAAATAAAGTAGGCATATGAGAATTCGGTGTGGTGAATCTGGTCAATTGGATGGGACCTTGATCTAATATCTCTTCCAAAATTATACATCCTCTAACCTCCCTGTATCACTGCAATTGTCTTTTTTTCTATTCCATGTCAGCTACCAGGATCTTGATTTTTCACATTCGTCCACTCTGGGATTTCTATCTTGCCTATCTGTCCAATCCTTACGTCTTTCTATGCTCCCCTCATTTGGGCCTAAGGCCCCAGCTACCTCTCTGATCACCTGGCTGTAATCTATCCCAAACTGCTTGTCAAACCTGCCTGCTGGGTAAGAGGAGAGATAGGATGAAGCTGTTTGTATTGGAATGTAGAGGTAACAGGTTAGGGAGGGAGATGCCTTGTGTTATTTTTCTGGATCCTGCTCTGACTCATTCCATGTGGTTAACAGGTGGAGTCGAGGATCTCTATTGTCTAATTTTTATTTGTTAATGGGATGTGGAGGTTTCTGGCAAGGCTGATATTTATTGTCCATCCCTTGTCCTTGAGAGTCAACCACGTCGTTGGCTTTGGAGTTGTCTACAAGCCAGGCTGGGTAAGGGCAGCAGATTTCTTCCTCTGGAAGATGTTTGTGAATTGGATCGGTTTTGACAGCAATCCAGTCTATTCATGAACACTGTTATTGAAACCAGGGGCACACAAGAGACCTGAGGCTGAAATCGAAAGCAACAATCTGCTGAGTGGGTCGAGTAGCATCGGTGGGAGCAAAGCAATAGTCGACATTTCGGGGTTGAGATTTGAGAGTGGAAGAAGCTGGATGGGCCAATGAGGGAATGGTGAACTAGGAAGGGGTGAAGGATAGCAGGACAGATGGGGAGGCAGTTGATTGAAGCTAGCTTATTGTAGCGGGGCATTTAATTACTTGCAGCATGTGGTGGGCTTATTTAATTACTTGGAGCTTGAATTTAAATTCTCATGCTGCTCTGGTGGGGTTTGAGCATGTGGGTTAATGATCCATGATTTGGACTGCTGGTTCACATGACCTTCTGTCACGTTGAGTAACACATGAGCATCTGGAGATGCCGGGGTTGAGTGCAACAGGAAAAAATGCTGATTACACAGCATTGATGGGAGGTAACGGCAAACCAATGTTTCGGGCCTGTGCCTTTCATTCGGTAGAAGCAAAAACAATCTCTGGATTGTTACCTGTGCCATGAGCTAGTCAGAGTGGGAACGACAAGATAACTAGAATGAATTTATGGCTTGAAAGGTGGTGTAGGAAGGAAGGTTTCAGATTCTTGGTACAGATAGGACGGTCTGCATCTGAGCAGGGCCGGGACCAATGTTCTTGGGGGGGTTTGTTTGCTACCGCTGTTGGGGAAGGTTTAAACTAATGTGGCAGGGGAATGAGACCAAGTCCAGAGAGCCAGAGGGGTGTAAAATGAGAATAGAAGCAAAGGGTAGCAAGGTGAAAAGCATTAGTGGCAGGCAAGTAGAAGTGGGGGCGGGGATCAAAAAGAGCTATTGATTTAAAATGGTGAAAGGGATAAGAGTGTGGTAAAAGCAAGCCTGAAGGCTTTGTGTCTCAATGCAAGGAGCATTTGTAATAAAGTGGACGAATTAAATTTGGAGATGGCTATTAATAACTATATAGTTGGGATCACAGAGACGTGGCTTCAGGGGGAGCATGACTGGGAGCTCAACATTCAGGGTTACTCGACATTCAGGAGGGATAGACAGAATGGAAAAGGAGGTGGAGTAGCCCTGTTGGTTAGGGAAGAGGTGAATGCCATAGAAAGGAAGGACATCAGTGTAGAGGATGTGGAATCCATATGGGTAGAGCTGCGAAACACGAAGGGGCAGAAGACGCTAGTGGGAGTAGTGTACAGGCCGCCTAACAGTAGCAGTGAAGTTAGTGAAGGAGTCATGAAGGAAATTGGTAATGCGAGCAACCAAGGGACGGCAGTTGTAATGGGTGACTTTAATCTACATGTAGAGTGGTGAACCGAATTGGTAAGGGTAAGGTTGAAGAGGATTTCTTAGAATGTATGCGGGATTGTTTTCTAAATCAGCATGTTGGGGAACCGACGAGGGAACGAGCCATTCTAGACTGGGTATTGAGTAATGGAGAAGGGTTAATTAGCCATCTTGTTGTGAGGAACCCCTTGGGCAAGAGTGACCACAATAGGGTGGAATTTTTCATTAGGATGGAATGTGACAGAGTTGATACGGATACAAAGGCTTTAAACTTGAAGAGGGGTAACTTTGATGGTATGAGATGTGAATTGGCTAAAATGGATTGGCAAATGGTACTTAAAGGACTAACGGTAGAAATGCAATGGCAGTCATTTAAGGATAGCTTGGAGCAAGTGCAGAAAATGTACATCCCAGTTTGTACGAAGAATAAATCGAGGAGGGTAGCGCATCCATGACTAACAAGGGAGATCCGAGAGAGTGTCAAATCCAAAGAAGGAGCTTACAAATTAGCCAAAAAGAATAATGTCCCTGATGATTGGGAGAAATTCAGAGTTCTGCAGAGGAGGATAAAAGGATTAATTAGGAAAGGTAAAAGGGATTATGAGAGGAAGCTGGCAGGGAACATTAAAAAATGACTGTAAAAGCTTTTATAGATACGTTAAGAGAAAGAGGTTAGTTAAGACAAATGTGGGTCCGTTGCGGACAGAAACGGGTGAATTGATCATGGGGAACAAGAGTATGGCACACTGTCTGAATGACTACTTTAGTTCTGTCTTCACCAAGGAAGACATAACTAATCTACAGGAAATTATTGAGGATCGGGGATCTATTGTGACGGAGGGACTAAAGGAAATAATTGTAAGTCGAGAAGTTGTATTAGTTAAATTGCAGGGATTAAAGGCGGATAAATCCCTGGGGCCGGATAGTCTGCATCCGAGGGTGCTGAAGGAAGTAGCCCAGGATGCGTTGGTGATAATGTTTCAAATCTCTTTGGATACTGGATTAGTTCTTGAGGATTGGAGGGTGGCCAGCATAACCCCACTCTTTAAGAAGGGAGGGAGAGAGAAATTGGGAAACTAAGGCCAGTTAGCCTGACATCGGTAGTAGGGAAGGTGCTAGAATCGGTTATTAAAGATGCAATTGCAGTACATTTGGAGAGTAGTGGTATCATCGCACAGAGTCAGCATGGCTTTGTGAAGGGGAAATCATCTCTGATGAATCTAATAGAGTTTGTTGAGGATGTAACCAGTAGAGTGGATAGGGGAGAACCAGTGGATGTGGTATATCTGGACTTTTGATAAGGTTCTGCACAGAAGACCAATGTTTCAAGTTAAAGAGTATGGTATAGGAGGTATGGTATTAAGGTGAATAGAGAATTGGTTGAGGGACAGGAAGCAAAGAGTAAGAATAAATGGGTTCTTTTCAGAATGGCAGCCAGTGACTAGGGGGGTACCGTAGGGTTCAGCGCTGGGGCCGCAGTTGTTTACGATATATATCAATGACTTAGATGTGGGAATAGATAGCAGTTTCTCGGTATTTGCAGACGATACAAAGTTGGGTAGTGGGTTGGCTGTGTAGAGGATGCTAGGAGAGTGCAGGGTGCAGGCGAATGGGCCAAGATGTGGCAGATGCAATATAATGTGGAGAAATGCGAGGTTATCCACTTTGGAGGTAAGAACAGGAAAGAGGATTATTATTTAAATGGTATCTGCTTAGGAAAAGGGGAGAAACAGCGAGACCTGGGTGTTGCTGTGCATCAGTCATTGAAAGTGGACGTGCAGATGCAGGAGGCAGTGAGGAAGGCGAATGGTATGTTAGCGTTCATAGCGAGAGGATTTGAGGATAGGAGTACAGAGATCCTGCTGCAGCTGTACAGGGCCTTGCTGAGACCACACCTGGAGTACTGCGTGCAGTTTTGGTCTCCTTATCTGAGGAAAGATATCCTTGCGTTGGAGTGGATACTGGGGATGGAGGGGCACGCATATGAAGAAAGGTTAGATAGATTAGGCTTGTATTCTCTGGAATTTAGAAGATTGAGGGGGGATCTTATAAAATTCTTTAGACAGACTAGATGCAGGAAGGTTGTTTCCAATGCTGGGAAAATCCAGAACCAGGGGCCACAGTTTAAGGATAAGGGGGAAGTTTTTAAGGACTGAGATGAGGAAAAATTTCTTCTCTCAGAGAGTGGTAAAAGTGTGGAATTCTTTGCCACAGGAAGTAGTTGAGGACGGTTCCCTGTCAATATTTAAGTTTAGGTTAGATTTGGCCCTTGTGACCAAGGGGATTACGGGGTATGGGGGAGAAGGCAGGAACCGGGTACTGATCAGCCATGATCCTAATGAATGGTGGTGTAGGCTTGAAGGGCCAAATGGCCTACCCCTACACCTATTTTCTATGTTTCAGCCTCCTGCCTGTTTTTATTTATACCTGATGTTGAGCTCAGGCCCAAAACCGTGGTCACCCTTCATTTCCTGCTGAGTTTCTCCAGCACATTTGTGCATAAATATCACGTGAGCTTTACTGACAATAAATTAATGCTCCTGTCTTTGCAGCCTTGGGCTATGGATTACTCTGCCTTGGAATGGCGTACATTGCATCACAGATAGGATCGGTGCTACAGGTGATGTATGAAAGGCCTCTCTAAATATATCTGCATGGCCTCCAAAAACCCGGTTTGCTTGATGTGCATTTCCTTGTTCAATCTTAGGCGGCTTTGAGTATATTTGGGATGGTTGGCGGCCCGTTACTTGGCACCTTCTGCTTGGGAATGTTTTTCCCCATGGCCAATTCTTTGGTGAGTTTCTTATTTGACACCGTTTACAAAGATATGGCTTCATCAGCTAACTATTGCAGTGTAAAGATATTGACTGAAGCTTTCAGAACTGTGTCGTATCCCATTAACACTGTTCTAACAAAAAGTCCAGAGAAGATTGAATTCTGATGAATAGTTGTCAACCTGAAATGCTAACTCGTTTTCTCTTTTCACGGATGCTGTCTGACCTGCTGAGTGGGAGAATGTTGGGAAACTTCTATACAGACTGGTAATGACCTCTAATCATGGTGGAATCTCCCCAGAGAACTGGATAGAAACAAATGAAATAAATTTGTGAGGGTTGCAGGGAAGGGCCAAGAGAATTGATTACATTTGATGGGTTGAACTGAAAACTCCGTGATTAGTATTCAATGTTCAGATTTATTCTCAGAAGAGATGCATCACAAACATCCCTGAGATTCTTTTTAAATTTAAATTGAGGCCTGCAGTATGGTAACAGGCCCTTCTGGCCCACGAGGTCTCCCCCCACAATTACACCCAATTAACCTACAACACCCCCCCCCCCAAGCATTTTTCCTGCTGGCCAGGCAACATTTTTACTTATCTGAAGTTTTTACTTATCTGAAGTTTTTACTTATCTGAAGTTTTTACTTATCTGTGGTGCAAAACATTGTACTCAAGAAAAAAAAATACATGTACGAAAGAGAGAAATGTAAATAAAGAAAAATGCAAACAAACTGCAATACAGAAAATAAATATTCAATAATAAATATTGTGCAAAGTGAGTCCTTAAAAGAGTCTGTTGTTTAGGAGTCTGATGGTGGAGGGGTAGCAACTGTTCCTGAACCTGGTAATATGAATCATGTGGCACCTAGACCTCTTTCTTGATGGCAGCAGCGAGAACAGTGTATGTCCTGGGTGATGTGGATCCGTTGATTGATGCTGCTGTCCGACAGCAGCGTTCCATGTCAATTTTTCTCAATGGTGGGGACAGATACTTGGCTGCATCCACTACCTTTTGCGGGGCTTTCCACTCAGAGGTATTGGTGCCCTCATACCAGGCCGTGATGTTGCTGGACAGCACACTTTCCATTGCTCATTTTTAGAGGTTTGCCAAGGTTTTCGGTGTCTTACCAAACCTCTGCAAATTTCTGAAAATGTCGAAGCTTTCTTTAGAATGACAATCACGTGTTGGGCCCAGGAATAGCCCTCTGAGCTATTGACTCCCAGGAATTTAAATGAACTTCCCCTCAATAATCACTGGGTCATAGATTGCAGTTCTTACTGGACCACTCACTGATTAAACAGGAATTTAGATCATACCACACTGGTCAAGAATTTAAACTTGCTTAAAGTTTAAATTCTTGTTAAATAAAGTTTAAATAAAGATCTAGAACTGATAAAGCTAAACTGTGATGAATCCATCAGGTTCACTAATCTCTTTCAGAAGGGAATTTTCAGTCCTTCCCCATTCAGGCCTCAATGAGATTCTGGTCCCCCATAAATGAGAATGACTCCAAGGGACCTTGAGTATGGACAACTTTGGGTGATCTCTGGGAATGTTTTTAAAGGATCATCTCTGATTTAACATGAATCATTGTGCAAATGGTTATCGCTCCTGATTTTTTTTTTGTGTCTTGTAGGGTGCGATTTCAGGCTTGGCGACTGGTTTGGTAATGGCTTTTTGGATTGGAATCGGCAACTTTATTTCCCAACAAGCAGGTGTTTCGTTCGTAAATGCAACCATTATCCAAAATATCACCGACTCCTTGGCAACCATGGCAACAATCAATTCAACAACTGTGGCACCAAGTGCAGGGTAAGTGTGAGACCTATCACAGCAGTGAATTGCATTGAGGACCCCTTCCACCCTGCATACAGCATCTGACAGCTACTTCCATTAGGAGAGAGATGCAAGATCACCACCAGCAGACTGAGGAACGGGCAGTGAGAATACCGAGAAGGAACTACTCACACTAACAATCTGAGATTCTCATAGTCACCAGGCAATATTATTTATATATAAATGAAATACTGTACTGGTCCTGTATATGTATTGTCTGTCTGTCTGTATGTGAGTTATGCCTGGTTGTGTGTCTGCATGTTTTGCACCAAGGACCAGAGAACACCTTTTGGGGATTGTACTTGTACAATCAGATGCCAACAAACTTGACTTGCACAGTCGGAGACTTTTTCGTATCTGAATGACTTTTTGGATCCAGTTTGTGTAATTCTTCCTTTGTTGTGTAGTCCCACAGGATTGAAGAAACTCTACTCTCTCTCATATGTATGGTACAGTGGGTTCAATGCAGCCATCGTAGTTATTGTGGGACTGCTGGTCAGTTTCTTAACAGGTAAAGTGCATCATTATTCAAACCTAAATGGTGAATGTGGAGTCCCCGTTCTAAGCATCTCTCAAGTTGTACGACTAGGCTAGCATTAAAGTAGATCATAAAACAGTACAGCACAGGAACAGGCCCTTCGGCCTATGTCTGTACTGAACATGAGGCCCAAATTAAACTAAAATTCTGCTTATGTTTTATATTCCCTGCACATTCTTGGGTCCATTGAGAAGCCTCCACCAAAAACTCACACATCTCCCATAAACTTTATTGCCCCTAAACATGTTGTCTGGTCTGTGCATTTTTACCCTGAGGTAAATATTTTGACCATCTACTCTCTCAATACCTCACTGATCTTTGGAGTTCTTCCAGCATTTTGTTTTGCTCTGGGTTACACTTTCTGCAGTCTTGTGTACAAAAATGTGGCTTGTTAATGTTAATTTAAAAGTGGACACCTAAGTAATCCATTGTAAAAGCTGTAGTCCATGTCCACTCTGGCTGGAGGTATATCTAGTTGATTGGCTCTTAACTGCCTTCTGGCAGTTAACCAGGGCAACAGTCTTGCCCTTTAACATGAGCAAAACTAAGGAGTTGGTCATGGACTTGGACCACAAGATATAGGAGCAGAAGTAGGTCATTTGGCTCATCAAGTCCACTCTGCCATTTCATCATGAGCTGATCCATTCTCCCACTCAGCCCCTCTCCCCCTGCCTTCTCTCCATAACCTTTGATACCCTGACTATTCCGATTCTTATCAATCTCTGCTTTAAGTACGCCCAACAATTTGACCTCCACACTTGCCCATAGTAGCAAATTCCAGAAATTCACCACGAGCTAAAGAAATTCCTCTACATCTCTGTTTTAAATGGATGCTCTTCAATCCTGAAGCTGCACCTTCTCGTCCTAGACTCCCCTACCATGGGAAGCAACTTTGTCACATCTACTCTGTCCAGGCCTTTCAACATTCAAGAGGTTCTATGTGGGGGGGGGGGGGGGCTCATTTTTTTGAACACCAAGGGGTACAGTCTGAGTCGTCAAATGTTCCTCATATGCTAATCCCTTTATTCCAAGAACTATTCTTGTAAATCTCTGACCTTTTTCAAAAACGCCAACACATCCTTTCTTCTATAAGGAGCCCACACCTGTACCCCCTACTCTAAGTGAGATCTCACCACTGCCTTATAAGGCCTCAACATTACATTCCTGCTGTTGTATCCTATTCCTCTAGATATCAATTCCAATATTCCATTCACCTTCACCGCCGACTCAACCTGGAGGTTAGTCTTTCGGGTGTGCAGCACAAGGACTCCCATGTCCCTTTGCACCTGCGCATTTTGAATCTCCCCATCCAAATAATAGTCTGCCCCTTTATTCCTTCTATCAAAATGCATGACCATACACTTCCCAACATTGCATTTCATTTGCCACATCTTTAATATTAGAGTAGTGGTTTGTGTGGCATGAAATAACAGCACCAGTGACCCAGGTTCGAATCTAGTGCTGACTAAGGAGTTTATACATTCTCCTTGTGTCTGCTGAATTTCCTCCAGGTGATCTTGTTTTCTTCCATCCCCAAAAATGTATTGGGTTTGTAAGTTCATTGATCTATTTGGGCAGCTGCAGGTACAGTATGTACTGCCTAATGTCCACTATGTGTTCTGTGAAATTGGGGGTTATACACTGTGCAAACACCCTATTATATGGGACACTACTGTTCCTGTTATTTGTAAGTAGGGATCAGTGGGGGGACTGATATAGGGCTGTGGGGAGAGAGTGGGGCAGTCGGATCAATGTGGGGCCTGATACAGGGTTGTGGGGAGAGAGCAGGGCAGTGGGATCAGTGGGGGGGACTGATACAGGGCTGTGGGGAGAGAGTGGGGCAGTCGGATCAATGTGGGGCCTGATACAGGGTTGTGGGGAGAGAGCAGGGCAGTGGGATCAGTGGGGGGGACTGATACAGGGCTGTGGGGAGAGAGTGGGACAGAGGAATTAGTTGGAACTGATACAGGGCTGCGGGGAGAGAGCAGGGCAGAGGGATTAGTTGGAACTGATACAGGGCTGTGGGGACAGAGCGGGGCAGTGGGATCGGTGGGGGGACTGATACAGGGCTATGGGGAGAGAGTGGGACAGAGGGATTAGTTGGAACTGATAACAGGGCTGCGGGGAGAAAGCAGGGCAGAGGGATTAGTTGGAACTGATACAGGGGCTGTGGGGAGAGAGTCGGCAGAGGGATCAATGTGGGGAGAGAGCGGGACAGTGGGATCAGTTGGGAACTGATACAGGGCTGTGGGGAGAGAGCAGGGCAGAGGGATTAGTTGGAACTGATACAGGGCTGTGGGGAGAGAGTGGGGCAAAGGGATCAGTGGGGACTGATACAGGGCTGTGGGGAGAGAGTGGGGCAAAGGGAATGGGGGGACTGATACAGGGCTGTGGGGAGAGAGTGGGGCAGAGGGATCAGTGTGGGGACTGATACAGGGCTGTGGGGAGAGAGTGGGGCAAAGGGAATGGGGGGACTGATACATGGCTGTGGGGAGAGAGTGGGGCAGAGGGATTAGTTGGAACTGATACAGGGCTGTGGGGATCAGTTTGGGGATATAGTATACAATTTCCTATAGCTAGCAATCTCTTTTTCTAAATTGCTGTGGACTTGCTTGTGGTAACTGAATAATTTTGGGGCCACAGATGTATATGTGTTCGGACATTGCCCGAATGGACGTTAAGCTGCGCAGACTTGTATTTTCAAAAAAAGTGCTGATGTACCAAGGCCGCCTTGTGTTTCCAATGCACCCTGTATATATAAACATGCCCTATGATATAAACCATTTATGTGCATTAGCATATCCATTAAAGTAATATTTAGCCAACAAATTACTTCCATTGAAACTTGCAATGATTTCTGAAATCACAAGATAAGCCTGTGCAAACAAGGACTACTCTTTATTGGAACAGTGAGCTGCTTGTTACGGGAACCAATCAATTTACGTTGCAATACACAAATGTGCTGGAGAAACTCAGCAGGTTACACAGCATCTGGAGGAAGTAAATCATGAAAGTCTGTAGACACTGTGGTTGAAGTAAAAACACAAAAAGCTAGAGAAACTCAGCAGGTCAAACAGTGACCTTTATGTAAAAATAGATAATCGACGTTTCGGGCCTGAGCCCTTTCAGTATCTCGAGGAAGTAAAGGGTAACCAACGTTTCGGGCCTGAGCCCCTTAGTCAAGGAATGAGCAAAAAAAACCAGGGACAAATAAAAATGGGGGTGGGAGGGGAGGAGGGAGGAAGGGGCAGGGAGAGGAGCACAGGCTAACAGGTTAGAGATCATAGCTGGATACAGGTTGGGAGGATAGAGGAGAAAAAAAAGCTGAGGTGATGACAGGAGGAAGAGGGAAAGAAAAAGGTGAGGGGGTTAACGGAAGTTGGAGAAGTTGATGTTAATGCTGTCTGGACGGAGAGTGTCCAGATGTGATTTAAGGTGCTGTTCCTCCATTTTGTGGGTAGCCTTATTTTGGCAGTGCATGAGGCCGTCGATGGGAATGGTGTGTGGAATTGAAATGGTGGACCCTGCTGTTACAGTGGACAATGCGATGACGCTAAACAAAAAGATTCTAGTCTGTGTCCATTCTCTATAACCATTACAGTACGGAAACAGGCCATCTTGGCCCCTCTAGTTCCTACCGATCTAAGTGATCTCTAATCCCATCTATCTGCACTTTGCCCATAACCCTCCAATTCATATACCTATCCAATGTTTCATTAAATGAAAAATTTGACTTTGCTGCGACCACCTCTTCCGGAAGGTCATTGCACTCAGCCACCACTCTCTGAGTGAAGGAGTTCCCTCTCATACTACTAAACTTTTGCCCCCTAACTCTTAACTCGTGACCTCTATCCTCATAAATTTAAATAACTCTATCAAATTCCCCCTTAACCTTCTTTGGTCCAATGAATAAAGACCCAATCCTCTCAATCTTCCTTTGTAACTACATTCTGAAATCCAAGCAACATTTTAGTAAATCTTCTCTGCACCGTCACTACCTGATTAATATCCTTCCTATAATTTGGTGACCAGAACTGCACACAATATTCCAAATTTGGCCTCACCAATGCCTTGAATAGTCTCAACATTACTTCCCAACTCCTATATTCTGTGCTTTGATTTATCAAGGCCAACGTACCACAAGCCGCCTTCCCCACTCTCTCCACATGAAAAGAGGCAACACCGAGTGCAGTAGATGACCTCGATAGATGGCCACAAGTGAAGAGAATCCCACCACCAGGTCTCTTTCTCCCCAGCCCCGCCCCCCTTGCTTTCTGCAGGGACCTCTCCCTCTAGGATCTACTCATCCCTTCCCACTGGTACCTACTCCTGTGACTGTAAGAAATGCTACGCCTGTGCCCTCACCACCATTCAGGGCCACAAGCAGTCCTTCCAAGTGAAGCAGCACTTCACTTGTGAATCTGCAGGGACCATTTCACTGATCTCTCAGTCTGTGCCCAGTCTCGCTAATGTCCAGGAGGCCACATCGGGAGCACTAGATGCAGTAAATGTCCACTGCAGGTTCACAAGAGAAATATTGCTTCACTTGGAAGGACTGTTGAAGGACAATCAATACCTGTTTCCCAGGGCAGCACTGGCCAATATCAGTCGACAGTTTAGGGGACATGTCAGAGGTAAGTTATTTCCCCATTCCCCCCCCCCCCCACAGTGGTGAGTGCCTGGAATGCATTGCTGGGGATGGTGATGTATATTGGTACAGTAGGGGCATTCAAAAGACTCTTAGATAGGCACATGGATGTAAGAAAAATAGAGGGTTATGGGTGAGGTAGGGTAGGATTGATTGTTGTGCTGTAGGTCACAACAACATTGTGGGTCAAAGGGTCTGTGCTGTAATGATTTATTAAATGGGGATATTTAGGCCTGTTGTTTGCATTGCAGGCCCAATGAAGGGGGAAGATGTGAATCCTTCCACTGTGGTTCCTGTTCTCCGTTACCTCCTCTTCTTCCTGCCTGAGCGATGCAAGGAAAAGCTGAGCTGTGGAGTTCGCTATCACCCCGCGGTATGTGAAGAAAGTCGAGCACTTCGCTCGCCCTCCTTCCCCTTCGTGGTTACCTCTCACTGTCATAGAATCAGAAAAGTAGATAAAATAGCATTTAAAAAGTTCCTAATCTGTAGATATCTGGAAAAAATGTGATCTAGGCAAATTATACTTATTCGTCAACTGCTCAAAAGACATGAGACAGTTATCAATAAATAGAAACATAGAAACATAGAAGATAGGAGCAGGAGTAGGTCATTAGACCCTTCGAGCCTGCTCTGCCATTCAACGAGATCATGGCTGATCTTAAAGTTCAGTACCCCGTCCCCCCCTTCTCTCCGTAACCTTTAATACCCTTATACTGAAGAAATAGATCTAATTCCCTCTTAAATAGATTTAATGAACCTGCCTCTACTGCCCTCTGTGGCAATGAATTCCACAGATTCACCACCCTCTGGGTCAAGAAATTCCTCCTCATCTCGGTCCTAAATGGTTTACCTATTATCCTCAAACCATGGCCCCGGGTTCTGGATTTTCCCATCCTTGGAAACATCCCATCTGCATCCATTCTGTCCAGTCCTGCCAGAATTTTATAGGTCTCTATGAGATCCCCTCTCAATCTTCTAAACTCCAGCGAGTACAATCCCAAATTGCGCAATCTTTCCTCCTAAGTCATTCCTGCCATTCCAGGTATCAGCCTGGTGAATCGCCTCTGCACTCCCTCCATTGCAAGAACATCCTTCCTTAGATCAGGTGACCAAAACTGCACACAATACTCCAGGTGGGGTCTCACTAAGGCCCTGTACAGCTGCAGTAAGGTATCCTTGTTCCTATACTCAAACCCTCTTGATATGAAGGCCAACCTACCATTTGCCTTTTTAACTGCCTGCTGTACCTGCATGCTCGCCTTCAGAGACTGATGTACAAGTACCCCTAGGTCTCTCTGCACTTCCCCATCTCTTAATCTATTGCCATTCAAATAGTAATCTGCCCTCCGGTTTGTATGACCAAAGTGGATAACCTCACATTGATCCACATTGTAGTGCATTTGCCATGTATCTCCCCAGACCCCCAATTTATCCAAATCACACTGGAGCTTCCTGACCCCTTCTTCCGTGCACACAACCCCTCCTAGCTTAGTGTCATCTGCAAATTTGGAGATATTCCATCCAATCCCCTCATCCAGATCATTAATGTAAATTGTGAACAGCTGGGGTCCCAGTACAGATCCCTGTGGCACCCCACTGGTCACCGCCTGCCACTCAGAAAACGAGCCATTTATCCCAACTCTCTGTCTTCTACCTGCCAGCCAGTTCTCAATCCACATCAATACTTTGCCCCCAATCCCATGAGCCTTGATTTTGTAAGCCAGTCGTTTATGCGGGACCTTATCGAAGGCCTTTTGGAAGTCCAGGTACACCACATCCACTGGCTCTCCCCCATCTATTTTACCTGTCACCATCTCAAAGAATTCCAATAGATTTGTCAAGCACGATTTACCTTTTGTAAATCCATGTTGACTCCGTCCGATCCCTTCTCTGCTAGTCATATGCTCCGCTATTACAACCTTAATAATGGATTCCATCATTTTGCCCACTACTGATGTAAGGCTCACCGGCCGATAATTCCCCGCTTTTTCTCTACCCCCTTTTTAAATAGTGGGGTAACATTAGCTACCCTCCAATCCATGGGTACTGATCCTGAGTCAATTGAATTCTGGAAAATAATTCTTAAAGCATCTGCTATCTGAATGGCCACTTCCTTGAGTACCCTAGGATGTAGATTATCAGGCCCTTGGGATTTATCTGCCTTCGATCCCATCAATTTCCCCAAGACCATGTCCTTAGAGATACTGATTTCTTTCAGTTCCTCCCTTGCATTAGTCTCTGTGTTTCCCAACATCCTTGGGAGGTTATTTGTATCCTCTCTTGTAAAAACAGAATTAAAGTAAGAATTTAATTGGTCTGCCATTTCCTTATTCCCCATTATATATTCCCCTGATTCCGACTGCAAAGGACCTACTCTGGATTTCACCAATCTTTTCCTCTTGACATATTTATAAAAGCTTTTGCAGTCGGTTTTTATATTTGCCGCAAGCTTACTTTCGTAATTTATTTTTGCTCTCTTGATTAATCCCTTTGTCCTCCTTTGGTGCATCTTGAACTGCTCCCAGTCTTCAGTTGTGGTACTTTTTTTGGCCAATTGATAAATCCCAAGAACATACTACTCCCTTTGTGTACCATAAAATAAAAGCTTGATCAATTCTAGATGGTTGGAAGAAAAAAAATTGGATAGAATAGGACTTGACAAGATAAGTTTGTTCAATCCAAAAAATTTACAAATCAAAACCATATTTGTACTGAATGCTTAATTATTGGCTACGTCATTTGTTTATACAATTTAGCGAAGGGGAACGAGGCCCCTAAAATAGAGGCCAATGAGAACCCCTTCACAAACCCGCGCTCAAGACCCACCCATCATGGACAATGAATTTCGTCCAAATCTTGAGTCCAGAAAATTATAGACCGAACATTAATTGCCCAATAGGAGAATCTAAAATTAGGCAATGCCATTCTGCCATCCTCTATCAATTTCTGTAAATATTTCTTACTTAACCTAGGGTTCTTATTCTAGAATCAATAATATCAATGAAGGTTGGAGCTGTCTGAAATAGGTACAAGAATTTAGCTAAAATAATCATTTTAACTGCGTTAATTCGACCAATAAGGACAAAGGACACCATTTAGTAAACGATTGTTTAACATGGTCAGTTAACGGTAAAAAAAGTTAACTATCTCTGTGCTTCTTAGTGATTTTTGTCACCCACGTAATTAAAATGATTAGTAACCATCTAAATAGAGATTGTTCATAGATTGGAACCTGCATATTTAATGGAAAAAGCTCGCTTTTATTGAGGTTCAATCTATAACCGGAAAAATAACTAAATTAAGCAAGTAATAATGGTATTTCAGGGATAAATTTCTCAAGGTTAGAAGCATATAGTAACAAGTCATTTGCATATAGTCATTCCTTAGACCAGTAGTGCTTAACTTTTTTCTTTCCACTCACATTCCACTGTAAGTTATCCCTGTGCCATCGGTGCTCTGTGATTAGTAAGGGATTGCTTAAGGTGGTATGTGAGTGGCAAGGGAAGGTTGAGAATCACTGCTCTAGACCCAACTGTTACTGAAATATTTTGCTTGAGAAAAATTGTCATTGGCCCATTTCCTTTGGAGTTATGAAACCCTGCACATAACGAGTCAATGAGGTACGATTAAAACAGTGGTTTTTCAAACCTTTACTTTCCAACCACATACCACCTTAAGCAATTCCTTACTAATCACAGAGCACCTATGGCACAGGGATTACTTAAAGTGGGATGTGAGTGGAAAGGAAAAGGTTGAGAACCACTGATTAAGACTGGTTACTGGTAAAATTTTGATGTTTAAAGCCTTTTTAGAAGAGTTTAATAGATTTGATCCTGAAAATACATCTAGTAATTTCTGACAAAATTAAAAATGAATGGGAAAGAGAACTTCAGATTGGAGAAAATTCTCCAATTAGTTAACACTTCTTCAATGTGTGCTCATCACTCTTTGATACAGTTTAAGGTGGTTCATAGGACCCATATGTCCAAAGACAAGCTAGCTCATTTTTACTCTCATATAAACCTTATCTGTAACAGTTGTAATTCTGAGATGGCTTCCCTGACACATATGTTTTGGTCCTGCCCTTCCCTGAAAAAATATTGGAAAGATTTTTTGAGCTGTTTTGCTCGTCGACCTATAAGGATCACGACCTTTAAGTTCCTTGGAACATATTTAGCTGAGGATCTTTCTTGGACTACTAATACTTCCGCAATAGTGAAGAAGGCATCTCAACGTCTCCATTTCCTGAGAATGCTTAAGAAATTCAATCTACAGGAGAAGTTACTGGTGTCCTTCTAACGTTGCTCTATTGAAAGTGTGCTGGTTTACTGCATTTCCATGTAGTTTGCCAGCTGTACAGAAGCAGATAAGAGGGATATTCAAAGGGTCATAAGTACTGCTCAGAAGATCGTTGGGTGCTTCTTGTCTTCTGGAGGATTTACTTCAATCTCGCTGAATCGGGAAAACAGCCAATATCCATAAGGACTCTACTCATCCGGGCCATCATTTGTTAGACCTATTGCCCTTGGGTAGACGATATAAGGTCCATTAAATCACGGACGAACAGACTCCAGAACAGTTTCTATCCCAGAGTCATTTGAGAATTAAACTCGGCCAATTAGTATTTTATATTGTTTTAATGCTTTTTTTTTGTTTGTTTTTGTTTTTATATGCTCATGTACATTCTTATTTGTGAGTATCGTGGGTTGCGTTTTTAATTTTGTTCTTTTATTTCGCAACCTCTTCCTATTTTGAATGAGTGATTGGACTACCACTTTTGGACTTTTTGGACCACCAGTTGTGGACTCTGGGTTGTCATATTACTTTTAATAGCCAAGTGATCCATTCTACTTAAATGGAAAGACCCTAAACCTCCTGCTACATTTCAATGGTTTTCCCAAACTGTAGCATGTTAGAAAAAATTAGAAATGGTTCTGTTGACTCTAGTTAAATTTGAAGAAACATGGAGGCCATTCATTCAACATTTCAGATGTTGATCCTTTCCGAATCCTTTTCAACATTTTTTTTTTGTGACTGTAGAGAAGTGGAATTAACCACAAAATAACCCCTGAAACATGGTAGCCCAGCTTTTGTTTTCTTTTTCGTTTATTTTTGTAATAAGATTTGATTCCTTTTCATGTTTGGCCTTCAAGAGATTGGGAGGCTCAGTTTACAGGGGCTCTGTGATTAGTAATGGTATGTGAGTGGAAAGAAAAAGTTTGAAAACCACTGTTTTAATCGTCCCTCATTGACTCGTTATGTGCACGGTTTCAGAACTCCAAAGGAAATGGGCCAATGACAATTTTTCTCAAGTAAAATATTTCAGTAAGAACTGCATCTAGGGCAGTTGTTTTCAACCTTCCCTTCCCCACTCACATACCACCTTAAGCAATCCCTTACTAATCACAAAGCACCGATGGCATAGGGATTACTTAAGGTGATATGTGAGTGGAAAGAAAAAGTTTGAAAACCATTGATCTAGAACATTACAGCACAGTACTGTACAGGGCCTTCGGCATTTGATGTTGTGTCAACCTATATATATATATATATATATACTTACCAAAAGAAAACTAATTCCTCCTGACCACATAGCCCTCTATCTTTCTTTCATCCATGTACCTGTCTAAGTCTCCGAAACGCCCCTATTATACCAGCCTCCACCACCATCCCTGACAATGCATTTCAGGCACCCACAACTCTGTAAGGAAAAAAAAAGATGTCCCTGATGTCTCCTTTAACAACTTTGCTCCCTTTAGTTTGTATAGATGTCCACTGGTGTTTACTACTCCCGCCCTGGGAAAAAAAAACACATCCTTCCTGTAATGAGGTGACTAGAACTGAACACAATATTCGAAGAGTGGTCTCCCCAGAGATTCATAGAGCTGCAATATCACCTCATGACTACTGAACTCCATCCCGCAGTAATGAGGCCTTCTTAACTACCTATCAATGTGTATGGCAATCTTGAGTAATCTATGGATTGGACCCTGTGTTCTTCCACAGTGATACATTTGAGTCTACCTTCAAGTCTGATTTTCCAAGTTACATTACCTCACGCTGATCCGGATTGAACTCCCAACTCTGCATCCTTTTGTAACCTACAACAACCTTTAACACTATCCAACCTTCATATTGTTCGCAAACTTACTGACCACCTCTCTACTTTATCCAGGTCATTTATAAAAATCACAAAGAGCAGGGGTCCCAGAACAGATCTCTGCAGAACACTAGTCACTGACCTCCAGGCAGAATACTTCCTATTCATTACTACTCTACTTTCTACAGGCAAGCCAATTCTGAATCCACACAGCCAAGGTTCTATAGATCCTATGCCTCATGACTTTCTGATTGAGTCTCCTACGGGGAACGAGGTCAAATGCCTTACGTACTGGGAGGAGTTGTTGAGAACGAGGCAGTTTTACTGGATAAACAAATAAATAAATAGATAGATAAATATATATGGGTGGATGATGGCTGGCATAGGCTCTTTGAGCCAAAGGACCTGCTTCTACACTGGATGTCTCTATGAATAGTCAGTTCCTTGACCAGTGGGTTATCTGATATCTCACTGTTCTTGCCAACAACAGAACACTGTGGCCAGCCTTCAGCACTCGCTTGTGCTCCACAAGGAGATGAATGGAGTGATAGCCAAAGACCCAGACCAGTGGACAGATCAGAGACAGGAGCTTGGAGACAAGCAATGCCCAGAGCTGAAGATGGTGAATGAGGATACAGAAGCAGAGATTCTTCAAGAAACACCTCTGTGACAGTGGATCCTTCGTGGCGAATCAACTGAAGGTTTCCTCTATGCCCAGGCATGGAAAAGGTTTTCCGCGGTGTCTTCCAAAAATCCCAATGTTTAAATAATCTAAGACTGCCGGACCAGCTGCAGGTAGTGTGAAGGCTGGCCCTGTTGATACACACTATGTGCATAGCTGGATAAGTGATGAAACAGGTGGGGTGGGTCGGATGAGTTGGGTTGGAGAAATTTGCAGGATTGGAGTAGGGGAGACCAATGGGGAAATCCAGCATATTGCTCTTAGTCATGGTTTAGAAGGTGGAGCTGTGATCACTGGTTTCTACCCAGATGGCCAAATCTTGGCCTGTGCCATTGGACACCTCCAGCCATCCTGGCAGTGTGCTGGTACTTCAACTGTATAGATGTATTTAAATTTTTCATTCAGGTTCCTAGATTTTGGAATCCCGAGGTTTGAGCAAATTTCTTTCCTGTTTTTGAGTGAACAATTTTCTCAGTTTCAATTTATTTCTCAGCTATTTGGTTGTAATGCTCAACTAGCTCTGAGTTTTAACGTTCAAGGCCGTTTCGTCAACTGGCACCCACCACTT
Source organism: Narcine bancroftii (assembly GCF_036971445.1). NCBI lineage: Eukaryota > Metazoa > Chordata > Chondrichthyes > Torpediniformes > Narcinidae > Narcine > Narcine bancroftii. The sequence goes on from NC_091469.1 coordinate 157,930,971, forward strand.
TGCGCACACAACGGTTAAAGCACAGGAAGAGACCATTTGTGCCAGTTAAGTCCGTCCTGTCTCGATGAGAGAGCAGTCTAGCTTGCCCTACTTTCTCTCCACCACACAGCAATTTTTTTTAAGATACAGGTACATGATCCTTTATCCGGAACCATTGGGGGACAGTGTGTTCTGAATTTCTGATTTTTCCGGATTTCGAAAAGCCCACCCGAATTGTGCCGCTGTATCCACCCCCACCCTCTTCCAGTCGCCCGGCCGCCTCCCCCAACCACAATTCCTCAGCCGCCTCCCCCAACTTGCCGGATTTTGGAGCTTTCCGGATTTTAGATGTCCGGATAAAGGATCTTGTTTGTACCTGTACTTGAATTTCACAGTTGAATCGGTCTCCCAGATGTGCACTCCACCCCCTAACCACTCGCTCTGAGGGGGAAGTGGGGAGCTTTCTTCAAGTGCTGTTTTTCCCCACTCTATATTTTTTTGTATTCACTGAGAGCAGGAACAGTTTTGTTTCAAGTCTCATAAGAAGAACAATGCTGGCCTCTTTGGTCAATCCATTTCTGAAGCCCCTCTTGCCTGGAATAATTTTCCCTGGAATATCTTTTCTCCCCTCTCCCACCCTTCACATCTATCCTTTGAGAGTATGGCATCCAGAGCAGTTCTGACCAAGCCTTTGATAAGCCCTTCATTGTAACTTCCTGCTTTAGGTTCCAAGCCTCTGCCCTACCGTGCGCTGGAGATGAATGTCGAGCCCTTTTGTGACTCATTCTTCCTCCCTTAGTCAAACCTACCGTGTGCCCAGTTCCCCCGACACTTGCTGATACTGCAGTTTAATTGAAAAACAAGACTCACAACGTGACATGAGCATTTGTCTCCTTTTCCCACTTCTGTCTCTGTTAGGGGAATATTGTGGGTGGCTAAAGAGTGTGGGAAATCAGCCTATTCCCTTCAGTCTGAGGCTGAAAGCTGGTAGAATTTTGTTGAACGCCTTGAAGAAGGGTTCCGACCCAAAATATCGACCATTCTTCAACTTCCCCCGACGATGCTCAACTTGCTGATTTCCAGGTTCCAGCATCTGCAGTCATCTCAACTGACTTTGTTAGTTGTCAGCTGTGGCTCTATAATTACAGGTGGTTCAGTCCATTGTGTCCACATTTCCAGCTCAGTCTCAGTCCAAGGGCCAATCCAGATACCTGTCAATGTGATTCATGATTCTGCTCCCATCACTGACTTGCACTGTTTTTCAAAGATTTATCCTTCTGTTCAAACTTAACATATAATTTGGATTCTAAATCCTAATTTATTAACCAAGGGAAATTGATCCTTCCTGTTCACCTTTTCTAAGCGTCTCATCTTTAGTGCATGACTAAGATTAAATTTCTGCTCTAATCCACACTCACTCTTGGATAGGATGTGTTGCATTCAGCTCTCCCATTGGGCACTATATTCAGATCGGACACTAATTCACGATCTTGACTCTTTCTCAGATGGAGAAATATTGTATAGAGCAGTCCCCTGTGGCTGGGGTTTTGAGGATTAGGTCCCAGCTGCCAGTCCCTCCAGAGAAACATGAGTCCCATTAACTCTGAGCTCAGAGCAGTGACATTACTTCTCACTCCTAGTAACCTGGCTTGCTCCTTGCTGGGTCACTGCCACTCCCGTTCCAACCGTCAGGACGGTTTCATTTTATTTCTCAGGATGCAGACTGCACTGAGACTGGTTACGTGAAGGCCTTCTAACTGTACCAGTCACACTCACCAAGGGTTGGTCTCATTTGCTGTCATTTAATTCAGCTAACGGAAGGCCATCTCCCTTCCTCTATCATGCACGATAAACTCCCTTGCAAGCTGCCCCTTTTGTCCTCTTTCAGCCTCTCTGGAACTAATCCAAGCCTCTGTAGCAGACTGGTTCTCCTTGCAACAGGTCATGAGTTTAATCAGTCACTTGGCACCATTTAGCTTGGGCACTATTGCAAAACAAAAAGAATAAATCTGTTCACTGTGTGAAGGCAACCTTTCCCCAGCGAAAGCTAGACATTCCTATAAAGGATCCCTTCCCACGAGTTAAGGCGCTACCATTGCCAAAGGCTGACATACTATGATGAATTAGTGTTTACCTGGGATTTTTGCAAATGACTACCCAGCCCAAATTTATTTAGACTCAAACTAATTTGCCAGGGTACTTTGTCAGTGAAAATGATCACACTTGATAGAGGGGTTCTTTAACAGGCCATGGAATTGCATTTCAAACTGGGGGCAATCTGAAGAACGTAACCAGAATTTTCCAGTCCCTCTTCTGTCCAGTTCCACTTTCCAGCTCTCCTCCTGGTCTCACTTTTCTCTCTACTTCCCCAGCCCCAAATGGTGTGTGCCCCTACCTGTCTTCCCACCTCTCCCATCTTCATTTGTTCCATACCCTGTCACCTCTTGCCTTTTTCCCCCACCCATTTCTTTCCCACCTCGATATACATGATATCTCCCCTTCGCACTTTAGCCCTGTTGAACAGACCCATTTCCATCCATGGATACTTCCTGGCCCACTTGAGTCCCTCCTGATGTTGAAAGGTTGTTTCCCGTGGGGGAGAGTTTAGGACAAGAGGGTACAACTTCAAGATTAAAGGGAGTCCACTTAGAATAGACATGCGCAGCAAGTTCTTCACCCAAAGGGTTGTAAATCTGGAATTTGTTGCCACAGGCAGTTGTGGAGCCCAGGTCATTGGGTGTATTTAACGCAGAGACTGATTGTTTGTTGATTAGCCAGGACATCAAAGGTTATGGGGAGAAGGTCAGACAGTGGGGTAGGGAAAATGGATCAGCTCATGATTAAATGGCAGGGCAGGCTCGATGGGTTGAATACCCTATTTCTGCCTCTGTGTTGTGTAATGTGTTTCTTTATTCACTTCTCTCTTTCCTTCAGTGTTAAAAATCCAAAATAGAGCAGATGAAGCTGGAGAAATGCTACTTCTGTGGAGAGAGAAATGTTTCTGATCGTGACCTGAAATATTTGAGTTTCTCTTTCCACAGATGCTGCCCAACCTGAGCTTTTTCACTTTATTTCTCATTCCCCCTCACTTGTGCATTCAAGGAATGATTAACTAAGATCCAGTGAACTAGTTCAACATGGCAGCTTTTCCTTGCCATTGTATTCCAACCCTTTGGGATCCTCAATGAAGTCAGGGTCTCTGACTGCTGTGATGTGGGTTCTTTCAGACTTGCTTGACAGGCTATGAGATGAACTCTCTAATGGAGTAATATCAGAATGAAGAAAAACATACGATTCTGGGCTTGCATTCCATTTTCTTCCCCCCCCCACCCCCCCCACCATGGTCATTGTAAAACCTCCCAAGAGTTCCTTGCATGCATTGCTAACCCTTGCCCAGTGTCACCCACTGAGTGGGCTGAGCTCTGTCTCCATACAACCCTGGAACATCTCAGCACAGAAACAGATCCTTCAGCCCATCCAGTCCATGCACCCATCCGTGAATGCCAAATTGAGCCTGTATTCGCCACTTCAGCTGGCAGCTTTTTCTACACTTTCACCACTCTCTGTGTGATGAAGGTTCCACTAACGTTCCCTTTAAGCATTTCAACTTTCACCCTTAACCCATGTCCTCTAGTTCTTGCCTTGCCTAAACTCAGTGGGGGGGGGGGGGGAAAAAACCTGCTTGTATTTATCTAACCCACTCATATATACACCTATCTCTACTCCATTGCTGGGTATGGTTAAATAGCAGTCATTTTTCACAAATAGTTTAATTTTGTGATTAGATAAACAATTTTTCAATGAACTTTTCAGGGTCTGGTTATCTCTGGCAGAGCCCTTCCATAATTGCCTCTAAAATGAATGACTTTTTGGCAGACTCAGTCACATTGGTGGGTTTGGAATCGTACATCGGCCAGACCAGTTAAGGCTGGCAGGTTTCCTCCCAGAGACCTTCAGAACTTATTGCTGGTTTATTTAATTCGGCTCAACCCAGAATTTGCCTCTCGGTGCAGCCGTTATGTATTCTTGACAACTGAGCATCTCTCCAGCTTGTCACTGCTGCTGGGCAGTGGCAGTAAATGCTACCCTTTCCCGTGATCAAGTTGAACAACACAAAAATTTGCCCTTCAGCCCACCACATCCATGCTAACCCTCTTTCCCCATTGGCATTACAACCATATAAGACAAAGGAGGAAAAACCCAACACCCAACCCCAACCAACCAATTTTCCCCTGCAACCATGTCTGCCTGTCCCGCATCGGACTTGTCAGCCACAAACGAGCCTGCGCTGACGTGGACATTTACCCCTCCATAAATCTTCGTCCGCGAAGCCAAGCCAAAGAATATCTGACTTCACCGCCACTCTTGACAGCACATTCCAGATGTCACTGAAAGCACATGCTCCTCAGATCTCCTTTAAAACTGCTTCCTCTCACCTTGAACCTATCATTTTTTTATTTTTATTGCCCCTGCCATGGGAGAAAGATTTTGATTACAGACCCTATTTATTTACCTCCACATGGGGCCAGAAATGAATATTTTTTTCAAAATGCTCTTGTGTACTTTTGACATCACCTCTCAACATCTTTCACTGTATAGAAAACTAGGCCAGCATGGTTAGTGTAGCGGTTAGTGACAGGGTATTACAGAGCCAGCGACGTGGGTTCAAATCCAGCGCTATCTGTAAGGAGTTTGTATGTTCTCTCCGAGTCTGTGTGGGTTTCTTTTGGGCTCTCCAGTTTCCTCCCACCCTTCAAAGCGTACAGGAGTTTAAATGGGTTAATTAGGGAATTTGGATGGCACAGGTTTTTAGACCAGCAGGACCTGTTACTGAGTGCATATAATTAAATTTAAAATTTTATTCAATCTCTTCCCATTACTAAAGTCCTCCTTCTGCACTCTTTACAGCGCACACTGACCCAATTCTCATATCCAATGTTTTGACCTATGAAAACAAGCATGCCAAATATCCTTTTCACTCAATTGACCCATGTTGCCACTTTCAAGGAACACGACGTCTCTCGGTACCTATTGACCACGGAGTATGTTCTACCCCTATTTGACTTGCCAAAATGCATGACCCCGAACCTGCAAAGATTCAGTTCCAACTCTGCTCAACTTCCAACCTGAACTATATCCTGCTCTGGTGTTAGATATTATTCCTTGCGATCCACAGCACCAAGTTTCAAGTCGTCCCCAAACTTAACCTACAGTTCCTCTTGCATTCGCGTGCAAGTGGTTGATATGCAACCTCAATCCCTGCAGTACACCTCGCGTCCGTTCAGAAAAGCATCCATCCACCACTGCTGTCTGCCTCCTGTCACCAAGCTAGTTTTGGATCTAGTGAAACAACTAGATTGTAAGAGCACATTTGATCTGGGGAAGAAAGTCTGTTAAGTCCCATATGTAACTTCTGGCTCGCCAGTACATTTGCCCGCTGAGTTCAAGTTCAACTAGGGATGGACAATAATTGACAGTGTTCACAGCCTGCTAAGGAATTAAGTGTCAACTGGACTGTCACATCATTAAGACATGGATAAATCATTAATGTACTTTAGGGAAGGAATTCCGTGCTTATATTAATTTCCATATTCCCTCATGAAGTAAATTCAGAGTGTTTTCTCCCACATTCTCATGAATTCCTTTACCTGGGTGCAAATTATCGTGCCTAATTAATCCACGGAGCTGCATGTCTGCCATGTGGCGAGCGACCAGAGCACTGGATCAACGTGCCGCAGGGAAGTTCGCAAACTCCAGGCAGACAGCATCCAAGGTCAGGGTTTTGAACTAGGGTAGCTGGAGCTGTGGGGCAGCAGCTCTGCAGCTGACGGTGCCACTGTGCCTGTCATGAGCCATATGGCATCATTGCTGAATCTTCACTATCCTCTTGTGGCCCAGAATATTGCTGCCTTGCAGTTCACTGCTGCTCTAGCTGAGTCACTGGGGAAGGGGAGTAAGCGTTGAGCTTGTCAGTGAAACCCACATCCATAACAGAATCCTTTCATAATTATCTTGTTTCTCGCACGTAAACGATATAATTGGCTGTCAACGCTGATCTCTGACAAAGTTTGATTAGCTGCTATTTCTGACAAAGTAATTTAATTTGAATTAAAGATCTATAAATTATTTATTGAAAAACTTGAGCAATAACCCGGTGTAGGCTATAAATGTGGCTTTTTTTTTCATAATTCTGAATTTTAACAGTTCAATGAATGTCTTTCCACAACCTAAGGTAATTGTGTACATTTGATGTGTATAAATCTACAGTTTTAGAGCATAAAGCTTTGGAAAGTTTGTTATACTGTCTGTGTGTGGAGTACTTTGCACCATCTATTTGTGTGTTTGAGAAGTATATCACACTATTTATGCACAAAATATTGTTTGACCTGACCATGTTAAGATGTGTAGAGGCAGTGTTGTGCCGTGAGTTCAGGGAACCTGCGATACAAATCTTCATCTAGATGTGCCAAACGCTCATCTGATAACTGCACTACCGCTTTAATCTGGAACCAAATGACCTGGCATCTGGCCTGGCTCCAAGAAAGTGCAAAGCAGCTGCCTGACTGTGAAAGCCCAACAGTTAGTTCTGCTCCTGCACATTGCTGCTGAAGATAAGGTCAAACCCCACTCGAGACTTCAGACCATAAATCCCAGCTGTGCTGAAAGAGTCGTGACCGTCAAGTCCTGCTGCCATCGGTATTTCAGGAAGATGGGACAATGCTGACGAGTTTAGCATCCCTTCAACTTGCCCACCCTGCCCCCTCTGTTGAAGTGTTGTTGTGTACATCTAAAGAGAGGTTCCGTCAATCAGCATTGCGAACAGATTGTCACGTTGCACTATTTGGGATTTTGCTACTCACCAATTGGTGCTGCCATTCCAACCATAATGAAACGCCTGTGATACTTTGTTTAGCTTTGGGGTCCATTTCCTATAGAAACGCAAGACTTTCTCACCAGACCTGATAACCAATAGGATTGATGCCGGTTGGAATTCGGTGAAACATTTGGAGGTGGTGGAAAATCATTACTAAAATTGGGTGCCAAGATATTGGCTTACAGTTATGTTATGTTATGTTAAGTGACATGTCAAGGTGGTAATATCTCTGGTACAGAGGCTGATCTCCTGGCTCAGAAGGGAGGGCAAGAAGAGGAGAGCGATAATGATTGGGGATTTGTTGGTTAGATGAGTGGGTAGGAGGTTTGCTGGATGAGATTGAGACTCCTGGTTGTTGCCTCCCAATTGCCAGGGATGTCTCTATTATGTTATGTTTACAAATTGATGTTTCTTCAAGGAAGATATCCTTGGTCTGGTACCAGGTTGGATCTCCAGTCCTGCATGGTCGAATCAAGCTGCTCTTTAAAGTCACTCGGATGATCTAGAGTTCTGCACAGGCTTTCCAAGGCAATAAAGCACCAACCAGGGTGGCCGAGTCGTGCCTGAGTGTAGTAGCAGCCAAGACTTAATCAGGTCAATACGTGATTTCTGGCAATCCTCCAGCTCTGCGTGTAACCTGCCAGTGAACGAGAGTGGGTGGGAGAATGTGCAAGAGCAGGAGAGTTGAACAAGGTGAAAGGTGCAAGCAGAGCGGCCATTCTGGGAGTTAGAATAGTGAGTTGAGGCTTTGGTCAGGGGAAGTTTTATTATTATTTACTCCTTGACATTGGGTTAGTTCCAAGGTCGAATAGTCAGATTGACAATGGGGTTAATGGAGTGTTCATCTTGTAAGATGTGGGAATTCTGGGAGACTTGCCATCTCCCTGAGAGCTGTTTTACCACAAGGTGCATCAAGTTGCAGCTCCTCGCAGACCATGTTAGGAAACTGGAGTTGCAGCTCAATGACCTTCAGATCATACAGGGGAATGAGGAGTTCAAATATGGGAGCCCCATGGGGGCAGTGACAACGAAACTGCAGGAGGCAGGTCGCTGGGTCAGGAGAGGGAAAGTGAAAGCAAGCAGGCATGTACTGCAGGGTACATGTGACTGTGACTGTTCCCCTCCATGATAGGTATACTGCTGCAGGGGGGCGGGGGTCGACCCAACAGGGGAAGTTGTGATCTGTACAAAAAGGATGGATTACTCCTGAAGTGGAAGGGGACCAATATCCTGCCAGAGAGGTTGTCAGGAACTGTTGGGGAGGTTTTAAACTAGTTTGGCAGGGAGAGGGGAACTAGAATGATGGGACTGAGAATAGAGCAGATGGTGGAAAGGTTGATGCACTGTGTGGTGAGTTTGTAAGGAAGGACAGGCAGTGGAAGTGATTGAAATCTGTTTACTTCAATGCAAGAAATATTAGGAATAAGGGAGATGAACTTAAAAGCATGGAATTCTGATGTTGTGGCAGTTACAGGGGTTTGGCAGACGCAAGGGCAGGATTGGCTGATGCAGGTACTGGGGTTGAGGTGTTTTAAAAGGAGGTAAAATAGTGGGGGGGAGAAGCAATACTAATCTGCGTCACAACTGCAGAAGGGGAGGATGTTGTGGAAGGATTGTCTACTGAGTCAGTGGTGGAAGTCAGAAACAGGAAGAAAGTGGTCGCTTGTTTATAGGCCCCCAAGACCCCCAGAGACACTGAGGAGCAGATAAGTGGGCAGATTTTGGAATGGTGCAAAAATAACAGGGTTGTTGTTATGGGAGATTTCAACTTTCCAAATATTGACTGGCACCTCTTTAATGCAAGAGGGACCGATGGGGCAGAATTTGTTGGGTGTGTCCAAGAAGGATTCCTGACACAGTATGTGAACAAGCTGACTAGAAGAGGGGCCATACTGGATCTTGTACTGGGTAATAAACCTGGTCAGGTGACAGACCTCTTGGTGAGGGGAGCATTTTGGTGGCAGTACATTTGGCATATGGACAAGGATAGTCAGCAAAATGGTAAAGTTGTAGTGGCCTATCTGACAACACTACCTTACGCAAGTGGCAAATGACACTGGGGACAGTAGAATCAGGAATCAGTACCTTTATTGTGCTTAACCACAGCTTTTATAGTTCCCTCTGTGCATTTCACCCTGAGCCTTCTGGGACGCGGTAGTGATGTCACTTTCCAGCCTCACGTGTCGGGTGCCATAAAAAGCACGGGCTCTTATTCGCGTGCTTTTCCTAATTGCTGGTGCCTGGCTTGCAGCTGGAGGACTGGGACATTGTTGGAGGATATGCGCTCTGGTCATGTGCTCGTTTAACTGTTGTGGCTGCGTGTGATTCTGTTGTACGTGTGGGACTCCCGCTATACACCCCCTCCCCCACTCCAGAATCGTGGCTGCCAGACACAGATTCCTGCTGATAGTTCAGCCTGGGGCGTCCTCTGGGACGTTTCAGAGGTGACAAGATCGGTCTTGAAAGGTCAGTGTGCTGGTTTCAGTCGTTCAATTGTGAACATACACTCTTGGCCCTCTTCGTCCAATGTAAATACTACCCCTTTTCGCCTGATTATCCTAAAGGGCCCCTCATATGGGCATTGAAATGCTGAGCATTTCTGACTTTTCCTAACCATCACAAATTCTGCAGTCAGTAGGTCGTGCGGCACCTGATGTTTGGTGCTCCCGTGAAAAACCGTGGGATAGGGTAGTAGGGTTGTTTTGCCATATTGCTATCTCTCTCAAGACATAAAATATCCAAGTCAGCTGTCTGATTTATGTCACTACCGAAATGTATGATGCCTGCAATGGATAGTGGAGTTCCATAGATCATCTCAGCATTCGAAATTGGCAATCCGTCCTTTGGTGCTGTACGTATTCCCAATAGCACCCACGGTAATTCATCCATCCATTTCGGCCCCTGCAGTCTCCCCTTAAGTGCCAACTTTAAATGCCTATGGAACCGTTCCACAAGTCCATTTGACTGAGGATGATAGGTGGTTGTGTGGTGTAATTTACTTCCACAGAAGTTTGAAATCTGTGTCCACAGGTGGGAAGTAAACTGGGTACCTCTGTCAGAAGTGATGTGACCAGGTACACCAAATCGTGCAACCCAATTAAAAATAAAGGTCCGTGCACACGCTGACCTTTCAAGACTGATCTCATCACCTCTGAAACGTCCCAGACGACGCCCCAAACTGAACTACCAGCAAGAACCTGCGACTGGCAGTCACGATTCTGGGGAGGGGGGGTGGTGTAGCTGGAGCCCCACACGTTCAACAGAAACGTGCGCAGCCACAACAGTTAAGCAAGCGCATGACCAGAGCACGTAGCCTCCAACAACGTCCCAGTCCTCCAGCTAGAAGGTGTTTAATTGGGGAAGAAGTCATTACGACAGGATTAGGCAGGAACAGGGGGAGAGTCAATTGGGAACTGATGTTCTCTGGAGAAAGCAGAGAAGTAATGTGGAGGATGTTTAGGGACCACTATGTGGGGTTCTGGATAGGTTCGTCCCACTGAGGCAGGGAAAAGATGGGAGGATAAAGGAACCGTGGTTGACAAACGAGGTGAGGCAGCTAATGAAGAGGAAGAAGGAAGCATCCAGAAGGTTTAGGAAGGGCTCATGAGAATTATAGGGTAGCCGAGAAGGAGCTTTAGGAAAGCGAGAATGGGGCACAAGGTGATGTGAAGAAGAGTGATGGCTAGAATGAACATAGGGTCACTTAAGGTTAACAGAGGCAACATGTGGCCTGGAGGTAGGGGAAGCCCTAAATAAATACTTTGCTTCAGTGTTCACCAGAGAGAAGGACCTTGCTCAATGTGAGGTCAGTGTCGGGCAAGCTCGTGTACTGGAGCACGTTAATTTGAAGTAAGATGAAGTGCTGAATCTTTACAACATTTGGATTGATACATCCCCGGCACCAGGCAAGAGATACGTCCAGCATTTGGATAATCAAGTCCACTTATCAAATCCTTCTCCTGGACAAGCAGCATCTTCCCATCTCCAGGCCCAGCACTTTCTGGAGATGAAAGCCCAGGTAGCCCATGTAGAATTGGGCCATTTGAAACTACAACTCCTGTAGGGATGTCCAAATAACATACCAACCAAGAGTTGTGTCACCAGTTTTTTTTTTCTCTCTCCGAGGCAGGATCCTGCAAATTGCACAGAAACAATAGCGATGTTAGATTATATTAGCAGTTGGCTTGAGGTCCAGTCAGTGTGTTGGGAAGTGTAGTTTCCCAGAGACCAATTGAAGCCACATTAATTATTGGTGACAGGAAAAAGCAAAACAGCACAAAACGTTATAAAGCAGAATCTTGGACCTGGATATTAAGTGACTGTGCGACGTTGGGTTGTTGTCCGTTCCCACTGATGTGTGTTCGTGGTAACCATTCTGTCTCCATTGTAAAAGAATTATGTCTAGCGTTTCAGTTCAAGGATATAAATTGTGTGTAATCTTTCTGTTATCACGGCCCATGTATATGGAATCTTCGTTGTAAACTATTGGTCTGATTCCAACGAGTGTACTGAGATTTCATTATTTTGAATGTTGATTTGATATATATGCCTTAATATGAAATGAGATTTCTGCCATTCCACTGTTTGAACATCAAGGGGAAATTAAAAGGCCATTTTTGGAGTAGTATTGTTGTCTTGACCAATTCCTGCTTTGTCAACAGGATTTATCTGCACTGGGTGGAGGCAGGTGTTGTGGGATGGGTTTTTCCCCCCTCTCCAGGGCATTCTTTACCAGGAAAGTCCATTCTTCCAATCACCTGCAGGTCTCTGGACACATCAATCTCTCACAGTATCCAGAATGGTGGGAAGGGAGTGCTTAGCCTTTGCCATCCAATCATCTCCAGGGCACTTCACGCAGTGTGCTTATACTCTTTATGAATGTTGTCCATTGCAGCTCTTCAATGATTAGACACCCGTCTATGTAGACCGCCTCACTTTAACAAGTGTTACGAGTCCAGAAGACCCCAAAACCCAGCAGCAACAAATTTCACCAGGACAAAGGGTTACTTAAACAAAAGTTGCTTTTAATTATCTTTGAACATGAAAATAGAATCAAACTTTAACTTATCTCTTATTGACTTACTTAACCTACTTATCCCCCTTCTAATGCTCAGCGCACGTGTGTAAGTTCAGCAAAGTTCTTTGGTTCACAGTCCAATCTCACTGGTTGCAGGCAATGCTTATACTGGCACAGAAGTTAACATTAATAAAGTTCACCAGGCTTTGGTGCTTAACAGGTAAATGGTTACCACTCAGGAGGGTTCTTGTTGGTTTTCAGAGAAAGAGAGTTTTTCTTGTTCCAGGAGATCCACAACTGATCCCTTTTTAATCAGCCTCTCCAGTGTCTTGCTGACGAAACTCCAGGGTTCTCCAGATGATCACCTCTTTCTTTCAGGTCACCTCAGAGTTCCTTTTTTCTCCTATTCCAAGGGTAACACCAGACAGCCAGTCCTCTCCTTTGACCAGGCTGTCTTCCAAAGCTTGCCACCTTGTCCCTCTGGAACCGATGTCTGTGTCTCTCCTCTCTCACTCCCTCCAACTCTCAGAGCAAAGCCTCTTTTTTTTCTGCTTTCTGCCTGCAAAGATCACATGTCCTTCCAGACAGAAAATTCTGTTTTCCAGACAAAGCTGCTACTGCCTGTTGTTACGTTTGTTGCCTTTTGCAAACACAGTCCATCATGAGTCTGAGCTCTCTTGTAAAAGCTCCTGCAAAGATTCTGTGTTTTAAAGTGTTTGTGTGTGATCTGCTCTAACAAACCTTTCCCAATTAATCTCCCAAACACCTCTACTCTGTCACACAATCTACCGTGCACTGCTTATCCAAAGATATTCACAATTTGTACTGACGCCAACAGCAATAACCAAACCATCTGGTCGTTGGCAGGAGCGTGGACAAAGTGAAGGATTACCCACCATCTTTTGGAACAGCATAGCTGAAGGGTTAGAACACGAACAGAAATAATCGTAGGTTGTGCAGACCTCGTACTGACTCCCTTATTCAAGAAGCTCATGCCTCATCTGCCTCAATACTATCTGTACACCCCTCCATTCCCAAATCTTCATCCACCTACCTTTGTCCTGAATATCCTGGACAGCTAGACCTCCATGCCCGCAGAAAATAATTCAGCGGAGCATTTTGTTCTGCAGGAAGAGATTTTGCTTCATCTCTACTCACCCTCTACTTTGGTCTGAGGATTTGTGGTTCTGGACACCCCACCCCATCAAGACTTAATTGAGCCTCATGGGTGGGTGGAGAACTTGGTCTGCTTCATCAGTCAAGCCTACTACCATAATCAGCCTGGTCAACCATCACTGCACTCTATTACATCCAAATTAACCAACAACCCTGTACGTTTAGAGAGTGGGAGGAAACCGTAGTACCCGGGGGTACTCCAGGTTAATAGGGTCGCCATGGGCATGGGCATCCACATGAGCCCCAGCTATGGCTGCCTTTTGTTATGGCTATGTGGAGCAATCCATGCTACAAGCTTACACAGGCAAGGCCCCTCAACTCTTCCTCCACTATATCAATTACTACTTGCTGACGTGTCTGTCCATGGTCTCATGTACTGCCAGGCTGGGATCCCCCATAAATTGGAGGAGCAACACCTCATCTCGTGACTGGGCTCCCGCCAATCGGATGGCAATATCGACTTCTCTGACTTTCGTTAAACCCCACACCTCTGCTTCCCCTGCCGACTCTCCATTCCCTGTCTCCTTTCCCCCAGGTGTGGTAAATTCTACCTAGTCCCTTATTATAGCCAATGAACACCTTTTGTTGGTCTGGATTCCTCCCCCCATTGTTTGAATTCTGAGCCTTTCTGAGATTTCCTGCTTCTGCCTTTTCCTGATTTTTTTTTTCTTTGAAGAAGGGCTCAGGCCCGAAATGTCGGCAACGTATCTTTGTCTCCAACATATCTTTGCTGAGTAGACTGGCTGAGTTCCTCCAGCTTTTCGGTGTTTTTACCACAATCACAGTGGCCGCACCCCATAGTGTTTCACTCCTCGTCCATTCGAACTCGGGTTGCCAGCGCTGTGATAGCGCCACGCTGAGTGTGTTACCCAGATGTTGGGTGGGGGGGGGGGGGAGAGAAGGAAGGGGAATGGGATGCAGAGGAAAAATGCATCCACCATAATTTGAATGGCGGAGCAGACTGCACGGGCCAAATGATGTAAGTCTGCCTCTGCTGACAGAGGGGTTCATAAACTGACCAAATTGAGTCAGCTTGTTCTTGAACTTTCTAGAGCAGTTAAGGTCAGGTACCATTTGGTTTCCAAATTGCTCCCTGTATTTTTGAGGTGTCAACACTGGTATTTCTGAATCACTCTCTGTTTTAAATTGTTTCCATATTTATTTATTTCTCCGATCCACGTAACTGACTTCAATTTTTCCACATTAAACCTCACTTGGCATCCACTCGACCAGGGAACTTTGAATTGGAGATTATAGCATCCTTCAAAAACCCTCGATCATCCATAATTCACTGGCTTTCAGTCGCAAAGTTCGCGTCATGCTCGCTGATTCATGCTCTTCCTCTGATATGCTGGGAACCTCTTTCCCCACGGCCTCGGACAGGCCGGGGTTCCAGGTCCTTGCCCTCCCTTGAGTCGAGAGTCCCAGGTCTGGACTCCGCCGGCCTCCCTGAAGGAGCATCAATAGACTGGAGTTACAGCACCGGCTCCCTGCTTCCAGGATGAGGTCTTCCATGCTAGATGATCAGAGATATCGTCCTTCAAACAACGTGGCTTTCCCTCTACCACCATCAGCTCTCCCCTTCATTACTCACGCTTCTGCCCTGGCTCCCTCCATCCCCCACACGCAACAAGGACAGGATTCATGCCACCTCACCAGCCTTTATGTCCAACATGTGCTTCTCTGTCATTTCTGCCACCTACTGCATGATCCCACTACCAGACACACATTGCCCTCTCCACCTTCTGCAGGGACTGCTCCCTTCATGACTACCTCATCCTCTCCTCCCTTCCCACCTGATCGCGTCCTTGGCACCTACCTTTGAGACAGTAGGAGATGTTCCACCTGTGCCCACACCTCCTCCCTCACCACCATTTGTGGCCCCAAGTGAAGCAGTGGTTGTCAACCTTTTTCTTTCCACTCACATCCCACTTTAAATCATCCCTCTGCCATTGATGCTCTGTGATTAGTAAGGTGGGATGTGGGTGGGAAGGGAAGGTTGAGAATCATTGCTCTAGACACAATTGTTACTGAAATATTTTGCCTGAGAAAAATTATCTTTGGCCCATTTCCTTTGGGGTTATGAAACCCTGGACATAATGAGTCAATGAGGGACAATTAAAACAGAGGTTTTCAAACTTTTTCTTTCCACCCACATACCATCTTAAATAATACCATACTAATCACAGAGCATTGATGGCATAGGGATTAAAGTGTTTTCTAAATGGAAAGAAAAAGGTTGAGAATGACTGGAGTAAAGCATTTCACTTGTGAATCTGCAGGGGTCATGTACTGCATCCGGTGCTCCCATTGCAGTCTCCTACATCGGAGAGACTGGGCATAGGCTGGGAAATTGCTTTGATGGGTACCTCAGTTTTGTCCAGTCCGTTGCAATAGTGTGGATCTCACCTAGTCAATTCCCCGCCCCATTCCCTTGGAAACAGACTGCGACCACCTGCTAATTGGAGGAATATCACCTCATCTTCCATTTAGCCGCCCTCACTGGATGGCGTTAACATTGATTGCTCTGGTTTACACTAGACCCCCAAGCACCACCCCCCCCCATTTTCTTTCCCCTGTCTTCTTCCTCTCGCTTTGCTTCCCTTTTCCCTCAGTCTCCTATTACAGAGTCAAAATCAATTCTCACCTGTTCTCTCATCAAATCCAGTTGGACTCCTCCCCCTCCCATTCTCCCCCCCTTTCTCTCCCCAGTCTTTAATTCAGATGCCTGCCTTGCTTTTTTTTTTGCTCACACCTTGAAGAAGGGCTCAGGCCCAAAACATTGGTGATACATCCTTACCACAGCATTTCTGTGGTTTTTTTTAAAACAAAGTCTGCAGGTGCTGGGGTCAATACCCAAACGTGAGGGAGAAACTCAGCAGGTCGTGCAGCATGCACAGGAAGTAAAGGGAAACCAACGTCAAGGTATACGCAGAAGCAGGCAGGCGTCGGAATATAAAGTTGGTTGGGGGGGGGGAGTGGTGGGGAGGACAGCAGAGTAGAGAATGAGGGGCACAAACTAACAGGTAAGAGGTCATAGCTGGATATAGGTGGCAGAGTGGAAGGGGAGAAGCGATAATTGGGAGGGGAGATCTCTGAAGGGAGGGGGAACGGATACCCACTAATCCTTTGGACTCTCTGTGGCTTTGCTCCCCTATGCATAAGATTACTTTTGTAGGGGGGATCTAAGATGGCGGTAGGGGGCAGTAGTTTGTTTCCAGAGCTCACCAGACAGTTTAATACAAAAGTAAGAATAAAAATAACAAATTCCTCCAGAAATATTAATAGGAAAGGATAAAAATAGCACAAGAAAAAGGTTAAGACAAAAACATCGATTTCAGGAAGAATGGGACAAATAAAGAGCAGGAAGGATTTACCCAACCATGAGGCCGACGACAACACTGGAGTCCAGGTCACAACATTGGGACCTCCACGTTGAGCTGAGAACACCCCGGAGCAGTAAGTGAGGGCAGCCATAGCGGGGCTAACCCGAGAGGAGGTCAGCGAGGAGCTGCGAGTGAGGTGGCAGGAGCGCTGTTGGGTGCAGACAACGGGGAGGACGTACGTGAGGGAGTTGGCCTGAGACAGCTGCGGTAATGGATGAGGGAACACAGCAGGCTGCAACAAAAAAGAATCAGAGAATCGCCGGGTAATGTTTCACCCGGGGATCGAGAGGAGGCTGCTCACGGAGCTCCTTGAAGAGGCGTCGGGAACGCAGGGTGGGAAGAAAGGCTGTATGACTCAGTCGGAGAGTGTGATGGATGAGGAAGAGGAGGAAGACCATGGGGGTAGGAGAAAGATATTAAATAGAGAAGAAAAAGGATGCCCTCTACCAGGGACAAAATGGTGGCCATTGGCCAGATTTAAAAGAAAACATTGAAAAAAACTGGTGGCAGGTCAGGGGGTGATTCTGGAGAGAATAGATAACTTGACAGAAAAGGTGAGAAAAGGGGAGGAAAAAGTTGAGTGAGTGCAGGAAAGTTGGATAAGAGAGAGAATGAAATAGATGTTTGGGTGAGGGAGAGAGAGTGACTGTGGAAAAAGATGGATTCTTTGGAAAATTACAGGAGGAGGAAGAATCAAGATTCTGGGGGGTGAAAGAGGGTGTGGAAGAGAGAGACCCGATGGGGTTCTTTAAAAAGTGGACTCCAGATGTGCTGGGGAGGGGGAAAAAATTGGGGAAGATTTGGAATCAGAGGGAGCCCACTGGTCTCTTGCTCTTCACCCCCCCCCCCCCCCCCCCCCCCCACCCTGGTCCAAACCAATGACCCCACAATGTCCTGGTTAGATTCCTTCGCTACCAGGACAGAGAGTAAGTTTACTGCCAGTGGATTTTGGAGGGAAGGAAGAAGGGGTATGTAAGGGAGTCAAAAAATATTTTCTACCTGGATATTAGTGCAATGCTTTTAAGGTGCAGGAGGGAATATGATTTAGTTAAAATAAGTCTTAGGCAAAAGGGAATTGAGTATACTCTCCTTCACCCAGCAAATCTCAAGATAACAAGGGCAGGAGGGGAGAAGAAGTTTTTTTTTACCAATCCTGGCGAGGCAATGGACTCCGTAAAAAAAAAAAACAACCCCGCCAACCATCTCAGGACTAAATATAAATAAGGGGATAAAGGAGAATTAATGGAATATGATCATTCAAATTAAAGGAAGAATTATAACAGGGAGCTAGAAGAAAGAGGAGCGGGAACAAGTATTGTGCACTCCTCAAAATGGCAGGGGAGTTGGCACCAATATCTTGGTTATTGGTGCTGGGAAGGGAAAGGGTAGATTGGGGTGGGGGGGGGGGGGAGAAGAGAAGGGATGGTGTTATTTGGAGGTTTTTGGATGAATTGCTGATTTTAGGTTTTTTTTTAGCTGGTTTAGGTTTGGGGCGTGGTCGTCTGCACCAGAGATCTACGGCAAATAAGCGGGACTGAAGATGAGTATCAGGGAAAAGAAGGAAGGGGTGGGTAATGATAGAAGGGCTCTGGGGTAATGGACTTTTGGTGAGGAGAAATTTATACAAGATATATTCTTGAGGATAACAGAGGGGAGTGGGAATACCTTGATTGGAGGGGATTTCAATTTTTTTCTGGATCCGGTCATGGACAAGTTAGCAAAGAAAGTAACAAGGGCCCAGGGTGACTAAGTCTTTGCTGGCCATTTATGAAATAACAGAATTTAATAGACATCTAGAGACGGCTTTAATCCAAGAGAGAGGGATTATTCCTTTTACTAAAGTCAGAACAATTCCTACACCAGAATTGTTTTTTTTTGGCATCAGCCCAGTTGGAGAGTAGGATAGTGGAGACCGAGCACACAGTATGATTTCTGTCTGACCATTCACCTTTGATGCTGTCTATCATAATGCCAGATAAACAGGACATGGTGCCTGAGCTCATTACTGAGAAGACCGGAATTTTGTAGCTTTGGTAGAGCTGAGATAGAATTGTTCTGTGAGGTGAACTGCCCCTCTACTGATGATAATTTCCTCAGATGGGGCACATTGAAGACTTATTTAAGGGGACAGATAATTGGATAAACCAAAGGTATATGAAGGAGATCAATAATTTAGACCAGGAAATAGCCCAATTGGAAAAAGACAATCAAAGAGTAGGATCAGAAGAAAAATACAGGAACGTAATGAATAAAAAGCTTAAATAGAATATACTGAAAACGTATAGAACTGAGAAATTGATCTTAAGATCTAGATAACAGTCTTATGAGCTGGGGGAGAGGGCCCATAAAGTGTTGTCCAGGCAAGTGAGGGCGGAAGAGGTTTCAAGAGCAATCAATGCAATTCAAATGGGGGAAGGCAAGGAAAATAATGAAACATTTAGATCGTTCTATAAAGAGCTGTATAAATTAGAGTCGGGGGGGGGTACACCCCACTGAAATAGATAATTTCTTGCTTAGCTTGGAACTACCAAATTTGGATTAGGAAGATTTAGAGGGGCTGAATGGCCCCTTCTCTAGAGAGGAGATTGAAAAAACCTTGGGCTCATTGCAGCCTAATAAATCACCTGGGGAGGATGGTTTCCCCATGAAATTTTATAAAGAGTTCAAATATTCCCTTTATGCCCCTTCCTATGAAGGTGGCGGAGACACATCTCCTCACTGAGTCTTTCTCAGCAGTGATCATCGTGGTGATCCATAAAAAGGACATGGACCCAGTGAACCCCTCCGCTTATTGGTCCATCTCACTGTTGAATGCCAATTAAAGGATTGTAGCAAAAGCATTGGCCAATAGGTTGGGGGTACATTTGCTGAAATTAACACATCCAGATCAACCTGGATTTGTAGAAAAGAGGCAATCAGCAAACAACATTGCTAGATTGCTTAATGTAATGCACCTGGCATAGTCGGGTGGATCCAGGAGTGGCCATAGCTCTGGATGCAGAGAAGGTCTTTGACTGATTGGAGTGGGACTTTTTGTTCTGGAGAAATTTGGACTGGGACATATATTTATTAATTGGGTTAGGACATTCTACTATAAACTCCAAGCTAAAGTTATCACAAATTGAGGAGGTCCCATAGGCGGGGCTTCCCACTGTCCCCAGCACTGTTCATACTGGCTATTGAGCTGCTGGCAGGATCCAGACACAAAGGGGTTCAAGATGGGCCAAGTGGAACACAAAATCAACCTATTTGCTGATGATATGATAGTATATTTGACGGACCCGTGGGGGGGGGGGGGGTCGTTGGCCAGGCTGAGGACCACACTGGAGGATTATGGGAAGGCCTCAGGGTATAAGGTAAATCTGGACAAGAGTGAGATCATGCCTCTGACGAAGGGGGATTATAGACAATACCAACAGGGCAGTCTATTCAAATGGCTCAAAGAAGGCATTAAATATCTGGGGATAAAAGTAGACAAGGATTTACACAACTTGTACAAACTCAATGATCTCCCTTTGCTCCAGAAGATTGAGAAGGACCTCGGTAGATGGAGAATTCAGCCCATTACTTTGGTGGACAGAGTTAACTGTGTTAAAATGAAGGTGATGCCAAGGCTACAATATCTATTTTGGTCATTACCCACTTCGTTGTCCCTGGGCTTCTTTAAGATGCTTAATGGATGTGTCAGAAAGTTCCTGTGGAATATAGTAAAGTGCCTAGGATCTCCATGGAAAAGTTGACTTGGGATTACAATTTGGGGGGTTTAAAATTGTGGCCCAGGCGAGGTTTATTGCCACACTTGGGCACAAATTGGATTGCATGCGGTACGTGAAAAGATAGCAAGACATTTTGGGACACTAATTTCAAAGAAAATGGATAAATCCACACTAAAGCACAAACTTTAGACATGGCAAAGAATAAATCAATGTATTGGATTGAAGATGGGGTTATCTCCCAAAATGCCCTTGACCCAGAACAACTTAATACCCATGACTCTGGACAATAAGATCCTGGACACCTGGTGCCAGAAGGGGATCAGATGTATCGAGGATTGTTACAAATGAGGACAGCTCAGTCCGAGCAGTTGAGGAAGAAATATGATTTGTCCAATAGAACATTTTTTTGCTATCTGCAACTAAGATTTTTTTTTAAGGGACAAATTGGGACCATCTATGACACTGCCCATGTGTAGTGACATGTAGATTCTAATTCGAAGAGGGAAGGTGCGTAAGTTCATCTCTATGATGTACCTCATATTCCAAAGTGAGGGCCCGAAGCCAGGCTTACACAGGTCAAGGGAAAGATGGGAGGCAGACTTGGACACAACAATCCACAATCGGTGCTGGACAGTCCTGTGTTGGGAGAACATGACAGCAGTTATTAATGCCAAGTACAGGTTGGTGCAATACAACTTCCTGAAAGGTCGGACTCGGGGTCGGAGGAGGCAGTGAGTCAGCTCCTGGTGTCGTGTGAGAGGAGTTAATTGGGGTTAATTGGTAAGGGCTAATGAAAGGAGTAGAAAGGGAGGGAGCTGCCAGCGAGGAGCGGCGCAGTGAGCGGTGCAGTGAGTGGCCCAGTGAAGGAGTGGGAACGGGACTTTGCCTCGAGGGACTAGTGGCCCAGTGAAGGAGTGGGGACAGGACTTTGGTTCGAGGGATGAGTGGCCCAGTGAAGGAGTGGGGACTTGGGACTTTGGCTCGAGGGACTTCGGCAAGCAAGAGCTGAGAAGGAGCTCCTTGTGTGGAAAGGTATCTTTAAAACAACATATTTATAGTAAGAAAGGAGGAAATGGAGTCATTTGTGGTCATTAAGTGCTCCATTTGTGGGATGTGGGAAGTCGGAGACACCACAGCTGTTCCTGACAACTACACCTGCAAAAGGTGCACCCAATTGCATATAATGAGTGACCGTGTTGGGGAGCTTGAGCTGCAGTTGGATGAACTGAGGATCATAAGGGAAGCAGAGGCAGTGATAGAGAGGAGTTACAGGGAGTCAGTCACCCCTAGAAGGCAGGAGTCAGGGAATTGGGTGACTGTGAGGAAAGGAGGGAGAGCGCCAGTGCAGAGTACCCCTGTGGAAGTGTCCCTCAGCAACATGTATTCGGCAATGGATACTGCTGGGGGGAACAGCCTATCAGGGACGAGTCGTGGGGGACAGGTCTCTGGCACAGGGGCTGCCCCTGAGGCTCAGAAGGGAAGGAAGGATAAGAACAGGATACTTGTAGTTGGGGACTCATTAGTCAGAGGGACAGATAGAAAGTTTGTGGGACGAGATCGGGGATCCAGGTTGGTCTGTTGCCTCCCTGGTGCCAGGGTCAGGGATATCTCTGATCGAGTTCATAGCATTCTGCAAGGGGAAGGAGATTAGCCAGAAGTCATGGTCCATGTGGGGACCAATGACTTAGAAGTGCGGATGAGGTCCTGAAACAGGATTATGTGGAATTAGGAAGTTAAAAAAAAGAACCTCCAAGGTAGTAATCTCTAGATTTCTGCCGGTGCCACGCGCTAGTGAGGGTAGAAATAGGAGGATGAATGCGTGGCTAAAGAGATAGTGCAGGGGGCAAGGGATAAGATTTCTGGATCATTGGGATCTCTTCTGGGGAAGGTTGGACCTGTACAAAAGGGACGGACTCCACTTGAACTGGAGGGGGACCAATGTGCTGGCAAGCAGATTTTCTAGAGCTGTGGGGGAAGGTTTAAACTAGTTTGGCAGGGGGGTGGGGAACAGAGTGTGAGAGCAGTGTCAAGGGAGCATGGCCATCTAGATAGGAATAATAATGATAACAAAGGTAGGATGGAGATTAGGGTAGAAGGTAGAAAAGAGAATATATGTGAGGGTCATTCTCTGAAATGCATATATTTTAATGCAAGAAGGATAGTGAACAAGGTAGATGAGCTGAGAGCATGGACAGATACTTGGGGTCATGATATTGTGGCAATTAGTGAGACCTGGCTACAGGAGGGGCAGGACTGGCAACTTAATATTCCAGGATACATTTGTTTTAGATGTGATAGATCAGGGGGTAAAAAAGGGGGAGGAGTTGCTCTGCTTGTTAAGGAGGACATTACTGCCGTGAGGTGGCAGGATGGTCTGGAGGGATCGTCCAGTGAGGCTGTTTGGGTGGAATTGAGGGGTGAAGGAGGCATGAGGGTGCTAATAGGGGTGTATTACAGACCACCAAATGGGCCAAGAAAATTAGAGGAACAAATTTGTAGGGAGATAACATATATGTGTGAAAATCATAAGGTAGTGATCATGGGAGATTTTAACTTCCCTCACATTGATTGGGATACCCATACAGTTAGAGTGCTGGATGGGCTAGAGTTAGTTAAATGTGTTCAAGATTGTTTTCTAAATGAATTAGTAGAAGAACCGACTCTGTTAGTTTTCGGGTAATTTTAGGGAAGAGCAAGGAGGGGCCTAAAGTTGAGGTTCTGGATTGGAGAAGAGCAAATTTCGAAGGAATAAGAAGGGATTTGGGAAGTATTGAGTGGGACAGGATATTTTCAGGTAAGGATGTAAATGAAAAATGGAGGATATTCAAAAAAGAAATTTTGAGGGTACAGAGTAGATATGTCCCAGTGAGGATCAAAGGAAAGGCTGGAAGTCATAGGGAAGCTTGGTTTTTGAGGAATATTGGAAATTTGGTTAGGAGAAATAGGGAGGTGTACAAGAGGTATAAAGAGCAAGGAGCTGAGAATTTGAAGGAGGACTACAAGGAGTGTAGAAGGAGTCGTAAGAAAGAAATTAGAAAGGCCAAAAAAAGGCACAAAGAGGCTTTGGCAGACAGAGTAAAAATAAATCCAAAGGGTTTCTATAGGTACATTAAAAGTAAAAGATTAGTGAGGGATAAAATTGGACCCCTTGTAGATAGAGAGGGTAGGCTGAGTGAGAAGTCAATGGAAATGGGGGAAATTTTGAATGATTTCTTTACCTCGGTATTCACTAGGGAAAAAAATATTGAACCAGTTGAAGTAAAGAAAAATAGTGGGGAGGTCATGAAGCATATAAGGATAACCGAGGAGGTAGTGATGGCTGTGTTGAAAAAGATAAAGGTGGATAAATCTCCGGGACTGGACAAAATATTCCCAAGACACTCAGGGAGGCTTGTGGACAGATAGTGGGACCATTAACAGAGATATTTAGGATGTCACTGGTCACGGGGGTAGTGCCAAAGGATTGGAGGGTGGCACATGTGGTTCCGCTGTTTAAGAAAGGGTCTAAATGTAAACCTTAGAATTATAGGCCCATGAGTCTGACGTCTATGGTGAGTAAGTTGATGGAAAGTGTTCTGACGGATGGTATTTACAAATATTTGGAGGTACAGGGATTGATAGGGAGTAATCAGCATGGTTTTGTCAGGGGTAGATCATGCTTGACAAACCTGATTGAGTTTTTCGAGGGGGTTACAAAACAGGTTGATGAAGGGAAAGCTGTGGATGTTGTCTATTTAGACTTTAGTAAAGCTTTTGACAAAGTTCCCCACAGGAGGTTAGGAAAAAAGGTGGAGGCATTAGGTATAAATAAGGAGGTAGTGAAATGGATTCAGCAATGGTTGGATGGGAGGTGTCAGAGAGTAGTGGTAGAAAATTGTTTGTCCAATTGGAGGCCGGTGACTAGTGGAGTTCCTCAGGGATCGGTCCTGGGTCCACTATTGTTTGTTATATATATTAACGATCTGGAAGTAGGGGTGGAGAATTGGATAAGCAAGTTTGCGGATGATACAAAGATTGGTGGTGTTGTGGACAGTGAGGAAGATTACCGTAGATTAAAAGGTGATTTAGGAAGGCTGGAGGTGTGGGCTGAGAAATGGCTGATGGAATTTAATACAGATAAGTGTGAGATGTTACATTTTGGAAAGGCAAATCTAAATAGGTCATATGCATTAAATGGTCGGCTATTGAGATGTGCAGAGCAACAAAGGGATTTAGGAGTTGTGGTAAATAGTACCCTCAAGGCTGATACTCAGGTAGATGGTGTGGTGAAGAAGGCATTTGGAATGTGGCCTTCATAAATCGGAGTATTGAATTCAAGAGTAGGGAGGTTATGATGAAATTGTACAAGGCATTGGTGAGGCCAAATTTGGAGTACTGTGTACAGTTTTGGTCACCAAATTATAGGAAAGATATAAATAAAATAGAGAGAGTGCAGGGAAGGTTCACGAGAATGTTGACAGGATTTCAAGGTTTGAGTTACAGGGAAAGGTTGTGCAGACTGGGGCTTTTTTCCCTGGAGCGTAGAAGATTGAGAGGGGACTTGATAGAGGTGTTTAAGATTTTAAAAGGGACAGACAGATTAAACATGGATAGGCTTTTTCAATTAAGAGTGGGGGAGATTCAAACTAGAGGGCATGGTTTAAGATTGAAGGAGGAAAATTATAAGGGGAACATGAGGGGAAATTTCTTTACGCAGAGGGTGGTGGGGATGTGGAATGAGCTTCCGGCAGACGTGGTCAAGGCGGGATCATTGGTTACATTTAAGGAAAGACTGGATAGTTACATGGATAGGAGAGAACTGGAGGGGTATGGACCGGGTGCTGGTCAGTGGGACTAGGAGGGTGGGGATTTGTTACGGCATGGACTAGTAGGGCCGAACTGGCCTGTTCTGTGCTGTAAGTGGTTATATGGTTAACTGTACCTCATACCTCAAAAATTACATAAATCCAAACCAGAAATCTCAGAAATGTGCTTTAAGTATGGAGATTGGAACTTTTATCCATATATGTACAAAGGTGAGATTCTTCTGGAAGGATCTGGGGACGTTCTGAAAAAAAATTACAAAGGTGGATGTTCCTCTTGATCCGGGATTATACCTTCTGGGAAACATTATGGATGTGTGTTTTAAACTGTCCAAGTACCACATTCAGTTTGTGAAGGTTGGCTTGTCGGTAGCCAGGAAATGTATAATGGAAGTCCAACTCCCAACTAAATATTACACAATGGAATGCGGAAATGCAGAGTTGGATTCCCCTGGAGAAAATCTCGTACAAATTAAGGAGGAAATATAACACATTAGTTTGAGTCTGGCAATCCTATTTGAAACACATAGGAATGCAGAAATAATCTTCGGGATGAAGGAAATGAAGTAACCCGTCCCAGCAGGGAAACGATAAGGATCGAGTTCGGATGTGGTGCAGACAACGGGCTCCTGTTTTTTTTTTGTCCTTTACCCCTTTTTATTTAAGTACCTGGGTTTTTCAGTTTTTTGCAAGGGTTGTTGACCTCACCAGTATTTGTATTGTTTAAATAACTTGATTCTTGACCCTGTTTTACATTTGTTGTCAGAAAGTGTATTGTTGCCTGAATTTATATGAGTCTTTGAAAATCAAAAATATTCAAAATAAAAAGATGACCTTTGTAGGAAGTACAAGGGGTCACAACAAATGTAGTCACAAGTACAGTTTAGATCAGCTGTCGGATTCAGGGCTCAGCAAAAATGCCCTGTTGTGGGGAAACTGGTCACAGCCACTTGCAAATGATCAGTCTCCTCCCTTTCTGCTGACAGAAGGGCAGCCAATTAAAACTCATCTCGACAAGTGGTGGGTGGAGGGGGGAAGTAAAAGACTTCCTGACAGCACCATTAACAATCGTACCAAACTTCAAATAAATGGGAAGGGGGGTGAGGGAGGGAGGGAAGGGAGGGGGGAAAAAGGGGGAGAGAATGACACTGTATCTATTCAAGAGAAAAAATGTCTGTATGTATCTTGGTCAATATGGTTTATAGTGTGAAAAATTAAAAATTAAAAAAAAACAATCGTACCAAAGATTTAGTTCAACAGAACTCTCCAGGCGGCGGATTTTATTGCCATGCTGCATTTGACAAGGAAATTGGATTTGGACCCACATACGCATAAAATGAGAAACTGTGCTGTTGCCAGAAATATTGGCAACCTCATTCATGTTGAGAAGAGAGTTCCCAACAGGGTGATACCGATCAGATGGTAAAATGGTAGATCGAAGTTAATCGTGGCGATAATTTTCTTTGGACTAACATTGGTCGGACATGCACAGAGAATGGTTGGAGTCTTCATTGTTCGAGACTCACAAATCCAAATATGCATTGGAGGACCTGGAACAGAATGGGATATGAAATAAAAGTGGCAACTTACAGAAGTTTTGTTCATTTGAATCACGTTTGACTGTTGGTATCTTTTGAGGCTTAACATCAAACATTACAGCACAGTAAAGGACCTTCAGCCCACAAAGTTGTGCCAACTTATGTAAACCTACTCCACAACAATCTAATCTTTCCCTGCCTAACATTTATGACCTTCCATTCTAAGAGTGTTTTGAATGACCCCATTACACCAGCCTTCACAACTACCCATGGTAATGCATTCCAGGCACCAACCACTTGTTAAAAAAAAACTTGTATCTGGCATCTCTTCAACTTTCCTCCACTCACCTTAAACAGATGTCCTCTGGTATTTTGCTGTCGCGCCAGGAGAAAGGTCCTGGATCTCCACCCCAACTAGCCTCTCCAGAATTTTGTAGACAGAAATACTTCTATACTGGTAAAACTTCACAGATTAAGATCGAAGATTGAAGGGTTTGGTGATTTATTCAGAATCCAAACAAGGTTTAGCCCCCCCAGAAGTAGGTTTCTGCTGGGTTTGGGCTGAAGTCAGCCTAAAATCTAAAGGTACAAGCATTGGATGATCCAAATTCAGTTAACATTGCGTCCTGCTCCAATTGTACTGCTTCTATTTGTCCAAGAACCATCGAACATTACAGTACAGAAACAGTTCCTTGGGGCCTTCTAGTTTGCAAAATCATTATTCTGTTTAGTCCCACTGACTTGCACCTAGACTATATCCCTCAATACCTCTCCCATCCATATACCTGTCCAATTTTTCCGTTAATGTTAAAACTGAACCTGAGTTTACCAATTCACCTGGTGGCATGTGGCATGCACACACCACTCTCTGAAGTTACCCTGAATGTTACCCTAAACTTTACTCAGTTCCTGAAGTCGTGGCTGTACTGACAATAACCACACCAGCAGTGCGAGTATAAGACAGCTTTAATCAATTAATATGTACACTAAGAGGGTCTTGTCTCTCTACAAGACGAACCTGGAAGGCTAGACTGTAGCTCTGGACTGCTTTATAGACGAGGTCTCCGGGATGACCCCTGGTGGCCTAGTGGTGTAATTACATATCTTAACATTCACCCCCGCTTAAAACATTTTTTATCTCCCCCCCCACCCCTCCGTCCTTCCCTTGTTTGTAAGTTCTTAAGTCCAAAATTTTTCATGGCTTCCGTTGCCTTCTGGACCTTCTCGGTAGTGGTATAGGGGTGGGGAATGTGGTCTGCCTTTTGGCCTTTCTTGGTGGAGGTGTGGGAGTAGGAATTACTAGATGGCCATGTGGCCATGAGGGCTGGGGATTCTCGTATGGGATTAGGTCCTGCCATCAAGTCTAGGGTGGTGATATTTTGTGGGGCAGGTGTACCTAGGGTCCTGATTTCTGGGGTGGGTGGTATAGTCCTCTGGGGTGACTCGATGAGACGACTGTTCTAGTGAGTGCTGCTGCGCTCCCTTGTTGATCCGTAGACATCTGTGTTTCCTCCGCGTTGTTCACACGTCCGGCCGGTGCAAGATCCCTGGTGGCCACCAAGTCTTCTCTTCCATCTGAGAATGTGACGAAGGCGTACTGAGGGTTTGTGTGCCTCAACTCCACTTGATCCACCAACGGGTCCACTTTGTGGGGTCTGCAGTGCTTCCGGAGGAGAACAGGTCCTGGTGTCATCATCCATTTAGGCAGAAATGTGCCCGTCGTGATTTTCCTTGTGAAAGAAAAGTTACGGTCATGTGGGGTCATGTTAGTGGCAGTACACAACAAGGAACGTATAGAGTGTAGGGCTTCTGGCAACACTTCTTGCCATCTAGTAACAGGCAGGTCTTTTGCTTTTAAGGTCAAGAGGACCGTTTTCCAAATAGTGGCATTTTCCCTTTCGACTTGTCCATTCCCCCTGCGATTGTAACTTGTAGTACGGCTGGTAGCAATCCCTCTCTCGTGCATGTACTGCTGTACTTCTGCACTCATGAATGCAGCCCCCTGTCTGTGTGTATGTAGTTCGGGTACCCAAATATGCTGAAGATGGGTTGGAGGCATTTTATAACAGTGGCTGTTGATACATCAGAACACGGGATTGCGAAGGGGAAATGGGAATATTCATCTAGTACGTTTAGGAAATAGACATTTCTATTATTGGACGGGAGTGGGCCTTTAAAATCAAGGCTGAGACGTTCAAAAGGTTTGGTAGCTTTTATCAGGGTGGCTTTGACTGTCCGGTAAAATTGCGGTTTGCAAATTCCGCACAGATGGGGCAGCTCTTGTTCACTGACCTCACTTCCTCGACCGAAAATGGGAGGTTTTGGGGTTTTAATGAAGTGAAACTGTCTAGCGACCCCCGGGTGACCCAGCTCATTTTGCAAGCTCTGCAACTAAGAATGGCACAAGTGCCTCTGGACAGCGCATCCAGGGGCTCGTTGAGTCTCCCGGGGCGGTATAGAATGTCGTAGTTAAATGTAGACAATTCTATCCGCCAGCGCAGGATTTTGTCATTCTTAATTCTCCCCCTGTTCTGGTTATTGAACATAAAAGCCTCAGACCGTTGGTCTGTGACGAGGGTGAAGTGTTTGCTCGCCAGATAATGTCGCCAGTGTCTGACTGCTTCCACAATGGCTAGGGCCTCCTTCTCAGCTGCTGTGTGTCTTTCCTCTGACCCCTGTAGGGTTTGCGAGAAAAAGGCCACCGATCATCTGTCTTGGTTTAGGATGGCTCCCAGAGCCACATCGGATGCATCCATTTCTACTTGAACCAGGATCGACTCATCTATGAACCGTATAGTAGCTTTAGTGATATGGTCCCTAATTTCACTGTATGCTCTGGTGGCTGCTGGACACAGTGGGACAACTGAGGCTTTTATAAGTGGGCCCTGTCAGAGTAGTTGGGGACCCATTGGGCGTAGTAAGCGAACAGTCCTAAACACCTTTTTAGTGCTTTCAGGGTGTGTGGCACTGGGAGGTCCAGGAGAGAGAGCATACGGGCTGGGTGTGGGCTGATATCCCCGTTCTGCACTATGTAGCCCAGGATTGGCAACTTCCTGGCGCTAAAGACGCATTTGTCCCTGTTGTATGTTAGGTTCCTTTCCTTGGCTGCCTGGAAGAAGCGTTTTAAATTTGTGTCATGATCCTCCTGAGTGTGGCCACAGATTGTCACATTGTCTAAGTAGAGGAACTTTCAGTTGGAACTTATCTACTATTCGGTCCATTTCTCTCCGAAACAGGGACACTCCATTGGTGACACCGAAGGGGAGGCGCAGAAATTGATACAGCCTGCCGTCTGCCTCAAATGCCGTGTAAATGCGATCGCTGTTTTTAATGGGCAGTTGGTGGTATGCTGCCTTCAGGTCTATGGTGGAGAACACCTTATACTGCGCAATGTTGTTGACCATGTCTGCTATGCATGGCAGGGGGTAGGCATCCAGTTGTGTAAATTTGTTGATTGGCTGTAATCCACTACCATGTGCAGTTTTTCTCCTGACTTTACTACAACCACCTGGGGTCTCCAGGGGCTGGTGCTCTGCTCTATGGTGCTGTGAGAGATGGGAAAACTGATCTAAAATTATGAACATGAAGGAAACTAAATTCATACATCAGTTAATGGCTGTAACCAGTACAAACAGGATGAACTTGGGGATTAGGATGCAGGAAAGCAGAGTCAGCACGATGAACATAAGAATCTTCTAGTCTTTGTGACAAGATCAATGAGCCCACCATATGAATAAGATAAGGAGCGGTAAGGAACAATAGAATGTAGGAAGTTGAGGTAGTCTGGATGAGATAAGGGTCTCCCAGCCCTAGACAGAAGTACCAAGTTCTACATATCTAATTAGTTAACCTTACACAGATTTACAAAGTTATACATATTAAATTAGCCAACCCTAGACAGGATTAGCGAACTCTGCTTATCAAGAGACTGTAGCTCCGAGAATCAGGAAGGTGTGAATAAGGGCAATAACATGAAGGGACACCGCCGACAGGATACCCCCTGGTCCACCAAGTGCACAGAAACAGCACGTAGGCAGGCAGGATTGCCTAATGCCAAACCTCTCCAGCAGGAGGCAGAAGAATGTAAGGGGGAGGGTATTCTGATACTGAAATTAACTGTATAAAAGTTGGGTGAGCCCCAGTGTATGTGTGTATTCCCAGGGTAAGGGGAAGCACCCAACTTTGCATTGTTGTTGTAATAAATGTTCTTTGTTCTCAATATTTGT
This sequence comes from Narcine bancroftii, assembly GCF_036971445.1. Taxonomy (NCBI): domain Eukaryota; kingdom Metazoa; phylum Chordata; class Chondrichthyes; order Torpediniformes; family Narcinidae; genus Narcine; species Narcine bancroftii. The sequence continues at coordinate 157,961,685 of NC_091469.1, forward strand.
CTCGAGCAATTTCTTTAAAGATAATTCTGTTTCTAACAGTGCCCTCCTGTAGTAGCCTGCGGACCTCTGTCCTAATGAAGGATCTGTCCCTCGGGCTGTACCTCCTGCTCTTTGTGGCTGTTGGTGTGTATTCTGGGGTCAGGTGTGTGAACAGCAGACAGACAGGCTGCAGTGTTGTTTCTCCATGAAGTGTAGTGGGGGGGTGAGGCCCGTTGTCCACTATTGTAATGCTTTCTAACTGGCACTGAAAATCTAACCCCAATAGTACCGGGGTACAGAGGTGAGGGAGTATTAGTAATTTGAACCCTTCGTATTTTGTGCCCTGGATTTCTAGAGTAACCCTGCAAAACTGATTTACCTCAGCTGCAAGGCTGCAGGCTGCTAACAGGATCTGGTGCTCACTCGGGCGTGTGGGTAGGGCAAGGCAGTTGACTAACCCCTGGTCAATAAAACTTTCCGTGCTTCCACTCTTTTTTTTCTTCTTTGGCTTGGCTTCGTGGACGAAGATTTAAAGGACGTGGAGGGGGAGGACGTGGAGGGGGAGGACGTGGACCTGTCCTTGGGCTTGCGCAAAGGAGCTTTTAGGTGGAGTGCAGTGCGCGCAGTACTGGCCCCACCCTTTACACCCATGGTTCGTGTGCCGTGGCCAAGCAAGCTGGGACGTGGCAGCGAGGTCCTTGGGTCGTAGGTTTTATATCGGAGTGACCTTCTCCTATGCAGGTTTCTTACCCGGGCTGGAGGGGTCTGCCTCCCCTCTTAGGTTGGTCCATACTGCCCGGACCGGGGCCGAGGCCGCCGCCGCTCTCCCTGTGCCCGGACCGGGCCCGCCACCCACAACTCTCTGCCCGGATCGGGGCCTCCGCCTGCCCCACCGACCGAGGTCGGGGCCGCCGCCTCCCCCCTGCTCCTGCCCGGATTGGGGCCGCCGCCGCTGCTCCCCCTGTGCCCGGACTGAGGCAAGGGGGAGGCGGCGGCCCCGGCCCCGGTCGAGCGAGGCAGGCGCTGTAGTATTCTTGAGCAGCTTAAGTCGTTTACAACTGGAATCCCCCTTATAGTGACGGCCTTCAGCCTTCTGGATGCATTCGTCAACCAATGGATGATTTGCAAGATGCCAAGCTTGGGAGGGGAGTTCAATTTTATTAGTTGTATCATTAAAGCGTAGAAGTTCCCATATATCCAAAGGCTCACCTTGCCAGGGCCAGGTACCATCTCTAGTTGGGCCTCCACAAATCCAACAATTCTTCAACCCCAGCAAGTCAGCTGTTTGTTGACTCAAATCTACCCACTTATTGTCACCTAACGGTGAATAGAAAAGAAAAGGGATGGACTCTCGTGCAATGTGTTAAGCGCGCTAATCCACAGACTAAAGACGTTGACAATATCCCCTCTCCCTGGCATGCAGTCTCGCATCCTTCTGGACTGAAAGTCACGCTCCACCGAAAAAAATTGTTATAATGTTATTTTTACTATTTGCGGTATTGTTTTCCTGCTGGTTCCCAGTTTTTGGGAAACTACCCAATTGTACACAATGTATTAAGTCCTCCTGGAATAGGGGCAGCAGAGGTGATAGTTACTTTGAAGAATGGATAAATTTACGTTTAGAATGCAAACGGGGCACAGGTAGGAAGTGCATTCACAGTGGGGTACCTTATTTAATATGGTTTAATTTAGGATCCAAACATGGACCAGGGAAGCAAAACTATCCTAGGGGAGTGGCTTGGGTCTGCATCCTGGCCTCGACGAGTATTAAAATATGGTACAGAGGAGATGGTGGGAGAATTATAAGGCAAAACATCAGTCAGGGCTATAAATGGAGTAGGATTAAAGGGGATATATATGCTGGTGCTCGCAGACAGGCTGCTGCTATTCACCGTGCTTCCACTATCTATTAAGTAATTGACCCTCACATCATTAATTTTGATGCACACAGTGGCGTCAGATAAATTGTGTGGACTTGCCTGATTCATGCGAAGGAAACAAGTTTAGCGTGTCCTTCGTGTCCTTCCATCCGATAGTACTCGGCGTCATATTCATCTTGTGAGAAACAGAATTACCTTCACAGGATTTGCTCGAGACAAAAATTGAGAACAAAGAACATTTATTATACAACAATGCAAAGTTGGGTGCTTCCCCTTACCCTGGGAATACACACACACACTGGGGCTCACCCAACTTTTATACAGTTGATTTCAGTATAGAAGTACCCTCCCCCTTACATTCTTCTGCCTCCTGGATGAGTTTGGCATTAGGCAATCCTGTCTGCCTACGTGCTGTTTCTGTGAACTTGGAGGACCAGGGGCTATCCTGTCGGTGTCCCATCATGTCATTGTCCTTATTCACACCTTCCCGACTCTCAGGGCTACAACCTTCTTATATGCAGAACTTGCTAATTCTGTCTAAGGCTAGAAGACCCTTATCTTATCCAATCTAACTTTACTTCCTACATTCTATTATCTATTATCTATCCTTATCTTATTCATACTGGCTTTATTTATCATATATCTATACTAGTTTCCTCATTTTCATATTTTTATATCAGTTTTACTCATCTCTCACAATCTCCTGAAGACTGTATCCTCTGCTCTGTAGCATTTGTCCAAGATGGCCGGCTGCACATGGCATTCTTTTTCCTCTGTCTGTGGAGAAAGAAGAGCTTTCCCGCCTCTCATTAGCATGAGAATGGGCCTTGGCAATGGCCTTGGGGCTTCTGCAGACTTTTGCATAATACCCACGTTTTCCACAGTTGGAACAGACATTTTCTCTGGCAGGGCAGAGGGCTCTGGGGTGCTTTCTTTGTCCACAGAAAAAGCACTTGGGACCCTCAAGGTGCTGCCGCTGTGAATTCCTGTGAGGCAGCAAACTTTTCTTTTCGTGGGGCTAGAGAGTCCAGCAGTGTGATGTTTGTCCCAGCCCCAGGGTCCTGTGAGTACTCCTCCAATTCTTTCCTGGTGCTTTCTAAAGCTTCTGCAATAGTCTCTGCCTCATCTAGCCCCACCATTCCTTTCTCCAGCAATCGATGTCTCGTCTCAGTGGACCATATGCCCGCAACAATTCTGTCCCTAATATGGTCCTCCGCATACTCCTGAACTGATACTGCTTTAAAATAGCAGCCTCTCACCAGATCTTTCAGAGAGAGTATAAAGTCTCTGGCAGACTCCCCTACTTGTGACCTGGTCATGACCCTGTACCGGGAGTGGAGTTCCTGATGCCCCTCACTGTAATGCCTCTGTAAAGTGCTCATTGCCTCTTGGTAGGACCTGGCATCCTGCATAAGGGAGTAAGGGTGGTCTCCCAGCTGCGCTAACAGCAGCATTAATAGCTCTTTATCCGATGTCTCAGCACCCTCCAGTAATTCAGAAAGCATCTCTGCCAGCGGCCGAAGTGCGTGCCGGTTCCAGGATTTCTTGGGTCAAGCTCCAGCCTGTCTGGTCGCAGCACATGGCTAAGCCGCAGTCTCTGGTCCTTTAGGTAATGTGGGGGCACCCCAAGGGGTTGTTCCCGGTCTCCACATGGTCTCTGGGTCTAGGTGTAGCAAGAGCGGACCCTGGGGTACTGGGAGCTGCTGGAAGAGCCTCTGTGGGGCTTGTGTCTGCTGGAGGAGTAACCTGGGTGCTTGGGGCTGTTGGCTGAGTCTCTGGCTTTGGGACGTTTACAGCAGGCTTAGGGGGGGATCCCAGTGGTAGCGTCAGGTCTCCGTGGTACTGGGGAAACTGCTGCTGGTGGAGTGACAGTAGCGGTATCTGCTTTCCCTGGCTCTGGAGTGGTTGGAAATTCTGCACAATCGTGGCGATTGGGAGCATGACTTGTGGAGAACCTTCCACCTGCACTTGAAGTGGCCCCTTTTTGATCAGACCGGAGTTTAGGGTCAGCGGCGCCTGTGCCAGCGAACCCATGGGCAGGCAGGGCTCTTGGCTGTTTCTTACCTGCTCTATCGTACTTCTGTGGCCCTCCCTGCATTCCACCACGATTCCAGGACAGTGGTCCCTCACCATCTCCGTCCTCGGATGCACGTGCGTGCTGGTTGTCTCAGGATTCCATTCCTCAGGAAGAGTCTCCAAGTCGTCAGGAATGCACATTGGAGCAGAAGCAGCTTCCATCCTAGTAGCTATGATATTAGTTTATTAAATTGTACTGACAATAACCACACCAGCAGTGTGCATATAAGACAGCTTTAATAAACTAATATGTACACTAAAAGGTCTTTCTCTCTAAAAGACGAACCTGGAAGGCTAGACTGTAGCTCTGGACTGCTTTCTAGACAAGGTCACTGGGATGACCCCTGGTGACCAGGTGGTGTAATTACATATCACCACACTGGCAACATCTTAGTTGGGACTCTTCCCCTTCTCTGCACTCTTTCCAATTCTATTGCTATCTTTCCCGTGGTTAGGTGATCAAAACTGCACACAATACTCCAAATTTGGTCTCACCAATGTCTTTTTAAATTTAGATTAAATTTAGACATTGAGTGTGGTTACAGGCCTTTCCAGCCTATGAGTCCATGTTGCCCACATACCCCAGTTAACATATGCTTTTAAGGGTGGATGGAAACTGGGGCAAATTGGGGGAACCCATTCAGACATGGGGAGGACATCCAAACTCCTTACAGACAGCACCAGATTCGAACCCGGGTCATTGGTACTGTAATAGCGTTGCGTTAACCCGCTACACTTACTGTGCTCTTCTTGTATAACTTTAACATAACATTCCCAACTCCCATACTCAATACTTCAATTTATGAAGGCCAATGTGCCACAAGTTCTCTTTTTGCCCCTGTCTATCTGTGACGTCACTTTTAGGAAATTATGTATCGGTATTGTGAGAGATGGGAAAATTGATCTAAAATTATGAACATGGAAGAAACTAAAGTTCATCAGTAAAATGGCTGTAACCAGTTCAAACAGGATAAGCTTGGGGCTTAGGATGCAGGAAAGCAGAGTCAGCACGATTAACATAAGAATCTTCTAGTCTTTGTGACAAGACCATAGGACTAAGATAAGGAATGGTAAGGTACAATAGAATGTAGGAAGTTGAGGTAGTCTGGATCAGATAAGGGTCTCCTAGCCCTGGACAGAAGTACCAAGTCATACATTTCTAATTAGCTAACCATACACAGATTTATACATATGAAATTAGCCAACCCTAGATAGAATGAGTCAACTCTGCATATCAAGAGACTGTAGCCCCGAGAATCAGGAAGGTGTGAATAAGGACAATGACATGAAGGGACACCGACAGGATACCCCCCCCTGGTTCTCTAAGTATACTGAAATTGCACGTAGGCAGGCAGGATTGCCTAATGCCAAACCTCTCCAGCAGGAGGCAGAAGAATGTAAGGGGGAGGGTATTCCTACACTGAAATCAACTGTATAAAAGTTGGGTGAGCCCCAGTGTGTGTGTGTATTCCCAGGGTAAGGGGAAGCACCCAACTTTGCATTGTTGTAGTAATAAATGTTCTTTGTTCTCAATTTTTGTCTCGAGCAATTTCTTTAAAGGTACTTTAATTCCTAACAAATGGGGGCTCGTCCGGGATCACACTCCCTCCACTGACAGAGTGCCCCGACGACGAGAGTAGGTGCACCCCGGCTGATTCAGCTGGACTCACGGGCGACGGGTGGCTGGTCAGTGGAAGAAGCGAGTGATATCCGAGAAGAGGCATTGAGAACAAACGGCGGAAGGACGCGCGCTAGAGCAGTACTGCCAGAACTCGGTAAGAGTATTTTACTTGTTCCTAAGTATGGGAATAGCGGGCAGTAGAGATGAGAGTCCTGACACAGGACGTGACCACCAGATAGCTACGTACAGCCCGCTTGGGATGATGTTATCTGAGTGGGGCACAGGAAAGACCCGCGGTAAAGACAAACTGACGACGGTCAGGTATTGTTGTAATGAATGGGTGGGATACCCGGTTAAAGGGAGCTCCGTGTACTGGCCAAAATTCGGATCCGAGGATGAATGGATGTGTGAAGTTTGAACTTATGGCTCTATCAAAACCAGCCAGACAATGTTGAGAGCAGGGAATATGCAGCCTGCTGGCTCAAGGGATCCATTGAACAGCTGGTTTTGAATGAGAAAGAATCCAGGGATAAGAGAGAGGAGGAACCTCTTGTCCCTGAATCACAGGGTTGGGATGTGTTACATTCCCTCCCTCCACCCTATGTTCCTCCTATGCCAGCTCCTATCTTTCCTTCCCCTCCTATGACCTACCCTTCTGCACCTTCCCCACCTCCCCCACCACTAGAGAAGAGAGAAGAGAGCAGGAGTGGTATGATAACTTGCTCACAAAGCACTCGATTACCACCTCTGTTGGCAGGAGAGAGAGGTAACTTTAATTCAGAACAGCGTGAGACTCTTCAGGAAGAAAGGGCAGAACCCTTTGATTCATTTCCCAGGGAGCAGGAACCCAGACCTAATAAGCTAAGAAACCAATTGGATGAGACCACTGCGGGAAGTTCCCATGGGAGAGGGTCTCGGTTTCGTAAATGTGCCCCTGACCAGTACTGAAGTGTGTAACTTTAAGAAAGAACTGACCTCCCTGATAGAAGATCCCCAGGGATGTGCCGAACAGTTAGACCAATTTTTGGGACCAAATATATATACAATATGGGGGTCTCGACATAGAATCCCCAGCAGGGGAACAATTGGTACTAACAGGTTTTGTTACCAACTCAGCCCCAGACATTAAGAGAAAATTACAAAAGACAGAAAATTGGCATGAGCAGGGAATAACCCAGCTTCTACAGATCACACAAAAAGCATTTGTCCAGACATCTGAGGATAAGCAGAAAGCAAAGGCTAACATTTTGATGCAAGCAGTTAAAGGAATAGTAGATGAGTAACATGAAAAAAAGGCAGGGACTGTGTGCCAGCTCCTGAATGTTGGGAGAAGTGCAGGGAGTGGGAGAGTAGAGACCAGAGATAATTTCATAAATCACGACTTCCCACTTCAGTCACTGACCAATATTGATTAAAATTCATGCTAAAAATTAAATGTCATAAATGATCGTTTTTCAATACTGTAGAATTAGCGAATTTAACTACCAGTTAATTCCAATTTATGAAATAAATTGTATTTAAATGTGATTTTGCACAGGGAGTACCTGAGAGTTGAGTGATGTTATAACATTTGCAGGGAGAAATGTTTGCGCAAATAGGGTGAGTTCTATACATCTTAACTTTAAGTGTATGTGAGATAAAGAAAGGATCTGATGTGTAAAGTGGCTGGATCAGCCAGTTGAAGGGGGAGTGTGCATGTCCCTTTAAGTGCACTGTGGCACTTGAAATTGAGGCTTCAGGCTCTTGTCTTGCAGTTAGAGGTATGGAGCCCTATCAAATACATTTCTTCTACACATTCAGCAGTCAAGGTCCGTGAGTTTAAAGATCACCCACCTCTGGAGAATAAAGATACCTCTGGGGATTCCTATGGGGATTCCTATAAGTTTAATCATTAATTTCTCTGGTGCATTTTCCTCTGGAGTGAAATTAATGCCTCAGCACAATTTCTCTGTATTGCCGCTGTTATTTAATTCATGATAACTTTCCCCCATTCATCAGGTTTATATTTAAATCCGGTAGTGCGGAAGTTACATTGTAAATAATCACGGAGGTAAATCCTGCGCAACTGGATTCAGCTTAATGGAGAAATAAACCTGCGAACTGGTCTATGGTGCTGTGTGAGTATTGCAATAGGTGGAATATGATTTAAATTGGTGGCATAGTTCAGAACAATTGGGTGCATAAGAATAATAATATCATTAAGAACTCACAAATCTTGTACCAGATGCTATTCAGTACATCTTGACTTAAGGACTGGAGAAATTGGCATGTTAGAATGAGATTGGCATGGTACCAATATTTCTTGATTCAATAATGACTCCACAAGCTCCAGGATTCATGCAGCAGAACTTTAAGTGGAATATAATAGAAACTAGCCTGTACTTAAATTATTGTGTGTGCAATCTTCATAAGAACATCTTTTAACTTTTTTTTGGTGCCTGTTTTACAGACTGTTTTAAATAAGGCCAGCTCCTGTGAGCTGTGGCACAAGGCATTTTACTTAATGCAGAACTAAAGGTTGAATATGTTTCAAGTTCTCTTGCAGGGGCTCTTGTGCTGCAATGTCTGTTATGTACTCACTCTAACAAATTGGAGGGTTGTGCCCCATACAGACAAGCAGCTCCAACTGCATTTTAATAAGGTCTAACATATTCAAAACCCATGCAAATATGGTTTGTGTTTCATTTTACAATTTTTACACTAACACAAAGGAAAGTCAGATTGTTATTCATTTTATTAAAATCTAGTGATTGGTTATATGTAAAAGCATGGCAAGAGGATCAACTAAAACCTGCCTGGGATGGTCCCTTCTGTGTACTTTTAATTACAGACACCGCAGTAAGAACAAGAGAGAAAGGCTGGACCCACATTCAAAGAATTAATGACAAAGTGCCATAATGTTACAATTTTATTCGTTTTTTTAATGGTTTATTCAGTTTTGTGTATTTTATTGCTGTTTTCAATGAGCTTTGCATTTATCGTGGTTTATTCAGTTTTTGTGTATTTTATTGCTGTTTTCAATGAGCTTTACATTTATCGTGGTTTATTCAGTTTTTGTGTATTTTATTGCTGTTTTCAATGAGCTTTACATTTATTGTTGTTTATTCAGTTATTGTTATATTTTATTGCTGCTTTCAATGGGTTTTACTTTCATTGTTGTTTTACTCATTTTTTGGAATATTGTTCGTTAATGTTTTAAGTCCCCCTGGAATAGGGGCAGCAGAGGTTACAATTGTGCTCCTTTAGAATGTAGACAGGGCATAGATTTAATGTATAGTCATAATGGGATATAAGGGATCCCAATACGGACCAGGGGAATTAAACAGCTTTAGTGGAGTACATCTAATTTGTATCATAGCCTACACAGGTATTAAAGACAGGAGTTTTGAAGCGATAGCACAAAGGACATGGTGGGACAAAGACAGACAGAATGGTAGTCAGGATTGTACATGTAACAGAGAGAGAGAGTTAATACATATGCTAATGTACACAGACAGGCTGCAACTCACAAGTTCAATGATACATATGCTAATGTTAGCAGACAAGCTGCAACACACAGTTAAATCACAAGAAACAATCCCCCCCCAGCTTGGTCACTTTTCATCACCCCATGAAAGGGAGCACCAGTTTCCAACAACGTGAGCTGCTTGACACTTTAATATCAGGCTCCAAACAGCCTTCGGAGATCGGTGGCCCTAGGGTTCGGGGCTGAAGAGGACATCAGATACGAGCCACAATCAAACGGAACCGCCTGACTACTGCTACTCGTTCGCTGCTGAAGGCAGCGCTTCTCATAGACTGCTACTCGTTCGCTGCTGAAGGCAGCGCTTCTCATAGACTGCTACTCGTTCGCTGCTGAAGGCAGCGCCTCTCACAGACTTCGTCGGGACAACACTTACAAAGGTCGTGTGCTTCAAAGACACTGCTTCAATATTTCAACGTATGGGATGGACTAGACTCTTTACTGAGAACTGGAGCCTGATACTCCAAACCCTAATAAGCAGCTGGACTCACTCCCCTGACCTTCATGGTGCTCCCCTACCTAAAGACTTTACACAGGTGTTACAATTCGGTTATTGACCAGCTGGGTAAAACTACACCTTACACTTGAAAGATCAGTGTTACTGATCTAAAAGAAAAGTGAGGAGAGGGGGGGGGGGATCAGTCACACTGACACTAGTAACCAAAGATCAGTAACACTGATCATGGTGAAAGATCAGTATTACTGATCTAAAAGAAAAGTGAGGATTGTGAGAGATGGGAAAATTGATCTAAAATTATGAACATGGAAGAAACTAAAGTTCATCAGTAAAATGGCTGTAACCAGTTCAAACAGGATAAGCTTGGGGCTTAGGATGCAGGAAAGCAGAGTCAGCACGATTAACATAAGAATCTTCTAGTCTTTGTGACAAGACCATAGGACTAAGATAAGGAATGGTAAGGTACAATAGAATGTAGGAAGTTGAGGTAGTCTGGATCAGATAAGGGTCTCCTAGCCCTGGACAGAAGTACCAAGTCATACATTTCTAATTAGCTAACCATACACAGATTTATACATATGAAATTAGCCAACCCTAGATAGAATGAGTCAACTCTGCATATCAAGAGACTGTAGCCCCGAGAATCAGGAAGGTGTGAATAAGGACAATGACATGAAGGGACACCGACAGGATACCCCCCCCTGGTTCTCTAAGTATACTGAAATTGCACGTAGGCAGGCAGGATTGCCTAATGCCAAACCTCTCCAGCAGGAGGCAGAAGAATGTAAGGGGGAGGGTATTCCTACACTGAAATCAACTGTATAAAAGTTGGGTGAGCCCCAGTGTGTGTGTGTATTCCCAGGGTAAGGGGAAGCACCCAACTTTGCATTGTTGTAGTAATAAATGTTCTTTGTTCTCAATTTTTGTCTCGAGCAATTTCTTTAAAGGTACTTTAATTCCTAACAGTATTGACAGATCCCTCTGCTCCACCGTACTTCTCAGTGCCCTACCTTCCGTTTACCCTGTATGACTTGCCTTGGTTTGTCCTTCCAAAATGCAACACCTCACCTATATCCGCATTCTATTTTTCTAGCTGGTCTAGATTCCTCTGCAAGTTTGAAAGCCTTCCTCCCTGTCTACAACACCTCCAATCTTTATGACATCTGCAAACTTGGTGATCCAATTTACCACTTCACCATCAAGCAACTGAAACTTCCTGATCAACCTTCCTTTCTCAGCTTTCCTAGTATCCTCGGAAAACTCCATAAGATTGGTTTAAAGCATGTTGACTATCTCTAATTAGTCCCTGTCGATCCAAATACTTGTATATCTGACCTCTTAAAACATTTTCCAATTGCTTACCCATTATGATGTCAGCTCACAGGCCTATAATTTACTGGGTTATTATTGGAACCTTTTTTAAACAGCAGAACTACATGAGCCATCCTCCAATCGTCCAGCACCTCACCTGTGGCTAAGGACATATTAAATACTTCTGCCAGAGCCCCTGCAATTTCTGCACTTACATCCCTCAGGGTCCAAGGGAATAGACATTGTCAGGCCCTGGGGATTTATCCACCCTCATTTGCCTTGACAGGAAGCACCTCCTCCTCCTTAATCTGCACAGGGTCTGGGACCTCACTGCTTATTTGCCTCCCTTCCATATACTCTGTGCCATTTTCCTAAGTAAATACAGATGCGAAAAACCCATTTAAGATCTTCCCCCATCTCTTTTGACTCCATACATAACTGAAAACTGATCTTCAAGGGGACAAATTTTGACTGTTACTGTCCTTTTGCTCTTAAGCCTTTAATATTCTTTTCTTTCCTTCTCTGCAAAAGCGTCCTCATGTTTTTTAGCCTTCCTAATTTCTTAATTTTTTTGTTGGCATTTTTTACAATCCTCAAGTTCCTTGTTGGCTCTACCTGCTGTACATCTCTCTCTTCTTTACTATATTCTCAACACCCCTCAAAAACCCAGATTCCCTCTGCCCGTTAACTTTGCCTTTAATCTTGACAGGAACATACAAACTCTGTGCTCCAAAATTTTCACCATTGAGGGCCTCCTACTTACCAAGCACGTCCTTGCCAGAAAACAACCTGCCCCAATCCACACTTTCTAAATGCTTTCTTGTTTTTCAGAATTGGCCTTATTCCAATTTATAATCTCAACCCGACCTATCCTTGTTCACACTTATCTTTTTTAAAAAAATTTTTATTTTTCACACTATGAACCACATTGATCAAGATACATACATTTTTCTTTTCAAATATATACAGTGTCATTTTCTCCCCCCCCCTCCTCCCATCCCACCCTCCCTACCTCCCCTCCCATTCATTTAAAGTTCAGAATCTAAGATACATTAAACCCGTCAAACAATGTTGTCTCTCAATAAAAAATAAACAAGAAATTCCACTGAGTCAATTCTTTTCATTTCCTTCTCCTTCTGTCATTTTAGGTGGTAGATGTCCCCGGTAGGTTTTCTCTATTGTGTTTCATGTATGGCTCCCATATTTGTTCAAATATTGTAATATTATTTCTTAAATTATATGTTATTTTTTCTAGTGGAATACATTTATTCATTTCTATATACCATTGTTGTATTCTCAAGTTATCTTCTAATTTCCAGGGTGACATAATACATTTTTTTGCTACAGCTAGGGCTATCCTAACAAATCTTTTTTGTGCACCATCCAAATCAAGTCCAAATTCTTTGTTTTTTATGTTACTTAGGAGGAAGATCTCTGGGTTTTTTGGTATATTGTTTTCTGTGATTTTATTTAATATCTGGTTTAGATCTTCCCAAAATTTTTTCACTTTCTCACATATCCAAATTGCATGAATTGTTGTTCCCATTTCCTTTTTACAGCGAAAATATCTGTCAGATCCTGTTGGGTCCCATTTATTTAACTTTTGAGGTATAATGTATAGCCTGTGTATCCAGTTATATTGTATCATATGTAACCTCGTGTTTATTGTATTTCTCATAGTTCCAGAGCATAACTTCTCCCATGCTTCCTTCTTTATCTTTATGTTTAAATCTTGTTCCCATTTTTGTTTAGTTTTACCATTTGTTTCCTCATTCTCCTTTTCTTGCAGTTTAATATACATATTTGTTATAAATCTTTTGATTGTCATTGTATCTGTAATCACATATTCAAAATTACTTCCCTCTGGTAAACTCAGACTGTTTCCCAATTTGTCCATCAAGTAGGATTTCAGTTGGTAATATGCCAACACTGTATCTTGAGTTATATTATATTTATCCTTCATTTGTTCAAAGGATAGTAATTTATTTCCTGAAAAGCAATTTTCTATTCTTTTGATCCCTTTTTTCTCCCATTCTCTAAAGGAAAGGTTATCTATTGTGAAAGGGATTAACTGATTTAGCGTCAGTATTAGTTTTGATAATTGGTAATTTGTTTTATTCCTTTCTACATGAATCTTCTTCCAAATATAGAGCAGATGATGTAATACTGGAGAATTCCTACCTTGTACCAATTTTTCATCCCATTTATATAATATATGTTCAGGTATCTTCTCCCCTATTTTATCTAGTTCTAATCTAGTCCAATCTGGCTTTTCCCTTGTTTGATAAAAATCTGATAGGTATCTTAATTGTGCGGCTCTATAATAATTTTTTAAGTTTGGCAGTTGTAAGCCTCCTTGTTTATACCATTCTGTTAATTTATCTAGTGCTATCCTCGGTTTCCCCCCTTTCCATAAAATTTCCTTATTATTTTCTTTAACTCCTTGAAGAATTTCTCCATCAAGTGTATTGGCAATGCCTGAAATAGTTATTGTATCCTTGGGAAAATGTTCATTTTAATACAGTTTATCCTTCCTATTAGTGTTAGTGGTAAGTCTTTCCAATGCCCGAATCCGTCCTGTAATTTTTTCATTAGTGGATAATAATTGAGTTTATATAGATGGCCGAGGTTTTTATTTATTTGTTAACCTAGGTATCGTATTGCTTGCATTTGCCATCTGAATGGTGATTCTTTCTTAAATTTTGAGAAATCCGCATTATTCATTGGCATTGCTTCACTTTTATTTGCGTTAATCTTGTAACCTGACACTTCTCCATATTCCTTCAATTTCTTATGTAATTCTTTTATTGATATTTCTGGTTCTGTTAAATATACTATAACATCATCTGCAAATAAACTGATTTTATATTCCTTGTCTTTTATTTTTATCCCTTTTATTTTATTTTCTGTTCTTATCAATTCTGCTAGTGGTTCTATAGCTAACGCAAACAATAAGGGTGATAGTGGGCATCCCTGCCTTGTTGATCTGCTTAAGTTAAATTGCTTCGATATATATCCATTTACTGTCACTTTCGCCAATGGCCCCTTATATAATGCTTTAATCCAATTAATATATTTCTGTGGTAAACTGAATTTTTGTAATACTTTGAATAAATAATTCCATTCTACTCTGTCAAAGGCCTTCTCTGCGTCTAAAGCAACTGCTACTGTTGGAGCTTTATTTCCTTCTACTGCATGAATTAAGTTAATAAATTTACAAATATTGTCTGTTGTTCGTCTTTTTTTAATAAATCCAGTTTGGTCTAGATTTACTATTTTTGGTACATAGTCGGCTAATCTGTTTGCTAATAGTTTAGCTTTTATCTTATAATCTGTGCTAAGTAAAGATATTGGTCTATATGACACTGGTACGAGTGGGTCTTTCCCTGTCTTTGGCATTACTGTAATTATTGCTGTTTTGCATGAATCTGGTAAACTTTGTGTTTTATCAATCTGGTTGATTACTTCCAGGAGGGGAGGAATTAATAAATCTTTAAATGATTTATAGAATTCTATTGGGAATCCATCCTCTCCTGGTGTTTTATTATTTTGTAGTTTTTTTATTATCTCTTGTATTTCTACTATTTCAAATGGTTCTGTTAATTTATTCTGTTCCTCTATTTGTAATTTTGGTAGTTCAATTTTAGTTAAAAATTCATCTATTTTGTCTTCTTTCCCATCGTTTTCAGTTTGGTATAATTGTTTGTAGAATTCTCTGAAGTTTTCATTAATCTCCGTTGGATTATATGTGATTTGTTTGTCTTTTTTCCTTGATGCCAATACCATTTTCTTAGCTTGTTCTGTCTTAAGCTGCCATGCTAGAATTTTGTGCGTTTTTTCTCCTAGTTCATAATATTTCTGTTTTGTCTTCATTATGTTCTTCTCCACCTTATATGTTTGAGTGTTTCATATTTTATTTTTTTATCTGCCAATTCTCTTCTTTTAGTTGTATCTTCCTTCATTGCTAATTCTTTTTCTATATTTACTATTTCCCTTTCCAACTGCTCTGTTTCCTGATTATAGTCCTTCTTCATCTTGGTTACATAACTTATTATTTGCCCTCTGATGAACGCTTTCATTGCGTCCCATAGTATAAACTTATCTTTCACTGATTCCGTATTTATTTCAAAGTACATTTTAATTTGTCTTTCAATGAATTCTCTAAAATCCTGCCTTTTAAGTAGCATGGAGTTTAATCTCCATCTATACATTCTTGGAGGGATGTCCTCTAATTCTATTGTCAATATCAGGGGTGAGTGGTCCGATAATATTATAGCTTCATATTCTGTTTTTCTAACTCTGTCTTGCATGTGAACTGATAACAGGAATAGGTCCATTCTTGAGTATGTTTTATGTCTACTCGAATAATATGAATATTCCTTTTCCTTTGGGTGTTGTTTCCTCCATATATCCAAAAGTTGCATTTCTTGCATCGATTTAATTATAAATTTGGTTACTTTGTTCTTTCTGTTAATTTTTTCCCCAGTTTTATCCATGTTTGAATCCAAATTAAGGTTGAAATTCCCTCCTATTAGTATGTTCCCTTGCGTGTCTGCTATCTTCAAAAAAATATCTTGCATAAATTTTTCATCTTCTTCGTTAGGCGAATATACATTGAGTAAATTCCAAAACTCCGAATATATCTGACATTTTATCATTACATATCTCCCTGCTGGATCTATTATTTTCTCTTCTATTTTAATTGGTACATTTTTACTGATTAATATAGCTACTTCTCTAGCTTTTGAATTATATGACGCTGCTGTTACATGTCCTATCCAATCTCTCTTTAATTTCTTGTGCTCCATTTCAGTTAAATGTGTTTCTTGCACGAATGCTATATCAATTTTTTCTTTTTTCAGTAAATTTAGCAGTTTCTTCCTTTTGATTTGGTTATGTATTCCGTTAATATTTAAAGTCATATAGTTCAACGTAGCCATATCATACTTTGTTTATCTTTCCTTTCCGTTTCTCCATCATCACCTTTCCTTCTTATCCATTTCTGCTTTCTTGTTTTGAACACTTTATAAGACAACATTTCTAAAACATCAAACATTTCCCTTATTCTCCTATTTAAAACTTCTTTAACCCCATTCTCCCCTCCCCCTCCTGAGTTGCCCTTTATCCCTTGTCGGGCAACCACATCTCCCCTCTCCATTTGGATTTGCGAATTCACTCGCAAGCGTCAACTGATTTCGCAGTGACCGTAACTCCTCCCCACGCAGCCCCCCCAGAAAAGATTTTAATTTTCATATATAACAAAGGTCACTCTCTTAATTCCCTCCTTACTTCCTCTCTTCCCTTTCTTTCCCTTATTAATTCTTATCGATACTCTATATATTTTCTTTTAAATACGGATACACTCATGTACACACATACATACATACACACACACACACACACACACACACACACACACACACATATATATATATATATATATATATATATACCCACATACACACATACATATAGTTCGTGGTCATTTTTACTCTCGTTACATGTCTTCATCTCTGCTTGTTTTGTAGTTGTTCTGCAAATTTTCGTGCTTCCTCTGGATCCGAGAATAGTCTGTTTTGATGCCCTGGAATAACTATTTTAAGTACCGCTGGGTACTTTAGCATAAATTTATATCCTTTTTTCCATAGGATCGCTTTTGCTGTATTAAACTCCTTTCTCTTCTTCAGGAGTTCAAAACTTATGTCTGGATAGAAAAAAATTTTTTGACCTTTGTATTCCAGTGGCTTTTTGTCTTCTCTTATTTTCTTCATTGCTTTCTCCAATATATTTTCTCTTGTTGTATATCTTAAGAATTTTACTAAAATGGATCTTGGTTTTTGTTGTGGCTGTGGTTTCGGGGCTAATGTTCTATGTGCCCTTTCTATTTCCATTTCTTCCTGTAATTCTGGTCTTCCTAGGACCCTGGGGATCCAATCTTTTATAAATTCTCTCATATTCTTGCCTTCTTCATCTTCCTTAAGGCCCACTATCTTTATATTATTTCTTCTATTATAGTTTTCCATTATATCTATCTTCTGAGCTAACAACTCTTTAACTTTTTTATTAGATTCTTCTAATTTCTCTTTTAAGTCCTCTACTTCCATTTCTATGGCTGTTTCTCGTTCTTCCACCTTGTCCACTATTTTTACCTATATCTGACATTACCATCTCTATTCTATTCATTTTTTCTTCTGCACTTTTAATTCTTCTTTTTATTTCACTAAATTCTTGTAATTGCCATTCTTTTACTGATTCCATATATTCTTTCAAAAAAAATATATCCATTGTCTTGCCTTTCCCTTCTTCTTCCATTTCTCTATGTTCTTCTTCTTCTTCTTCCTCTGGGTTGGTCATCTGTTGTTTCCTTGTTTTCTTTTTACTCTCTTCTTTCTTATTCTCATTGTTTTCTATGTTCTCTTCCTGTTGTTGTGTTGTAGCTGTCATTCTCAGCTGTGGAGATCGACTCCTCAGCTGTTCCCCCCTCTCATCAGTGTTTTTTTTTTCATGTGCATCGCGCATGCGCGAAGAGTTGCGCATGCGTGGTTGCGCATTTTTACTTGGCTCCGCGAGCCATTTTTGTAGTCCCGAGCTCGGGACTTCCACTGACCTTAGGGAGCGGGCTTCTCTCTCCACGGCGGGCCTCCTCGGACAGGTAAGGCCTTCACCTTCTTCTTCCGACGTTCTTTCTTCTTCTCTTCTTCCCGTTGCTTTTGACTTTTCTTTCTTCGCTGCCATTTTCTTCCCACCTTTACTTTCACTTTGTTTTAATTTTTATGTTTGTGCCTTTGTGTTTTGTGTGTTTTTTTGAAACTTTTCCGGAGAGGGCTGGAGTTCCCCGACCGGCCACTACTCCATCACGTGACTCCCGTTCATACTTATATTGAAACTAAAGGTATTATGATCATTGGACCCAAGGCATTTCCCTACACACACTCCGTCACCTATCCTTTCTCATTCCATAATAAGAGATCCAGTGTTGGATTCTTTCTGGTTGGTATTTATATGTTGATTTAGAAAACTTTTATGAACGCATTTGAGAAGCTCTCACCCACCCAGCCACTTTCCAGTATGTGGAAAATTCAAGTCTTCTACCTCTTCCTCTTTCTCTCTTGGCCCATTCCAGTATTCCTTCCTTTCTCACCACGGTCTCCTCCCCTACGTTCTTTTGTACCTCTCCTACTGTCATTTGTCCAGTAGCCCCACCTTAGTCCTTCCCCATTCACGGGGGCGTTATGGGCTGTGAGGGAGGGAAGGGTTAGATCAGTGGTTTTCAAACTGCCCCCTAAACTCACATTCCACTTTAAGTAATTCCTCTGCATCGGTGCTCTGTGATTAGTAAGGGATTGCTTAAGGTGGGATATGAGTGGGAAGGGAAGGTTGAGAATCACTGCTCTAGACCCAATTGTAACTGAAATATTTTGCTTGAGAAGAATTGTCATTGACCCATTTCCTCTGGAGTTCTGCAACCCTGCACATAACGAGTCAATGAGGGACGATTAAAACAGTGGTTTCAAACGTTTTCTTTCCACGCACATCCCACCTTAAGCGATCCCTTACTAATCACAGAGCCCTGATGGCAGAGGGAATATTTAGAGTGGGATGTGAGTTTAGGGGGGCAGTTTGAAAACCACTGGGTTAGATTGATGGACAGCTTTATCTGTGTCGACACAACATTGTGTGCCGAAGGGCTTGTAATGTACTGAACACGAAATACTGTTCTTTTTGTATTTATTAACTTCCCTTCCCACCAGTCTCGAAAAAGAGTCCCAACGTGAAAAATTGACCGTCCTCTTCTCTCCCTGGAAGTTGCCTGTCCTGTTGAGACCCTCTATGTTCTCTTTGTTCAGAATCCCAGCACCTGCAGTTCCCGGCTTCCTTTAGTACATTTATTACTTGACACTGAAATACGAAGTTGCACAAATAGGAATATGTCGGGATAGGAAGTGTTTAGAAGCATGTGGATCATGTTCAGGTAAATGGGACCACTCCGGAATGACATCTTGGATGCATTGGGCGACAAAGCCTGTTCCATGCTCTTTGACTCTTCACTGTTTCTTCATTTTCCAAATTAAAAAAAAAGGAACTGTTGTAATTAGTCACTCTCATTAGTCATTAGGAAGTTATTTCATTACCAAGAAGGGTTACAGATAAGAAAACAAAACAGGCCCTTTGGCTCACCATGTGCACATCAACGTTCACGAACCCACCTTTCACCTTAATCACCTTGGTTCGTGGTCGTGGAAATATAGATCCCTCTTAAAAGTTGTGAAAGCATGTCATAGAATCATAGTGTCATACAAGTTTAGCTTAACTTGCAAGCACTGACCAAAATGTCCCTAGTTCCATGTCCCTGCATTTAACACTTACCCCTCTCCATGTATACGCTGTCGGACTCTGGCTTTACCTTACTCTTAATTTAGTCTATGTGTGGTCTGAGTCCAGCGTGTTCTTTGAATGAAGTGATAGGAGAAGGTATTCGGTTCAACAGTCAATTTATTACACAGCACAAGAATAAAACTTAACAGAGCTCTGGGTCAGTCATTAGTTCATAGGTCACCTGCACAGTGAGCTACTCCCCAAGACTGACCCCTATTGTCCAGTTGGCTCAGTTTATATAGGTCAACCTTATCATACAGAACAAAAGTTGGCTTCCTTTGCTAGATTTCATTATCATACAGAACAAAAGTTGTCTTCCTTTGCTAGATCTTTTTGCATAAGGGTTATCACAAGTCATCTCCTGTTTTGCAGATATCTGGGGTGTAGCACTCCCATCTTAATCCTCCAGGCCAGACTATCCTGTTGTGTTGATCAGAAATTAATTCATCCCCAGATATTTCTAATCACCATTCTGCTCCTGTCTGGCCAATTTCTGCTGTTCTCTTTAACACCTCCTCCTGCCTTAATCTTCCTCCTAGACTGGTTTTCCATTCCCTTTGTTTCTTGCAGGCCATTCTTTGTTCTGGTCTGGCCTGTGTCTCCTGTGCTACTCACCACCTCCTTCAGTTTGAGCATTCCTCCTAAATCGTTTTATGCATTTCCTCTCCCTGTATTTGGGAGCAGACAATTTTGCTCAGCCAACTTTGCTCCATGCTGTGATTGCCACTTAATCACATTCCTCTTTTTCCCTGAACCATGCAGTAAATATAAACTTATTAATTAATCATTTCTTTCATAATCTTTTAAACCCTAGATTCCAACAACGCCCAAATCTTTTGTGTACTTTACAGCAGTACCTGCCTCAACCACTTCCTTCGGCAGTCCAGTTCCACATGCCCATATCCTCTTTATAAAAAAAAAAGTTACCCCTCAGGTTCCTGTATAGCGCAATGTTGATACAGCACCAGCGATCGGGACTGGGGTTCAAATCCCACACTCTCTGTAAGGAGTTGGTACCTTCTCCCCATGTCTGCATGGGTTTCTTGCAGGGATCTCTGGTTTCCTTCCAATGTTTGAAATGTACCAGAGGTTGTAGGTTAATTGGGCGGCACAGGCTCGTGGGCCAAGATGGCCTTTTACTGTTATGTATGTCTAAATTTTTTAAAATTTAATTTAAATCTTTCCCCCTTTGCCTTAATGTCCTCTGTCAATTCCCCTACTCTGGGCAAAAGACTATCTGCTTTCCCTTGATCTTCTCTCTTTTAAAAATATATACTTTATTTAATATAAAACCACTTAGCCAACATATCACAATATTTTAAACTTAATCCAAATACATGGTATTTTATAAAAAAGACAAAAGTACAGAAATACAAAAGAAGGAATAACCTCTTCTAAATTTCCACCCCCATCCCCCTCTCCCCAGTCCCTTACAAACGAAAAAAATAGAGATGTGAAAACCACAACAGGAGCAACTTCACTTTCCGATACTTTAAAACATAGAAATATTTATCGGGACCGATCGGAGAAAAGGAATGTTCTAGATTCATTTCAATTTTAATGCTAACAGTTTGTAAATATGGGCTCCATATTTCACAAAATGATGATATTTATCTCTTGAATTGTAAGTAATTTTCTCAAGTGGGATCCAACTCCAAACTTCTGCAGGCCATCTGTCCATTCCCAGATCCATATTCTACTTCCAAGTTACAGCAATACATTTTCGAGCTATTGTCAAGGCAATTTGAACAAATTTTACTTGATACGCATTCAGTTTTAATTTAGGTTTTGTTGGAATCTAGGGGTTAAAACAGTATGAAATAAATGATTAATTAATGAGTGTATATTTACTGCATGGTTCAGGGAAAAAGGAATGTGATTAAGTGGCAATCACAGTATGGAGCAAAGTTGGCTGAGCAAAATTGTCTGCTCCAAAATACAGGGAGAGGAAATGCATAAAACGATTTAGGAGGAATGCTCAAACTAAAGGAGGTGGTGAGTAGCACAGGAGACACAGGCCAGATCAGAACAAAGAATGGCCTGTAAGAAACAAAGGGAATGGAAAACAAGTCTAGGAGGAAGATTAAGGCAGGAGGAGGTGTTAAAGAGAACAGCAGAAATTGGCCGGACAAGAACAGAATGGTGATTAGAAATATCTGGGGATGAATTAATTTCTGATCAACACAACAGGATAGTCTGGCCTGGAGGATTAAGATGGGAGTGCTACACCCCAGATATCTGCAAAACAGGAGATGACTTGTGATAACATTATGCAAAAAGATCTAGCAAAGGAAGACAACTTTTGTTCTGTATGATAATGAAATCTAGCAAAGGAAGCCAACTTTTGTTCTGTATGATAAGGTTGACCTATATAAACTGAACCAACTGGACAATAGGGGTCAGTCTTGGGGAGTAGCTCACTGTGCAGGTGACCTATGAACTAATGACTGACCCAGAGCTCTGTTAAGTTTTATTCTTGTGCTGTGTAATAAATTGACTGTTGAACCGAATACCTTCTCCTATCACTTCATTCAAAGAACGCGCTGGACTCAGACTACACATAGACTAAATTAAGAGTAAGTTAAAGCCAGAGTCCGACAATTTGGTGACCCCGACGTGATGAAGATGGAGAAGTGATGGAAGAAAAAGTTACGAAACACCGGTCGATTGTGGTGTGGTGATAACAACAAGTGACCATCCTACAAAGGGAGGTAAGCAGACGCCTGTTTTAACGAAGTTCTGCTATTTGCAAAGATAAATTGTGTGTTGTCACTACTCTGCAAAAGCCCTCGTTAAAGCCAAAGAATAAAACAAAAGGGGGTTGGAGTCCCCCTAGTAGAACGGGGTTGGAGTCCCTGTAGTAGAAGGGGGTTGGAGTCCTCCTAGTAGAACGGGGTTGGAGTCCCCTGTAGTAGAAGGGGGTTGGAGTCCTCCTAGTAGAACAGGGTTGGAGTCCCCTGTAGTAAAAGGGGGTTGGAGTCCTCCTAGTAGAATGGGGTTGGAGTCCCCTGTAGTAAAAAGGGGGTTGGAGTCCTCCTAGTAGAAAGGGGGTTGGAGTCCTCCTAGTACAACGGGGTTGGAGTCCCCTCGTAGCGATCTCGAGAGATAGGTTTAGACACTTGGCCAATTAGAATAAGGTGTATGGTGATGGTTATTTGTTTCTGTAGTGTGTAATAAGTATTTGATTAAGGATCGTGTACCATAGTAGTGTATAAGTATCTGTATAAGGTGCATTGTGATAGTTATTTGTTTTTATAGTGTGTAATAAGTATTTGATTAAGGATCGTATACCATAGTAGTGTATAATCAGTATCTGTATAAGGTGTATTGTGTTATAGTTATTTGTTTCTATAGTGGATAAGTATCTGTTTAAGAATCGTCTAGTGTATCATAATAGTTTATAATAAGTATTTGTTTAAGAATTGTGTACAGTGTGCCGCTGGTGTTTATAATAACGTGGGAAGGGACGAAGTATATTGCAGGGTGTCAAAATCCTACCAGGGGAGAGACCCAGTGAAGTACGAAGTCTAAAGGGTTAAAGATCAGAACGGAGATGGAAGGAGTAAATAGGGATGTAGGGCAAGAGCTCGGGGGAGACAGAGGGGTTCCCCCATCTGTTAACTGACAGTGGGAAAAAACAAGGAATCAATTACTGGGAGGATTACCGAAGGGAGAGGAGGTACAGGCTATGGCACGGTACGAACAGATATGGAAAGAGCTGCAGAGTCAGGGGAAGGTACCACGAGGGTTTGAAAAAATCCGGCTGGTACTGTACTTAGGAGAAGCAGAGAGGGAAGCAGCCAAGGAGGTACAGGAACATGAGGCAAAGGGACAAGGATCTATATGGAATAGAAGAAGGCTTAAACAACAGAGAGAAGTGAAGGAACAGAGAAGGGCAGATTTACACAATATGACATTGGCTTGCATGGCTGTGGAAGCGAACCTTCAACATGATATTAAAAAGGGATCCCATATCACTAAGGAGAATACGGGGGAGGTTAAGCCGTCAGCCCCGCTATATCCAAAGTTACCGGAGACATTGCCACCACCTTATCCTATTCCCCAGATGTCAGTGATGCAGATAAATGAGGGAATAGTGAATGTCACTGAATTAGCAGGTCACGAACTCCAGGAGGCGAAGGAGAGACTTAAGAGAATTATGCAGGAAAGGGTGGAGGAAATGAAGGAGTTAACAAAGGAAATACAGAATGGTGTATGTAAAGTGAGGGAAACTAGTATGCGACTGGTAAAAACAAATGAGAAAGAGCAAGAACAGACACTTGAGAATGCCTTCTCGGTAGGAATGTCAGAGGATCACACCACCCCCACTCCTCACAATAGACAAAAGGAGTCAGAGGATGAGGAGATCTCGACTCTTTTGAGTCAGTGTAGGGAGAGTTGGACGGATAAAGCAGGAGTACACCCAGCCACAGATCCCTTGCAGACTACACTCTTTAGGGCTGCAGTAACGAGTGGACTGCCAGCTGTAGTTAGGGAGGCATTAGAGAATAACCCTGATATTCCTGGCTGCTCGAGTGAGCAATGGGAAAAACATTTGACCCATCACATGAAACGTTACAGGGCTAAGCAAAAGGAGGACAAACATACTATGGAGTCGGCACAAGTGCAACTCCTTAAGCTTCAATTGGAAGAGGCTAGGAAAAAGGCAAACGAGGCAAAAAAGATTTCCTCAAAGGGTGCGAACCAGATGATTCAGCAGCCAACGCAGCCACCACAAGGGAATAATATGAGTTGGCACCCGGCCCCATATTGGGCACCAGGTCCCACCTATGTGGCCAGAATGGGAGGTCCAATGGGGGGATTCCGAGTAAGAGGGAGAGGTCGGGGTGCTCCACGAATGCAACCAGCCGTATGTTTTGTATGCGGTCAGCCAGGACACTGGAAGAGAGACTGCCCCCTAGCTTGGGATCCTCGGGACACTGGGGGAAGGGGATATGGACCACCACAAAATGAGCATTGGATCCAGCCCCAGAAATCGTCAGTGCCACCCCCAGTACATCAGGCACCCTATGCGGCTCTAGCTCCAAAGAGACAATTCCCTTTGCTGACAGAGGAGGAGCAATATTGCCCACAGTGACGGAGCCCGAGCACCCACGAGCAGGCTATGTTGGCAGACCCTTTCCTGCAGATTAAAGTAACGGACATGGAAGTATCCTTTTTAGTGGATACGGGAGCCAGATTTTCAAAACTCACTGGCACTGAATTTCAAGATAAAACATCATCCTCTAGCGTCCAGCTGATAGGGTTCTCGGGTACACCAGAAAATCTGCCGTTTTCTACACCACTAGTCACTTCTGTGGCGGGACAGACTTTTACTCATCAATACATTTTGTCAGCCAGGTGCCCTACCAATCTCTTGGGCAGAGACCTGTTGGTCAAGTGCGGAGCATCGATCCTTTGTGGACCCAGCGGAATAGAGGTCACCTTTCCAAATGGATATTCTATGAACTGTTCATTAACTACACTGCATTCCGGTTCTCAGATGTTGTTGGCGGCAGCTGGAGGATCCGCGTCTGAGGGACAATGGGCTGACATTTACTGGGGGCTGTTGGAACCAGAGGACCCACAGAAGGGAGGGCTGATAAAGCTTTATAATCAATGGAAGCCGTGGATCCAGACGTTACACCCGTATACCCCTCCCTCGGACCCTCCCCATATGACCCTCTTTTACGATAGGGAAGGGGATGAAATGTATCAGCATGCCTTTTATGAAGAGGTAGAGGGCATGCTATGGGAAATTAATTCGGACTACATAGTGGTAGGAAAGGAGGGAGTGGCCGCTGCGGTGGCACTGACATCTGAACAGCTGGAATGGTATGAGATGGCAGGTGAGGCCATTCCTCATGTCACCCTTGCAATTGGCACTACTCACCAGGCAAAAATTTGGGACCGATGTGTCGGAACTTGATGTCCCTTAGTGACTGATCGGACACCCAATTACCGACAGTGCAGTTCTCCTCATCTGGTCAGGCATACAGAATTTTGTCCCCGACATATGATCGAGTCCTCCTTGAGCATAGACAGATTGAACGCTTTCATGGTAGAGAGAAGATGGATCACCCCGACTCGGCCCCTATGCTAGATTCTCTCCCTGAGAACCTGTGGTCAGTGGGACCAGCAGATGTGGGTTTTTGTCAGCAGGTTGATCCCATAACCTTCGAACTGTCAGATTACACCCCTATTTGGCAGATGCAGTATCCCCACAAACCTGAAGCTGAGGAAGGTTTGGCAAAGACCATTGATGGCCTTATCTATTCAGGGGTGTTGGAACATTCGCGTTCTAGTTGGAATACACCCATTTTACCTGTTCCTAAACAAGACACGGGCAAATATCGGATGGCCCATGACTTAAGGCGCATCAATGGTATTGTGAGAACACCCACAGTTCCAGCACCAAACTCATATACTGCCATGACTGCTTTAACCCCCAACCACAAGTGGTTCTCTTGCATAGATTTAGCGAATGCTTTCTTTTGCTTGCCGCTGGCAGAACCATTAAGAGATGTGTTTTCGTTCACGTATAGAGGTAGAAAGTTGCGGTATACTAGGCTTCCACAGGGCTTTATTTTATCTCCAGGGATTTTCAATCAGGTGTTGAAAGAACAGCTGGGGGGGCTAGCACTGCCAGGTGGGGTAGTTCTGATCCAGTATGTAGATGACATCCTATTAGCAGCACCTGATCATACTTCCTGTTTGGAGGCCACCAGTCTCCTGCTAGTGCAGCTGTTCAAGGCAGGCTTTAAAGTCTCTCGCTCAAAGCTGCAATGCTGCAGGCAGGTGGTCACCTTTTTAGGGAGAATGGTCTCAGCGAAAGGCACAGGGATTTCCCCTGCACATCGAACAGCGATACCACATCATCCAAAACCTAAGACAGTAAAAGAGATGCTTTCGTTTTTGGGTTTGTCAGGTTATAGTAGGCAGTTTATCCCATCGTATGGTGAGTTGACACATCCACTGCGAACTTTGGTGAATGAGCAGGGGATGAGGAATCTGGGAGCTACACTTGATTGGACTGCACAGGCTGAGATGAGTTTTATTCTATTGAAGCAAGCTCTTACAACAGCTACAGATTTGGCGATTCCAAATTATAAACTACCTTTCTTTTTGGATGTTTCTGAAAAAGCACACACAATTGATGGTGTTCTTTTTCAGAAAAAAAGGGGGTGGAAGAGGTGTGCTCATGTATGTGAGTATCACACTAGACCCAACGGAAGACAGACACCCACCATGTATGAGACATGCAGCGGGAGTAGCAAAGATTTTACAAAAGGTGGCACACATAGTAATGGGACATGGCCTGATGGTATTAACAACACATAGCATTGTAGCATTTGTGAGCTCGACAGCATTTACAATGACTTCACTAAGGCAGACGAGACTAGAAAAGATCCTGAATGCTCCAAATGTTACATTTACCCATGAAGGCATTAACATGGCAGACAATATGGGAGAGGGAGAACCACACTGTTGTGAGAAGAGGGTAGTGAAGGATATTAAAATAAGACCTGACTTACAGGCTACACCCTTAAGAGAACCAGATGAAACCTTGTTTACAGATGGGTGCTGTTACAGACACCCCACAGATGGATTGAAAGCTGCCTAAGCGGTGGTACGAAAAACTACAGGAGGATTTGAAGAAATCATTACAGGGACAGTGAGAGGAAAGGAGTCAGCACAACTCGCAGAACTACAGGGAATGATAGCAGCATTAGAATGGGCAGAAGGGAAGGAGGTCAATATATATACAGACTCGGCATATGTGGTAGGGACAATACAGGTTGAACTTAGTCAATGGATTAGAAGTGGGTTTTTAACAGCAGCAATGACCCCAATTAAACACGAGAAGGATGTTAGGAAACTGGCTGAGGCCCTCCTGAAACCAAGGGCATTAGTAGTTCTTAAATGTAAAGGACATGATAGAACAGATACGATGGTGGCTCGGGGAAATCAGGAAGCGGACATGGCCGCTAAAAGGGCAGCAGGATACGGCCCTCAGTTTATTATGATACAGACAGACAGAACAGCACATGACTTATTACCACCGTGTAGGGTAGAAGTAATAGTACAGGAACAAGCAAAGGCATCACCTCAGGAAAGGATGGTATGGGAGGAAAGGGGGGCAACCAAGGATCAAGGACTATGGAGATCGATAGACGGGAGGCCAGTTTTACCATCTGGACTCATGAAACCCCTCCTCGAGGAGGCGCATGGGCTAACACACTGTGGAAAGAAGCAGATGATAAGGTACTTGATACATTGGTGGCACCCCTTCCTGCCGGCGATGGTGGAGAACCATATTAGAGAGTGTGAGGTATGTATAGCTTTCAATGTAAAGGCGACTGTAAAGCCACATGAAGGTCAGTTCCCGCTACCTAAGTTACCAGGGCAGGAGATCGTACTTGATTATACGGACATGATTGAGAGGGTAAGTGGCTATCGATACCTCTTAGTAGCAGTAGATGTGTTCACAGGGTGGCCGGAGGCAATCCCTGCCAAAAGAGAAGATGCAAGGACGGTATGTAAATTCCTGATCAACCAGTATATTCCGAGACACGGATTTCCTAGAAAAATTAGGTCTGATAATGGAAGTCATTTTAAGAATAATGATCTACAGGAGGTAGAAGCAATATTGGGATTGAAACATGCCTTTGGAACGGTGTACCATCCGCAATCCCAAGGGAAAGTGGAGAGGATGAACCAAACAATAAAAGGTAAGATCGGGAAAGTACAGGCACGGGCCAAACTAAATTGGGTGGATGCGTTGCCCCTGGCATTAATGTCAATAAGGAGTTCGGTAAGTTCTGTGACAGGATTTACTCCATATGAACTACAAACAGGGCATCAGTTTCCAGGACCGGGAGCCGGAATTCAGACAACGAAGAATGAGGTAAGCTCAATGGGATGCAAGCTTTATTATGAAAAACTAACGGCTCTGGTGTCAGATTTTTCACAACAGGTCACAAGTCCCAACAGAGAAGGGGAAACACCGATACCTTCAGTCGCGGAGTGGGTTCTGCTAAAGGTCATCAAAAGAAAGTGGTCGGAGCCCAGGTGGACAGGACCCTACAGAGTGGTGGAGAGGACGTCCCACGCGGTTCGACTACAAGGAAAAGGCGAGACGTGGTATCATTGGAGTCAGTGTGCAGCATCGGACCCACCGACACGGACACTGGAACAGATTCGAACGGAGGTGACTGAGAACCTGTGAAGCAACCACGGACTAAGAACACTTAACGTCCCTTTTTAAAGAGACTATTGGACTACAGTGACTGTGTATCAGTGGTTGACGGCATAATCAATTTATTGGCATCAAAACAATGAAGGGAGCTGAGATGAATACTATGTGGGGACTATGGGTGATGTTGTTCCTAGCCCTTGAAGCATCTGGAGAAGGAAACAACTGTACAAAGTGTTTATGATCAGCCTGGGAGGCCCATAATGAACCGAAACAGTACTTTGCGGATTTGACTGACGTTCCTGAACACTGTGTTGGGGCCCCCACTGAACTGAAGTGTGTTCATAATGGCCAAGTTTGTGAGGTTAAGTTTAACAAGGGGTCGGAGATGCCGGTCCTTGCAAAAACTCCTGAGGTCTTGGTCCCATAAGTTAACTGGTGGTTGGTCTCATTTTCATGAGACCAAAAGGGGGACTGTTGGAATCTAGGGGTTAAAACAGTATGAAATAAATGATTAATTAATGAGTGTATATTTACTGCATGGTTCAGGGAAAAAGGAATGTGATTAAGTGGCAATCAGAGTATGGAGCAAAGTTGGCTGAGCAAAATTGTCTGCTCCAAAATACAGGGAGAGGAAATGCATAAAACGATTTAGGAGGAATGCTCAAACTAAAGGAGGTGGTGAGTAGCACAGGAGACACAGGCCAGATCAGAACAAAGAATGGCCTGTAAGAAACAAAGGGAATGGAAAACAAGTCTAGGAGGAAGATTAAGGCAGGAGGAGGTGTTAAAGAGAACAGCAGAAATTGGCCGGACAAGAACAGAATGGTGATTAGAAATATCTGGGGATGAATTAATTTCTGATCAACACAACAGGATAGTCTGGCCTGGAGGATTAAGATGGGAGTGCTACACCCCAGATATCTGCAAAACAGGAGATGACTTGTGATAACCCTTATGCAAAAAGATCTAGCAAAGGAAGACAACTTTTGTTCTGTATGATAATGAAATCTAGCAAAGGAAGCCAACTTTTGTTCTGTATGATAAGGTTGACCTATATAAACTGAACCAACTGGACAATAGGGGTCAGTCTTGGGGAGTAGCTCACTGTGCAGGTGACCTATGAACTAATGAGTGACCCAGAGCTCTGTTAAGTTTTATTCTTGTGCTGTGTAATAAATTGACTGTTGAACCGAATACCTTCTCCTATCACTTCATTCAAAGAACGCGCTGGACTCAGACTACACATAGACTAAATTAAGAGTAAGTTAAAGCCAGAGTCCGACAGTTTTAATCCATGTCTGTCTCTCCTCGTCTACTAATTTTGGCAGCCTTGCCCTTTACTCTAACAGGAAAGTACTGGCCTCAAACTCCCTCCAACTCACTTTTAAAAGCCTCCCACTAGCCTGACCATCTCCCCTCCCCATCTGTGAACAGATGCTCCCAGTTGACCTTTACTAGTTCCTGCCTGATGCCATCAGAATGAGACTTTCCTAATTTAGGATGAATGTGTGCCAGTCCAATCCTGTTCCACAAGTACTTTAAAACATGGTCTCTGGTACCATGGAGACACATCACCTTCATTTCACAATAGGTTGACTGTGCCCCTTCTCTAGGGCCATCCAGGCATCGTTTTTGAGAACTTTCCTGAAGACATGTAACAAATTCTGCCCAGTCTATGCCTTTGTGCTATGACAGGCCCACTCAATATTAGAGAAAGTAAACCATTCTTCCAACCCCTATTTAAATGAGAATCAGAATTTATTGTCATGTCCCAAAATGTGTTGCCTTGCGGCAGCGTTACGGCGTGGGTTTTGCTATACCTTGCATTTGAAATAAGCAAACGGTGCAAGAATTTAAGAGAACATGAGATAGTGTCTGCGGTTCGGTGTCCATTCAGAAATCTGATGGCAGCGGGGACTTCTGGCTGCTCACCTTCAGGCTCCTGACGGTAGCAGTGTGAAGAGGGCATGGCCTGGGTGGGCGGTGGGGGGAGGTCCTTGAGGTTAGAGGATGCTTTCTTCAGACTCCGCCTCTTGTAGATGCTCTGGATGAAGTGAAGACTGATGCCCGTAATGTTGCTGACCGATTTAGCAATGCTCTGGTGTGTTTTCCTGTGCTGTACATTGGCACCTCCATACCAGACAGTGATGCAATGAGTCAGAATGCTCTCCGTGGTATGCCTGTAGAAATTTGCAAAAGTCTTGGAGACATTTAAAATGTCTTCAAACTCCTCATGAAGTATAGCCACTGGCAAACCTTCTCCTTGATTGCAATGACATGGAGGCTCCAAGACAGATCCTCAGAGATGCTGACCCCCCCCCCCCCCCCCCACCAGGAGTTTGAAGTTCTTGATCCTCTCCACTGCTGACCTCTCGATGAGGACTGGTTCCTGTTCTCCTGACTTCCTCCTGAAATTTCCCTGGCACCATTGAATTACCTAAATGTTGGATCCTGACCAACTCTCCACAACTACCTCCTTTCACTGTAATCCAGTTTAACCTGTGAAGTGAACAGCTCTGAGGATTCTAACGATCAAATGAGAATTCATTGCCCTCCATTTGGATGATGACCATTGACCCCCAGATTCCTATCCAATTTTCAATCTCAGCTTGTTCTGTTCATCTATATTTAAGCATTTGCGTAGTGCCTTGGATTTGTGCTAACACCTCACTGTTCTCAATGTACCAGAGGAGCCCACCACTGAATGGATGTGTGCTGCCCCCATTCTTCCATCAAAATGCATCACCTTCCATGATCAGGATTAGCTTCCATCTGCCAATGTTTTACCATCTGATTTTGCTATCACCCTATAGCAGAAGTTTGCCCTCCTCACTGTGTACACCAACCACCAATATTCATGTCATATGTGAAATTTCTAATTTGATGTGTATGTAGGTCCAACTCCAATTTTGTACGTAAGACCATAAGACGTTGGAGCAGAACTAGGCTATTCGTCGAGTCTGCCCTGCCATTTCGTTATGAACTGATCCATTCTCCCACTCAGCCCCACTTCTCGGCCTTCTCCCCATAACTTTTGACGCCCTGGCTAATCAAGAACCTATCAATCTCTGCCTTAAATACACCCAATGACCCGGCCGCCACCACTGCCCATGGCAACAAATCCCACAGATTCACCACACTCTGGCTGAAGAAATTCCTCCACCTCTCTATTCCAAATGGACACCCTTCAATCCTGATGTCATGTCCTCTTGTCCTAGATTCTCCCACCATGCCTTTCAACATTCTAGATGTTTCACTGAGATTCCCCCTCCACCCCCCACCCACACCCCCCCATCTCCTAAATTCCAAGAAACTCAGGACAAGAGCTGTCAACATTCCTCGTATGATAACCCTTTCCTTCCCGGAGTCATCCTTGTGAGCATCCAGACAGCAGCGAATTCGAACTGGGCTGCTGTCACTATAAATAACACTGTTCAAACCTCTATGGTGACTGTACTAACCCAATTTTAATTGGCCTTGTTTTGTCCTCAGAGTGGCGGGATGTATAGCATAGCGGTTAGCACAACCCCTTTACAGCGCCAATGACCATGGCTGGGGTTCAAATCCCACGCTGTCCATAAGGAGTTTGTATGTTCTCCCCGTGTCTGCATGGGTTTACCCCAGGGGGCCAAGTTTCCTTCCACTGTTCAAAATCTATTGGGGGTGTAAGTTAATTGGGTATAAATTGGACGGCATGGACTCCTGGGCCGAAATGGCCCATTACCGTGCTATATGTCTACATTTTTACAAAAATTTAAAGAGGGGAGAGATGGATTCACCACAAGAGAATGAGAGACCAGTTTTCCCACCACGATGCCCACTCTCCCCTCTCTCTCCTCCCTAAAACTGTCCGCCAATCTGCTACATTTAACTCATCTATCATGCATGCAGTGGACCTCCATCACATGGCAGAATTCCTCATCTTGCCTATGAACCCAGTAACTTTGAAGAGAGTGCAGTAAACAGGGGTTGGGCCATCAGTGTCATTGTTCTGGCTACCCCACATAGTCGAGGGTGATGGCCTTCGTTCTGCCGATCCACCAAGCGAAGATGCCTGTGCGTGTATTTGTTTAACGTGTACATGATGTTGCACTCCAAGAAGCCCACGATACTTCACAAAGCAACCAACTAATTTCAATGGCATGGAAACCACGATGTCGGGAGCTGATGGATTTGTTGCAGCCGATGTCCGCCTTCACAGCCCTTGACTTCAGAGTAACGTCATCCGCCTGTTCCACCGTTGAGGTCTTGGATGGATTGTTCTTTGTTAGGAACCTCACCTTCATCCTTCCTGCCATGGGTGGCCCTACCAGGAGCACACGGCATCACTCTTGGGATCTCAAGACCACACAAGCTTCTCTACCATGTAATGGATAAATATTGGGAGGAATTTGGTAAGATTAGAGTGGGTTACATACATACACACATTTTAAAACAGATCTTATTTGAAATACTAAGAATTCATATTCAGTAACGTTGCAGAAACTTTGGAGAATGATAAACACTTTTTTCAAGTCGGTGCTAATTGGAATGATGTCATGAAATGAATAGACCATTGTCTTGAAGGAAACAAATTGGCTGTTTGCAAGTACCTACAGAGTGCTCACAGAAAGGTCACTCTTAGGTTTTGCTTACCTAAGACAACAGCTTGCAAGTGAGAGTCACGTGGGCTTTCTGGCAGTTGGAGAGAGAGAGAGAGAGAGAGAGAGAGAGAGGACAAGCTCAACAAGCTCTCTCAGCTAGTGTTTCTGACACTGAAAGCAGCTGAATAGTGCAAGCCAGGAAGAGCTGGTTGGAAACAGAAAGTCCCAGAGCAGTGGATGGCTGGAAGTGCAATCTGTCTGATGTTTCTCTTGGAATAAGCAGAACAGAAAGGAACTCTGTAGTAGCCTGAAGAAAGGGGTTACCATCTGGAGAACCCTGATGGGGCAAGATTGATCAGCGAGACATTGAGGTGACTAATGGTGGTACCTCAGTTGTGGAGATCCTGGAACAACAACTATCTCTCTCTGCAAACCCTATAAGAACCTTCCTGAGCAGTAAACATTTACCTTTCGAGCACCAAAGCCTGGTGAACTATATACATGTTAAATTCTGTGCACAATATGGTGATTGCCTGAAACCAGAAAACTTGGAAGAAGGAGAAGTGAGATTGAACTGTGAACCAAAGAACTTTTCTTAAATTTACACACACATCATACATGTGCACTTAGAATTAGAAGGGGGTTAATTTGGATTAGTTAAGTATAGAGATAAGTTAATGTTTGATTCTGTTTTCATGTTTAAAGATAATTAAAAACAACTTTTGTTTAAGTAACTACTTGTCTTGGTGAATGTCTATTGCTGCTGGGTTTTGGGGTCCTCTGGGCTCGTAACAGACACGACAAGGTGACAATTCCCGGAGAAGGCCAACACGGTGGCCCAGGATAGATAGCATTTTATCTTACGGCACTTCTATTTTGTTATTATTTTAAATTAAATTAAAATCAGTTTTAAATTTGATTTTTAAAAAAATTTAAAATTGAGGGATGCAGCCCACAAGCCCTTGTCACCCAAATACCCCCATTAACCAATGACTCTTGTTCGTTTTAGAATTTTACATTGGAAAACTAATGATCGATGGTTATTATCATTATGACCCAAGTTCTTGGTAAATGGAATTGGTATGATGGGTTTCTGATGGCAGTGTGGATATAATTGCTGATTCGGACTCTATTGCATGTGGCTATAAAATGTCTTCCTTCTGGTCACTAATTACAACAGACCTGATATTTGTGAAGGAAATTAAGAAACATTGAGCAACTTCCGAGTTTCTATGCCAAGAAATAACAAGCAGTAGCCAAAGAGGACTCCACAATGAAGTACTGAGAATGAACTCTCTTGCGGTTTATCTCTGCATGGTCTTGCTGTCAGTCGTCGTTCAGGGTTACAGTAGGTATTTTCTATTCACCTTGTTTTTGTCTCTTCTTCTCTCCTTTGGCTTGAATTTCCACCACACTAATGGTGCTCCACCTCTTTGGACTTTGGTTAAGTCTGGCCTAGCCGAGATGGGGGTTGCTGGAGCTTTGAGTGCCTTTGAGAAGAAAGTTGGGGGAGGGGGTGGTAGGGGGGAGCAGGGTGTGTTAAGCCACATTCTTGAAATACTACACTCTTGGTGAAGGTGATCTGGTGGCAGAGCAGGTGGAGAAAAATGTATACAGATTTTGAGCTTTGTAATAGAGGAAAAAGAGGGATGAGAACGAGCGAGAGAGGGAAGAAAGAGAAAGCAGGAGAAGAGTGAAAGTGAAAGCAAAAAAGAAAGAGAGAATGGATAGAGAAAACAAGGGAGAAAGTGAGAGAAAGATCTTGAAGGAGAAGATAGAAGAGAAAGAGGGTAAAAGAAAGAAAGAGTGAACGAAAGGAAGAAAGTGAAAGTGAGAGAGAGAAAAGGAATGAAAGAGAGAGAAGAGAATGAGAGAGAGATTGAAAGGGAGAGAGAGAGAGAGAGAGAAACAATAAACACATGAGAAAAAGGTTGGCATGAGTAGGCGGTAATGTGGAGTTGGGGTTTGAATGCAGATGCTGGATTATTGAGTGAACCAGGAGAAGCTGGAGGACTCCATGGGTCAGTTAGTATCTATGGAGAGGACATAAGAAATAGGAGCAGGAGTCGGCCATCAGGCCCATCGAGCCTCTCCGCCATTCAATAAGGTAATGGCTGATCAGATTATTGACTCAACTCCACCTACCTGCCTTTTCCCCATAATCCCTTAATTCCATTTTTATGTAAAAATCTATCTAGCTGAATCTTAAATATGTTTAATGAAGTCGCCTCAACTGCTTCCCTGGGCAGAGAATTCCACAGATTCACAACTCTCTGGGAAAAACAGTTTTTCCTCATCTCCATCTTAAATCTACTCCCCTGAATATTAACACTCTGTCCCCTAGTTCTGGTCTCTTCTACCAGTGAAAACAATTTTCCTGCCTCTATCTTATCCCTTTCATAATTTTATATGCTTCAATAAGATCTCCTCTCATTCAAGTGAGTATAATCCCAGGCGATTGAGTCTCTCCTCGTAGGTCAACTCCATCATCTCTGGGATCAACCTGGTGAACCTCCTCTGGACTGCTTCCAAGGCCAGTATATTCTTCCTCAAGTCTGGAGACCAGAACTGCACACAGTTCTCCAAGTGCGGCCTCACCAGTACCTTGTATGGTTGCAGCACGACCTCTCTCTCTGCTCTCAAATTTCATTCCTCTAGCGATGAAGGCCAACATTCCATTTGCCTTCTTAATAACTTGTTGCACCTGCAACCCAACCTTTTGTGATTCATGCACAAGCCCTCCCAAGTCCTTCTGCTCTACAGCAGGCTGCAGTTTCTCCTAAATAATAATCTGCTCTTCTATTTTTCCTGCCAAAGTGGATGACCTCGCATTTACTAATGTTGTACTCCATCTGCCAGACCTTTGCTCATTCACCTAACTTAACTATATCATTCTGCAGTCTCTCCACATCCTCTGTACTTTTCCACTCAGTTTAGTATCATCCACAAATTTGGCTTCACTACTCTCTGTCCCCTCTTCCAAATCATCAATATAAATGGTGAACAGCTGTGGGCCCAGCACCAACCCCTGTTGTACCCCACTTACCCCCATTTATCCCGACTCTCTGCCTTCTGTCAGTTAACCAATCCTCAATCCATGCCAATCTACTTCCCCTGACTCCATTCATCTGTATCTTATTTGATACATCTCTTGTGCGGCACCTTATCAAATGCCTTCTGGAAATTCAAATATACAACATCAACCTGTTCCCCTCTATCTACCACACCCACAATATCCCCAAAGAACTCCAGCAAGCTTGTTAAACAAGACCTGCCCTTTCTCAATCCATGCTGCATCTGCCTGATGGAACCCTTTCATTCTAAATGTCTCGCTATTATCCTTTATGACACCTTCAAACATTTTCCCGTCCTCAGCCGTTAAGCTAAATGGCCGATAGTTACCCGTCTTCTGCCTACATCCCTTTTTCAAAAGTGGAGTGACATTTGCTGTTTTCCAATCTGCCGGGACCTGCCCAGAATCCAGAGAATTTTAGAAATGACTACCAACGCATTGACTATATCTCCGCCATTTCCTTCTGTACCCTGGGATGCCTCCCATCAGGACCAGGGGATTTGTCTGCTTTCAGTCCCATTAGTTTGCTCATCACTATCTCTTTTGTAACAATTATTTTATCGAGGCCCTCACCTCCCTTTGCCTCCCTACCACCACTCTTTGCCATGCTGGACATGTCTTCCACTGTGAAGAGTGACACAATATATCTGTTCAATGCCTCGGTCATTTCCCCATTACTCAATATTAATGTCCCTTTCTCATCTTCCAAGGGATCCATGTTGACTCAGGCCACCCTCTTCCGTTTTATATATTTATAAAATGTTTTGCTATCTGTTTTTATATTTGGTGCTAATTTCCCTTCATGATCCTTCCTTTTCCTTATTTCCCGTTTAGTTCTCCTTTGTTGCCTTTTAAAGCTTTCCCAGTCCTTCAGTTCCCCACTACTCTTGGCTACTTTGTACACATGAGCTTTTAATTTTATACTTTCCTTTATTTCCTTAGTTAACCAAGGCTGACTCTTCCCTCTCTTACTGCCCTTATTTTTAAATGGGAATATATTTTTGTTGAGTACCTTGAAAAATCTCTTTGAAAGTCTTCCACTGTTCTGCCAACTGGCCTCTGCTCCCAGTCCACGCTGACCAATTCCTCCCTCATCCTCTCCCCTGTTCAACCATCATTTATACAATTAACTCTTCCTACTAACGTTATTGGTAAGTCCTTCCATCTATTTAAATAATTTTTAATTTTAGCCAATAATGGAAAATAATTCAACGCAAATAAATTATCTTAATTATTGTCAATAAAATAATATCCAAATATTTAATTCAGTCAGACCATCTAAACTTCACAATCTTCCTACATAACGAAAAATCCATCTCCGTCAGAGCTTGACGATGTAGATGCCTTATCTGCGTTTGGTCGCATTCAGTGCAGCAGATTAGATTGGATGGAGTTGCTATGGATGGAAGTGATGAGGGGGGTGAAAGGGGAGACATTGGGGCACATTTTGAATCTTGTACATTTGCAGTGGGAAGTGACAAAGGGGGTGATCCGTTGTGCAGGGAGGGACAAATGGATCAATGAAGAGGCTAATCCTTATGGGATTAGATAGAGATGCCAACTAGTAGTGGGATCACGTTGACATTGGCTGAAGCATCCAAGAGTGGCTTATCAGATGGGAAAGTGAAGACATAGAGGGCTCTCTTTGTCCTTAACACCATAGGACATAGGAGAAGAATTAGCCCATTCAGCCCATTGAGTCTGCCCCACCGTTCCATCATGGCAAATTTACTCTACTTTTTGACCCATTCTCATGCCTTCTCCCCTGATACACCATCAATAATCACAAAAGTCTGAAGCGATGAAACTATCAGGGTTTTATTAACTATAGACTGGAACAGCCATCAGCCTCATTGACTGATCGAGAGAGAGTGGAATGGGGAGCATGCAAGGGGCTGTGGGTAGGATCGGTCTCGGGAGGCGTGTCCAGCTGGCAGCAGCCAATCATAGCGTAACAGTGGTTTACCTCATCTCATAACCCTTGATTCCCTTCCTGATCAAAAATATCTACCTTCGCTTTAATATTCCCAATGACTCGGCATCCACAGCCATTCCTGGCAACAAATTCCTCAAATTCTCTATCCTCCAAGTAAAGAAATTCTTCCCCATCTCTGTTCTAAAAGGAAGTATTTGTATTCTATGGCTCTGCCCTCTGGTCGCAGGCTCCCCCATCACTGGAAACATCCTCTCCACAACCACTTTATCATCAGTATTCAATAGGTTTTAATGAGATTCCCCCCCCCCCCCCCATTCTTCTAAATTCCAGCAAGTACAATTCCAACACCTTCAAACTCTTCTGAAGTGAAAACCCTTTCACTCTAGGGATCATCCTTGTAAACCTCCTCTGGACCCTCTCCAAATCCAACACATCCTTCTTTAGATCTGGAGCCCAACAGCATGGTTGGCACTACGCTGTTACAGCACCAGTGATCCGGACCTGGGTACGAATCCCACGCTGTCTGCAAGGAGTTGGTACGTTCTCCCTGTACCTGCGTGGGTTTTCCCCAGAGGGCTCCGGTTTCCTCCCACCCTTCAAAATCGTACCGGGGGTGTAATTGGGCGGCATGGACTCGTGGGCCAAAAGGGCCTGTTACTGTGCTGTAGGTCTAAATTTTTAAAACTGCTCACAATACTCCAAGTGCGGTCTGACCAATGCCTTAACATCATATCCTTGCTTTGATATTCTATTCCTCTCAAAATAAATGCGAGCATTCCATTTGCTTTCCTTACCAGTGCAGCACAGAAAAAGGGCTTTCAGCCCTTTTAGTCTGTGCCAAACTATTCTTCTGTCTAGTTCCACTGATTCTACATGCAAAGTTGGCCTTTAGTGAGTCCGCGCACCAGATTTTATTTAGTGGGAGTGCGGGCGAGATGGGCCAAACAGTCTCTTGCTCCTCATTCATGGCCTGTTTGTTCTCACTGCCATAGCGAGGGTTGCAAGGAGACATGTCAGAGTCACACAGCGTAGAGATCTGGCCCCACATCCCACACCGACCAAAATGTCCCAGCTGCACTGGTCCCTCCTGCCTGCTTTTGGCTCAGATCCCTCTAAACTCATCCTATCCATGTATCCGTTTGAATGTTTTTGCAACGCTACAATAGCAGCTCCTCTGGCAGCCCATTCTAGACACTCACCACCCTCTGTGTGAAAAAAATTGCCCCTCAGCTACCTGTTAAATTTTCCACCCCTGATCTTTAACCGATGTCCTCTGGTCACTGATGTCTCTGGAGGAGGGGGCGATGGTTGAACATTCTAGGTTGCTCGTTAGCAGCAAATAAGTTCTCAGAATTATCTCTGAGTCACGGACTATCAATCAATCTATTTGACTCACAACTTGATATACCTGATGGAGGTGCCTGAAATTCTGGTGTGGACCGAGGGAGGCTGTTGCCATTGGTGGAAGGGATAAGAGCTGAGACTGTAGGATAAAGGTTAATTGGCCAAGGGGCATTACCCCATCAGGCGCAGGTTGGGCTGTAACATGGGATCAGGGCTGGGAGTGGGAGTATTCAAAAGGGCCTGGATACTTTTACGAAAGCAAGGAATTTTTTGGGCGGTGGGAGAGTGCTCTGGCATGGAGCCTGAATGGGCTAAATGGCCTTCCTGGCTGTAACCAGCCCATGACCCGGAGAGAGTTCCAACAGCTTGTTTGCTCGTGAATGCCGAGAATGTCCAACCATTTTCCTGCAGAAAACGGAGCAGCAAAACTATAAAAACCATTAACACCTGGAGAACAGACAATATTGAAAAACATCCCAAAGCACCTGATTGAATCCCAGCCGGTAACACTCCCATGTATCCATTGTTGTACAAATGCCTGAGCCCCTCCCGCTTCAGACCTTAACCACTCCCCTGCAAACCAGACAAAGGATGAAACTTGCGACAGTGACATCACTAGGGTTGGTGTCACCCAGCGGGGTAACTCGTGGTGTCACCCTCCACCCTCCCACGATGGACCACCTCCCGTACCAGACCATACTGACGTATGTACTAACGCTCCTCGTAAATTGTACTTCCCATAGATCGCTGAATGTACCGGCGATCACTGTGAGATAAACAACTTGCAAAATTAAAATTACACCTTTAAATTACAATATCATTCTACTTCATTCTCAAGAAAGTTATTGATTCAGGTTCACAAATACTAATTACCACAAAATTGTAGCTAAAATGACAGAATATTTGACAAAAGCAGCGACTATAACAACACCAGCGGCAATGAAAACAACAGCGCGCAGATGAAACCACGCGATTCGAAGCATTGTGATACTTTTAAAATTTAGACACACGGTAGGGTAACAGGCCATTTCGGCCTACGAGGCCGTGCTGCCCAATTACACCCCATTAACCTACAACATTTCGAACGGTGGGAGGAAACCGGAGCCCCCGGGGAAAACCCACGCAGACACGGGGAGAACGTACAAACTCCTTACAGACAGCGCGGGATTCGAAACCTGGTCCCGATCGCTGGCGCTGTAAGGGCATTGCGCTAATAGCTACGCTAACTGTGGCACCCACAATGTCATAATCCCAAATTCTAAGCTTGACTCGGTGCACCTGAGAACATTTCCACCATGTTCAACCCGTTGACTTCTGACATTACATGCAATTTTCACATCATCTTTTCCCTCCTCCACTCCTCTATCTGCTCTGGCACCCTAGTTCTCATCCCCCTGCTAACCTACTTTAAACTCCCCAGAGCAGCACAAGCAAGCCTTCCTGCAAGGATATCAGTTCTCCTCCAGTTCAGATGCAAACTGTCCCATCGGCACAGGTCCCACCTTCCCTGGGAGAGAGGCCAATACCTGAAGCCCTCCCCCATGCACCAGGTTTTTAGCTGTGGGTTAAGCTGCATCATCCTCCTATCTCTGACCTCAAATCTTTCCCTCTCTGCAGATGTTCTGTTTCCCAATGGGACGATGTCTGCGGCTGATAAGGTGTTTGCCGTGGAAGGAGGCTTTGCCGTGTTGCCGTGTACTTTTACCCACAACTGCATTAATCAGACCATCACCGGTTCAGTGATGTGGTACCGGAGGAAATTCTGGGATCAAAACCTTGTGTTTGACTGTACATTTCATGGCCCCAGCCTCTCCTGGTGTGATAAAGAGGCGCAAGAGGCCGGAGGTGGTCGCTTCAGATTCGTGGGGGACCTCAGCCAGAGAGATGCCTCCATCATGGTGGAGGATCTGCGGCAGGAAGATAACGCCAAATATCGTTGCGGACTGGAGCTCAACGTTGGAAAGTTTCAATCTGAGTTAATAACGCACTTGTTTGTAAGAGGTGAGGAATACTGTTCAAGTTTGCAACTACTCCAGAGGTCACAGAGCATACGTCTCCCCTGTCCAACGCTGATAAATAAATGTATACCAGTCCTGTGTCTCGTCCGGATGGAGATGTTTAATTACAATTTCGCGATACAGCACGGTAACAGGCCACGCCGTGCAAATTCATACAACTATATAAACATATACAGCACAGAAACAGGCCAGTTTGGCCCTATTAGTCCGTGCCAAACATCTTCTCCCACCAAGTCCCACTGAGCTGCTTTTGATCCATAATCCTCCACACCCCTCCCATCCATATTCCTATCCAACCTATCCTTGAACATTAACATTGATCTCGCTTCTACCACCACTGCTGGAAGTTTATTCCATACTCCCTCTGTGCGAAGAAATTCCCTTAAACATTTCCCCTTTTAGTTTCAGTCCATGCCCTTTTGTTTGAACTTCCCCCCACTCTCAGTGGAAAAAGCCTGTCCACATTCACTCTATCTGTCCCCCTTATAATTTTGAATACCTCTATCAAATCACCCCTCAACCTTCTACACTCCAGGGAATCAAGTCTCGGCCTGTAACTTAAACCCTGAAACCCCGGCCACATTCTCATAAACCTCCTCTGCACTCTCTCTATACTGTTTATATCCTTCCTGTAATTTGGAGACCAAAACTGCACACAATATTCCAAATTTGGCCTCACCGATGCCTTCTACAATTTCAACATAACATCCCAACTCCCGTGTTTTATACTCCGATTTATGAAAGTCATCATACTAAATGCCTTCTTCACCACCCTGTCCACATGTGATTCAACTTTCAGAGAATTATGTACCATGACTCCTTAATCCCTTTGTTCCACCATTTAACGTGTATGCCCTATTTTGATTAGTCCTACCAAAATGTAGCAACTCCATCTTTCAACCCACTCTTCTAACTGTCCAATATCACCCTCTAAGCTTTGATAATCTTCCTCACTGTCCACAACACCACCAACCTTTGTATCATCTGCAAATTTACTAATCCAATTTGCCACCCTATCATCTAGATCGTTAATATATATGACAAACAACAATGGACCCAGTACCGATCCATGAGACACTCCACTCGACAGCGGCCTCCAATTTGACAAACAATTTTCCACCACTACTCTCTGGCATCTCCCATCCAACCACTGTTGAATCCATTTCACTATTTCATCATTAATACCTAATGCTTCCACCTTCCTTCCTAACCTCTATGGGGAACCTTATCAAAAGCCTTCCTGAAGTCCAAATAGACAACATCCTCATCAACCTTTTTAGTAACTTCCTCGAAAAACTCTAAAAGATTTGTTAGACATGATCTGCCATGTACAAAACCATGCTGTCTACTCCAAATCAATTCCTGTCTTTCCCAATAGTTATATATACCATCTCTAAGAACACTTTCCATTAATTTACACACCACCAATGTCAGACTTATAGGCTTATAATTACTAGGTCTACTTTTAGATCTTTTTTTGAACAGCGGAACAACATGAGCTACCCTCCAGTCCTCCGGGACTTTCCCCGTGGCCAGTGACATTTTAAATATTTCTGTCAACGTCCCCACTATTTGTTCACCAACCTTCCTCAGGGTCCTAGGGACTATTTTGTCAGGACCTGAAGATTATCCACCTTGATCTTTTTCAATATAGCCAACACTACCTCCTCATTAATCCTTATATTATCCATGAGCTCCCTACCATATTTCTTCACTTCATCTGGCTCAATAATCTTTTCCTTAGTGAATACTGACTTCTCATGGAGCCAATTTCCCCCCGCTCCCCCCATCTTCAAGGGGTCCAATTTTATCACTCACTGTTCTTTAACTTTTAATGTACATATAGAAACCCTTTGGATTTATTTTTAATAAAGCAGTTTCATTTCTCCTTTTAGCCTTTCTAATTTCTTCTTAAGATATTTTTTATAAACACTCCTTATATTCCTCAAGCAATTCATCTATTCCCTACTGTTTATGCCTGTTGTACACATTCCTCTTCCTCCGAACCAATTTCCCAATATCTTTTGAAAACCTACAATTAACCTACAATCCCCTTGAATGTTTTAAAGGGTGGGGGAAACTGGAGCACCCAGGGAAAACCCACGCAGACACGGGGAGAATGTGCAAACTCCTTACAGACAGCACAGAGTCAAACCTATGTCAGTGCCGTCTGTCTCAAATGATGAACAGAAGCAGGATCTGGGGATGCCCAGATTCACTGTTGCTCCCTCTCTCCCTCTGCAGGGCAGTACTGAGGGAACACCACAGTGTCAGAAGTGCCCCATCCCCATGCAGTGTTTTGGAACCATCCTTCGATCTGTCCTCTCCCCTGCACCCATCCTGACCCACCTTCCCTTGTCCTTCACTGTCAGCTCCATTCAGGGCAGCATCTCTCTCTCTCTCTCTCTCTCGCTCTCTCTCGCTCTCTCTCGCTCTCTCTCTCTCTCTCTCTCTCTCTTTCTCTCTCTCTCTCTCTCTCTCTCTCTCTCTCTCTCTCTACTCACCACAGAGAGAGGTAGAATCAAGTCAATCCACTCATAACATAACATAACATAACAATTACAGCACGGAAACAGGCCATTAGGCCCTTCTAGTCCGCACCGAACCAAACACCCCTTTCTAGTCCCACCTCCCTGCACAATGCCCATAACCCTCCATCTTCTTCTCATCCATATACCTGTCCAACCTTTTCTTAAATAATACAATTGACTCCGCCGCCACTATTTCTCCCGGAAGCTCATTCCACACGGCTACCACTCTCTGAGTAAAGAAGTTCCCCCTCATGTTACCTCTAAACCTCTGCCCCTTAATTCTTAACTCATGTCCTCTTGTTTTAATCTTTCCCCCTCTTAACGGAAATAGTCTATCCACATCCACTCTGTCTATCCCTTTCA
The DNA here is from genome assembly GCF_036971445.1 of Narcine bancroftii. Lineage (NCBI taxonomy): Eukaryota > Metazoa > Chordata > Chondrichthyes > Torpediniformes > Narcinidae > Narcine > Narcine bancroftii. The sequence continues at coordinate 158,005,955 of NC_091469.1, forward strand.
TAATCTTAAATACTTCTATCAAATCCCCTCTCAACCTTCTACGCTCCAAAGAATAAAGACCTAATCTGTCCAATCTCTCCCTGTACTCTAGATGCTTAAACCCAGGTAACATTCTGGTAAACCTTCTCTGCACTCTCTCTACTCTGTTTATATCCTTCCTATAATTAGGCGACCAGAACTGCACACAGAACTCCAAATTAGGCCGCACCAACGTCTTATACAATCTCAACATCACCTCCCAACTCCTATATTCCATGCAATGATTGATAAAGGCCAGCATACTAAAAGCCTTCTTCACCACTCTATTCACGTGAGTTTCTACCTTCAGGGAACGATGTACCGTTACTCCTAAATCTTTCTGCTCTTCTGTATTCATCAATGCTCTCCCATTTACCACGTATGTCCTATTCTGATTCTTCTTACCAAAATGAAGCACCTCACACTTATCAGCATTAAATTCCATCTGCCATTTTTCAGCCCACTTTTCTAAGCAGCCCAAATCCCTCTGCAATCCTTGAAAACCTTCTTCATTATCCACTATTCCACCTATCTTAGTATCGTCTGCATATTTACTAATCCAATTCACCACCCCATCATCTAGATCATTAATGTATATAACGAACAACAATGGGCCCAATACAGATCCTTGAGGCACACCACTGGTCACCGGCCTCCAACCTGACAGACAATTATCCACTACCACTCTCTGGCCTCTCCCTTTCAGCCAATGTTCAATCCATTTGACTATCTTAAAATTTATACCTAAAGACTGCACCTTCCTAACTAACCTACCATGTGGTACCTTATCGAAGGCCTTACTGAAGTCCATATAGACAACATCCACTGCGCTACCCTCATCCACATTCCTAGTCACCTCTTCAAAAAATTCAATCAGATTGGTCAAACATGACCTTCCTCCCACAAATCCATGTTGAGTGCTCCTGATCAGACCCTGTCTATCCAGATGTTTATAAGTACTATCTCTAAGAATTTTCTCCATTAATTTACCTACCACAGACGTCAAACTTACAGGCCGATAGTTGCCAGGCTTCCTCCTTGAACCCTTTTTAAATAACGGAACCACATGCACAATGCGCCAATCCTCCAGCACTATCCCCATATCTAATGACATTTGGAAAATTACCGCCAGAGCCTCTGCTATTTCCTCCCTCACTTCTCTCAATGTCCTGGGGAAGATCCCGTCTGGTCCCGGAGACTTATCCACCTTTATATTCTTCAAAAGCTTTAAAACTACACCTTTTGTAATCTCTATATTCCCCATATTTACCCAATTTGCTTTTTTTTATCTCACATCTCCCAGTATCCTTCTCCTTAGTGAATACCGAAGAAAAGAAACTGTTCAATATCTCCCCCATTTCTCTAGGCTCCACACAAAAATCACTGATGCATTCATGTGTCTGTTCTTCCCTCAGCTCCTGACCACAGGGTATCAGTGGTGACTGGAGCAGAGGGAGCATCAGCCACCTTACCCTGTATCTTCTCACAGACTCCATTTTACACCGTACACATGGTCACCTGGATGACGAAAGATCCCTACCGACACGTTGTTACATTCAGACATCAATCTAATGGATTGTGGGCAGTGGAAAGAGGTGCAACTCGGTACGAGCTCATCGGGGACCCTAAACAGGGAAATGCCTCAACCCAGATAAACCAGCTGAGTGTGCAAGACAGTCATATTTACCTGTGTTTAGTGGAGTTTCATATGCCAATCTACCTTCAGAAAAAGCAGCCATTTTCCCAAATATCCCAGCGTGATGTCCGGCTGCAGGTCCTATCCGGTAAGAACCTGTTACCACATTCTGGGGCGCACAGTGAAGTGGTAAAGGAGAGAGGGGAACAGAAGCAGGGAAGCCCATCTCTCAGCTGGGTCAGTCTCACCTCTGAGACATCGTTCCATAGCACTGTTCCAATTATGCTTGGAAGAGTGGGCTGAAAGTTGGCAGATGGAGTTTAATGTAGATAAGTGTGAGGTGCTTCATTTTGGGAGGAATAACCAAAACAGGACGTATGCAGTGAAGGGGAAGGGATTGAGGAATGCAGAGGAACAGAGGAATAACAGTTCAGCGTTCCTTGAAGGTGGATTCCCATGTAGATAGGGTGGTGAAGAAGGCTTTTGGAATGCAGGCCTTTATAAATCATAGCATAGAATATAGGAGCTGGGAGGTGATGTTGAGACTGTTCAAGGTATTGGTGAGGCCAAGTTTGGAGTATTGTGTGCAATTCTGGTCTCCAAATTATAGGAAGGATATAAATAAGGTGGAGAGGGTGCAGAGAAGATTTAGTAAAATGTTGCCTGGATTGCAGTATCTAGAATACGGAGAAAGATTGAGTCGACTGGGTCTTTATTTATTGGAACGTAGAAGGTTGAAGGGGGATCTGATAGAGGTATTTAAAATTATGAAGGGATTGGAACGAGGGGTCATAAGTTAAGGGTTAGGGGGCATAACTTTAGGAGTAATATGAGAGGGGGCTTCTTCACTCAGAGAGGGGTGGCTGAGTGGAATAACCTTCCGGAAGAGGTGGTTGCAGCAGGGTCAATTCTATCATTTAAGAGGAGGTCAGATGAGTATATGGATGTGAGGGGGTTGGAGGGTCATGGGCAGGGAGCAGGTAGGTGAACTAGTGGAGTTTCACTTAAATCGGTGTGGACTAGAGATGGCCTGTTTCCGTACTGTAAATGCTATATGGTTATATGATGTCAAACCAAAGTGCAGACTATCCCCTCAAGTGCTGATCAAGCCTCTGGAGAATCCTTCAGCATGTTGTACCGTTTAATTAAGAGGGAGCACCAGATCATTGGATAAGCATGCGTATGACCCATAGGTGGATGGTCTGGAGGATTACCAGTGGTTACAGAGAGTCACTGGAATGTCACAGAACTGGACTGAGAGTGGTGGGTGCCCGGAATGCATTGCCAGGGGTGGTGGAGGACACTGTTAAAATAGGATTGCGGCGTGCGCGCTATCACGAAGTGTGGAAGGAAGACACACACACGAGGAGTCGAAGTCGAAGACTGATCTATTGCACTGGCAGCTCTGCTTTTATATGGGGCCCCTGGCTCTGACATCAGGGCCCAGCGTCTTCGGAGTCCCAGCCTCGGGTTGGCCACCATTCCCGCCAGAGGTCCCCATCTTCCCACCGTGTGGAGGTCATCTGGGATGACAGTCGGTGTCACCCCCTGGTCCGCCCAGTTGCCATGTTTGTCGGCCATTTTGTGGGCTGGTTTGCATCTCCATGCACTGGCCGCTGCATGACCTCCCCTCCCTAGAACCAATGACCAGCCCATTGTCCGTAGCCTTCAGTGGCCTGCCCCTGTGTCATGGGGTGGACTGGAGACCATCTTGTTACAGTCCAGATATGCTACCATCAGGTAGTTGGCGGTAAAAGTTTCCTCCTTACTGCCGATGTCAAGGTCAAAGGTGGAACCATTGTTTCTAGGGCCCCTCGTAGGGTCATTGTAAGGGTGGTCTGTATGTGCCTCTCCTCACGAACACATTCTGGCAAGTCTTTAGGTCCTTCGGGACGCTATGTTTGGACTGGCTGTATGGTGGGGATTGCATGGGACCAACAACCCCAGCTTTCGCTGCAGGCTCTTGAGGGTTATCGTGGGGTCTTCTGGGCATTTATTGGGGGCCAGGAACTTCCCGGGGATGATTAAAGGTGCACCGTAGACCATCTCTTCCGCTCCACCAACCCGTTGGCCTGAGGGTGATATGCCATGGTGTGGTGGAGCTGTGATGCTCAGAGGTGAAGTATGCACACTGCCCCCCCCCCACCCCCGTCCAAGGTTAGGTGCTCCAGGACCCCGAAACAAGACACCCATGTGTCAACGAATGCCCTGATGCAGGTTTCTGTAGTGGTATCAGCCCGCGGGCCCTCCTCCGGCCACCTTGTAGAGTTGTCCACCATGGTTAAGAGGTCTCTTGCCCCATGGGAAACTGGCAACGGACCCACTATGACGATGTGTATATAGCTGAACCCACGCTGTGCTGGCTCAAAAGTCTGTGTGGGCGCTCTCGTGTCAACCTGCACTTTGGAGGACTGACAGTTCAGGCAGATTTTGACCCAACTGGCTGGCCTGTTTATGGAGCCCATGCCAGACAAACTTGTTGGCCACCATTTTAACCATGGCACAGATGGCAGGGCGCACCAGGTTGGAACAATGGAGCAGGGGCTGCTGGTGGAAACGTCGCATAGCAGCGTCAGGTTACCTGGACTGACAGAGTCGTCCTCCTCCCTGAGACCGGAGACAGTTGATCTGTTGTGAGGATCTCAGGGTCTTGCTGCTGCGCTTTGGTGAGGGCCACGTAATCCACCCCATGTATTGATTCGATCACAGGGGGAGTGACAGAGTGTTGGCTATCATGTTGCTTTCCCAGCGATATGCTGAATATCTGGGGTAAACTTGGACACGTAGGACAAGTGTCTCCATTGTTGGGCCGACCAAGGGTCCGATACCTTATGGAAGGTGAAAGTCAGCGGTTTGTGATCAGTGAACACCCTGAATTCCCGGCCTTCCAAAAAGTAATGGAAATGTCTTTCCGCCAGATACAGCGCTAATAGCTCTCGGTCAAAAGCACCGTATTTGAACTTGGGGATGGGGGGAGGGGCCTGCTGAAAAAGGCCAGGGGTTACCACTGGCAGTTAGGGCAATAGGTGCCTCCGGTCTCCGGTGGACCAGGAGTGTGGCAGATGCCAGCATGTCTTTGGCATTCTGGAACGCCCTGGAAGACTCATTGTCCCAAGTAATGTCATTTGACTTGTCTGACATTAGTGCAAAGAGGAGGCGCATAATGCTTGCCGCTGCCAGCATGAATCTGTGGTAAAAGTTTATTATACTGGCAAATTCCTGCAGCTCTTTTACTGTGCGTGGCTTAGTGAAATGCTGGACCGACTCGACCTTCTCGGGCAGGGTTGTAGCCCTGTGTCTGTTAATCCTGTGCCTCAAGAAATTAATGGTGTCCAGACTGAACTGGCATTTTGCGGGGATGGCGTTCAACCCAAACTCACTCAAACGGGTGCACTGTTGTCTCTGGTGGGCAGTCTGGTCCTTGCAGCTGTGGCTGGCAATGAGGATATCGTCCAAATAAATGAATGCAAATGGGAGGTACCGGCCCACTGTTTGCTGAAAAGTTAGACCAAAGGAAATGCAGAGAAATTCAAGGGGGTTATGATTACAGTCTTGGGGACATCCTGGCAGTGAACTGGGATTTAGTGGTACCCCCGGATGAGGTCCACCTTGGAGAACACCTGTGCCCCATGGAGGTTGGGGGAAAAGTCTTGGATGTGAGGCACAGGTTATCTGTTGGGCACGGTGATCTTGTTGAGGCAGCTGTTGTCACCGCATGGTCTCCAACTCCCAGCTGATTTGGACACTATGTGGAGGGGGTGCCCAGGAACTGTCGGAATGCCGCACAATCCCCAGCTCCTCCATTTTTTTAAATACCTCCTTCATCAGGCTGAACTTTTTGAGAGGGAGTTGGCATGCCTTGGCGTGGAGTGGGGCCTATCCCCTCCCCTCGGTCAACCTCCCCTGGTACCTTACCCTGTGCTTTGGCTCAGTCGTGGAGAACTGTGGGGCTTCTATTGAGGGGAGCTCCACCAGGATGTGGGCGAAAATTCATTGGCTGAGAGGGTTATAGAGTCCAGGTTGGGGGGGGGGGGGGTGCGCGGGAAGCTCGGCTTCCCCCAGGGGCAGAGTCAGAAAGGTTCTGGTGTGCACCAACACAGTCGCCAGAGGTTGACAAGCAGGCAGTGGGCCCAAAGGAAGTTGCATGGGGGAAGGTCCATTTAAAGTGGCCGTTGCCGAACTGAAGGGGGATGGTGTGAGTACGAAAAGTCAAAATGGAGGAGCTGTTGGCTGTCCTCAGTGCTGGGCCCTGCATGTTGCTGCGGGTGTCGAGGGCTGCAGGGGTTTGGATGCTTATCTTGGCGCCCGTGTCAACCAGGAAATGCCTGGCCAACAAGGAGTCCTAGACATAGTGGAGACTATCACGTGGTCCAACCGCCGCACCCATCAATGACGGATGGCCAGGGCAATTCCCGAAAGCCTGCAGGGTGGGTGGCATTGACGGGCCTTCGCACCCCATCGCTGATGATAGTAGCAAAGCTGTTCCGGGGTGTTCATTTGCCTTTCCCCTGGCCTTGATCCCATTGGGAGTTGTTCATAGGGCTTGCTGATGTGGTGTACAGCAGCACTGGTGCTCTTCTTTGCTCTCTGAAGCATGTCCACCTGGGCAGCGACCTCCCTGAGGGGCGCTGAAATTCTCGTCTTTGAGCAAGAGCCGTATATCTTCGGGCAGCTGGTCCAGAAAGATCTGCTCGAAGAGCAGGTAAGGTTTGTGGCCCTCTGTTAGAGCAAGCTTCTCGCTCATTGAGGCAGATGGGGCCCTGTCCCCCAATCTGTCCATATACAGCAATCGGGTGGCGTAGGAACGCCCGGAAGTGCGGATTAGTAGCTCTTTGAGGACTGCATATTTGCCTTGCTCCGGAGGCTGCCATAGGAAATCTACAACCCTTGCTGCTGTGTCCTGATCGAGGGCATCACGACATAGAAGTAACAGGTGTTAGCGGCGGCGATGTGGCAAAGCTTGAACTGAGCCTTGGCCTGCTCGAACCACACGTAATGGCTGTGACACCCAGAATGTTGGAAGCCTGAGAGAGACTGAGTGTTTGGTCATTGGTTCCACTTGATCCGTCATCTTCGGGTCCAACTGCCAGTTGGACCTGTCTGGGTCACCAATGTAGCATGCAAAGTGCGGAAAGAAGACACACACGAGGAGTTGAAGTCAAAGATTGATTTATTGAACTTGGCAGCTCTGTTTATGAGCCCCTGGTGCTGATGTCAGGGTCCCATGTCATCGGAGCACTGACCTCAGGTTGGCTGGCATTCCTGCCAGTGTTCCCCATCTTCCCATTGTGTGGAAGTCACATGGGACGACGGCTGGTGTCACCTTTGTGTCCACGCGGTCGCTGCGTCCGTCGGCCATTTTGTGGGCCAGTCCGTGTCTCTGTGCGCGTGCCACTACAGGCTCATTTAAAAGACTCTCCATAGGTACATTGATGTAAGAAAAATAGAGGGTTACTGGTGTGAGTGAGGGAAGGGCTAGATTGTGTGACAGGTTTATATAGGTCGGCAAAATGTCATGGGCTGAAGGGTCTGTTATATCAAATTTAAACATACAGCACAGTAACAGGCCATTTTGCTCCATGAGCCCATGCCACCCTATTTACACCCGATTAATGTACACCCCCGTTACGTTTTGAAGGGTGGGAGGAAACCTGAGTTCCCAGGGAAAACCCATGCAGACACGGAGAAAGTTCAAACTCTTTACAGACGGTGCGGGATTCCAACCCCGGTCCCGATCGCTGGCGCTGTAACTAGCATTGCGCTAACCACTACCTCAACCCTTGCTGCTCCTATTCTATTAAAAACCCAATGCTGGAGAAATTCAGCAGGTCAGAGTACTTTATATAGCAGAGATACATAATCAACGTTTTGGGCTTGAGCCCCTTCTTCAAGGCACCTTGTTTCACTTCCATTATATTCCATGTTCTATGATTGAACAAATCACATTGATCAAGGCAGAGTGGTTGATCTATGGATTTCAGGGGGGTATTTGCTTAGGTTCCCCATGCAATGTTAATTCAGAAAGTAAGGAATCACAGAATCCAAGGGGGCCTTCCTTTGTGGATACTGAATTGGCTTGCCCAGAGATGGCAGAGGGTGGTTGTAGATGGTCCCTATCCTGCGTGAAGAATCAGTGACCAGTGGTATTCGGCAGGGATCTATTCTGGGACCCCTCGTCTTTGCAATGGCCCAGGTGAGAGGGAGTGGAAGGGAGGGTTAGTAAGTATGAAAAAATGGGTGATATTGTGGATAGTCTGGAGGGTTGCCAGTGGTTATACAGAGGGCCATTGGTAGGACGCAGAGCTGGACTGTGGTGGCAGGTGAATTTTAGCTTGGAAAAGTGTGACGTAGTTCGCTTCAGTTGGTCAAATCTGAAGGCAGAATACCAGGTTAACGGGAGGGCTCTGAGCAGTGTGGAGGAAGTGAGAGATCCTGGGGCCCATGTCCACAGGACACTCAAAGCTGCTGCACAGGTTGAGAGTGCTGTTAAGAAGTCGTATGGTGTGCTGGCCTTCATTAGAATACCTGACTGTAAAAGCCACCTATTCTACCCCAATGCGGCTGTCGGGTGGCCACCTGAAAGTGGAGAACCCGGACAGGAGGAGCACTTACCTAATCCTCCTCCTGTAGGTATGTTCTTCAGCTCTGAGAATCTCCTGTTGCACCTGAAAGCAGCACCAGGCAAAGCGGCTAGCTTTGGTGCCTGACAGTCCCCTGGCATGGGGTGGCACTGAGCTGGGGTGGCTCAGTCCCGTAGTCCCGCGACGGGGGGCTGTCAGGCAGCGAGCAGGGGGCTGTCGGCAGCGGGGAGGGGGGCTGTCAGGCAGCGGGGAGGCAAGCTGTCAGGCGGCTGCCCCTGCCCTGACTCAGGAGCCGGTGTTTGCTCTGCTTCGGACCTTTCAGGCGGCAGAACACCGCCTTCAGCGCTGCCACCTGAACATCCCTTCGCAGACACCCGCAGCCGTTCTGGAGCCGTATTCTCCAGGCGATTCCACCTGAAAGCAGCTATTGACTGTGGGATTGAATTCAAGACTCGAGTTAATGTTGCAGCTGTACAAGACCCCATTCGAAATATTGTGTTCCATTCTGGTCATTGAATGCACAGCAGTATGAAAGTTTTCTGATGACATTACTACAGGATTAACTTTGTTTTTCCTGTCATAGTCTTCATTTCTTCACCTGAGTCAGGGTTGACGTCTCTCCTTGTCTCTGCAGTCACCGTGCTTCTTCCCGTTGTGATTTTGTGTATTCCACTTGGATTGAAAGCTTTTGGCCTTTTTGTCATGTGCATCGTTTTCTTCAGTAACAGGTATGTAATTTCACTGAAAACACTTACTTTTACGTGAGTCAATTTAAGGAGGGACCTTAGTGTGTGTTTGGAAGTTATTCAACTTTTACAGCACCCCGGATGAACCAACAACCTTTCCCCTCAAGCGGCAATGTCACGATCAGATTGGTGATTGAAGACATTGTGTAAAAAATAACTTGGGCTTTCAACATTATAACTTGGATCTATGGAACCTATTGGTTGTTGAGACCAAGGCAACACAGTGATGTCACGGCGAGGGTGACTTTTCCTGCACCCAGCACATAGAATTTACCTGGTCAGCACAAACCGTGTGCTCGATGTATATGCAGTTTCAGTCAGGTGGTTCCAAGCAGAGCAGGAGCCCAGACAATGTCGCCTCTCCCCATCCCACTGACAACAAGACTGGTTGGAAAGCCCTCGCCTCTACTCCATCTGGGACCATCCTCGTCAGTCCAGGCCCACATTCCTGGGTCCTGATTAAATCTCTCCCACCACTCCCTTCACTGCAATCCGCTTGATCCGTCCAAGGATATTAACAATCAAATGTGGTTTGATTGAATTCTATTTCCATAATCATTGTTGATCATCAGTTTCCCGTTCAATTTCCAATCTCAGTTTGTTCCCGTTTCAGCATGTTGGATGCAGACCAAGATCCCTGCGTTCCTCAACCCTCCCCTGGACTCTGCTATTCTTTGTGTAGGACCATCACTGGTTAGTCCTTTTACTTAACTAGAACGAACTTCCTTCCTGCCTGTCCTTGCCACCATCAATATTCACGACATTTGCGAAGCTACACATTTTATGCGAATGTGGGCCCTTGTGAATGTCAAATGTTGACATTGAATGAAGAGTTCTAGTGAAGCCTCGGTCCAAGTCCCTTTGCAGTTCGAAGTCAACGGAGATGCCAGGTGTGGTTATTGTCTAGTGACCAAGGGTCGTTTTAACTGGCATTGTTCTGTCCGCAGAAAGAGGCGGGGCAGATCCATCGCAGGAGGCGGAGGAGAGCAGATTTCTAACAACAGTGTGTACCCTCCCCATCCCAAAACCACGCGCCCATCTGAACAGCACTTTTGAGTGGAATCCTTGCTTGTCACCGATGATTTGGAACGAGTGGCTCAAGGAGCAGAAAAGCGAGTGCAAAATAGCTCCATGAATCCAGCCCATTAGAGTCTTAAATGGTGCCGGACTGGCAGATACTCTGCTCTATATTAACACATTAATACACGTTTAATTTACTTTGGACAAGACGTGGTTGTCTGAATGACCCAGTAGTCTGCTGAGATTAAAAGAGTGCGGGAGATGGGGCACGGCACTGCTTAGAACATAGAACATCACAGCACAATACATGCCCTTTGGCCCTCGATGTTGTGCCAACCGATATATATCCTACCAAATGTAAATACTAATCTCTTCCTATCCCATAACCCTCTATTTTTCTTTCATCCATGTGCCTCTTGAATGTCCCTATTGATCCAGCCTCCACCACCACCCTCAGCAAAGCCATTCCAGGCCCTTACTTTTCTTTGGCTTGGCTTCGCGGACGAAGATTTATGGAGGGGGTAAAAGTCCACGTCAGCTGCAGGCTCGTTTGTGGCTGACAAGTCCGATGCGGGACAGGCAGACACGGTTGCAGCGGTTTCAGGGGAAAATTGGTTGGTTGGGGTTTGGGTGTTGGCCCTTACTACTGTCTGCTTAAATAAACTTGCCTCTGAGGTCTCCCCTCAACCCCTCCCTTTACTCTGCTCACATGCCATCTGGTGTTTGCTGGGAAAAATGCGCTGGCCGTCCACCCTACCTATGCCTCTCAGGATTTTGTCGACCTCTATTAAATCTCCTCTCATGCTTCTTTGCTCCAAAGAGAAAAAGTCCCAGCTCTGTTTAAAAGGAGCACAGGAACATAGACTACCGCTTGTGTCAAAGGGTGGGGGAGGAATTGGTCCCACTGTGTGAACAGGGTTGGCAGGGAGCTGGGACTCCAGAGGAAGGAGTGCTGTACAACTGGGCCCGGGTTTGCATAAAGCTGGGCCTCGGTGTGTCAGTGCGTTATTTGGAACATGGGAAGCTGGCGCTGTGAGAATGAGTGCGGAACCCTGGACACTGGTGCATCAGCCATAGAAAACTGCAGCATGGAAAACAGGTCATTCAGCCCTTCCAGTCTGCGGTGACCATTGTTCAGCTGGTCCCCAATAACCTGCTCCTGTTCCATCACCCTCCAGGCTTCTCCCATCCATGTATCTATCCCATTTATTCTTAAAGCTCAAGATCGAGTCTGCACCCACCACATCAGGTGAGAGGAGATTTTACAGAGGTCAACCAGATTCTGAGAGTGGACAGACAGCACCTGTTTCCCAGGGCAGGACGAAGAGAGCGAATCTCAGCAGTGTGTGAATCCAAGGGGATTCGACACAAACTGATTGTGTACGATTGAGGGATTTTTCTCCATCATCGAACCTCTATGTATTTCAAAGTGGACTGAGGCTGGTGCCGGGTCATACGACCTACCCCGACTTTTCCAATTTAAGCCAGTCACTGAGAGTGACTTCACAGAGCCGCAATGGAGAGTACCGTCATTGCAACACCACTCAAGTGCATACATTGGTCTTTCCCAGTGGTTCTCAACCTTCATTCCCCCACGCACCTTAACTTAAGTAATCACTTACTAACCATAGAGCACCTATGGCATCCAAAACCACTAGTCTTACCGAACCAACAATCTACAATGCCCTTTGCTCAGAATTGTAACCCTGACGGCGGCCATTCGGCCCTGTTCCATCATTCTAGTTCTTTTATGGCTATCATTTGTTCTACCTTGCCTTAGAGGCCACATAATAATGAGTACTCAAATGAGACAACTACCACGGAGCTATCAGGCCTGATAGATCTGTGATTGTTGCCCCCTTCGATTATCTATCCAAAGCTGATCAGTTAGATTCAAAACTGGCTTGCCAATAAGCAACGGATGGCGATGGGAGAGGGTTGCCTTTGTCATTGGATGCCTGTGACCAGTGGCGTTCCACAGAGGTCGGTGATGGAAATCTTGCCGTTTGAATGACTTTGGATGTGAATACGGAAGGCAGCATCAGTGTGTACAGAGATGATGTGAAGAGCAGTAGAGCCATTGACCGTGAAAAACCGCAATGCTGGAGTAACTCAGCAGGTCAAACGGTGTTCGAGGCAGTAGGGAGAAGGAGCTCAGGCTACAGCGTTCCACTGATGTGTTGGTGAAATGGGCTGAGAAATGCCAGATGGCATTTAATCAAGGTAAGTATGAGGCCAGCACATGCATCGGTCACGGTAGCGCCCTAGAGATGTTGAGAAACTGATGGACCTTGGCGTCCAAGTCCAAAGATACTTGAAGATTGCAGTGCAGCAGATAATTTTGAGAAGGATTTTGGATTTCATTCCTCAGGCCAATAAATACAAGAGCAGGGAAGTTATGCTCCAACTTTAGAGAATGTTATAGAGCACAGATGAAATGCTGCACCACACTATAAGGAAGATGGGAGAGGGTGCAAGGAGACTCATCAGCGTTAGATCTGGAATGCATCATTTAAATTAGGAGAAGAGGCCAGATGGATGAAAAATGTTTTCTCCAAAAGAAGAGAAAATTATGTAGGGGGGGGGGGGCACGATTCATCTTTGACAAGTGTGAGGTGCTTCGCTTTGGGTTGCCGAACCTGGGTAGGATTTTCACAGGGCTATTCCCTTCTCGTGATTTCTCAGTCTCTGTGGCCTCTTTTTCCAAGATGAGGTCTTTCAGTCCAGATCGTTTGAAATGATTGCCTTCATCCACAAAAGTGGCTTCCCCTCCACTACCATCACCTCAGCCCTCACCCACATCTCCTCCATTTTCTGCTCGTCTGCCCTGGTCCCTTCTGCCCACGGATGTAGCCAACGCAGGATTCCCCTTGTCCTCACCTACCACCCCACCAGCCTCTGCAACCAGCACATTTCCGCCACCCCACAACAGGATCCCACTGCCAGACACCTCTTTCCCTCTCCTCCCCTCTCTGCCTTCTGTAGGGACCGCTCCTTCCATGACTCCCTTGTCTACTCATCCCTCCTCACCAATCACCCGTCACCTCCCCCCAACCCCCCTCCGCATCTACCCCTGTGAGGGCAGGAAATATCACACCACCATTTTGGGCCCCCAAACAGTCCTTTCAAATGAAGAAACATGTCCCTTGTGTATCCCCGAGAGTTCATTACTGCATCCGGTGCTCCCGTTGTGGCCTTCTCTACATCGGAGAGACTGGGCGCAGGCTGAGACATCGCTTCACTGAGCATCCTCACTCTGTCCACATCCGTGACAGCAAGCTCCCAGTGGCCAGCCACTTCAATTCCACTCCCCACTCCCACTCTGACATGGCCTCGTGTACTATCCCACCAAGACTATCCATAAATTTCCCATCTGGGCACTCTCCAGCCGAATAGCATTACCATCGACTTCTCCGGTTTCTGCCAGCCCACTCCCCGTTCTCCCTCCCTTCCTTTCCCCTTTGACTTCTTCTCTCCTGCTCTCCAACCCCTTCCCTCTCCATTCACAGAGCCATCCTCCCTTCTACACCAGTTACCTCCTGCCTGTGGGACTGCGGTCCTCCCCCTGCCCCCCCCCACCACTTTGTTCGGGCGCTTCCTGACACTTTTTCATATCTTGATGAAGGGCTCAAGCCTGAAACATTGGTTATGCATCTTTATCTTTGCTCTATACAGTGTTTGACCTGCCAAGTTTTCACAGCATTGTGTTTTGAGGCCAATGGGTACACATGCTTACTTCACTGCCAGTAGCAACCCAGAGATGGTGGTGGAGGCTGAAACATTAGGGGCATTTAAGAAAGACTTAGACAGGCACATGGATGGAAGAAAAATAGAGGGTTATGGGTAGGGATGTTTTAGTATATTTTGTAAGGAATATATGGGTCGGCACAACATCAAGGGCCGAAGGGCCTGTACTGTGCTCTAGTGTTCTATGTTCTACATTTGGTGGAATGTGCCCCCCACAAAAAAAATAGCTGGTCAAAGCTCAGTGAATAACTGGGAGTCAGAGATTATCACTTTCCTCTTCAGGACCACATGTGTTGAGTTTGGAAGAGTATCTGGTTCGGTGGGCTCATAGAGAGACGAGTCTGGACACGAGTGTTACAATCACAGATAACTTTAATGAACACACAGAGACAAACAGGGGAGAACGTCAAATGGTACTCGATTACTCTATGACTAAACAACACTGTACATATTCACATCGGACCCAGGTTGGACTCTGATACCAGTGGCCGCCTATAGTCCACACACTCAGACACTCTACCGACAGGAACTTTCACACACACTCCCTGAACCAGGGTGAGGGTCTCTGCAAGTACTGATCTATCGCAATACTACAGTTCAGCTTCAGTGTAGAGCACACCTTACACTGCCAGCGATGACCACAGCAGCGACCTGGCGTGGAGCTATGTTCGGGGCTTGGGTCACGAGGCAGAGAGAAAGAATGTGCTGTGCATCGATGTTATATACAGTTTTGATCTGGGTGTTTAGCCAATAATGACCCTAGATAATTTAAACGAGCCAACAGCAAGATGTGTACTAATGAGTGGCCAGAGTCCAACCTTGATTTACAGGTGATGTGACTTCCAAATAAGTTTTAGATGGGGAGGGCACATGACCACCCACAATACACACATTCCAGGCAGACAGGGGGACCAGATGTTTCTCCACAATCCACACATATAACATTCCACAACACCCCCCCCCCCCCCCCCCCCCGCCACAAGAAGTCACGTCACTCTGCAATCACTGCAAAGAAAATCAATAACTGGCGCATGGGGCTTCCATCAACAAAGCTCTCTCCACAGAGCATACAGGTCTCTGTGAGACACCGGCAGGATGATGTTGTCGAGCTTCGCCTCAGCCCTGCAAACTTGAGTGGGTGTTCACCGCTCCATGTACTCCGATCCCTCCAGGAGCGCAATGCCTTCCAGGACTGCTTTGCCGGTCACTAGTCCCATGAGGGCCAGAACCACCCCTCCAAGGTCAGGGTGTGCAGTGGTGACTAAATACCCCACCAAGGCACTAGTCACCTTCGTGCTCCTCTGGGAAATAGTGCTCACGGGCAACCCCATAGATACTCACAATCATTGCCCACTTCCTAACAACCCATGTCCCCAGGCCAACGGTGTGTTACTGCTGCCCATCGTGTAGGCCTTATTCTAGGAAGGCAGGGCACCTGCTCCGGATCACAGTCACCACCCATTCCTATAGGTTGGTGCCATCATCAACACCTTCTGTGGGGCACCTGCAAGGCTTTGGCAATCATCTGTTGTTCAGCCAGACAACCCAGGGTGCTCACTTCCCGATGAAAGAGGCAGACATTGGAGGCCCCCTTGTTCCACAGCTGTGGCAGCGACATGGCTAGGTGTTCGCCCGGCCGCTGGTGGTATTGGTCCCCTAGCCTGATTAAATCCTTAGCAGAGTGGACCTGGAGCTCCCTAATTTTACAGTGACTGCATGCATGCCCACCTAAGATTCCCCCCAACTTTGATGACCTCTTGGAGGGTTGGCGGGGTGCCCTCGTGGCAGGTCTGGGTCTGCACGACCACTGTGCAAAGGCTCGGACATGCAGGGGAGGAGGGTGTGTGTCATAAGATACAGTTTCCTCAGAGTTAATACCATCCATCCACACATACCCATCCCCCAACCACGTGTCAATCCCCTCCCCCCAATGTTGAACAATGGCTTGGACTTCGCTTGGGTCGAGCTGCCAGCCAGACCAGTGAGCTGCTTGTGGCTGCTGTGTTTCAATCATCTTGGAGGCTGTTTCCATGACTTTCATTTCCAAGTTGGCCACTCGCTCTTGGGCAATCTGCACGGCCTCCTGTAGTGCACAACAGAGATGTTGCAGGGATTCAATCTCCCTATCTTCTGGGTGCCCTGTTTATTTAAATCGGACATGATACCCTGCTGACACCTAAGTAGGGATATCAGTAACCACCAAGACTCCCCTTGGCCTTGGAAAATCCCGATTTCTCCAGAAGGGAGACCACATGGTGCCCTATCTTCTCTCCATGGGGATCCAGCCTGTCGGTCCAATCAACAGTCATGGCATGGCTTGCCAGCCACGCCACCCAATGAATGAACCCCTGATGATTGTCGGTCCACCCGGGGATTTTGTATTCTGACCCTGGGGTTCCTTTCCTAGCTGTGGGTCACCTCCTGCTGCCCCCATTTGTGAAGCAGGTAGACAATAACACATGTACCCTACAGGCCCCCCCCACCCCACACACACACACACACACACACACACACACTCATTATCACAATCTTCCACATGGTTAGTACTCCACGTGTGTCCAGCCGAAACTCTTTGAAACCTGCTCACAGTGCCAATTGTTGCGTTTCGAAGAGTATCAGATTCAGTAGGGTTTACAGAAAGATGAGTCTGGACACAAGTGTTACAATCACAGATAACTTTAATGAACACACAGGAGAGAAACAGGGGAGAACGACAACCAGTACTCGATTACTATATTATTCAAACTATGATATCAACACTTACATTGGACCTAGGTTAACACCAGCGGCCGCCTATACTCGACACGCTCACGCACTCTACAGAGACTTTCGCGCGCACTTCCAGTTCCCCATCCCATTGGGGGTGCGGCTCTCTGCTAGCACTGATTTATCGCAGTACTACGGCTCAGCTGAAGTGTAGTGCACACCTTACACTTCCAGTGATGACCACAGTAGCGACCTGGTGTGGAGCCTGGTGGTCTGGGGCCTGGAGCACAAGGCAGAGGCGGAGAATGTGCTGTGCGTTGATGTGCTATACAGTTCTGATCTGGGCGCCTCGCCAATAATGACCCTAGATTATTTAAAGGAGCCAACAGCAAGGTGGCCGGAGCCTGACCTTGATTGACAGGTGATGTGACTTCCTTTTCCTTTCTAAAATATGTTAATTGAGGTTTTACACTATAAACAATTGAACAGCCCAGTTACACAATGTGCTGCAAGAGTTGAGAAAGAAAAACAAAATCAAAACATTATACAATATTCTCATAAAAAGGAAATCCTGAGCACAGAACACAACAGTAACAATAAAATAAGAATTTTTTGGAAAATTTTACTTTCCATTTGCATCAATACAAACGTAGAATTCTTCATCGTTTAACAATACAATGTAATAAAAACGATACAAAAAGATATAACATTATTTTTTCTTTTTATCCCCCTCCCCCAAAAGAAAAAAAAAGAGAGAAAAAAGAGAAAACACCTGAATTTATTTTCATTCCCTATTCCTAACATATTGTTCTATCCTCTCTATATTAACTGGGAGGAGCGGGTGTTAAGGACGATGTGGATGGGCTCTCGCTGATGAAATCCAGATATGGTTTCCAAATCATATAAAAATTCTCAGGTTGATTCCTTAAATTATAAGTAATCTTTTGCAGTGGTTTACAGGTTTGAATTTCTGTACGCCATCTATCCAACTGTATAAAATTATCTGACGTCCACGTTACTGCCATACAGTTCTGTGCTACATTCAAATATTTTTGTTGATATTTGTCTAACTTCAATTTAGTATTAGTGTCATATTCTGGGATCTTTTGGTATCTGTGTCTTCATAATCTGTCCCAATAATATATTGAAGTCTTCCCAAAATTCTCCCACAAGACCAAACTGCATGTAATAAGGTTCCTGTTTCTTTGTTACATCTGAAACATTTGTCAGAACAATTTGAATTAAGTCCATGTAATTTATACGGAGTGTGGTATAATTGGTGTAAAAAATTATATTGCACCATTTCATATCTAACATTAATTGTATTAGTTACACTCTCCTGGCACAATAAAATAAGATTTAACACAAACAAAAACCCAGAAAGAAAAAATTTTGAAACCCCTTCCTTGAGGCAAGGTTGAACATTCTCGTGTATGAGTCAAGTGTCACCGACTGGGAGAGGGACAACACAGCGCCAAAAATTCCAGAACCACCTTAAATCGTGACATTGGAGCGAGTGGACAGAACCAGCGCTAACAGCTCCTGTCTTGTGACAGCTGGACACAACAGCCTCCTATCTACTGGCAACTAGCCATGACAGCTATGAGGCACAGTGACTCAGCGCACCTGTAGGTCAACAGAGAAGCCCTGGCCTATGTCATGAGGTTGTTAGCACTTCTGATGTCATGATGTCGGGTCACATGTTGTGTGTCTATATTAAGCCGGATAACACTGTAATAAACACTTTTCTCTTCGCTGGCTGACAACTTTAGGTGTGGTCTCATTATTTCAACATGATGGCATAGAGCACAAAAATGTCCGCCAAAACATTATGATAATCGTCCATCAAAGGGCCCCATGTCTTTTGGAATTTAACATTTGAATCCTTGATAGTAATATCTAATTTTTTCTGAGGTTAAACAAGACATAATATCCCTTAACCATTGTGCATGTGTAGGTGGAGTATTATCTTTCCATTTAATCAAAATTGCATGTCTGGCTAACAATGATATAAAAGATAAAATATGGCTTTGAACTGAAGTCATCAACATCTTTAAAAATGTTTTTTAAATTTTTCACACTATGAACCATATCAATCAAAATACACACAAACATTTCCCTCATAAATATACACAGTGGCATTTTCTCCCCTTCTTTCCCCCCCCTCCCTCCTTCCCACCCCCCTCCAAACCCATTAAACGTTCAACATATACAATACAATAAACCCATTAAACAATGTCATCACACAATGAAAATAAACAAGAAAATGGTGTCATCTACTTTTACACACTGGATCAGGTTATTTTGTCTTCTTCTCATTCTATCGTTTTAGGGGGTGGTGGTCTGCGGTAGGCCCTCTCTGTTGTGTTTCATGTACGGTTCCCAAATTTGTTCAAATAATGTGACTTTATTTTTTAAATTATATGTTATTTTTTTCCATTGGAATACATTTATTCATTTCTATGTATCATTGCTGTATTCTCAGGCTCTCTTCTGATTTCCAAGTTGACATTATACATTTTTTTGCTACAGCTAAGGCTATCATAATAAATCTTTTTTGCACTTCATCCAGTTTGAGGCCTAATTCTTTACTTCTTATATTACTTAGAGGAAAGATCTCTGGATTTTTTGGTGTTGCTTTTTGTGACTTTATTTAATATCTGATTTAGATTTTCCCAAAACTTTTTCAGTTTCTCACATGCCCAAATTGCATGTAATGTTGTTCCCTTTTCCTTCTTACAGCGAAAACATCTATCTGATAATGTTGGATCCCATTTAAACTTTTGATCCTCTTCATTAGGTGCATATATATTGATCTGAATATATCTGACATTTTATCATTACATACCTCCCTGCTGGATCTATTATTTCCTCCTCTATTTTGATTGGTAGAATTTTATTTATTAATATAGCTACACCTCTGGCTTTTGAATTATATGATGCTGCCGCTACATGCCCTACCCAGTCTCTCCTTAATTTATTATGTTCTACTTCAGTTTCCTGCACAAATGCTATGTCTATTTTTTCTTTTCTCAGGAAATTTAATAGCCTTTTTCATTTAATTTGGTTATGTATTCCATTAATATTTATAGTCATATAGTTCAACATGGCCAACTCATATTCTGTTTACAGCTCATTTCTGCTTCCTCACCACCACCTTCCCCCTTTTCCCCATTTTCATCTCTCAGTTTTCCCTTTTTGAACTCAATGTATGACAACACTTTTAAAACTTTTAATACTTCAACAACTCCCACATCTCTTGAGACTAACCTTTTTGTCACTTTCTTCCAATTTTCTTCTTGTCATTCACTTCCATTTCTACCGCCATTACACGTTCTTCCACATTTTCTAATCTTTTCCCTATTTCTGTCATGACCAGCTCTATTCTACTCACTTTTTCTTCTGTACTTCTCATTTTTCTTTTCATTTCACTAAGTTCTAATGTCAACCATTCTTTTAATACTTTCATTTGTTCTTGAAATTTTTAAAATCTATGTACTGTCCATCTATGTTACCTTCTATTCCTCTGTGCAGAGCTTGGTCTTCTTCTCCCTCTTCTCTGTGTCTGCATCTGTGTTTGTGTCTTCTACTTCTCTTCCTTGTATCTGTGTCTTTTCTGACTTTCTTGTTGAGCTGCTTGCCTCACTTTGCTGAGTGTCTTCTTGCATGGCCTTTTGCTGTTGGTCCTCTTTTTCTGGGCTAGTCATTCATTGGGCCTCCTGTTGCTGTTCTTCTTTCCTATCACTCCCTTTCCTGTTGCTTTCCTCTTCTTCCAGCTGAGAGCCCTGATGTCGGGCATCCCTCAGCTGGTCGCGCTGGTCCTCAGCTGGGTCCCCCTCCCATCAGTGTTTTCTTTTTCCTTAGTGTGCGCATTGCACACTTCTGTTTGGCTCAGAGAGCCATTTTTGCAGTCCAGCAGTCGAAGGGTCGCGACTCTGTGGGGTCGTCAACAACCTTGGGGACCAGGCTCTTTTATCCATGATGGCTCCCTGTTTATTCATGCAGGTAAGGCCTTCTCCTTTCTCTTCTGGCATCTTTCTTCTTTTTTTCCCATTGTTTTTACTTTTTCCTTCTTGGGTGCCATTTTCTTTCTTTTCTCCACAACTTTATCTTTTATTTGTTGTGTTTTGTGTTTCTTGAACTTTGTATTTTCTTCACTTTATTTCTTCTTTTCTGGAGAGGGCTGGTATTCTCCTACTAGCCACTACTCCATCACATGACTCCTCCCTGAAATAGATTTAATATCCCATTTATATATAAGATCTTCTGTTACTCTCGCTCCAACTTTGTGAAGTTCAATTTCCACCCATGAAGGATTGTCTCTTCCATCAAAGAGGGAAGTGACAAATTTCATCTGGGCTTCCCAATAGTAATATTTAAAATGTGGGAGTTGCAACTCTCCCCCCACCCATCCCCATATGGTATTGCCAAGTTGAGTTTTCCATGGAGACTCTGGCTAACTTACCTTTCCAAAGAAAGGTAATTTATTCAAATTTTGAAAAAAATTCTGTGGTAATGGTATTGGAAGAGTGTGAAAGAGGCATTGCATACATGGAAATACATTCATTTTAATACAGTTAACTCTTCCAATTAAAGTTATCGGAAGAGTTATACATTTATTTAAATCCTCTTCAACTTTTTTAAGCAAGGCAAGGTAGTTAATTTTGTACAATATTTTAAATCATTATCCATTTTGATTCCCCAAATACTTTATCCAATTCTTCAGCCATTTAAATTTTGTATTTCTTTGATGAGTCAATGAAGGATGATTAAAATAGTGGTTTTCAAACTTTTTATTTCCACCCACATACAAACTTAAGCAATCCCTGACTAATCACAGAGCACCGATGGCATAGGGAATACTTCAAGGGGAATGTGAGTTTGGGGGGAAGTTTGAAATCCACTGGTTTAGAGGAAACATGAGGGGGATCTTCTTCACACAGGGAGCAGTGGAAGTGTGGAACGAGCTGCCAGCTGAGGTGGTGAATGCGCGCTCAAATTTAACATTTAACAATTTAGTCAGGTATATGGATGGGAGAGGTATGGAGGACTATGGACTGAGAGCAGATCAATAGGACTAGACCAAAAAACTGACTCAGCACAGGCTAGAAGGGCTAAAGAGGCCTGTTTTTGTGCTGTGGTGTTCTATAGTTCAAAAATCAAGCGCACCTCTAGAGTATAGAGCAGTGGTTTTCAAAGTTTTCTTTCCACTCACATATCACAGGTGCTCCAATGCCCTAAGCTTTTCCCCTGTCACCCTTAACCCATGCCCTCTGGTTTGTATCTCACCTACCCTCATTGAAAAAGCCTATCTATATTTACTCTGTCTATCCCCCTCATAATGTTGTGTACCTCTATCAAATCTCCCCTCATTCTTCTATGCTCCAGGGAATAAAGTCCTAATTTATTGGCTTCATATTTCACCCTTCAGTACCAGAATCATAATTTATTGTCATGGACATGTCACATAATTCAGCGTTACAGGAGTATTACTGGTGTAAACATTGTTAGAACAGTGGTCCTTGGCCTTTTTCTTTCCACCCACGTTCCACCTTAAGCAATCCCTGACTAATCATAGAGCCCTGATGGCAGAGGGATGACTTACAGTGGGATGTGGGTGGGAAGGTTGAGACCCGCTGATTTATGGCCTCCATAAGAGTGTGGGTATGCCAGACGGAATGTACCTGGCGGCTACCAGGCTGATGCTGACCACTTCCCTCCGTGCGGCCCCTGCAGGGACGGGTTCGGGGACGGGGCGTGTTCTGGCCCCTCTCGCTCTCTGACGGGTGGCCCCCCGACTTTGCCGAGTTGCGCAGGACGGATCCGAGCAGTTCCGTGGAAATCGGCTGGGTTGCTACCACCAACTTCGATATCCTGGCGATGAGCTCCCTCCTGGGTTCCCTCTGCGCAGTCCTGATGTCCGTCCCAGGCCAAGGTTACAGGAGGTGTCTTCCATTCACCCAACTCTCTCCCTCTGGTCGTCTCTGCCTCACTCTCTGAACTTTGCCCGACCCGGAGTTGTCAGTCCAATTTGGGGTCTATCCCGCAGCCGCTGCCGTCAGAGGGGGAGGGGAGGAATCATTGGGATCCAAGGGTTTCTAAAGACTCGATTTAGCAGGTCGGATGTGAAGATGGGTTTGTTTGCAGCTTCGCCGCTGAGCGGCACTGTTGGTTGGAGGGGCCGAGTGGCCAGTTGACCTGATTCGGGTGTCGGGGTGTCTCAGCCGCAACGGCTAGTGGCTAACCATTGCGAAGGGGGCTGCTCCTATTGCCGGGGATGGGGGGGTGGGAGGTGAGAACCCAGAATGGGGGGGGGGGGGGAATTGGCAGAATAAGACAAATGTGTCCACTGAGAGTTGTGGCTTCAGAATGCAGGGGCGGGGGAGCATGGTTGCCGGGGCAGGCGGGGTGGGGGAAGCACTGCCTGGATTGTCCCTATAGAGAGCCAATGTCAAGTGGTCGCCTGGGCTTCTTCCTTTGGTGACCAGATGTGACTCAGGGTCTTTCCAAGAACTGGTATTTCACACAAGCTGTGGCCCAGAAAGTCCAACCAACCGCCCCTCATCCAGGGAATAAAACCAGCAACATTATATGTCAAAAAAAGTTTTGGAGAATGGATAAGAACATAAGAAATAAGGGTAAGAGTCGAACCTGCTTCCCCATTCAATGAGATCATGGCTGATCTGATCATCAACTCAACTCCATCGACCTGCCTTTCCCTCATATTCCTTAATTCCTTTATTATGTAAAAATCCATCTAACTGAACCTTAAATACGTTTAATGAAGTCGCCTCAACCACTTCCCTGGGCAGAGAATTCCACAGATTCACTTCTCTCTAGGAAAACATCTCCGTCTTAAATCTACTCCCTTGAATCTTGACGCTCTGTCCCCTCGTTCTGATCTCACCTACCAGTGAAAACAATTTTCCTGCCTCTAGCTTATCCCTTTCATAATTTTATATGCTTCTATAAGATCTCCTCTCATTCTTCTGAATTCGAGTGAGTATAATCCCAGGTGATTGAGTCTCTCCTCATAGGTCAACCCCCTCATCTCTGAGATCCACCTGGTGAACCTCCTCTGGACTGCTTCCTTGGCTAGTACATCCTTCCTCAAATCTGGAGACCAGAACCGCACACAGTTCTCCAGGTGCAGCCTCACCAGTACCTTGTACGGATGCAGCACGACCTCCCTGCTCTTGAATCCAATTCCTCTAGTGATGAAGGCCAACATTCCACTTGCCTTCTTAATAACCAGTTATACCTGCAACCCAAATTTTTGCGATTCATGCACAAGCCCTCCCAAGTCCTTCTGCACCACAGTGTGCTGCAGTTTTTCACCAGTTAAATAATAATTTACTCTTCTAGTTTTCTTACCAAAGTGGATGACCTTGCACTTACTAACATTGTACTTCATCTGCCAGACCTTTACCCATTCACCTAACTTAACTATATCCTTCTTCAGCCTCTTCCCATCCTCTGTACAATTTACTTTTCCACTCAATTTAGTATCATCCACAAATTTGGCTTCACTACACTCTGTACCCTCTTCCAAATCATCAATATAAATGGTGATCAACTGTGGGCCCAGCACCAACCCCTGTTGCACCCCACTTACCCCCATTTATCAAGACTCTCTGCCTTCTGTCAGTTAACTAATCCTCAATCCATGCCAATGTACCTCCCCAACTCCATTCATCTGTATCTTATTGATAAGTCTCTTGTGCAGCACCTTATCAAATGCTTTCTGGAAATCCAAATATACAATATCAACCTGTTCCCCTCTATCTACCACACCCACTATATCCCCAAAGAACTCCAGCATTTGTCAATCAAGACCTACCCTTTCTCAATCCATGCTGTGTCTGCCTTTTTTTAAAATCTTTATTTAAAATTTTATGACATGAATAAAATAAAAATAACATTTAAATAAATAATAAAAAATAAGATAATACAAATTAGAATACTACATCATTAAACTACACAAATTAACCCCCCCCAATAATTATAACACATTAATCATCTAATTTAAAATTAGTCCAACCCTCCCCCCAAAATAAAGAGTGAAGAATTAATTAACAATGTTGTAAATAAAATAGAAAAAACCCCACTTACAAAAAAAAGGATAAAACTTAACAACAAAAAAAATGACTAACAACAAAAAAAATCAATACTAAAATAATACCCTTAAACATATATTTAAATCAAACATAATACATGTATTTAACAAATGAAATCCACTTTAAAACTAAGTTCAAATATTAAAATCATATATCAACCACAAAAAATACAAAAAATCATAATTAATAATACATAAATACAGAATTTCCATTAATACCAAGTTTCCTTTATAATTCATCGAGAGAACAAAAACATCCCTTAGAAAAACAATCAGATAAACTTTTTATTCCCTTCCCCTCCCCTTATTTAAAAAAAAGAAAAAAAAAGAAAAAAGTTCAAACTCTTATAAAATTCTCCATATTCTTCATTTATAACATCTTCAAAATTCTCTATCGAAATTAACTTAATTTTATTAAACTCTTCTCCCTCAATGTATTTGTACTTGGTTTTCTTCTTTTTCTTATCACTCTTCCCCTCATCTTCCTCTTCATCTAATTCAACATCCTCAATTTTTGACTTATTATCTTCTGTGACATCATCCTCTTAAAAAAGAAAGAAAAAAGAGAAAAAAAAACCCAAAAAAAGAGAAAAAAAAGAGAGAAAAAACCTCCGAATTCTCTCTCAATTACAATCAGAAAACAAAAAGAGTTTAAAAAAAAATTTTTATTAAAAAAAAATAATAAAAAAAACCCTTCACTTCTTAACCCAAAAATTAAAAAGAAAAAAAAAACAGGTCAGAGGTCACGACTACCTCCTCCTGTTTAAACCGCCCAAAGCGGTAACTCCCCCAAAATATTGGGTGTGAGATAACTCCCAGGTAGCTGATGACTTCTGGAAACTAGTGCCCACCAAGTTCCCTCTCCCAACTCCCATTTCATTAAACTATCATCATTATTTAAACTATTTAAACTCTTCTCAAAAAAAAAAATAAAAGATTTATTTTTTTAAATCAATGTTACCACTTTGGTCACCATTGCTTCCATTTCTTTTAAAAAACTGGATCCCACCTTACATCTCTACTCTCTTTGGAGACCTTGAAGGACTACATTGTTCCTAAAACTGCATGATTAGTAGAGACTGAGCAAAGTCCATAACCTCTTTAGGATTGTCAAAGAACTTTAGCTAATTTCCATCCTAAAAAATCTTCAGTACTGCAGGATACCTGAATGTTGCCTTATGTCTTTTTTTCCACAACCGTTCTTTCACAGAATTAAATTTGCGTCGTTGAAACATAATTTCTTGACTCAAATCTTGATAGAAGAAAACAGGATTATTCTGAACCATCAAAGGAGATCTATTTTGCTGGGCATTTCTAATAGCCGTACGTAAAATTGTCTCTCTGTCACAATAGTTTAAACAACGGATCAAAACAGATCTTAGATTCTGTCCTGAAAAAGATTTTCTTCTTAAAACTCTATAAGCACGTTCCAGTATTAAACGTTAAGGGAATTTATCCTGTCCTAACACTCGTGGAATCCATTCAGTAAAAAAATTTCTTGGATCTGGTCCTTCTATGCCTTCTGGCAAACCAACAATTTTCACGTTGTTCCGTCTAGATTGATTCTCCAAATAATCAAACTTTTTTGCTAAATTTTTATTTTGGATCTGCAATGTTTCAATTATTCTATTTTCATCTTGCAGTTGATCCTGTGCATCGACTAAACCTTGATCACACATTTCAAATCTTTCAATGGTTTCAAGCTTAAAAGCTCCATTAATGGCTTCCGCCATCGCATTAATCTTAGAAATAAACAGGTTCACAAAATTAGCTAAGTGACTCGATACAGAATATATCTTATCTTCAAGATCCTTAACAGACATTTCAACAGAAGTAGATTCAGGCATAATGGGGTCTTGCTGTTCCTTAGAGACCACGGGATCTTCTGTCCCTTCCCTTAATTTAGTATCTTTTCTAGCAGTTTGACTTCGTATAAAAATCCCTCTCAAAGTCCCCCCAGCAATGCCAGGAGACTGAAGATCAGAGTTATCTTTAAGCCAAATCTCTTTAATCATCTTCACTGAATCGATGTCTGGAAAAATCGTTGTAATTGAAGATGCTATGCATCCCAGGTACCCACTATTCTCCATTAAAAAAGAATCTTACCCCTAATATCTCCTCTCAACTTCCCTCCTCTCTGGATGTGCTCTGGTGTTTCCTACACCTATCCTGGGAAAAGGGTACTGGGTGTCTACCCTATCTAGGCCTCTCATATCTCATAGACTTCTAATAAGTCACCTCTCATCCTTCTTCACTCTAAAGAGAAAAACCCCAGCTCTGCTAAGCTTGCCTCATAAGACACATTCTCCAATTGCGGCAACATCCTTTGCATCCTCTCCAGAACTTCCACATCCTTCCTGTAATGAGGTGACCAGAACTGAACCCCTAATGTCCCAAGTGTGTTCTAACTGGAGTTTTATAGAGCTGCAACATCACTTCTCGCTTGATAGAAGGGGACTTAAAGGAAGTCGATGAGATTATGAGAGGCATAGATGGGGTGGACAACCAGTGCCTTTATCCTGGGGTGTGAGTAGGACACACTGGATGACTTCTTGACTCTTAAGCTCAACCCCCGATTTTTCTTTTTGGAAAATTTATTTTTTTCATTTGTATCAAATATTAGCATCTTTCTCCGTCCTGACTTAAATACATCATAATAAAAACAATGGAAAATGATGCATAGTTTCATTTTTATCCCCATCCCTCCCCCTCCTCCAAAAAGATAGAAAGAAGAAAAACACACCTGAATAATTTTACATCAATCAACATTTATATTTTATCACATATTAATTCTGTCTTGAACATATTAATTGGGAGGAGTGGGTGTAGTGGGATGGATTTTTATCAACCAAATCCATACATGATTTCCAAATCCTATAAAAAAAATTCTGGTTGGTTCCTTAAATTATAAGGAATTTTTTCTAATGGTATACAATGTTGTATTTCCACATGCCATCTATCCACCCTACAATATTGTCCGACTTCCCTGTTACTGCCATACACTTCTTCGCCACCGCTATTGCTACACTCCCAAACTTTCGTTGATCCTGGTCTAGCTTCAATTTAGTATCTATTTCATGTAATTCACCGAGCAAAAATGTTCTGGGATCTTTTGGTATTTGTATCTTCATAATTCTTCCCAATAAGTCACACAAATCGTCCCCAAACTTTCCAACCTTTTCACCCAACCAAACTGCATGCAGTCAAGTACCGAGTTCCTTGTTACACCTGAAACACTTGTCGGAGCCATTTGCATTGAGTCTGTCTTTTGGCCTGGAAGTCAGCCTGAAGAAAACGGAGGTCCTCCATCAGCCAGCTCCCCACCATGACTACCAGCCTCCCCACATCTCCATCGGGCACACAAAACTCAAAACGGTCAACCAGTTTACCTATCTCGGCTGCACCATTTCATCAGATGCAAGGATCGACAACGAGATAGACAACAGACTCGCCAAGGCAAATAGCGCCTTTGGAAGACTACACAAAAGAGCCTGGAAAAACAACCAACTGAAAAACCTCACAAAGATAAGCGTATACAGAGCCGTTGTCATACCCACACTCCTGTTTGGCTCCGAATCATGGGTCCTCTACCGGCATCACCTACGGCTCCTAGAACGCTTCCACCAGTGTTGTCTCCGCTCCATCCTCAACATTCATTGGAGCGACTTCATCCCTAACATCGAAGTACTCGAGATGGCAGAGGCCGACAGCATCGAGTCCACGCTGCTGAAGATACAGCTGCGCTGGGTGGGTCTCGTCTCCAGAATGGAGGATCATCGCCTTCCCAAGATCGTGTTATATGGCGAGCTCTCCACTGGCCACCGTGACAGAGGTGCACCAAAGAAAAGGTACAAGGACTGCCTAAAGAAATCTCTTGGTGCCTGCCACATTGACCACCGCCAGTGGGCTGATATCGCCTCAAACCGTGCATCTTGGCGCCTCACAGTTCGGCGCGCAGCAACCTCCTTTGAAGAAGACCACAGAGCCCACCTCACTTACAAAAGTCAAAGGAGGAAAAACCCAACACTCAACCCCAACCAACCAATTTTCCCCTGCAACCGCTGCAACCGTGTCTGCCTGTCCCGCATCGGACTTGTCAGCCACAATCGAGCCTGCAGCTGACGTGGACTTTTACCCCCTCCATAAATCTTCGTCCGCGAAGCCAAGCCAGAAGTATAACTGGGGCAAAAAAAATGATATTGTACCATTTGGTATCTGACATTAATTGTATTAGTTACACTCACATGACACATTCTTGACCATACCTCTTCTTTAATTTGCATGTTTAAATCTTTTTCCCACCTTTGTTTTGACTTATATACATCCTTTTTTTGCATTATATGTCTTGAAATTTTATATCCGTATTAGTAATAAGTTTCTTTATAAATGTATCAGTTATTAAATATTGAAATTGGCTATGTTCCTGAAGTCTAAAATTCTCACCTAGATTCTTTATTAAATATGATTTGAGCTGAAAATATGAAAAAAATGGTATTATTTGGTATATTATATCTCTTTAATTTGCTCCCATCAACAACAATTTTTTATCCTCTTGGTCCCATGAATTCTTGAAAGTCAGCACACCTTAAACCTCCTTAACTCACTTCAATACTCACTCGAGAGAGGGGCCTTGATGACGTTGGCTGCCTTTGTGAGACAGCGCCTCACACTGATGCCTGCACTAGCTGAGATGTTGGAGGCTGTGATGAGCGTGGCTGGAGGTTTTTAACCTCTCCAGCCTTCTGTGTTCCTGTCCACTTGTATTGCCAAACCAGGCTCTGATGCAACCTGGCAGGGTACTTTCCACTGTCCACATGACAGAGAATCCGGTGCCATGCCTAATGTCCCCAGATTTATTGAAATGTTGGGGCATTGGTATGCTTTCTATGTGGTTGTCTTGAAGTGCTGGCTTCAGGAAAGGTCCTCTGAAATATGGAGAGGAGCAGGAGAGGGGAACCTCATCCCTCAGCAGGCCAGTCTGTTGCGGCGGTGGGGGGGGGGGGGGGTTGGAAGGTGGGCATGAGGGGGGGACCTGGAGTGGGTAATATAACCTCTGTTACGAGCCCAAAGGACCCCAAAACCCAGCAGCAATAGATGCTCACCAAGACAAATGGTTACTTAAACAAAAGTTGGTTTTAATTATCTTTAAACATGAAAATAGAAACAAACTCTAACTGATATATTATTATTAACTTACTTAACCTAACCCTACCCCCTTCTAATTCTAAGTGCACATGTGTGTAATGTGTGGTAAGTTTAGAAAAGTTCTTTGGTTCACAGTCCCATCTCAATGGTTGCAGGCACAGAATTTAACATTGATAAAGTTCACCAGGATTTGGTGCTCGAAAGGCAAATGTTTACCACTCAGGAAGGTTTTTGTAAGTTTGCAGAGAGAGATATGTTGATCCAGAATTTCCACAACTGAGGTACCACCATTAGCCACCTCAATGTCTTGCGGACGAAACTTGTCCCTTCAGGGTTCTCCAGATGATAACCTCTTTCTTTCAGGTCACCACAGGGTTCCTTTTTGTTTCTTTTATTCCAAGTGAAACACCAGCCTGAACCACAAGCGTAGGCCTTCCTCCACACTCACGAGCTTCTGTTTCAGTTCCAACAAACTTCCTGTTTGACACTTAGTCAGAGACTGCTCTCTGTCTGTCTGTCTATCTCTCTGAGACTCACTCCAAGACCACTTGCAAAACACCACCTGACCTTCTCCATCAAACAATAGGAGTCATTCTTCTGGTTCATCTGTTGTTTTTAGGTAAACGAGAACCCATCAGTAACCTCTCTGAGCCTTCTTCAAAACTCTGCAGAAAGGTCTCTGCTGTGGCTTTAAAAAGGTAATAGTCCATCATTCCATAATGTTAGTTCAAGGAACACCTTCTTGTGAAGTCTCCACAGGCAGTCTTCACAGTTTCTGCAAAGTCACTGTCTGTGGACATGAAGTTTCCAGTATTTTCAAATAAGCTTTGTTTTAAAGTGTGTATGTATGTTACCTTCTCTAACTTTTCCCAATTAATTTCCCAAAAATATTTCGACATACTCTGTCATGGCTCTCATGGTACCAAGGGTTGCTGCAGGGTCAGGAGTTGTCAGACCAAGGTCAAGGCTACCCCTTCAAATGGCTGGACACTTTGAATGTCGGCATTGAAGGATGTTACATCAATAATGCCTTGGGTAGAGTGACTGAACAGTATCATCCTGAACTTTTGAAAGTGTGAGAAACAGAAGGACCTTCACAGAATTTGCTCGAGACAAAGATTGAGAACGAAGAACATTTATTATACAACAATGCAAAGTTGGGTGCTTTCCCCTTACCCTGGGAATACACACACACACTGGGGCTCACCCAACTTTTATACAGTTGATTTAAGTATAGAAGTACCCTCCCCCTTACATTCTTCTGCCTCCTGGATGAGTTTGGCATTAGGCAATCCTGTCTGCCTACGTGCTGTTTCTGTGAACTTGGAGGACCAGGGGGTATCCTGTCGGTGTCCCATCATGTCATTGTCCTTATTCACACCTTCCCGACCCTCAGGTTCTTATATCCAGAACTTGCTAATTCTGTCTAAGGCTTACTAATTACATATGTGGAACTTGCTGACTCTCTCTAAGGCTAAGAAGACCCTTATCTTATTCATTCAGACTAACTTTACTTCCTACTTCCTACATTCTATTATCTTTTATCCTATTCATACTGGCTTTATTCATTACACATATAGCCATACTAGCTTTCTTCATCTCTCATATTTTTATATTAGTTTTACTCATCTCTCACAAAAGGGAGATAACGTTTGACTGATCAATTTTAATCAGATTATAACTGCAGACGCTGGAACTTTGAATGGACTATGAGGAGCCCAGCTGGCCTGGCAGCTTCCATGACCAGTCAACGTTCAGGCTCAGGACTGTTCTGCAAGATTAAAGTATGGAGGGGAGCTAGAAAGTATAAAGAGGGAGGAAGGACTGGGGAAAAATTAAGATGTGATAGAATTCTGTACAAATGAAGGTGGAAACGGTGGAGACAAGTGTCCACTGAAGAGGTGCTGAGGGTTAAGCGCAGTAGAACGGGAGCAGTTAAAGAACAGATAGAAACAGTGGCTTGTGAACGTGACACGCGACGAAAAGGAAGCAGTGGATGTGGTGCATTGAAGTTCTCATAAGGATTTAGATCAGTGGTTCTCAACCTTTTTCTTTCCACTCACAAACCACATTAAGTATTCCCTATGCCATCGGTGCTCTGTGATTAGTGAGGGATTGCTTAAGGCAGTATGTGTGTGGGAAGAAAAAGTTTAAAAACCACTGTTTTAATCGTCCCTCATTGACTCGTCATGTGCATGGTTTCATAACTCTAAAGGAAATGGGCCAATGACAATTTTTCTCAAGCAAAATATTTCAGTAACAATTGGGTCTAGAGCAGTGATTCTCAACCTTCCCTTCTCACTCACAAACCACCTTAAGCAATCCCTTACTAATCAGAGAGCATCAATGGCAGAGGGATTACTTAGAGTGATACATGAACGGGAAGGTTGAGAATCACTGATTTGAATTAAGGTCCCACACAAAGGCTGCTGAGCACGATGACAGCAGGTGGAATCAGGAGAAATGTATTAACAGGGATTGAGAATCTATTATTCAACAGGAAGCAGTAAGAAATGAATCGATCCCTCTTAGGGTGACATACAGTGACCAACAGGTCGATGGCCAATCTCCAGCCAATCACAATCTGCGTCAGCGAAGTGGGTGATTGGGGACAACCGTCCTCGTTCCCAGCTCATTGTTGAGACGAGTGGACAGGAGGATGTAAAGATGAATCATGGTGTTTGATGAGAGAGTGGATGGGAGCGATCCAGTGAAATGCGTAAGCTATCCAAAGAGGTGAATTCACGAAAAGAAAATTCATTGTTAAATGGTGAGTGATTTGGGTGTTTCGATTTTCAAGGAACCCCATATATACTTGGTTATGTCACTAAAGACAAACACACAGTCTTTTCTTAGTTCTTAGGCCATTTACCCCAGACAATTATGAAAAGATTTGATCGTATCTCAACTAAAGGTGTAATCGGTGTTGGGGTGTGCTGTGAAGATTCACTCACTGCTTCTCTGAGATCAAGGAGGGATGGAGAATACTAGGACGAGTGCATAAAAAAAGAAAGTGAATCTCAATGAAACATTCAATATTTTTACAAGGCTCGAAAGAATGGACGGAAAGGTGAGAGGAAGGTTCCACCTGTTTAGAGTCCAGTACCTGGGGATAGATTAAGCGATTAGTTCTGAGATTGGGAGGAAATTCAAGATTCAATTTACTGTCATTGTAATATAAATGTCATATTATACAAAATTGCCTTTTGCCTGCTGTAAGGCAGACAGATTCGCCATTGGCAGAAATTGTCTGAAGCGCCTCTTACAGTCAGAGAGAGCGAAGCAAAAAAGAGCTCCCCCCACAACCCAGAGTCACCGAGTGTCCATGGATTCACCGCCAGTGCTTCCACAGCCACACAGAGTCCAATCCCAAACATTGGCCGTCCGAGCTCCAGATCTGAACCTCTGGCACGATCAGGAACTCTTCAGCGCCTTCGGCACCCTCTTGAATCCCAGTTCTGAGACCTGGCCCCACTTCAGCCAGTTTCGAGCCAGTCTCTAGCAGCCTGCAACCCGCAGCCTGGCGCGAGTCCCCTAACAGCAGTCTCTCCAGCAGCCCCCAGCCTCCGTGGGTTCCCCACCTCGAGTCGCCAGCAGCCCCCTGCATGCGTACCATTCGGCTGCAGAGCCCCCTCACTGGCCCATCACCTTGGTCACCGTCCCATGGGTCGTCTCCTCTGCTTCTCCTTCTCTGATGGGATGGTCTCCTTGTTTTCCGGTGACCTGTGCGACCGCGGGGTCAGCACCCAAGATGGCGGTGCCTCTGGCTTCCCTGGAATCTGCAACTCCTCATGTCTGCTGCCAATCAGAGGTGGGGCCATCTTGGGTGCACACACCATCTTCCCCGCGGTCGTGGGATTTTAAATAAAACCACTGTTGGCTCCTTTAATGGGCTGTTCAAAGGCCATGCTGAGCTGACGGCAGTTCACTGGGCGGTTGGAACCCATGGGAGCACTGTATCCGCACTTCTGGTTCCCTGGACCAGCGGCAGCTCCCTGTTACAGTGGCTCTGGCCGCGCCGCCATTTCCTCTCCCCCCCCCTAAATTCTTTAGGCAATAGAGAAGCCTATTGTAATTCTTTGAAGAAACAGGCTAGATAAATGAGAAGTGGTGGATGTTGTGTATTTTCAGAAAGCCTTTGTAAAGGCTCTGCACAAGAGGCTACTTTAACAAGATAAGAGCCCACGGTAAAACAGGAAACGTATTAGCATAAGTGGAGCATTGGCTGATAGGCAGGAATCAGAGAGTCGGAATTCAGGGATCATATTCTGGTTGGCTGCTAGTTGCTTGTGTTCCACGGCGGTTGTTGGGGCCACTTCTGTTCATGCCGGCACGCTTGACGTAGAAGGTGGCTGTAGTTAGCGCAATGCCTTTACAGCGCCAGCGATCGGGACTGGGGTTCGAACTCTGCGCAGTCTGTAAGGAGTCTGTATGTTCTCTCTGTGTCTGTGTGGAGTTTCCACGGGGGCCCCAGTTTCCTCCCACCGTTCGAAATGTACCAGGGGCTGTAGGTCAATGGGGTGTAAATCAGGCGGCAGGGACTCGTGGGTTGGAAGGGCCTGGTTGTAGGTCAATGGGGTGTAAATCGGATGGCATGGACTCATGGGCTGGAAGGGCCTGTTACCATGCTGTATGTTTAAAAAAATTGTATATTAATGATTTGGATTATGGAATGAATAGCTTTGTGGCCAAGTTTGCAGATGATATGAAGGTAGTGTTGAGGAAACACAGAGGCTGCAGAAGAACGTGGACGTATTAGGAGAATGGCAAATGAAGTACAATGTCTGAATGTGTACGGATATGCACTTGGGTAGGACAAAAATAAATGGGCGGACTATTTTTTAAATGGGGAGTGTGAGAGATGAGTAAAACTAATATGAAAATATGAAAGATGAAGAAAACTAGTATGGATATATGTGTAATGAATAAAGCCAGTATGAATAAGATAAGGAGAGATAATAGATAATAGAATGTAGGAAGGTAAAGTTAGTCTGAATAAGATAAGAGTCTTCTAGCCTTAGATAGAATTAGCAAGTTCTGCATATAAGAAGTTAGTCAGCCCTGAGAGTCGTGAAGGTGTGAATAAGGACAATGACATGATGGGACACCGACAGGATACCCCCTGGTCCTCCAAGTTCACAGAAACAGGTCGTAGGCAGACAGGATTGCCTAATGCCAAACTCATCCAGGAGGCAGAAGAATGTAAGGGGGAGGGTACTTCTATACTGAAATCAACTGTATAAAAGTTGGGTGAGCCCCAGTGTATGTGTGTGTGTATTCCCAGGGTAAGGGGAAGCACCCAACTTTGCATTGTTGTATAATAAATGTTCTTTGTTCTCAATTTTGGTCTCGAGCAATTTCTGTGAAGGTACTTCTGTTTCTCACAGGGAGGATATTGTAATTACCCAGATTTCAGATTTATTGTCAGAGTACATACATGTCATCACATACAACCCTGAGATTCCAAGTCCTCATGCAGGATAGCCTGAAGGCAAATGCAATGTTGGCCTTCATTTCATGAGGAATCAAATGCAAGAGCAGGGATGTGATGTTGAGGTTTATAAGGCACTGGAGAGACCTCACGTGGAGGATTGTGAGCAGTTTTGGGCTCCTTGTTTAAGAAAGGATGTGCTGACGTTGGAGAGGATTCAGGGGAGGTTCACAAGGATGGTTCTGGAAATGAAAGGGTTATCACATAAGGAATATTTGACAGCTCTTGGCTTGTACTTGTTGGAATTTAGCAGACTTGGGGCGGGGGGGTCCTCATTGAAACATTTCAAATGTTGAAAGGCATGGACAGAGTAGATGTAGAAAGGTTGTTTCCCACAGTGGGAGAGTCTAGGACAAGAGGGCACAATTTCACGATTGAATGTTGTCCGCTTAGAACAGAGATATGGAGGAATTTCTTCAGCCAGAGGGTGGGAATCTGTGGAATTTGTTGCCACTGGTGGCTGTGGAGGCTAGGTCATTGGGTGCATTTAAGGCAGAGATTGATAGGTCCTTGAATAGCCAGGGCATCAAATAATATGGGGAGAAGGCCGGGCAGTGGGGCTGTGGGAAAATGGATCAGCTCATGACTAAATAGTGGGGCAGACTCGATGGGTTGAATAGGCTATTTCTGCTCCCATGTCTTATGGTCTTTAAACTGTAAAAGTGAGTGACACTTTGCCTGAGTCTGGTCTAACCTCTTTCACGTTCCCCTTTAGACATAGACCTTCTTCCCATTGTGATTTTCTGCATTGCCAAACCAAGGTCTGTAATATCGCTGAAGAGACATGGGTATAAGTGATTGATGGAGAAAACAGGTGTGTTGGGGAAGTGATTCATCATGACCACATTGGTAATTATGGGATCCTGCTGTGCAGAAATCGACTGCATTTTTTCTTTGTTCATTAAAAAGGTGATTAGGCTTCCGAATGGTTTATTGGCTGTTCAGCACATCACAATATCTTTCATGTTGATCAGCGCAAACCCTTCCTTCCATGCGCATACAGCACGTGTCCAGCAGAGGTCACTGTCCCTCAGTAAGGCAGGTCTCACCGAGACCATTTGGAAAACTACCAGCTCATCTTGAGTTGGGATCACCAAACATGTTCCAGGCCAAGTGCGGGGGGAGTCCTGATTTAAAAAAAAATGTTGTTAGAGATACAGCATGGTAACAGGCCCTTCCGGGCCATGAGCCACTGCCGCCCAAATACACCAAATTAACCTACAAATCCCGTTTGATTTAGGAGGGTGGGAGGAGATTGGAGCACCTGGGGAAAACCCATGCAGACACGGCATATGTAGACAGCGGCAAATTCGATCCTGGATCGCTGGCGCTGTAAGAGTGTTTCACTAACAGTAATGCCAATTGTGCTGTTAAATCTCCACAACCTCTCCTTCACAGATCTCTAGTTGACCCATCCATAAGAGCAAAAGACATAGGAGCAGAATTAGGCCATTCGGCCCATTGAGCTTGCCCTGCCATTCCATCATGGCTAATTTACTATCCTTTACAACTCCATTCTCCTGCCTTCTCTCCACAACATCCTGATCATGAACGTACCTACCTCTGCCCGAAATATCCTCAATTAATTGGTCTCCATGTCAGTAGCGATGAAGAGTATATAACTAAATCACCACCTTCCAGATAAAGAAATGCCTCCTCATCTCTATTCTAAGGGGACATTTTTGTATTCTGAGGCTGTGCCCTCTGTCCCAGACTCCCCCAGTACAGGAAACCTCCTCTCCACATCCACTCCATTCAGGCCTTTCAGTATTCGATAGGTTTAGAACCGTAGAACATTACAGCACAGAAACTGACCCCTTTTGCCCTTCTAGTCTGTACTGAACCATTTTTATGCTAGTCCCATGGACCTGTACCCAGTCCATAGCTCTCTCATCCATGTACCTGTCTAAATTATTTCAAATGTTAAAATTGAGTCCGTTTTCATCACACTTCAGCTGGCAACTTGTTCTAGAACTAAAGAACTTAACAGCACAGAAAAACAGGCCATTCAACCCTTCTGGTCTGTGCCACCCAGTAAAACTAGCTAGTCCCACTGACCTGTTTTTATTCCATAACCCTCCAGATCCCTCCCATCCATGTATTTATCCAATTTATTTTTAGAATTCCAGATTAAATCTGAATTCACTACATCAGATGGCAGCTCATTCTATACTCCTACTACTCTCTGAGTGGAAAATGTTTCCCTAATGTTCCCCTTATACCTCTCCCCTTTCAGACTAAAGCTAAGACATCTCGTATTTATCTCCCCAAATCTAAGTGGAAACATCTTACTGTTACGAGCCCAGAGGACCCCAAAACCCAGCAGCAATGGATATTCACAAAGACAAATGGTTTCTTAAACAAAATTTGCTTTTAATTAACTTTCAACATGAAAGTAGAATCACATTTTAACTTAACTCTATTTATTTACTTAACCTAACTTAACCCCCTTCTAATTCTAAGCGCACATGTATGTAATGTATGTGTAAGTTCAGAAAATTTCTTTGGTTCACATTCCAATCTCATTTCTCATTCCTCACTGATTGCAGGCAATTTTTATACTGTGCACGGAATTTAACATGTATAAAGTTCACCAGGCTTTGGTGCCAGAAAGGTAAATGGTTACTGCTCAGGAAGGTTCTTGTTGGTTTTCAGAGAGTGAGATGCATTGTTCCAGGACATCCACAACTGAGGTACTTCCATCAGTCACTTCAGTGTCTTGCTGAGAAAACTTGCCCCTTCAGGGTTCTCCAGATGATAACCTCTTTCTTTTAGGTCACCACAGAGTTCCTTTTTGTTTCTTTTATTTCAAGTGAAACATTAGACAGCCAGTCCTCTCCTCTTGAACCACAAGGGCTTTGACCAGGCCGTCTTCCAAATGGGGCTTTCCACAAGCTGGCCAGCTTGTCCTGTTCCAGTCCCTGCTTCTGTTACTGGCTGTAACACTGTAAAAGTGATCTCTCACTCTCTTTCTTTCACTCTCTCACTCTCTCACTCTCTCTCTTTCTCTCTTACTCTCTCACTCTCTCACTCTCTCTCTCTCAGAGAAAGCCTGTTTGACTCTCTCTGCTTGCAAAACCACATGACCCTCTTAGAACATCATCAGACAGTCTGCGGCTCCAACAAGCTCTTTCATCTGTTGCCTTTTGTAAATAACAATCCATTAGTGAAGACTCTTGCAAAAGCTGTGGAGCTGATATGTCTACCATGGGGCAGAGCTCCAGTATTTTAAATAAGATCTGTTTTAAAGTCTTTGTATGTGTGTATGTGACATACTCTATCAAACATTTGCCAATTTATCTCCCAAAAACATATCTATATACTCTGTCACAATACTCATGTCTATTCTGTCTAAACTCCTCATAGCCTTATAAATCTCTATCAAGTTTCACCTCATTCTTCTTCGCTCCAAGGAATAAATTCTGTTTAATCTTTCCCAGTAACCCAACTCCTGAAGACCCAGCAACATCTTAGTAAATCTCCGCTGCACTCTTTCAATCTTATTGATATATTTCCTGCTGCTGGGCACCCAGAATGCACACAATATTCTAAGTTTGGTCTAACCAATGACTTGAATAACTTCAACATAACATCCCGAGGAGTCACGTGATGGAGTAGTGGCCGGTCAGGGAACACCAGCCCTCTCCGGAAAAGTTTAAAAAAAATACACAAAACACAAAGGTACAAGAATAAAAATTAAAACAAAGGAAAAGTAAAGGTGGGAAGAAAATGGCAGCGAAGAAAGAAAAGTCGAAAGCAATGGGAAGAAGAGAAGAAGAAAGAACGTCGGAAGAAGAAGGTGAAGGCCTTACCTGTCCGAGGAGGCCCGCCGCAGAGAGAGAAGCCCACTCCCTAAGGACAGTGGAAGTCCCGAGCTCGGGACTACAAAAATGGCTCACGGAGCAAAGTAAAAGTGTGCAACCACGCATGTGTGAAGAGTCGCGCATGCGCGATGCGCATGAAAAAAAAAACACTGACAGGAGGGGGGAACAGCTGAGGAGTCGATCTCCACAGCTGAGAATGACAGCTACAACACAACAACAGGAAGAGAACATAGAAAACAACGAGAATAAGAAAGAAGAGAGTAAAAAGAAAACAAGGAAACAACAGATGACCAACCCAGAGGAAGAAGAAGAAGAACATAGAGAAATGGAAGAAGGGAAAGGCAAGACAATGGATATATTTTTTTAAATGAATATATAGAATCAGTAAAAGAATGGCAATTACAAGAATTTAGTGAAATAAAAAGAAGAATTAAAAGTGCAGAAGAAAAAATGAATAGAATAGAGATGGTAATGTCAGATATAGGAAAAAGAGTGGACAAGGTGGAAGAATGAGAAACAGCCATAGAAATGGAAGTAGAGGACTTAAAAGAGAAATTAGAAGAATCTAATAAAAAAGTTAAAGAGACACAAGAGCTGTTAGCTCAGAAGATAGATATAATGGAAAATTATAATAGAAGAAATAATATAAAGATAGTGGGCCTTAAGGAAGATGAAGAAGGCAAGAATATGAGAGAATTTATAAAAGATTGGATCCCCAGGGTCCTAGGAAGACCAGAATTACAGGAAGAAATGGAAATAGAAAGGGCACATAGAACATTAGCCCCTAAACCACAACCACAACAAAAACCAAGATCCATTTTAGTAAAATTCTTAAGATATACAACAAGAGAAAATATATTGGAGAAAGCAATAAAGAAAATAAGAGAAGACAAAAAGCCACTGGAATACAAAGGTCAAAATTTTTTTTTCTATCCAGACATAAGTTTTGAACTCCTGAAGAAGAGAAAGGAGTTTAATACAGCAAAAACGATTCTATGGAAAAAAGGATATAAATTTATGTTAAAGTACCCAGCGGTACTTAAAATAGTTATTTCAAGGCAGCAAAACAGACTATTCTCGGATCCGGAGGAAGCACGAAAATTTGCAGAACAACTACAAAACAGGCAGAGAGATGAAGACATGTAACGAGAGTAAAAATGACCACGAACTATATGTATGTGTGTATATGGGTATATATATGTATATATATATATATATAATAAGGGAAAGAAAGGGAAGAGAGGAAGTAAGGAGGGAATTAAAAGAGTGACCTTTGTGACATATGAAAAGTGAAATCTTTTCTGGGGGAGGCGGGGTGGGGGGAAATAGCGGTCACTGCAAAATCAGTTGACGCTTGCGAGTGAATTCGCAAATCCAAATGGAGAGGGGAGTTGTGGTTGCCCGACAAGGGATAAAGGGCAACTCAGAAAGGGGAGGGGATAATGGGGTTAAAGAAATTTTAGATAGGAGAATAAGGGAAATGTTTGATGTTTTAGAAATGTTGTCTTATAAAGTGTTCAAAACAAGAAAGCAGAAATGGATAAGAAGGAAAGGTGATGATGAGGAAACGGAAAGGAAAGATAAACAAAGTATGAAATGGCTACGTTGAACTATATGACTTTAAATATTAACGGAATACATAACCAAATCAAAAGGAAGAAACTGCTAAATTTACTGAAAAAAGAAAAAATTGATATAGCATTTGTGCAAGAAACACATTTAACTGAAATGGAGCACAAGAAATTAAAGAGAGATTGGATAGGACATGTAACAGCAGTGTCATATAATTCAAAAGCCAGAGGAGTAGCTATATTAATCAGTAAAAATGTACCAATTAAAATAGAAGAGGAAATAATAGATCCAGCAGGGAGATATGTAATGATAAAATGTCAGATATATTCGGAGTTTTGGAATTTACTCAATGTATATTCACCTAACGATTAAGATGAAAAATTTATGCAAGATATTTTTTTGAAGATAGCAGACACGCAAGGGAACTAATAGGAGGGGATTTCAACCTTAATTTGGATTCAAACATGGATAAAACTGGGAAAAAAAATTAATAGAAAGAACAAAGTAACCAAATTTATAATTAAATCGATGCAAGAAATGCAACTTTTGGATATATGGAGGAAACAACACCCAAAGGAAAAGGAATATTCGTATTATTCGGGTAGACATAAAACATACTCAAGAATAGACCTATTTTTGTTATCAGCTCGTATGCAAGATAGAGTAAGAAAAACAGAATATAAAGCTAGAATATTATCGGACCACTCACCCCTGATATTGACAATAGAGTTAGAGGACATCCCTCCAAGAATGTATAGATGGAGATTAAACTCCATGCTACTTAAAAGACAGGATTTTAGAGAATTCATTGAGAGACAAATTAAAATGTACTTTGAAATAAATACGGAATCAGTGAAAGATAAGTTTATACTATGGGATGCAATGAAAGCGTTCATTAGAGGGCAAAAAATAAGTTATGTAACCAAGATGAAGAAGGACTACAATCAGGAAACAGAGCAGTTGGAAAGGGAAATAGTAAATATAGAAAAAGAATTAGCAATGAAGGAAGATACAACTAAAAGAAGAGAATTGGCAGATAAAAAAATAAAATATGAAACACTACAAACATATAAGGTGGAGAAGAACATAATGAAGACAAAACA
This sequence comes from Narcine bancroftii, assembly GCF_036971445.1. Classification (NCBI taxonomy): domain Eukaryota; kingdom Metazoa; phylum Chordata; class Chondrichthyes; order Torpediniformes; family Narcinidae; genus Narcine; species Narcine bancroftii. The sequence goes on from NC_091469.1 coordinate 158,047,660, forward strand.
GAAATATTATGAACTAGGTGAAAAAACGCACAAAATCCTAGCATGGCAGCTTAAGACACAACAAGCTAAGAAAATGGTATTGACATCAAGGAAAAAAGACAAACAAATTACATATAATCCAAAGGAGATTAATGAAAACTTTAGAGAATTCTATGAACAATTATACCAAACTGAAAACGAAGGGAAAGAAGACAAAATAGATGAATTTTTAACTAAAATTGAACTACCAAAATTACAAATAGAGGAACAAAATAAATTAACAGAACCATTTGAAATAGTAGAAATACAAGAGATAATAAAAAAAACTACCAAATAATAAGACACCAGGAGAGGATGGATTCCCAAAAGAATTCTATAAAACATTTAAAGATTTATTAATTCCTCCCCTCCTGGAAGTAATCAACCAGATTGATAAAACACAAAGCTTACCAGATTCATGCAAAACAGCAATAATTACAGTAATACCAAAGACAGGGAAAGATCCACTCGTACCAGTGTCATATAGACCAATATCATTACTTAACACAGATTATAAGATAATATCTAAACTATTAGCAAACAGATTAGCAGAGTATGTACCTAAAATAGTAAATCTAGACCAAATTGGATTTATTAAAAAAAGACGAACAACAGACAATATTTGTAAATTTATTAATTTAATTCATGCAGTAGAAGGGAATAAAGCTCCAACAGTAGCAGTTGCTTTAGACGCAGAGAAGGCCTTTGACAGAGTAGAATGGAATTATTTATTCAAAGTATTACAAAAATTCAGTTTAACTTAAGCAGATCAACAAGGCAGTGATGCCCACTATCACCCTTATTGTTCGCGTTAGCTATGGAACCACTAGCAGAATTGATAAGAACAGAAAATAAAATAAAAGGGATAAAAATAAAAGACAAGGAATACAAAATCAATTTATTTGCAGATGACGTTATAGTATACTTAACAGAAGCAGAATTATCAATAAAAGAATTACATAAGAAATTGAAGGAATATGGAGAAGTGTCGGGTTACAAGATTAACGCAAATAAAAGTGAAGCAATGCAAATGAATAATGCGGATTTCACAAAGTTTAAGAAAGAATCGCCATTTAGATGGCAAACACAAGCAATGTGATACCTAGGTATACAACTAAATAAAAACCTCGACCATCTATATAAACTCAATTACCATCCATTAATGAAAAAATTACAAGATGACTTAGAGCATTGGAAAGACTTACCACTAACACTGATAGGAAGGATAAACTGTATTAAAATGAATATTTTCCCAAGGATACAATACCTATTTCAGTCATTACCAATACACCTAACAGAGAAATTCTTCAAGGAGTTAAAGAAAATAATAAGGAAATTTTTATGGAAAGGGGGGAAACCGAGGATAGCACTAGATAAATTAACAGAATGGTATAAACAAGGAGGCTTACAACTGCCAAACTTTAAAAATTATTATAGAGCCGCACAATTAAGATACCTATCAGATTTTTATCAAACAAGGGAAAAGCCAGATTGGACTAGATTAGAACTAGATAAAATAGGGGAGAAGATACTCGAACATATATTATATAAATGGGATGAAAAATTGGTATAACGTAGGAATTCTTCAGTATTACATAATCCGCTCAATATTTGGAAGAAGATTCATGTAGAAAGGAATAAAACAAATTACCAATTATCAAAACTAATACTGACGCAAAATCAGCTAATCCCTTTTACAATAGATAACCTTTCCTTTAGAGAATGGGAGAAAAAAGGGATCAAAAGAATAGAAAATTGCTTTTCAGGAAATAAATTATTATCCTTTGAACAAATATAATATAACTCATGATACAGTGTTGGCATACTACCAACTGAGATCCTACTTGAAGGACAAATTAGGAAGCAGTCTGAGGTTACCAGAGGGAAGTAATTTTGAATATGTGATTACAATCACAATGATAATCAAAAGATTTATAACAAATATGTATATTAAACTACAAGAAAAGGAGAATGAGGAAACAAATGGTAAAACTAAACAAAAATGGGAACAAGATTTAAACATAAAGATAAAGAAGGAAACATGGAAGAAGTTAGTTCTGGAACGATGAGAAATACAATAAATACGAGGTTACGTATGATACAATATAACTGGATACACAGGCTATACATTACACCTCAAAAGTTAAATAAATGGGACCCAACAGTATCTGACAGATGTTTTCGTTGTAAAAAAGAAATGGGAACAACAATTCATGCAATCTGGACGTGTGAGAAAGTAGAAAAATTTTGGGAAGATCTAAACCAAATATTAAATAAAATTACAGAAAACAATATACCAAAGAATCCAGAGATCTTCCTCCTAAGTAACATAAAAAACAAAGAATTTGGACTTGATTTGGATGGTGCACAAAAAAGATTTGTTAGGATAGCCCTACCTGTAGCAAAAAAATGTATTATGTCAGCCTGGAAATTAGAAGATAACTTGAGAATACAACAATGGTATGTAGAAATGAATAAATGTATTCCATTAGAAAAAATAACATATAATTTAAGAAATAATATTGCAATATTTGAACAAATATGGGAGCCTTACGTGAAACACAATAGAGAAAATCTACCGGGGTCATCTATCACCTAAAATAACGAAAGGAGAAGGAAATGAAAAGAATTGACTCAGTGGAATTTCTTGTTTATTTTTATTGAGTGACAACATTGTTTGACTGGTTTAATGTATCTTAGATTCTGTACTTTAAATGAATAGGAGGGGAGGTAGGGAGGGTGGGATGGGAAGAGGGAGGGGGGGAGAAAACAACACTGTATATATTTGAAAAGGAAAATGTATGTATCTTGATCAATGTGGTTTATGGTGTGAAAAATAAAAAGTTAAAAAAAAAACATAACATCACAACTTCTCTTTCAATACTTTGATTTATAAAGGCTAAGATGCCAAAAGCTTTCTTTACTCATGTGACACTACCTTCAGGGAACAATATATATTTCTTCCCAGATCTCTTTGCTCCTCAATGGTCCACCATTTACTGTGTATGTCCTACCCCAATTTGCTCTTAGTGCAACACCTCACACTTATCTGCATTAAATTCCATCAACCATTTACTGGACCAATTTCCCAGGTCATTGATGAGATCCTCCCTCATTCTTCTGAACTCCAATGAGTACAATCCAGGAGGCTTCAGACGTTTGTTAAATGAAAACCCTTTCACTTCGGGGGTCGTCCTTGTATATCTCTTCTGGTTTCCTCTTCAATACCAACACCCACTTCTTTAGATATGGAAATCCCAAACTTCTCACAATACTCCACGTATTGATCATGACCAATGCCCTACAAAGCCTCAATGTCACATTCCTGCTTTTATATCCTATCCCTTTTGAAATGAATGCTAGCATTCGACTTGCCTTCCTATGTAAGCTGGCATTCAGGGGGTCTTGCACGACGACCGTAAAGTTCTGCTGCAGCTCTGATGTCTGACCTCACTGCTTGATTAGAAAAGAGAATATGTCTTTATTCCTTCCACCAACATGATCGTGACCTTCTTATCGCTGTACATCATCTGCCACTTCCTTACCCACTCTTCTAACATAGAAACATAGAAACATAGAAGATAGGAGCAGGTCATTCGACCCTTCGAGCCTGCTCCGCCATTCAACGAGATCATGGCTGACCTTAAAGTTCAGTACCCCGTCCCCGCCTTCTCTCCGTAACCTTTAATACCCTTATACTGAAGAAATAGATCTAATTCCCTCTTAAATATATTTAATGAACCTGCCTCTACTGCCCTCTGTGGCAATGAATTCCACAGATTCACCACCCTCTGGGTCAAGAAATTCCTCCTCATCTCGGTCCTAAATGGTTTGCCTATTATCCTCAAACCATAGCCCTGGGTTCTGGATTTTCCCATCCTTGGAAACATCCCATCTGCATCCATTCTGTCCAGTCCTGCCAGAATTTTATACGTCTCTATGAGATCCCCTCTCAATCTTCTAAACTCCAGCGAATACAATCCCAATTTGCGCAATCTTTCCTCCTAAGTCATTCCTGCCATTCCAGGTATCAGCCTGGTGAATCGCCTCTGCACTCCCTCCATTGCAAGAACATCCTTCCTTATATAAGGTGACCAAAACTGCACACAATACTCCAGGTGGGGTCTCATCAAGGCCCTGTACAGCTGCAGTAAGGTATCCTTGTTCCTAGACTCAAACCCTCTTGATATGAAGGCCAACATACCATTTGCCTTTTTAACCGCCTGCTGTACCTGCATGCTCGCCTTCAGAGACTGGTGTACAAGTACCCCTAGGTCTCTCTGCACTTCCCCATCTCTTAATCTATTGCCATTCAAATAGTAATCTGCCCTCCGGTTTGTATTATCAAAGTGGATAACCTCACATTTATCCACATTGTAGTGCATTTGCCATGTATATGCCCAGTCCCTCAATTTATCCAAATCACACTGGAGCTTCCTAACCCCCTCTTCCGTGCACACAACCCCTCCTAGCTTAGTGTCGTCTGCAAATTTGGAGATATTCCATCCAATCCCCTCATCCAGATCATTAATGTAAATTGTGAACAGCTGGGGTCCCAGTACAGATCCCTGTGGCACCCCACTGGTCACCGCCTGCCACTCAGAAAACAAGCCATTTATCCCAACTCTCTGTCTTCTACCTGCCAGCCAGTTCTCAATCCACATCAATACTTTGCCCCCAATCCCATGAGCCTTCATTTTGTAAGCCAGTCGTTTATGCGGGACCTTATCGAAGGCCTTTTGGAAGTCCAGGTACACCACATCCACTGGCTCTCCCCCATCTATTTTACCTGTCACCATCTCAAAGAATTCCAATAGATTTGTCAAGCACGATTTACCTTTTGTAAATCCATGTTGACTCCGTCCGATCCCTTCTCTGCTAGTCATGTGTTCCGATATTACATCCTTAATAATGGATTCCATCATTTTGCCCACTACTGATGTAAGCCTCACCGGCCTATAATTCCCCACTTTTTCTCTAACCCCTTTTTAATAGTGGGGTAACATTAGCTACCCTCCAATCCATGGGTACTGATCCTGAGTCTATCGAGTTCTGGAAAATAATTCTTAAAGCATCTGCTATCTGAATGGCCACTTCCTTGAGTACCCTAGGATGTAGATTATCAGGCCCTTGGGATTTATCTGCCTTCAATCCCATCAATTTCCCCAAAACCATGTCCTTAGAGATACTGATTTCTTTCAGTTCCTCCCTTGCATTAGTCTCTATGTTTCCCAACATCGTTGGGAGGTTATTTGTATCCTCTCTTGTAAAAACTGAACTAAAGTAGGAATTTAATTGGTCTGCCATTTCCTTATTCCCCATTATATATTCCCCTGATTCCGACTGCAAGGGACCTACTCTGGATTTCACCAATCTTTTCCTCTTGACATATTTATAAAAGCTTTTGCAGTCGGTTTTTATATTTGCTGCGAGCTTACTTTCGTAATTTATTTTTGCTCTCTTGATTAATCCCTTTGACCTCCTTTGGTGCATCTTGAACTGTCCAGTCTTCGGTTGTGGTACTTTTTTTGGCCAATTGATATACTCTCTCTTAGGACCTAATGCTGTCTCTAATTTCCCTTGTTATCCACGGTTGAGTCACCTTTTTTGGTTTATTTTTATGCCAAACCGGTAGAAACGATTTTTGCAATTTCTCCATTAGATCTGTGAATGCTTTCCATTGTCTATCCACAGTCAACTCCCCCATAAACACCACCCAATTAATCTTACTCAACTCCCGTCTCATACCATCATAATTCCCTTTATTTAAATTCAGGACCTTAGTCTCGGGTTTAATTTCATCACTCTCCATGTCGAGTGAGAATTCGATCATATTGTGATCGCTCCGACCCAAAGGGCCTCGCACAACAAGATTGTTGATTAGTCCCTTATCATTGCATAATACCCAGTCTAAAATGGCCTGCTCCCGAGTTGGTTCCTTGACATATTGGTCTAGATAACCGTCCCGTAAACATTCAAGGAATTCCTCCTCCTCAGTATTTTTACCAATTTGACTAGTCCAATCTATATGCAAATTAAAGTCTCCCATGTTGACAGCTGTTCCCTTATTGCAAGCTTTTCTAATTTCTCTTTTAGTGCCTTCCCTCACCTCTACACTACTATTTGGAGGCCTATATACCACCCCCACTAACGTTTTCCGCCCCTTGCTATTCCTCAGTTCTACCCATATAGATTCCGCATCTTCCGAGGTGATATCCTTTCTGTCAATCGTGTCGGTCCCTTCTCTCACCATCAATACTAACCCACCCCCTTTTCTTTCTTGCCGACCCCTCCTAAGTATCGTATACCCCGGGAAGTTAAGTTCCCAGGCTTGCCCACCCTGCAGCCATGTTTCTGTAATCCCAATCAAATCATATTTGTTTGTCTCAATTTCCACAGCTAATTCATCAACCTTGTTCCGAATGCTTCTTGCATTAAGATATAAAGCCTTCAGATTTGCTTTTTTCACCCTCCTTGCTCTTTCTGATTTTTTACTTTCGCTGCCTAACCTAACTTTTCCTCTTTTATCTTTCCTGTCCTTTGCCCTATCATACAGGTTCCCACCCCCCTGCCAAATTAGTTTAAACCGCACCCGATGGTTGTACCAAACCTACCTGCCAATATATTGACCCCTTTTGGGTTTAGGTGTAACCCATCCTTCTTGTAGAGGTCATGCCTTCCCCAAAAGAGATCCCAATGATCCAATAAGCCAAAACCCTGTCCTTTACACCAGCCCCTCAGCCACACATTCATTTTTCTTAACCTTCCATTTTTGTCCTCAGCTGCACTTGGCACAGGTAGCAAACCAGAGATCACCACCCTGGCTGTCCTGTTTCTTAGTTTCTGTCCTAGCTCTCTGTAATCCTTTTTCAGTACTTCCTCCTCCTTTTTATCTATGTCATTGGTACCCACATGTACCAAGACATCAGGCTGTTCACCTTCCCCTTTTAGAATACCCTGGACCCGATTTGAGATATCCCACACCCTTGCACCAGGGAGGCAGCACACCATGCGAGCACATCTATCTGGCTCACAGAATCTCCTGTCTGTATTTCTGACAATGGAGTCCCCAATGACCACTGCATTCCTCTTTACCTTTTGGTCCACCATGCCAGGCTCAGTGCCAGCGACCTGGTCACTGCTGCCAGCTTCTGTCAGGTCATCTCCCTCAACAGCATCCAACAAAATATACCTGTCACTGAGAGGGATAGTCACAGGTGTGCTCTCCATTTTCCTGGTATTTTTCTTCCTTCCCCCGACAGTTACCCCCTTACCTGACACATCTGGTCTTGGGGTAACTATGTCCCTGGAAGTTGAATCTATCAGCTCCTCACTCTCCCTTACCAGCCGTAGGTCCTCAAAATTCTTGTAGGTTTGCAGAGAGAGATTTGTTGTTCCAGGATTTCCACATCTGAGGTACCACCATTAGTCACCTCAAGGTCTCGCTGATGAAACTTGCCCCATCAGGGTTCTCCAGTTCTTTCAGGCTACCACAGAGTTCCTTTCTGTTCTGCTTATTCCAAGAGAAACATCAGACAGATTGCACTTCCAGCCATCTGCCACTCTGGAGCTTCTGTTTCAGTTCCAACAAGCTTCTCCTGGCTTGTTACCACTTTCTGTGTCTCATACACAAAGACTCCCTTCTGCATCTCTCTCTTACTGAGATTCAAACTGCCAGCCACATGTCCTTCTCTCTCTCACTTGCAAAACCCCCAACCTTTTCCGGCAAACAATAGGAGTTAGTCTTCTGCTCCCATCTGTTGTTTTAGGTAAACAAATGTATCAAGGAGTCAGCACTTTGCAGAGAGGTCAAAAGCCTTGCAAAAATGTCCATGGCTCTTCCAAGACAATAGCCTATTCATTTCATGACATCATTTCAATTAGCACTTACTTGTGAAATGTCCATAGTTTCTGTACAGTCACTGAATATGAATTCTTCAGTATTTCAAATAAGATGTTTTAAAGTGTGTGTATGTATGTAACCTCTAATTTTACCAATTTATCTCTCAAAAACATTCCCAAATATTCCATCACAACTGCTTGAACTGCTGAGTTTCTCCAGCGTCATGTTTTTTACCTTAGCACTCACCTGATGTTAAAACCAGGCCCATCAACACATAATAAAACCTGGCTACGCCCGAGGATTGAGTAGGAAAACCTCCTACCTGTTCCAATGTTCTTCTACCATTGTTCTAATATTTATTTTCGCTCCCCCTCACCCCCTGCAGGGTTTTCCACCGACGGCTGGACTATGTCTGGTGCTGATGAGGATATCAGCAGTTGAAGGAGCTTCTGTTGTGTTGCCATTTGCTTTTACCCACCCGCCCAAAGCGTGGACCCTCGCCGGTACCGTGATGTGGTACAGGAGCAAACCAGGAGCTGATCAACTTTTGTTTAACTGTACGTACCCCGACTTTGGTTGATCCCGATGCGAACAAGCCACCCCAGAGACCGGAGGGGTTCAGTTCATATTCGTGGGGAACCTGAGCTGGAGAGATGCCTCAGTCATGGTAAATCATCTGCGCCGGGAGGATGAAGCTCAGTATTTGTGCAGCTTGAAGCTAAACATTGGTGTCTTTCCATCTGTGGTTGAAACGAAACTGATGGTAAGAGGTGAGGAACAATGTTCAGAGTTGCAGCTGCCCAGAGCACGTGGACCACCTTCTCCACCACTCCCCGCCCGTCCAAAGCCTAGCCTAAGCGTTTTGGGGTAATGCACCCAGGTTCCTAACCCTGATCCCTCTCCAGTGAATGCCGCTGGACAGTTTTCTCCAGGAAGTGAATGAGATTCTGCTCCCAATTGTACTGACATCCCAGTCAATAGCCCACATCCCACTAAATTGGCCATGCAATGTCCCAGAATAGGAATGGGGGGAGGGGGGTTTAGCTTTTCACACCTGACCACTCCTAACTGGGACACTGAATGCTTAAGACTTGCAAGGAGTCATCCCTAGAGTTGGGACTGCCCTACTTTCTACCAGTGACGTTATGACGCATCAAGCGACGGTGGATCTGCACTAAACCCTGATCAATGTATCTTATATTTGAACAAAATAAATCATGTCTAATTACAACATCGTTAAGCTTTATGTACAGCCCAGTATGAGCCCATCAGCCCCTGTTGTTGATGTGCCGACCTATATAAACCTTTATAAAGGGACCGTGGGAAAGTGCTAACAATCAATAGTAATAGTGGACCATATTTAAACAGCGTAGGAAAATTTGTAGCGCTATAGCACACAATTTACAAATACCATGGGAAAAAGCAGTGGCGGACCTGTCCTCCCAGAATTCACTGCTGTATGCCCAGCTGCATGCATGGAGCATTCATAGAGGGGTTTCTCTGCCATGCCACCAATTTTCCCACACTGTTTAAAAATTGTCCGCCATGAAGAGAGCCGCATTGAAGAAGTTCAGTGCTCGACGTCTTAAAATTCGATAAATCTGACCACCCTGATCAAGTGAATCTTACATGCTCAAGGGAAAAAATTGCAGGAGACCCGTCAGAGACATTCACCGTGCTATTGGGCAAGGGTAAGATGCCAGAGACTGGAGGGAGGTAAATGCTTAGTTTCAGAAATGCTGCAAGGACCAGCCAGAGAACGAGAGACAGTCGATCTTCGCATCAGTCATGAGTACCTTACTGGAGGCGCCTGTGAGATTCAGGATCTACTTGCATTTGAAAAGCTTGGTCAATAATTTCACAACAGTTTGATTGAGTTTCTTTTTCCCCTGAAGAGGTGACCAAGAACAGTACTGAGGACAGGGCGGTAAATATGAGGGGTTTACAAATTTGATTGTAACATGACTTTAACCTGACAAGTTGGGTGCTTTTCCACCCGTGTACAGGCCAATTAGTGGGTAGAATTTAAACAAAACTTCACAGGTCAACAATCCACCTCGGAGGTGGATTGTTGACCTGTGTATGAACACCATTTAGCTGCTGCTGGGTCAATCTGCAAGCGATCGATGGCTACCTGACGTCAGCACCTGCGTGAAGTGGTCATTTTCCTTACCCATAATACGATACGATGCCTTTATTGTCATTTAAGACCAGACTGTAAACAGTGGTAAACCAAATAAAATTCCTCTATACTGTAATGCTACCTTTTCTTCTTTGGCTTGGCTTCGCGGACAAATATTTATGGAGGGGTAATGTCCACGTCAGCTGCAGGCTCGTTGGTGGCTGACAAGTCTGATGCGGGACAGGCAGACACGGTTGCAAGGGAAAATTGGTTGGTTGGGGTTGGGTGTTGGGTTTTTCCTCCTTTGTCTTTTGTCAGTGAGGTGGGCTCTGCGGTCTTCTTCAAAAGAGGTTGCTGCCCGCCAAACTGTGAGGCGCCAAGATGCACGGTTTGAGGCGATATCACCCCACTGGCGGTGGGCAATGTGGCACATCACAAGATTATACAAAAACAACATAGACAACGCAAGACTACATCATTCCTACATCAGACAACACTATAAAAAATGACACAACACTGGAACACTCCTACCAGAGCGGTTCCAGCAGCATGAGGGATTATGGGTAAGAAGGACAGTCATGGCTCCTGCCCCAGCTCCGTTCCCCGCTGGCCTTACAGTGTTTGCCGGCCAGACTGGCAATGTTTTTCTCCCCCCCACCCCACCCCCCCAGCCTCGACCCCATTTTCCCAGTCCCAACAGTGCCCCTTCCCCTCCGCCCCTCCCCAATTCCACGCCCACCCTGGCCACTGACCTTTCGGAGGCAAGCACATCACTCACCGAGTCACCGAAGGAGCGGGAGTGCCCTTAAATAGCCCAGTTGACCAGGCAATTTAGGGTCCAGTGTGTAAGGGGCTGCAGGGACCCACTACACGGGTAGAATACACGGGTTTTGAGCAGCCCGTTTGTAAACGCCTATTGTCTACATGATATCTACATGAGGTGTTAAGATAATGAAAGGGATAGATAGAGTTGATATGGAAAGGCTTTTCCCATTGAGAGTAGGAGAGATGGATATAAGAGTTCATGGGTTGAGAGTTGACGGGCAAAGGTTTAGGAGTTACATGAGGGGGAACTTCTTTACTCAGAGAGGGGTTACTGTGTGGAATGGGCTTCCGGGAAAAGTGGTGGAGGCAGGGTCAATTTCGTCATTTAAGAAAGAGTTGGATAAGTATATGGATGGGAGGGGGATGGAGGAATATGGGCGGAGTGCTGGTAAATGGGATTGGAGGAGGGTACTTGGATCAGTGTGGACTAGATGGGCCGTGATGGCCTGTTTCCATGCTGTAATTGTTATATGGTTATATGTTCTTTGAGGAAGCCGGCATGGACGGGTGGTCCTAAATATCAGAAGTACACTATTGCAAATCAATGTTACTTTATTTACAACCTGGTAGAAGCTGATTCCAGCCTCTGCCGAATTAGACACCATCAACGTGCCAATCCTTACATTTTTGAAAGGTGAGATGATACGGGTGGACACCGTGTAGATCACAGGGAGAAGATGTATACCCTTTACAGGCAGCGCTGGATTTGAACAGGGGTCGCTGGTGCTGTAATAGCAATGGGTTCACTGTGGTGCCCGATAGTTGGCATGAAAATTGATGAGAAGGTTATCTAAGATTTCAGTAGGATTGAGTTGAACAGGACAAATCGGCCAAGCAATAGCAGATGTAATCTCAGCAGTGAAAGATGTTGTACTTTGGTAGTCAACCCAAGGCAGGACATACTTGGAGAATGGTGTTCTGCTGAACAGAAGCTTGGGCGTTCATTGGCTTGTAATGAAGTATTCTACTATAAATGTCATTTGTGGAATCGCTGTACACGTTGTCGAGTTGATGTATACGAGGGGAAGTTGATGTACCCGCTGTGGAGTCTAGACTGACACCTCCAGGGTTGCAAGCATCATGGCTTCTGTTACGTGGATAGAAAGTGATGTCATCAGTGATGCCATCAGCCCAGATAAAAACCTGTGTTGGATGCAGGTCAATTTCCCAAGTTTTCCACAGCACGTCCAGCATTTTGGGAGTCAGTTCACTTGCTGGTAAATGGGTCACCACAGGCTTATTCTTCCATGATAACGAGGGTATGTTCAGATTGTCCGCCTTCAACAGTCAGGAACAACTCTGTGGCAACTTCACAAGACTGCACTTAAGAATATTGCATCCCTATGCTGGCCACATGCGCCTGTACAAGATGTATAATTAACCTGGAATGTGTCGGCAGAAAAGGAAGCAGACAATGTTTCTCAGTCTGGTGGGGTTGATTATGAGGAGACGTGCAAAAAGGCAGGGGATTTCTCTGTGGATCTTTTAAGGTGGGGGACCTGAAATCATGAGGGGCCTGAATTTCATCAGTGGTCACAGTCGTTCTTACGGACTGATAGAATCTCCAACTAAAGGGCAGTGGCTTTAAGTGAGAATTTGAAATGGCAGCGAGGAGACAGTTCACACAGAGAGCCGTGGGATGATGGAACGACAATGTAAGAGACAGAAGGAGAGGCGGGGACAACTGTAATTCTGAAAATGCATTCAGACAGTCACATGGGCAGCAAGGGTTTCGTGAAATAATGGTCACGTCGAACTGGGTAGACAAAACGGTGGGACAAAAGGCATATTTATGTTCTGTAGAACATGATGATTCGCCGTGACCATAAATAAGAGAGGAGATCTCTGAGGAGAAGAGTGCCAGTCACCTGGGTAGGCGAACACATCACCACCCAAAGCCCCCACCCCGTTCAATACGCTGCGGCATACATTGAATAATCTCACTGGTGGACAGAGGCGGGATGTAGAGAGACACAGGTCATTGTCACCCCTCCCCCCTCTCCCATACTATGGGACAGGGTCAAGAGAGTGCCCCAATGTCAGAAATGCTCTGCCCTGTGCAGTGATCCTGGTTTGGGGACTATTGTTGAATCTATCCTGTGCACATCCTAACCCACCTTCCCGGGATCTTCCATGTTATTTTCCCGAAGGGCAACGTCACTATCTAATGCACCGGGAGGAGACTGGATCTAGTCAATTCATTCATTAAATGCTGATCCATTTTGGTGTCTGTCCTTCCCTCAGCTCATGACCACAGGGCATCAATGGTGACTGGGGCAGAGGGAGCATCAGCCACCTTACCCTGTATCTTCTCACAGTCTCCATTTTACACCATACACACGGTCACCTGGATGATGAAGGATCCCTACCGACACGTCGTTACATTCAGGCACCAATCTAATGGATCGTGGGCGGCAGAAAGCGGTGCAACTCGGTACGAGCTCGTTGGGGACCCCGAACAGGGAAATGCCTCAACCCGGATAAACCAGCTGAGTGTGCGAGACAGTCACGGCTACCTGTGCCTGGTGGAGTCCCAGAAACCAGATGATGTCCCTCATCCATTGGAAATGTATCCTTTTGTGCAGCCCCCATTTATCCATCTGTCCCAGAGAGAGGTTCAGCTGCAGCTCAACCCCGGTAAGAAACCATTGTCACATTCTCCAGGGTCAGGTGAGGGGCGGAGGGAGGGGAGCTGGTGCGGGATTCCCCATCTCTCAGCATGATCAGACCCCTCTCTGAGGGGTTAGGTGTCCATTCCGGAGACACCGAAGTTTGACCTCAGTTACCACATGGATTGCAACCACCCGCAATCTGGCAGAACAGCACCTCCTCCTCTGCTGGGCGGCCTCCAACCGGATGGCATTAACCTCAACTTCTCTGGCTTCTGATAACCCCCCCTCTCCCACTTCTTCTCTAGGAGCCTCCCCCCGTGGAGGAAAATCTGAAAACAAAGGGTTAAGGGTTCGCCCATAAGTTGCAAACTGCTTAAGTGGAGGCAGGGAACCTCAAGGTTGTGATTTATCTGCAGACACGATAAGCTTTGGAATTCTGTGAAACAATGATTAAATTATTACCAAATGACATTGATAAACTATTGTCAGGTTGACCGCAACAGGAAGCTCACATGCAGGAATGCACTGCCATTTATTGTATATAAACTCTGTTAAAACTGGCTGTGGTCAGAGCAAGCTCAGCTGGGTGCTGGGCCTGCTTTCCAAGATATGCTGCCAATTAAACTCTTCCGAAGCGTTACCCTGGCGTCAGTAGTTAATCCTTTCTCCGCCACACCCCCACGCCAGCTCTGTCTCTCTCCTTTTTCTCTCCTCCCTTTGCACAAAGTCAATTCTCACCTCTCCATTTATCGTATCAAATAAACTCTTTGTGTTGGTCTGGATTCCTCCCCCAGCCGGCACCATCTCTATTCTGAGATTTCCTGATTTTTTTTTGCTTATACCTTGAAGAAAGGTTCAGTCCCAAATTGTTGGCAATGTATCATTATCTCCTATATGATGCTGCAAGACTGGCTGAGCTCCTCTGGTATTTCAGTGTGTTTGTTTAACTCTGCAGAGTTTTGTTTCACGTGGAGTACAGTATGGAGGGGTTGATGAAATGTTTAGAGTTAATTTATTCAGTGCACCTGATCCATCTAACTACACTATGTACCTTTGGATCGTGAGGAAAACCCGGGAAGGAATTGTGCAGGCCACGGGGAGAACGTGCAAACTCCTTGAAGACAGCGGCCAACTCATAACAGCGCAGCGACAACCGTGTCACCCTGTTCAACCAAGTTCCCAAGCGCCCCTTCAAGCCACCCATGCATCCATTTTAAGATGTTATGTCAGGTGTAAAACCAGAACATTTTGGATAAGTAGAGTGAAGCAAGATCAGTGAAGATGAATGAAAGGGCAGTTGCCTAGTTACTGGTGTTACAGAGTCCAGAGGACCCCAAAACCCAGCAGCAATAGATATGCACCACAAAAAGGGTTTCTTAAATAAAAGTTGCTTTTAATTATCTTTGAATGTGAAAATAGAATCAAACTTTAACTTATTACTATCAACATACTTAACTTACTTAACCCCCCCCCCCCCCTAATTCTAAGCACAGGTGTGTGTAATGTGTATATAAGTGTAGAAAAGTTATTTGGTTCACAGTCCAATCTCACTGGTTGCAGGCAATTCTTGTACTGTGCACAGAAGTTAGTATTAATAAAGTTCACAAGGCTCTGGCAAACAGTTACCATTCAGGAGGGTTCTTGTTGGTTTTCAGAGAGAGATTCCTCTTCCAGGACATCCGCAACTGATTCCTTCTCAAACGAAACTTGCCCCCTTCAGGGTTCTCCAGATGATCCTCCTTCTTTCAGGTCACCTTTCAGAGAGCCAGCCTTCTCCTTTGACCAGACAGTCTTCCAAAAGTTTGCCAGCTTTGTCCTTCTGGAACTGATTTCTGTCTGTCTGTCTGTCTCTCTCTCTCTCTCTCTCTGACTGCAAAGATCACATGGTCTCCCAGACAAGCTGTATGCTGATACTTTGTTGTTCTTTTGCAAAAAGCACTCTGCAATTATCCTGCAAAAATTCTGTGTTTTACAATGTGTGTGTGCAACCTGCTCTCACAATTCCTCCCAAACCACCTCTAAATACTCTGTCACAATTCATTCACAGGTTCCAGAACGGCAGGTTGATTGAGATTGAGATGTGAGAGAGTAGAGCAGACATCTCTGAAACACGTAGATTCCCAGAAGGCTTGAGAGGGACAATGCAGGGAGCATGCCTGGCAGGCTGATGAGTCCAGGAGCAAGGTCCTAGTTATATGTGTTGACCATGAAGCACTGAAATAAGGAGGAATGACTGCTCTGAGGACAGTGAACCTTTGGAATTTTCCGAAGTCTGTGTGAGTTCATCCAAAACAGAAATATGAACCCACTTTACTGACCTGAACCCGGAATTACATTCCTCTCTCCAAAGAAGCCACCTGATTCACACAAGCAGTTACATTTGTTATTGTCCCACTGCTGACTGCTATTTTTGTCACAGAGTCTGCATTTACATTAAACAATCGCTGTCAATATTACTGGATGTATCGTTTGGCAACACCTCTGCGCTGGGTGGGTCACGTCTCCAGAATGGAGGACTATCGCCTTCCCAAGATCGTGTTCTCTGTCAAGCTCTCCACTGGCCACCAAGACAGAGGTGCACCAAAGAAGAGGTACAAGGACTGCCTAAAGAAATCTCTTGTTGCCTGCCACATTGACCACCACCAGTGGGATGATATCGCCTCCAATTGTGCATCTTGGCGCCTCACAGTTCAGCGGGCAGCAACCTCCTTTGAAGAAGACTGCAGAGCCCACCTCACTGACAAAAGACAAAGGAGGAAAAACCCAACACCCAACCCCAACCCACCAATTTTCCCTTGCAACCGCTGCAACCGTGCCTGCCTGTCCTGCATCGGACTTGTCAGTCACCAACGAGCCTACAGCAGACACGGACACACCCCTTCATAAATCTTTGTCCACGAAGCCAAGCCAAAGATGGCACCAGTGATTGGTGTTGGGCTCCGAATCCCGCACGGTCTGTAGGGAGGTTGTATGCTCTCCCCCGTGTCTGCGTGGGTTTTCCCTGGGGGCTCCGGTTTCCTCCCGCCATTTGGAACGTACTGGGGATATAGGTTAATTGGGCGGCACGGACTCGTGGACTGAAATGGCCTGAACCATGCTGCATGTCCAAATTTAAATGTAAATGAACCATTCAGTACCTGACCCAATGGTAGTGATATGGGACAGAATTACCCTTGCTTGTAAATGATCACAGAATTGACTCCATGCTGTCAAGGTTTTATTTCCTAACCCTGGCTTCATTGTGTTGCTTGTAAACTCCCCTCACTTATTCCTTTACGCACGCTTTACCCTCCTCAGATCCTTCGGATAGTTCCAATGCCTCCACACCTACAGATTTTGTTCAGTTTGCATTATTGATCTCTTCCCTTCGCCCGAGGCTCATTTGGACCTCTCTCATTTTCTCTCAGCTGCAGAGCTTTTCGTCATCATGATCTTGTGTCTTCCACTTGGATTGAAAATTCTTGCTCTTCTAACAATGTGCATCGTTCTGTACACTAGCAAACTCGGGTATGTACGATTGCTGAAGACACTTGTCTTTTAGCGCTTGAAACTCAACCTGTGTATCGAGTGATCGAGTCATTGCATCCCACAGCGTGGAACAGAGTCACAGTCCCAGCTCATCTGCACCAAGCAACATGACCTCCTTCTTTCTTCCCAGTTATTCCCATTAGGGTCATACCCCTCCACTGCTTTAATCCTTGGAAGGGTTTCTTTAATGAAGCTAACGCACCTGCCTTCACCACATTAGCAGCTCGTACCATATGCCCAACACCTTTTGAGTGATGATGTAGAGTCACGGAACAGACTTGATGGGCCTAGCGGCCTGTTCCTGTTCCTTTATCTTGTGATCTAACGTCCCTTCTAAATCCCACCTCCTCACCTTATATTTATACAAGATTCTCCTACTCAAGCAGGCTGATATTATCCGTACCCCTCATGATTTTATAGATCTCAATAAAATCCCCTCTCAACCTCCTCTCCTCGATGGCAAACAGGCCTAGTTTTTCCAGTCTCTCATGCTAGCCCTAATTCTATTATAAAATTGGTAAGCATCTTGTGGTGATATGTTTACGCCAATGTATATTAGGTGGGGGGATCTAGTGGAGTTGTTTGAGTGAACCGGCGTGGACTTGAAGGGACGAGATGGCCTGTTTCCATGCCATAAACTGATATCTGGTTAGTTTTCATTGCCTGTTGTATATAGAGTTGGCCTGCCCACAGATGACTGATATCCTATGACTGATATCCTGTGGTCCTGGGTCATAAAGATCGAGCCACCTCTCCCCTGTTGCCATTCCCATTCCTGGATCTGGGCCGGCAAAGTTCTTCTGCGTATTAAAGCCTATCGTTTCTGCAACCTAGTTTTTGTGGTTACTGGTGGTGCCTTATAGTCTTCTATTTCCTTTCCAAATTTTAACTGTCTCTCCTAAACTGCGCACAGTATTCTCAGGGTGGCCTCACCTTCGACACAGGTGCCCTGGACGATGCAGGCAAGCGTCCCAAGATTTCTCCTCAGAACCCAGTCCCTCTGAGCTGCCATCTTTAAAGAGCTATGTACTTGCATCACTGCGTCCCTCCGCTTCATCACACTCTTGAAGCCCCTCTCATTAACAGAAAAAAATACTCTGGATCGGTTCGATTTACCCAAATGCAGCACCTCGTGTTTCTCTGAGTTGAATTGCATGTACAATTCCTGAACGCAGTTCCTCATCTGGTTTATCCCATTGTAAACCCAGATGACCTCTTCACTGTCCAATGTAGAGCAGTTCTCCCTGACATCGGCAAACTTGGACAGACATCCTTGTCCAAGTTAATTATCTATATTAAACAAGAGCAAGGGTTATAATACTGAACCCTGAACCACCCCAATGGTCAGGGACCTCCCGTCTGAAAAACCTTCCTCTACATCAACTCTCTGACTCCTATCACTGAACTCATTGTGTTATCCAGTTGGCTTGTTGGCCTCCTACCTTGTGCATCCGAAGGTCCCAGAGCAACCAACATTGTGGGACCTTAACGAACATTCCATTTATATAACATCAATGTCTTGAAATGCTTTGTCACCTTTTCAGATTTTTTAAATCAAAAATTACACTATTTACCTCCACAATTCCTTACTGGCTCTCCCAAATCTCACCGTCCTTTCAAATGTTTGTGGATTCGATCTCTCACAATCATCTCCCGTGTTTCCAGACCACTGAAGTCAGACCAACAGATTTGGTGTTAACCAAATTATCATTGCAGCCCATTTTTAAATAGGACACCATATTTGTATTCTCCAGTCCCTTGGAACTTCTATCCTCAGTGATGAGTTAAAAAAATCTATCAGGGCCCCAACAATTGTCTTCCAAATTTCTGCTATTGCAAGAGCTAAGCTGTCGAAGGCCATCAGGGAAGCAAAGCGTGCTCATGCTAGCATATAAATAGTCACTTCCTGGACCGCAAGGAGATGGGACTGGTGGAAGGGCATCACCAAACACAAGATCACACCATCTGCCTGTGCTAGCAATGCCTCCCTCACAGATGGACTGAACGACTTCTATGTGCATTTTGAGGCAAAAGCGACATTGCACAAAGAAGATGATCTTTCCCCCAAACAATCAGGTGCTGGGTCTGACAGGAGGAATAAGCTAAGCAAAGTTAACCCGTGGAAAGCTGCTGGGCGCAGATAACATCCCTGGCAGAGTGCTCAGGGGATGTGTGGCTCAGCTAACAGATATTCTCACTGGCATCTTTAACATCTCCCTGAGAAACGCCTTACCTCAAAGCTGCCACTATCGTCCCTGTGCTGAAGAAATTGTCTGTGTCCTGCCTCAGTGATTACCGCCCTGTCGCACTCACGTCGATTGTCATGAAGAGCTTTGAGAAGCTCGTCATGGGGCACATCAAGCTCCTGCTGCCCCTGGCACTAGACCCCTTGCAGTTTGCATACGGATCCAACCGCTCCACGGATGATGCCATCACCACTGGCCTCTATCTAGCCCTCACCCACCTGAAAAATAATGATTCGTATGTTCGGATGCTGTTTATTGACTACAGTTTAGCATTCAACATGATCATACCCCAGTCCCTGATAAGGAAGTTGGGTCTGCTGGGTCTAATCACCTCCCTCTGCAATTGGATTCTTGACTTTTTGTTGGGGAGATCTCAGGCAGTCCGGATCGGAAGGAGCATCTCCAAGACCATCACACTGAGCATGAGGGAGCCCCCCCCCCCCCAGGGATGCGTCCTTAGCCCACTTCTGTTCACTCTGCTGACCCGTGACTGTGCAGCCAAACACAGCTCCAACCACATCATTAAGTTCGCTGACGATACGACCGTGGTGGGCCTGAGGAGTCAGCCTACAGAGATGAGGTGCAGTCGCTCACTGACTGGTGCAGAGTCAACAACCTGCATCTGAACATTAATAAAACAAAAGAGACGGTTGTTGACTTCAGGAGACCCCGGGGGGTCCACACTCTGTTGACCATTGACGGCTCAACCATTGAGGCCATCAAGGGAATAAGGTCCCTTGGAGTACACTTGGCGGAGAATCTCACCTGGTCCCTTAACACCAGCTCCACAGCCCAGAAATCCCAGCAGCGCCTCTACTTCCTGCGAAGGCTGAGGAAAGTCCATCTCCCACCCTCACTATGTTCTACAGAGGATGTATCGAGAACATCCTGTGCAACTGCATCACTGCCTGGTTTGGAAGCTGTACCACCTTAGTCCGCGAGACCCTGCAGAGGACAGTGAAGTCAGTGCAAAAGATCATGGGGGGGGGGGCTCTCTTCCTACCATGAAGGACACCTACAACACTCGATGCAGGCAAAAGGCAATAAACATTGTGAAGGATTCCACACGCCCCTCAATTAAACTGTTCTCCCTTCTGCCATCTGGTAGGAGGTACCGTGGCACTCGGGCCCTTACATCCAGACTGGGCAATAGCTTTTACCCCCAAACCATCAGACTCCTGAATTCCCAGGACATATGTGTATAGAGTCCCCTGGTACTGGGGACTCTTATGATATACGTCTTAATATTTAATGTTTTATGTGTTTAACTTCTATCTTATATTTATGCAAATATGCTCCATGGTCCTCTTCTTTACCATGTTAGCATGGTATGAAGGATAAATAAAGGGGACTCGACCTGACTCCCCTGGCTCCTGCTGACCCATTGGGGGTCCGATGGTAACACCCATCAAACGCTCCCTTCTCTTTCATCGCGTAGCAGCCAGCATGTCAGCGTCTTAAACTTTCAAACGAGATTGAACTGGACTCCATCGGTATGGTATTTATTTATAATCAGGTTTAACGTACATATTCCAATCTCAGCCTCCTCCTGGTCTGCCATAGATGGCACTTCCTTAGCACCGTGGGTTGGTAAACCAAGCTCCCTCTGTACACCCGGGAAGCCAGCATCCTTTGCACAGGTCCCACTCTCGACGCCAAACAAAATGCATCTCAACTTCTAGCATAAGGATTAACCTAACATTACTCATTCCATTTTACCACCTGATCGACATCATCCTGTGGCAAGTCGCCACTCCTCAGTGTCAACATCCCCACCAATCTTCACTCCATCGCCGAAGTTTCTAATTTTATGTGGCTATGGGTCCACGCTTATTGTCAGACAAGATCATCTGCCCTCTGGAGAGTTCTACTGCATACTCCAATCGAATCCCTTCCAAAATTATCCATTGGGTATTAGTTGGGTGGCCAGAAGTGGGTTTGTTGCCCAATTTCCTATGTTCACTTTTGGTTGATCTTGTTTTGCCCACAGAAATGAGCGAGATGGATCCATCGCAAGAGATTGAGAGACCTGTTTGCAGTGCTCCTCAACCTGCCCAGCTGCTCTGAAACCGCCCATTCATCTCTGCTGTATGATTCGACTGCCAATTTTGCGGGCCATATTATGTCAATCATTTTGATTTCACACTTTTAATTGACTTTTCAAGATGTTCCCAAGTAATTCACAGAACTTTCAAGCAAACCTAGCTTCTTGAAAGCTCGGGGGGAGCGGTCGCCAATGAATTTAAGAGGGAGTGAGGGATCCTGGGCTCAGTGAGTTTACATGGAGGGTGGGAACAGTGGCTTCAGTACATCAACATGCATGGAGACAGTGTTCCTGCTGAGTCAATGCAGGGCTGTAACTGGAGTGGATATACTCCCGCCTGCTGTGAAGGAGAAAAAATCCAGTTACACAGTGTCAGAGCTTGGAGTTTGCAGATCAGTTTTGAGGGGATGATGGATGTGGCAGGCTACATCAAAGGAAAATTCAGGCACAATACTGTTTGGGACAACACAGCTTTATTCCACTCTCATAAAGATCTAGTTGGCTGCTAGCGAGAGAGAGGGAGAGAGAGAGAGAGAGAGAGAGAGAGAGAGAGAGAGAGAGAGAGAGAGAACGAACACACCACCAGGTACTCTGTTCGGCCCGGATTCTTTCATTTCCTCTCCCAAAGACAGCCTGCCTGTCATCCTCTGATTCTTGTGGTCAAATTGGGTGTAGAAGGCTTTGAGTTCATCTGAGAGTGAAGCTTTGCTGTCAGTGGCACAGGCAGGTTTTGACATTGGGGGAACGAGAGCACGTAAAAAAGGCTCCACGATCGCAGCTGTGCGCATGCGCACATGTTTCATTCAGCGCACATAGGAAATTAATGTGCACACATCCACGCTACATACCAAATAATTTTAAATTGATTATACATATTTATCTTGTATTTATCAAAACAACTCCAACAACCTCTTTCGTCTACGCTTCATTCTAGCAAAGCTAGAATCTTTCCCTCTCCACTCTAATCTCTCCCCCTCCCCACTCTCTCCCACCTAAAGTCCCACTCTCCTCCCTCCCCAATCCACTCACCCCCTCCTCCATCCCTTCCTTCTCTCCCTCCAGCCTCTTTGATCTCTCTTCCCTTCTTTTCATATCCCCCTCCATTTCTCCCCCCACTCTTTGCTGCCCAACTCATCCGCCTTCCTCCCCTTCCCCTCTTAACTACATCCCCTGTCTGTCCCTTCCCTCCACCCCCTCACCGATCCTGCTCACCTTTCCCACCCCTCTTCTCCCCTATCCCCTCCCTCTGCCCATTCACAGCCTGCTGTACCTAATGGGCACCGTCGGCAGGTGACTGAGGAAGGCCACAGGAGAGTTGCCAGAGTAAAAATGTTGCTCTAGCAGATAATGTGAAGGTAAACCCAAAGAGTTTCTGTAAGTACATTAAGGTTATAAAATAAAAGAACAGAAGTAGGCCATTCAGCCCATCAAGTCTACTCAGCCATTCCACCATGAGTTAAACCATTCTCACATCTAGTTCCAAATTCTGACCTTTTCCCCATATCGTCTGATACCCTGACTAAGTAGATACCTATAAATCTCCTTCTTAAACCACCCCCAATGATCGGGCCTCCACAGCTGTATGTGGCAATGAATTCCACAAATCCATGATCCTTTTTCTAAAGAAATTTAATCTTTAATGCTAATATTAATCTTTAAAGTTAAAATCTTTAGTTATAAATTATATATATTTTAGTGAGGGAATTGTGGGGTGGATTTAGGTCACAGCTGCACTCAGAGCGATAAACCATTTTTGGAGATGAAACATCTTAATTCTGCAGCTGAAGCAGGAAAATGAAAAGCTTTATATGGTTCTTGAGATACTGAGAACAATGGAGTGTTTGCTTCATTAACAACTGAAGTACATAAGAATATAAAAAGTAGGAGCAGGAGTCTGCCACCCGGCCCGTCGAGCCTGCTCCCCATTCAATAAGATCATGGCTGATCAGATCATTGACTCAACTCCATCGACCTGCCTTTTCCCCATAATCCCTTAATTCCTTTTTTATGTAAAAATCTATCTAGCTGAATCTTAAATACGTTTAATGAAGTCGCCTCAACTGTTTCCCTGGGCAGAGAATTCCACAGATTCACTTCTCTCTGGGAAAAACAGTTTTTCCTCATCTCCGTCTTAAATCTACTCCCCTAAATCTTGAGGCTGTGTCCCCTAGTTCTGGTCTCACCTACCAGTGAAAACAATTTTCCTGCTTCCAAACTTGTCCCTTTGATAATTTTATATCTTTCTATAAGATCTTCTCTCATTCTTCTGAATTCAAGTGACTATAATCCAGGGTGATTGAGTCCCTCCTCGTAGGTCAACCCGCTCAGCTCCGGGATCCACCTGGTGAACCTCCTCTGGACTGCTTCCAAGGCCAGTATATCCTTCCTCAGGTCTGGAGACCAGAACTGGTGTGACCTTTCCATTAAATCCTGGATTACTGTTGTTAGGAAATTTTCCAAGTATTACTCCTAAATTACTTTTGTCAGATTCTCAATTAAAATTTGTTAAATTAGCCTTAGTAATTGCAAGGAAATGTATTGCTATAACATGGAAATCTGATGTTTCATTAACGTTAGAAAAATGTCTTGCAGAGGTTCAAAATTATATTGCTTTGGAAAAAATATTACTTATAATTTAAGGAGTAAATATTCCTTATTTCTACAAATTTTGGGCTAGTATGCTAGAATTATGGGATTAAAATTATTTTTTACTTATTTTGAATCCTCCTGACCAGTGAAGTTTTCCCAGAATGAATAATAACTTTAAGATATTTTTAGAATCTTTGAGTGTAATCTGATGCAATTTGAATTAATATGCAGCTGTAGTGGTACGCTGGGTGGGGGGAGTGGGCGGAACCAGCACTAACAGCTCCAAACTCGTGACACAACAGGCTCCTATCTACCGGCAACTAGCCACTACAGCCATGAGGCATAGTGACTCAGCAGCACCCGTAGGTCTACGGAGAATCCCTGGCCTACTCAACGTGAATGTTCTGAGGTGGTACGTACTCCAGATGTCACGACTCCAGGTCACCTGTTGTTTGTCTATATCATGCCTGACAGCACATCAATAAATGGTTTTGCTCTTCTCTGGCTGAATCCTGAGGTGTGGTCTCATCATTCATCCTATTTCAACATGAAATATGCCCATAACTTAAATCTGCCACATTGCTATGTTATTATGTATTTTATAATGGATTAGATTAGTTATGGGATTAGATTAGGTTAAGGGGGAGGGGTTTAGGTTGTTTTTAGTTTTTAGTTTAGTTCTTTTTTTCATTTCCTTTTATATATTCTCAGTATATATCTGTTAACACTATAATATTGTGATTTATTATTGTTTGTTATTATATTTGTTGATTTCAATAAAATATTCAAAATAAAGTCTGGAGACCAGAACTGCACCCAGTTCTCCAGGTGCAGCCTCACCAGTACCTTGTACAGTTGCAGCATGAACCTCCCTGCTCTTAAATCCAATTCCTCTAGCAATGAAGGCCAACATTCCATTTGCCTTCTTAATAACCTGCTCTACCTGCAACCCAACATTTTGCAATTCATGCACAAGCCCTCCCAAGTCGCTCTGCATCGCAGCAGGCTGCAGTTTCTCACCAGTTAAATAATAATCTGCTCTTCTATTTTTCCTACCAAAGTGGATGACCTCACATTTACTAACATTGTACTTCATCTGCCAGACCTTTGCCCACTCACCTAACTTAACTATATCCTTCTGCATCCTCTGTACAATTTGCTTTTCCACTCAATTTAGTATCATCCACAGACTTGGCTTCGCTACACTCTGTCCCCTCTTCCAAATCATCAATATAAATGGTGAACAGCTGTGGGCCCAGCACTGACCCCTGTCCTGCCAATCAGAAAAACACCCATTGATCCCGACTCTCTGCCTTCTGTTCAGTTAACCAATCCTCAATCCATGCCAGTATACGTCTCCCGACTCCATTCATCTGTATCTTTTTGATAAGTCTCTTGTGCGGCACCTTATCAAACGCCTTCTGGAAAACCAAAGTATTTAAGGACTCAAGAGGAACTGTTGGTTGTTCAAGGAGGCCATCTGTTTAAATACAAGACCCTTTGCTTTCATACTTATGTTGTTAGAATGGAGATTCAGATGGCATCTGCTTAAACAAAAACAGATTTTTGCTTGAGTCAGGAGACAGATTGGAGACTCATAAACGTTTGAAGTGGCTTTAAATGGCTAGAGATGTATTTAGCATTTAAATGTGAAAGGATCACCTAAGGGCCATCTGGCATGATTCATGCTTTTGGAGAATTGAAACAGTATCAGTGATGATGTCACGTGTCATGTGATTGAACACTTCAGAGAGAATAATTTTGCTGGAAGCAGACATTTTGAAACCAGTAGGAAGTTGATCTCCTGTGAGTAAGACAGTAACCAGAGAAAGGACTGTTGGGAGTTACTCCTGGAAAAAGGGGAAATCAGAATGTGGGTTTTGAAAGAAAACCACTTTTGACTGTCTCCTTAAGAAAAGAAGACAGTTCAAGCACGTCCTTTCCAATTTGGGCACTTTGTTTAGCCCTTGTCTGGGTTTGTGAAATCATTGTGGAAGAAAGTAGCCAACTTCACTCTCACTTGTGTGAGAAACCGAAGTCTTTGGCTTGGCTTCACGGACGAAGATTTATGGAGGGGGTAAATGTCCACGTCAGCTGCAGGATTTGCTCGAGACAAAAATTGAGAACAAAGAACATTTATTATACAACAATGCAAAGTTGGGTGCTTCCCCTTACCCTGGGAATACACACACATACACTGGGGCTCACCCAACTTTTATACAGTTGATTTCAGTATAGAAGTACCCTCCCCCTTACATTCTTCTGCCTCCTGGATGAATTTGGCATTAGGCAATCCTGTCTGCCTACGTGCTGTTTCTGTGAACTTGGAGGACCAGGGGGTATCCTGTCGGTGTCCCATCATGTCATTGTCCTTGTTCACACCTTCCTGATTCTCGGGGCTACAGTCTCTTGATATGCAGAGTTGGCTCATCCTGTCTAGGGTTGGCTAATTTAATATGTATAAATTTGTGAAAGGTTAGCTAATTAGATATGTAGGACTTGGTACTTCTGTCCAGGGCTAGGAGACCCTTATCTGATCCAGACTACCTCAACTTCCTACATTCTATTGTTCCTTACCACTCCTTATCTTAGTCTTATGGTCTTGTCACAAAGACTAGAAGATTCTTATGTTAATCGTGCTGACTCTGCTTTCCTGCATCCTAATTCCCAAGCTCATCCTGTTTGTACTGGTTACAGCCATTAACTGATGTATGAATTTTAGTTTCCTTCATGTTCATAATTTTAGATCAGTTTTCCCATCTCTCACACATAGAACGAATTAAACAAGCTGCTGATCCACGGACTAAAGACATTGATAATCTACCCTCCACCTGGCGTGCAGTCCTTCATCCTTCTGATCTGAAAGTTACACTACGCCGGGAAAAAGTGCTGTAATGTTGTTTTTACCATTTGCTGTTTTGTTTACTTGTTGGTTCCCAATTTTTGGGAAATCACCAAATTGCTCACAATGTATTAAGTCCTCCTGGAATAGGGGCAGCAGAGGTGACAATTATTTACCTTTAGAATGCAGACAGGGCGCAGGTATAGAGTATAGTCATAGTGGGGTATGGGTTAATATAGGATCCGCACATGGACCAGGGGAACAGAACGGCTCTAGGGGAGTAGACTTGGTTTGTATTCCGACCTCTACAGATATTAAAAAGAGGAGTTTTAAAGGGATAGCACAAAGAAGATGGTGGGACAAAGACAGACAGAATGTTAGTCAGGGTTGTACATGTAGCAGAGATCGAGTGAATATATATGCTAATGTTCACAGACAGGCTGCAACTCACAGGTTCAGTGATACTTATGCTAATGTTCGCAAACAAGCTGCAACTCACAGGTTCAGTGACAAGAAACAACTTGGTCTCCTGTAAAGCATCCTTTGGGTCACACAGACATTCGGAATGTTAAGAACCACCACTGTAAGGGGAGTTCCAGTTGTAAACGACGTAAGCTGCTCCAGAACTCCACAGCTGCTTGGCATTTAAATCGTTTAATCAGACTCCAGCCTTGGAGATCATCACCGAACAGACAGTGATGGCCCTGAATTTATGGGCTGAAGAAAGACGACAGATACGAGCCACAGTTCAACAAAACCGCCTGGCTCTCGATTACTCGTTGGCTGCTGAAGGCAGCGTTTGTGAAAGACTGGTTAATGACAATGCTCACAACGGTCAGGCGGTTAAAGACACTTCTTCAGGAGTTCGAAAATCTTCCCATGCCCAGGTTCAGACTTGGCAACCTTGGTGGGATGGACTAGACTTTTTATTGGTAACTGGAGTCTGATACCCACAGCCCTTATAGCAGCTGGACTCGCTATTCTGGCCATTATGGTGCTCCCCTGCCTAAAGACTTGTGTGCAGTATTTAATTCAACGGACCCCTCGTCAGATCACGAGAACCCAAAGGATGAGTTTCCCTAATTCTGTCTGATGATGCTGAGACTGCAGTTCGTTTACTGACCCGCTGGGAAAAAGACCAAGTTTACAAGTAATACATTGAGAAGTCACGAAGCGTAGCTAAAAGAAAAGTGAGGATTGTGAGAGATGAGTAAAACTAATATGAAAATATGAGAGATGAAGAAAACTAGTATGGATATATGTGTAATGAATAAAGCCAGTATGAATAAGATAAGGAGAGATAATAGATAATAGAATGTAGGAAGTAGAGTTAGTCTGAATAAGATAAGGGTCTTCTAGCCTTAGACAGAATTAGCAAGTTCTGCATGTAAGAAGTTAGTCAGCCCTGAGAGTCAGGAAGGTGTGAATAAGGACAATGACATGATGGGACACCGACAGGATACCCCCTGGTCCTCCAAGTATACTGAAACTGCACATAGGCAGGAAGGATTGCCTATGCCAAACCCATCCACGGGGCAGAAGAATGTAAGGGGGAGGGTATTCTGATACTGAAATCGACTGTATAAAAGTTGGGTGAGCCCCAGTGTATGTGTGTATTCCCAGGGTAAGGGGAAGCACCCAACTTTGCATTGTTGTTATAATAAATGTTCTTTGTTCTCAATTTTTGTCTCGAGCAATTTCTTTAAAGGTAATTCTGTTTCTAATATATGTGAGTCCACCCCTTTTCTTTCGTTCGCACGGCAGTGTCTGTAATCAAAAGTACACAATAGGGGCCGTCCCAGACAGGTTTTAGTTGGTGATCTTGCCATGCTTTTACATATACCCAATCACCAGGTTTAATAAAATGAATAGGATGCTCCAGGGGTGGGTTTGGAACTAATAAACCCTTCTGTCTTAATTAACTGCCAATGTATTCCCAGGATTTATTAGTTCACGATCCTGTTTACTTGGTGAAACGCTAATTAAAAATGAATAGCTGCAATTTAATGTCTTATCTGTTTTTAACAATAGTTTCCAAAATCGTTGTGGGGCAAGACACCATTTACCATAACAATCTGACTTTTCTTTGTGTTAGTGTAAATGTTATATTTAGAATTATTGTAAAATGAAACACAAACCATATTTCCATGGGTTTTGAATATATTAGACCTTATTAAAACGCAGTTGGAGCTGCTTGTCTGTATGGGGCAACAACCTTCCAATTTGTTAGAGTGAGTACATAACAGACATTGCAGCACAAGAGCCCCTTTAGTTCTGCCTTAAGTACGCAATTAGCCATAATGATTCGGCGAGTGATATTAACTGTATTCTAAATGAATTTATTTTAAAAATAGCCGAGTGGGAATAAGACATGTCTTTGTCACTGCAGACGGCAACGAATTTGACAATTATTTAACGTCGCTATTGTAATTTAAACATTAAATGCCTTGCGCCACAGCCTACAGGAGCTGGCCTTATTTAAAGCAATCTGTAAAACCGGCACCGATAAACATTTAAAAGATGTTCTTATGAAGATTGCACACACAATCATTTAAGTACAGGCTAGTTTCTATTATATTCCACTTAAAGTCCTGCTGCATGAATCCTGGAGCTTGTGGAGTCATTATTGAATCAAGAAATATTGGTGCCATGCCAATCTCTCTGTAACATGCCAATTTTTCCAGTCCATAAGCCGAGACGTACTGATTAGCATCTGGTACAAGATCTGTGAGCCATTAATGATATTGTTATTCTTATGCACCCAATTGTTCTGAACGATGCCACTAATTTAAATCATATTCCAGCTATTGCAGTACTCACACACCACCATAGACCTGTTCGCATTAAGCTGAATCCAGTCGCGCAGGGTTTACCTCCGTGATTATTTACAATGTAACTTCCGCACAACCAGATTTAAATATAAACCTGATGAATGGGGGGGAATGTTATCATGAACTAAATTACAGCGGCAATACAGAGAAATTGTGCTGAGGCATGAGTTTCACTCCGGAGGAAAATGCACCAGAGAAATCAATCATTAAACTTATTGGATTCCCCAGAGGTTTCTTTATTCTCCAGAGGTGGGCGATCTTTAAGCTCACGGACCTTGAATGCTGAATGTGTAGAACAAATGTACTAAATCTATTGAGATGGCTCCATACTGCTAACTGCAAGACAGGTGCCTGGAGCCTCAGTTTCAAGTGCCACAACGCGCTTAAAGGGACATGCACACTCCCCCTTCAACTGGCTGATCCAGCCACTTTACACATCAGATCCTTTCTTTATCTTACATACACTTAAAAAATAAGACGTATAGAACTCACCCTATTTGCGCAAACATTTCTCCCTGCAAATGTTATAACATCGCTCAACTCTCATGTACTCCCTGTGCAAAATCACGTTTGAATACAATTTATTTCATAAAATGAAATGAACTGGTAGTTAAATTCGCTCATTCTATGATAAACGATCATTTATGACATTTACATTTTAGCATGAATTTTAGCATTAATTAATATTGGTCAGTGACTGAAGTGAGAAGTCGTGATTTATGAAATTATCTCTGGTCTCTACTCTCCCACTCCCGGCGCTTCTCCCATCGTCCAGGAGCTGGCACACAGCCCCTAACATTTCCCTGCTGTCCCTCCACAACTTCCTTGACTGCCTGCATCAAAATCTAGCCTTTCCTTTCTGTTTATCCTCAGACCTCTGGATGTATGCCCTTTGTGTGATCTGTAAAAGCTGTGTTATTCCCTGTTCATGCCAATTCTCAGTCTTCTGCAATTTTCTCCTGATGTCTGGGGCTGAGTTTGTAATGAAGCCCATTAATATCAATTGTTCACCCGCTGGGGATTCTATATCCAGACCCCCATATTGCTGTATGGCATTACGCAATCTATTCAGAAATGCAGAGGGGGTCTCCTCGGGACCTTGGGGAACCTCAAATGCTTTCTTAAAATTCTGTCCCTTTGGAACAGATTCCCTGATTCCTTTTATCAGATTAACCCTTTATTCCTCCATTAATGTGCGACCATCATTATTATTCTTATCCCAATTTGGTTTTGCCAGGGGGAATTTAAGTTCCCCAGGTATCGCCTCTGGTTCCCCTTGGTGTTCCCTATCCCAGACTCTAATCCCTGCCTGGCGAATCATTCCACGTTCATCCAAAGTGAACAGAGCCCTAAAGATCGATGTTAAGCCATCCCATGTATATATATTTGGCCCCAAAAATTGATTTAATTGTTTGGCACATCCCTGAGGATCCTCTATCAGGGAGGTCATTTCTCTCTTAAAGTTACACACCTCCGTACTAGTCAGGGGCACATTTACGAAACCGAGACCCCCTTCCACAGGAACTTCCCGTAAAAGTCTCATCCACTTAATTTCTGACTTATTCTCTCCTTTATAATGTCTAGGTTCCTGCTCTCCGGGAAATGAATCAAAGGATTCTGCCCTTCCCTCCCGGAGGGTCTCACACTGTTCTGAATCCAAGTCTCCTCCCTCTCTTGTCAATTGAGGTGGTAATCTAGTACTTTGTGAACGGGTCATCATACCACCCCTACTTTCTTCTCCTTTCTTTAGCTGTGGGGGAGGAGGGGAAGGTGAAGAAGGGTAGAGCATAGGAGAGAGGGGAAAGATAGGAGCCGGCATAGGAGGAGCATAAGGTGGAGGAAGGGAATGTAACACATCCCATCCTTGTGTTTCAGGGACAAAAGGTTCCTCATCCTTCTTGTCCTTACATTACTTTTCATTCAAAACCAGTAGATCAACCGATCCACTGAGCCAGCAGGCTGCATATTCCCTGCTCTCAATATTATCTCTTTGGTTTTGATAGAGCCAGATGTTCAATGCCTGACACATCCAGTCATCCTCGGATCCGAGCTTTGGCCAATATACCAAACTCCCTTTTATCGGACTTTTAACCCATTCCAGACAGCAATACCTGACCATGGTCAGTTTGTCTTTCCCGCGGGTTCTCCCCGCACCCAATCAGATAGCATTAATCCGAACGGACTTTGCTTAGTTATCTGATCGTCCCGTCCTTAATTAGGACTATTTCCCTTGCTACTCACACCTCCCATACTAACAGGTAAGTAAAATTCCTCTTACCGGGATCCAGTAGCTATTCCTAGCATGCTTCCTTAACATCCTCCCGTCGTTTGTTCTCAATGCCTCTTCTCGGATATCATTCGCTTCATCCACTGACAAGTCACCTGCCTTTGTCCTTATTCAC
Source organism: Narcine bancroftii (assembly GCF_036971445.1). Classification (NCBI taxonomy): domain Eukaryota; kingdom Metazoa; phylum Chordata; class Chondrichthyes; order Torpediniformes; family Narcinidae; genus Narcine; species Narcine bancroftii. Next base: position 158,079,562 of record NC_091469.1, read on the forward strand.
GCCTTCCCAACCCTCAGGGCTTACTAACTTCTTATATGCAGAACTTGCTAATTCTGTCTAAGGCTTACTAATTACATATGTGGAACTTGCTGATTCTCTCTAGGCTAGAAGACCCTTATCTTATTCAGACTAACTTTACTTCCTACATTGTATTATCTACCCTTATCCTATTCATACTGGCTTTATTCATTACACATATTTTCATATTAATTTTAATCATCTCTCACACTTTGGAAAAGAGAATAGATTTATTGTGTGGAACATAAGCCGTTTTCAGGCGGCCACCAAGCCAGACTGTAAAGTCGCACAGGATACTCCTGTGTGGCTGTCTGGTGGCCATCTGCAAACGGAAAAGCCAGCCAGGAGGGTTACTCAACGAACCCTTCTCCGAGAGGTATAACTAGCCTGCTTGCAGCATCGAGTGTGGCAGCTGAAAGTGGCCAGGCTGCCGGGGAGGGGAAGCGGGCTGAGGACCTCGTCATGACATCATCAGCCATCGGCTCTGGCCGCGATTTTTGAAAATACAACAGTTATTTAGCAATCTCGTGGTAATCAGTACAGTTCAGTTTTTTGCAGCCAAATAATCATCCATGGTCTCAAACTTGTCTAGAAAGCAGTCCAGAGTGACAGTCCAGCCTTCCAGGTTCATCTTGCAGAGAGACAAAACCTCTTAGTGTACATATTAGTTTATTAAAGCTGTCTTATACTCGCACTGCTGGTGTGGTTATTGTCAGTACAATTTAATAAATTAATATCATAGCTACTAGGATGGAAGCTGCTTCTGCTCCAACGCGTATTCTCGACCACTTGGAGACTCTTCCTGAGGAATGGAATCTGGGGACGACCTGCACGCATCTGTATCTGAGGACAGAGACGGCGAGGGACCGCTGTACTGGAATCGTGCTGGAATGCGGGGAAGACTACTGAAGTATGATAGGGCAGGAAAGAAATGGCCAAGAGCCCTGCCTGCCCATGGGTTTGCAGGTACAGGTGCCGCCAACCCTAAACCCTGGTCCGATCAGAAAGGGGCCACTACAAGTGGAACGATCTCTACAAGTTGTGCTCCTGATCACCACGTATGTGCAGAATTCCCGACCACTCCAGAGCCAGGGAAAGCAGACACTGCGACTGTCACTCCCCCAGCAGCAGTTTCCCCAGTACCACGGAGACCTGACGCTACCGCTGGGATCCCCCTAAGCCCACTGCAAATGTCCCAAAACCAGAGACTTAGCCAACAGCCCCAGCACCCAGGTTACTCTTCCAGCAGACACAAGCCCCACAGAGGCTCTACCAACAGCTTCCAGTACCCCAGGGTCTGCCCTTGCTACACCTAGACCCAGAGACCACGTGGAGACTGGGAACGATCCCCGGAATGCCTCTACATTACCTAAGGGACCAGAGACTGCGGCTTAGCCATGTGCTGCAACCAGACAGGCTGGAGCTCGACCCCAGAAATCCCGGATCCGGCACGCACTTCGGCTGCTTGCGGAGATGCTTTCTGAATTACGTGGAGGGTGCTGAGGCATCGGATAAAGAGCTATTAATGCTGCTGTTAGCCCAGCTGGGAGACCACCCTTACTCCCTTATGCAGGATGCCAGGTCCTACCAAGAGGCAATGAGCACTTTACAGAGGCATTACAGTGAGGGGCATCGGGAACTCCACTCCCGGTACAGGCTCATGACCAGGTCTCAACAAGTAGGGGAGTCTGCCAGAGACTTTATACTCTCTCTGAAAGACCTGGCCAGAGGCTGCAACTTTAAAGCAGTATCAGCTCAGGAGTATGCGGAGGACCTTAGAAACATAGAAACATAGAAGATAGAAGCAGGAGTAGGTCATTTGACCCTTCGAGCCTGCTCCGCCATTCAAAGAGATCATGGCTGATCTTAAAGTTCAGTACCCCGTCCCCGCCTTCTCTCCGTAACCTTTAATACCCTTATACTGAAGAAATAGATCTAATTCCCTCTTAAATAGATTTAATGAACCTGCCTCTACTGCCCTCTGTGGCAATGAATTCCATAGATTCACCACCCTCTTGGTAAAGAAATTCCTCCTCATCTCGGTCCTAAATGGTCTGCCTATTATCCTCAAACCATGGCCCCGGGTTCTGGATTTTCCCATCCTTGGAAACATCCCATCTGCATCCATTATGTCCAGTCCTGCCAGAATTTTATAGGTCTCTATGAGATCCCCTCTCAATCTTCTAAACTCCAGCGAGTACAATCCCAAATTGCGCAATCTTTCCTCCTAAGTCATTCCTGCCATTCCAGGTATCAGCCTGGTGAATCGCCTCTGCACTCCCTCCATTGCAAGAACATCCTTCCTTAGATAAGGTGACCAAAACTGCACACAATACTCCAGGGTCTCACCAAGGCCCTGTACAGCTGCAGTAAGGTATCCTTGTTCCTATACTCGAACCCTCTTGATATGAAGGCCAACCTACCATTTGCCTTTTTAACCGCCTGCTGTACCTGCATGCTCGCCTTCAGAGACTGGTGTACAAGTACCCCTAGGTCTCTCTGCACTTCCCCATCTCTTAATCTATTGCCATTCAAATAGTAATCTGCCCTCCGGTTTGTATCACCAAAGTGGATAACCTCACATTTATCCACATTGTAGTGCATTTGCCATCTATCTGCCCAGTGCCCCAATTTATCCAAATCTGACACTGCCCAGAGAGCATCTGACAGTCAAGTTCCAGTCAACGTGATTTGTGGCGGTGGGGACCATTCCCAGGATGGCTCCACAATAGGGACATGCCTGGAAGGGGAATGGTGGGGCTAGATGAGACAGAGACTATTGCAGAAGCTTTAGAAAGCACCAGGAAAGAATTGGAGGAGTACTCACAGGACTTTGGGGCTGGGACTGGGACAAACATCGCCCTCTATCCCCACAAAAAGAAAAGATTGCTGCCTCACAGGAATTCACAGCAGCAGCACCTTGAGGGTCCCAAGTGCTTTTTCTGTGGACATAAAAGCATCCCAGAGCCTTCTGTCCTGCCGGAGAAAATGTCTGTTCCAACTGTGGAAAACGTGGGCATTATGCAAAAGTCTGCAGAAGTCCCAAGGCCACGGCCAAGGCCCATTCTCATGCTAATGAGAAGCGGGAAAGCTCTTCTTTCTCCACAGACAAACAGAGGAAGAAGAATGCCATGTGCAGCCAGCCATCTTGGACAAATGCTACAGAGCAGAGGACACAGTCTTCAGGAGATGAATATGACGCCAAGTACTATCAGATGGAAGGACACGAAGGACACGCTTGCTTCCCTACACATGAATCAGGTGAATCCATACAATTTATCTGATGCCACTGTGTGCATCAAAATTAATGATGTGAGGGTAAATTCCTTAATAGATAGTGGAAGCACTGAAAGTTTTATTGACCAGGGGTTAGTCAACCGCCTTGCCCTCCCCACACGCCCGAGTGAGCACCGGATCCTGTTAGCAGCCTGCAGCCTTGTGGCTGAGGTAAAACAGTTTTGCAGGGTTACTCTAGAAATCCAGGGCATAAAATACGAAGGGTTCAAATTACTAGAACTCCCTCACCTCTGTGCCCCGGTACTATTGGGGTTAAATTTTCAGTGCCAGTTAGAAAGCATTACAATAGTGGACAACGGGCCTCACCCCCCACTACGTCTTACGAAGAAATAACACTGCAGCCTGTCTGTCCTGAACATAGAACCCCCTCCGCTGTTCACACACCTGACCCCAGAATGTACACCAATAGCCACAAAGAGCAGGAGGTATAGCCCGAGGGACAGAGCCTTCATTAGGACAGAGGTCCGCAGGCTACTACAGGAGGGCACCATAGAGCAGAGCACCAGCCCCTGGAGAGTCCAGGTGGTTGTAGTAAAGTCAGGAGAAAAACTACGCATGGTAGTGGATTACAGCCAGACAATCAACAAATTTACACAACTAGATGCCTAACCCCTGCCATGCATAACAGACATGGTCAACAACTGAAGGAGTTCTCCACCATAGACCTGAAGGCAGCATACCACCAACTGCCCATTAGAAACAGCGATCGCATTTACACGGCATTTGAGGCAGACGACAGGCTGTATCAATTTCTGCGCCTCCCCTTCAGTGTCACCAATGGAGTGTCCCTGTTTCAGAGAGAAATGGACCGAATAGTAGATGAGTTCCAACTGAAAGCAGTGTTCCTCTACTTAGACAACGTGACAATCTGTGGCCACACTCAGGAGGATCATAACACGAATTTAAAACGCTTCTTCAAGGCAGCCGAGGAAAGGAACCTAACATACAACAGGGACAAATGCGTCTTTAGCACCAGGAAGTTGCCAATCCTGGGCTACATAGTGCAGAACGGGGAAACCAGCCCAGACCCAGCCCGTATGCGCCTTCTCTTTGACCTCCCAGTGCCACACACGCTGAAAGCATTAAAAAGGTGTTTAGGACTGTTCGTTTACTGCACCCAATGGGTCCCCAACTACTCCAACAGGGCCCACTTATAAAAGCCTCCGTTTTCCCACTGTGTCAAGCAGCCACCAGAGCATTCAGGGACATTAGGGACCATATTGGTAAAGCTACCATGCGGTCCATAGATCAGTCTATCCTTTTTCAAGTAGAAACGGATGCATCCGATGTGGCTCTGGCAGCCACCCTAAACCAAGACGGACGACCGGTGGACTTTTTCTCGCGATCCCTACAGAGGTCAGAGGTAAGACACTCAGCAGTAGAGAAGGAGGCCCTAGCCATTATGGAAGCGGTAAGGCACTGGTGACATAATCTGGCGTGCAAACACTTCACCCTCGTCATGGATCAACGTGGCTTTTATGTTTGATAACCAGAACAGGGGGAGAATTAAGAATGACAAAAACCTGCGCTGGTGGATAGAATTGTCTACATTTAACTCCAACATTCTATACCGCCCTGGGAGACTCAACGAGCCCCCGGACGCACTGTCCAGAGGCACTTGTACCATCCTTAACCCCACGTCCCAGTTGCAGAGCTTGCACAATGAGCTGGGCCACCCGGGGGTCGCTAGACTGTTTCACTTCATTAAAACCCCAAAACCTCCCATTTTCGGTAGAGGAAGTGAGGTCAGTGAACAAGGGAAAACTGCAATTTAACGTCCAAACAAAGCCACCCTGATAAAAGCTACCAAACCTTTTGAGCGCCTTAGCCTTGATTTTAAAGGCCCACTCCCGTCCAATAATAGAAATGTCTATTTCCTCAACTTAATAGATGAATATTTCCATTTCCCCTTCGCAATCCCGTGTTCTGATGTATGAACAGTTACTGTTATAAAATGCCTCCAACCCATCTTCAGCATATTTGGGTACCCAAACTACATACACACAGACAGGGGGGCTGCGTTCATGAGCACAGAAGTACAGCAGTACCTGCTGAGAGAGGGATTGCTACCAGCCGCACTACAAGTTACAATCCCAGGGGAATGGACAAGTTGAAAGGGAAAATGCCACTATCTGGAAACGGTCCTCTTGACCTTAAAAGCAAAAGACCTGCCTGTGACTAGGTGGCAAGAAGTGTTGCCAGAAGCCCTACACGCTAAACGTTCTTTGTTGTGTACTGCCACTAACATGACCCCACATGACTGTATCTTTCACAAGGAAAGCCACGACGGGCACAGTTCTGCCTAAATGGATGATGACACCGGGACCTGTTCTCCTCCAGAAGCACTGCAGACCCCACAAAGTGGACCTGCTGGTGGATCAAGTGGAGTTGAGGCACACAAACCCTCAGTACACCTTCATCACATTCCCAGATGGAAGAGAAGACTCGGTGCCCACCAGGCATCTTGCGCCGGCCGAATGTGTGAACAAAGCGGAGGAAACACAGATGTCTATGGATCAACAAGGAGCCCAGCAGCAGTCACTAGAACAGCCGTCCATCGAGTCACCCCAGAGGACTATACCACCCACCCCGGAAATCAGGACCCTGGGCACGACCGCCCCACAAAATATCACCACCCTAGACTTGATGGCAGGACCTAATCCCATACGAGAATCCCCAGCCCACATGGCCATATGGCCAACCAGTACTTCCCACTCCCACACCTCCACCAATAAAGACCGAAAGGCAGACCGCACTCCCCACCCCTACACCACTACCGAGGAGTTCTAGAAGGCAACAGAAGCCATGAAAAATTTTGGACTTATGAACTTACAAGCAATGGAAGGAGGATGGGGGTGGGGGGGCGGGGGCAATAACAATTTTTTAAGGGGGGGTGAATGTGGTGATATGTAATTCCACCACTAGGTCACCAGGGGTCATCGCGGTGACCTTGTATATAAAGCAGTCCAGAGCTACAGTCTAGCCTTGCAGGTTTGTCTTGCAAAGAGACAAGACCTCTTAGTGTATATATTAGTTTATTTTTAAATTAAAAAAAAATTTCACACTGAACTATATTAATCAAAATACACACAAACATTTCCCTCTTGAATATGCACAGTGTCATTTTTTCCCCTTTTTTCCCCCCTCCTTCCCACCCCCCTCCAAACTCATTAAACATACAACATACACAATACAATAAAACCATTAAACAATGTCATCACATAATGAAAATAAACAAGAAAATTGTATCATCTACTTTTACACACTGGGTCAGTTCATTTCGTCTTCTTCTCATCCTGTCATTTTAGAGGGTGGGGGTCCGCGGTAGGCCCTCTCTGTTATGTTCCATGTACGGTTCCCAAATTTGTTCGAATACTGTGACGTTATTTTTTAAATTATATGTTATTTTTTCCAATGGAATACATTTATTCATTTCCATGTACCATTGCTGTACTCTCAGGCTCTCTTCTGATTTCCAGGTTGACATTATACATTTTTTTGCTACATCTATCATAATAATTTTTTTTTTGCACTTCATCCAGTTTGAGGCCTAGTTCTTTACTTCTTATATTACTTAGAAGAAAGATCTCTGGATTTTTTGGGATGTTGCTTTGTGTGATTTTATTTAATACCTGGTTTAGATCTTCCCAAAACCTTTTCACTTTCTCACATGCCCAAATTGCATGTACTGTTGTTCCCGTTTCCTTCTTACAGTGAAAACATCTGTCTGATACTATTGGGTCCCATTTATTTAACTTTTGGGGCGTGGTGTAACCAATTATATTGTATCATGCGTAACCTCGTGTTTATTGTATTTCTCATAGTTCCGGAGCATAACTTTTCCCATATTTCATTTTTTATCTTTATGTTTAAATTTTTTCCCCCTTTTTTTTGGGTTTACAGCTTGTTTTCTCATTCTCCTTTTCTTGCAGTTTGATGTACATGTTCGTTATAAATCTTTTAATTATCATTGTGTCTGTAATCACATATTCAAAGCTGTTTCCTTCTGGTAACCTCAGTCTGTTTCCCAATTTGTCCTTTAAGTAGGTTTTCAGTTGGTGGTATGCAAACATTGTACCTTGAGTTATTCCATATTTGTACTTCATTTGTTCAAATGATAATAAATTATTTCCCAAAAAACAATTTTCTATTCTTTTGATCCCTTTTCTCTCCCATTCTCTAAAGGAAAGGTTATCTATTGTGAAAGGGATTAGTTGATTTTGCGTCAATATTAATTTTGATAGTTGGCATTTTGTTTTTTTCCTTTCCACGTGAATCTTCTTCCAAATGTTGAATAAATGGTGCAGTACTGGAGAACTTCTATATTGCACAAGTTTTTCATCCCTCTTATAAAGTATATGTTCTGGTACCTTCTCCCCTATTTTATCTAGCTCTATCTTGGTCCAATCTGGTTTTTCTCTTGTTTGATAAAAATCTGATAGATATCTTAATTGTGCTGCTCTATAATAATTTTTAAGGTTTGGTAGCTGCAAACCACCTTGTTTGTACCATTCTGTTAATTTATCTAGTGCTATCCTCGGTTTTCCCCTTTCCATAAGAATTTCCTTATTATTCTCTTCAGTTCATTGAAGAATTTCTCTGTTAAGGGAATTGGTAACGATTGAAATAGGTATTGTATCCTTGGGAAGATATTCATTTTAATGCAATTTACCCTTCCTATCAGTGTTAGTGGTAAATCTTTCCAATGTTCTAAGTCATCTTGTAATTTCTTTATTAATGGCTGATAATTTAATTTGTATAGATGGCCTAGATTATTATCTAGTTGAATACCTAGGCATCGGATTGCTTGTGTTTGCCATTTAAATGGTGATTCTTTTCTAAACTCTGTGTAATCCACATTATTCATTGGCATCGTTTCACTTTTATTTGCATTGATCTTGTACTCCGATATTTCTCCATATTCCTTCAATTTCTTATGTAATTCTTTTATTGATATTTCTGGTTCTGTTAAGTATACTATAACATCATCCGCAAATAAACTGATTTTATAATCCTTCTCTTTTATTTTATTTTCTGTTCTTATCAGTTCTGCCAATGGTTCTATTGCTAAAGCGAACAGTGAGGGAGAGAGTGGACATCCCTGTCTCGTTGACCTGCTTAATTTAAATTGGTTCGATATATATCCATTTACTGTCACCTTTACCATTGGTCCCTTATATAATGCTTTAATCCAATTAATATATTTCTCTGGTAGGTTGAACCTCTGTAATACTTTGAATAAATAATTCCATTCTACCCTGTCAAAAGCTTTCTCTGTGTCTGAAGCAACAGCCACTGTTGGTATCTTATTTCCTTGTACTGCATGGATTAGATTATTAAATTGACAGACATTGTCCATTGTTCGTCTTTTCTTAATAAATCCAGTTTCATCTAGTATTACTATTTTTGATACACAGTCGGCCAATCTGTTTGCTAATAATTTCACTATTATCTTATAATCTGAGTTAAGTAGAGGTATTGGTCTATATGATGCTGGTGTTAGTGGATCCTTCCCCATCTTTGGTATTACAGTAATTATTGCTGTTTTACATGAATCTGGCAAGTTTTATGTTTCTTCTATCTGGTTCATTACTTCTAGGAGAGGAGGAATTAATAAGTCTTTAAATGTTTTATAGAATTCTATTGGGAGTCCGTCGTCTCCAGGCATTTTACTATTCGGTAGCTTTTTTAATATATCCTGTATTTCCTCTCTTTCAAATGGTTTTATTAATTTGTTTTGCTCCTCTTCTTGCAATTTCGGTAGTTCAATTTCAGCTAAAAACTCTATTTTTTCTTCTTTCCCTTCGTTCTCAGTTCGATATAATTGTTCGTAGAATTTCTTGAAGTTTTCATTAATCTCCATTGGATTATATGTAATTTGTTTGTCCTTTTTCCTTGATGCCAATACTGTTCTTTTAGCTTGTTCTGTTTAAGCTGCCAGGCTAGTATTTTGTGTTTTTTTCTCCTAGTTCATAATACTTCTGCTTTATTTTCATTATGTTCTTCTCCATCTTATACATTTGTAGTGTTTCATATTTTATTTTTTTGTCCGCCAATTCTCTTCTTTTGTTGTATCTTCCTTTATTGCTAATTCTTTTTCTGTACTTACTATTTCCCTTTCCAGCTGTTCTATTTCCTCCTTTTTCATCTTAGTTACATCACTTATTATCTGCCCTCTGATGAACGCTTTCATTGCATCCCATAGTATAAATTTGTCTTTCACTGATTCTGTATTTATTTCAAAGTACATTTTAATTTGGCTCCCAATAAATTCTCTAAATTCCTGTCTTTTAAGTAGCATGGAGTTAATCTCCATTTATATGTTCTTGGTGGGATGTCCTCCAGCTCTATTGCTAATAACAGGGGTGAGTGATCCGATAACAATCTAGCTTTATATTCCGTTTTCCTAACATTCCCTTGGATATGGGCTGACAACAGGAACAGGTCAATCCTTGAGTATGTTTTATGTCTACTCGAATAATATGAGTATTCCTTCTCCTTTGGGTGTTTCCTCCTCCAAAAGTTGCATTTCCTGCATTGATTTAACCATAAATTTGGCTACTTTGTTCTTTTTGCTAGTCTTTTGACAAGTTTGAAACCAAATTAAGGTTAAAGTCCCCTCCTATCAATATATTCCCCTGTGAATCTACAAACTTAAAAAGAAATCTTGCATAAACTTTTGATCCTCTTCATTAGGCACATATATATTGACCAAATTCCAGAATTCTGAATATATTTGACACTTTATCATTACATACCTCCCTGCTGGATTTATTATTTCCTCCTCTATTTTGATTGGTACATTTTTATTGATTAATATAGCTACACCTCTGGCTTTTGAGTTATATGATGCTGCCATTACGTGCCCTACCCAGTCTCTCTTTAATATGTTATGTTCCACTTCAGTTAGATGCGGTTCCTGCACGAATGCTATATCTATTTTTTCTTTTTTCAGTAAATTTAACAGCCTCTTCCTTTTGATTTGGTTATGTATTCCATTAATATTTATAGTCTTATAGTTCAACATGGCCATTTCATATTCTGTTTACACCTCATTTCCGCTTCCTCACCACCACCTTTCCCCTTTTCCCCATTTTCATCCCTCAGTTTTCCCTTTTTGAACACACTGTATGACAACACTTCTAAAACATAAAATACTTCAACCACACCCACATCTAAAATTCCCTCAACCCCAAGTGTCCCCCCCCCTCTCTGAGTCGCCCCTTGTCCCTTGCCGGGCAACCACAACTCCCCTCTCCATTTGGACTGCGAACCCGTTCCCAAGTGTCAACTGATTTCGCAGTGACTGTTACACCCAAACCCCTCCAGAAAAGACTTTTATCTTCACATTACAACAAAGCTCCCCCTCTTTTCTTCTTTTACTTTTTATTTACTTTTGTCCCCTCCTCTTTTTCCCCCTCTTCTCCCTTACTTCCCTTTACTTCCCTCCTTTAGTTCTTACTTATACATTATTTTTACATCTTTATATGTAGTTTGTTATCGTTCTTCGTTCTTGTTACATCTCTTCATCTTTTTGTTCTGCAGGCGTTCTGCAAATCCTCGTGCTTTCTCCGGATCCGAGAACAGTCTGTTTTGTTCCCCCGGGATAACTATTTTAAGCACCGCTGGATATCTTAACATAAATTTATAGCCTTTTTTCCATAGGATCGATTTTGCTGCATTAAACTCCTTCCTCTTTATGAGTTCAAAACTTATGTCTGGGTAGAAATTTTTTTTGACCTTTGTATTCCAGTGGCTTTTTGACTTCTCTCATTTTATTCATTGCCTTCTCCAATATATTTTCTCTTGTCGTGTATCTCAGGAATTTTACTAAAACGGATCTTGGTTTTTGTTGTGACTGTGGTTTTGGGGCTAATGTTCTCTGTGCCCTTTCTATTTCCATTCCTTCCTGCATTTCTGGCATACCCAGGACTTTTGGGATCCATTCTTTTATAAATTCTTTCAAATCTTTGCCTTCTTCATCTTCCTTAAGGCCCACTATCTTTATATTGTTTCACCTACTATAATTTTCCATTATATCCGTCTTCTGAGCTAACAACTCCTGTGTTTCTTTAACTTTTTTGTCACTTTCTTCCAATTTTCTTTTTAAGTCGTTCACTTCCATTTCTACCGCCATTACACGTTCTTCCACATTTTCTGATCCTTTCCGTAGATCTGTTATGACCAGCTCTATTCTACTCACTTTTTCTTCTGTACTTTTCATTTTTATTTTCATTCCACTAAATTCTAGTGTCAACCATTCTTTTAATGCTTTCATTTGTTCTTGACATTTTTTTTAATCTATGTACTGTCCATTCATTTTACCTTCTGTTCCTCTGTGCAGAGCGTGGTCTTCTTCTTCTTCTTCTTCTTCTTCTGTGTCTGCTCTTGGGTTTGTGTCTTCTACTTCTCTTCCTTGTATCTGTGTCTCTGACTTTCTTGTTGAGCTGCTTGTCTGTTTGTTGGATATTTTTTTCATGGTTTCATGATGTTGGTCCTCTTCTTCTGGTGTGGTTATCTGTTGGGCCTCCTGCTTCTGTTTTTCTTTCTCATCCCTCCCTTTCCCATTGCTTTCTTTTTCTTCCAGCTGGGAGCCCTGCTGTCGGGCATCTCTCAGCTGTTTGTGCTATGTAGTTTCACTCCACAGCTGGTCTACCCTCCTGTCGGTGTTCTCCTTGTCCTTGTTGTGTGCAGTTGTGCACCCCTGTTTGGCTCAGTGAGCCATTTTTGCAGTCCCGCGGTCAGTAGGTTGCGATCCTGCGGGGTCTCCACTAACCTCGGGGAGCAGGCTCCTCTTTCCACGGCGGGTCCCTGCTTTTTCGTGCAGGTAAGGCCTTCTCCTTTCTCTTCCGGTGTCTTTCCTTCTTTTTTTCCCCGTTGTTTTTGGTTTTTCTTTCTTAGGTGCCATTTTCTTCACACCTTTATCTTTTAGTTGTTGTGATCTGTGTATCTGGGGCTTTGCTTTTCCTTCACTTTTTTTCTTCTTTTCTGGAGAGGGCTGGTATTTTCCTACCAGCCACTACTCCATCACGTGACTCCTCCATATTAGTTTATTAAAGCTATCTTATACTTGCACAGCTGGTGTGGTTATTGTCAGTACAGTCACCACAAAGAATAGGTTGAGGAAACTGTGGGCCTTAATACACAGAAGAACCTTGCTGAAGAACCGAGACCTACGGGGTGCAGGGGTGGGAGTAGTGTGATGTTCCGCCAGCCAGGTGTCTACAGATGGGGTCACCAATGGACAAGATGGCGAGGGTACCGTATGTGTCGGGGTGATGTCGGTCACAGAACTGAAGGGAGGTGGGGTCAGTGCCCTGAGGGGAGCCAGTCCCGTTGGAGTGAGGTCCACGGGGACTGGAATCCCAGGTGAGTCCACCCCTAACAGTGAGTCCCATTGCGGAGTACTGTGAAACACAGGGTTAACGGGGGTGTAACGAGTGGTTCCAGGCTCTCCAGCATGCGCCAGATCCCAGACAGGTATAGAGTCCTTGTGGCCGTCGGGGTACCTCACAAAGGCGTACTGAGGGTTGGCATGAATGAAGTGCACCTCTTTGACCAACAGGTCAGTCTTATGGCCCCTCAAGTGCTACCTGAGCAGGACTGGACCTGGTGTTGCCAACCATGGAGGAATCGAGGAACCATTCGCCAACTTCCTAGGGAAGGCAAACATGCGTTCGTGAGGAGCAGTGTTCGTGGTGGTACAAAGGAGCGAGCGGATAGCATGCTTAATCACTGTGGCCGTGGTCATATCCGGACGGGGATGGCGAAATGGAACCGGGGGTATTCATCAATAACATTCAGGAAATAAATATTCCTGTTCGGTAAGGGAAGGGGCCCTTGAAATCAATGCTCAGTCATTCGAATGGGCGAGTGGCCTTAATGAGGTGTGCCTTGTCAGGCCTATAGAATTGCGGCTTGCATTCTGCGCAGACCCGACAGCTTCTGATCATGGACCTGACATCTTTGACAGAGTACGGGAGGTTCCGGGATTTGATAAAGTGGAACAGTGTCGTGACTTCGGGGTGGCAGGGGGAGTCGTGTGGGGCTTGGAGACGGTTGAGATGTGTGCTGGCGCACATTCCCCAGGATAGAACATCAGGTGGATCGTTGAGTTTACCTGGCCGGTACAAGATATCGTAATTATAGGTGGAGAGCTCGATTCTCCACTTGAGGATCTTGTCATTCTTGATTTTACCCTGCTGCTGCGTGTCGAACATGAAGGCGATGGCCCATTGGTCCGTCAGCAGGGTAAACTGTTTCCAGGCACGGTAGTGGTGCCAGTGGCGCACCGCCATCACAACTGCCTGCGCCTCCTTCTCAACCGAGGAGTGCCGTGGCTCAGGGCCATGGAGGGTACGGGAAAAAAAGGCTACTGGCCTGCCTGCCTGTTATAGTGTGGCGGCCAGCGTGAAATCAGAAGCATTGCTCTCCACCTGAAAAGGGATGGATTTGTCTACAGCATTCATCGTGGCCTTTGCGATGTCCTCTCGGATCTGCTGAAAAGCAGCCTGGGCCTCCGCCGATAATGGGATCATTGTGGACCTAATGAGGGGGTGGACCTTATCAGCAAAGTTGGGCACCCACTGTGCATAGTAGGAAAACAGCCCCAGGCACCTCTTCAGTGCTTTCAGGGTGTTCGGGTCGGGGAGCTCCATTAGGGGTCGCATGCGGTCAGGGTCTGGGGCAATGACACCATGTGCCATGATGCATCCTAGGAGGGCCAGGCAATTGGTATTAAAAACACACTTGTTTTTATTGTATGTAAGATTGAGCAGTCCGCAGAAATTTAGTTAGGTTAGCGTCGTGTTCCTGTTGATCATGGCTGCAGATGTGACGATATTGAGGTAAGGGATGGTCGCTGCCAGATTGTGCTCCTCCATCATCCTGTCCATCACCCTCTGGAACATGGAGAGGCCGTTCATGACACCGAATGGAACCCAAAGAAAATGGAAAAGTTTTCCATCATCAATGAAACCCATATAAATAAAGTCACTGGGGCAGAGGGGAAGCTGGTGATAGGTCGACTTAAGGTCAATGGTCAAGAATACCCGATATTGCGTGACCCTGTTGACCACGTCGGCGATCCGGGGAAGAGGGTAAGCGTCCAGCTGGGTGAAACTATTGGTGGTTTGACTGTAGACAATGACCATATGTGTTTTGCTCCCATCCCTGACCAATAGAACCTGGGTTCTCCAGGGGTTGGTACTCAGGGCAATGATCCCCCACCACCAGGAGTCATTGAACCTCAGCCCACATAAACACCATATCCTCAGCGCCTGCTCTTGGTAGCGATAGGCCGATAATCCGGGATGAGGTTCACGACAGAGGGGATACCTGAAGGGTGGTGAATCCACAAGTTGGAGCTGGGGACTGGGGGTGGGCGGAGGGGTCCTTGAGGTGTGGGTTATTCACTGTCAGGAGCGACTGGGGGCCTCCAAAAGCCATCGTCACGCTCCTGAACTGGCTTTGAAAGTCCAAACCCAAGAGGATTGGCGCGCAGGGTTGGGGCATAACAAGTAACGAGAAATTATCGTAACGCTCATTCCCCACCGTCAGAGATGCAACACAATAACTCCCAATGTCAGTCTGGTGGTCTTTGACAGCCAGCGATATCGAGCCACTCATCGGCCCGACTGGGAGCGAGAGTCTGCGGGCAACATCTGGGTGAATAAAACTCTCCGTGCTGCCACTGTCAAATAGGCAGTTCGTTTTATGTCCATTCACATCGATCTGCCCATTGATGGGCGATCGGATGAGGGCTGGTCTGATTCAGGATTGGTGGGTCGTTTTCATCATCAGTGCGGAGGCCCAAAGCACAAAATGGCAGACTCCATGTTGACCAAGCAGTGATGGCTGGCGAGGTTGGGGAAGAAGACGGAAGTGGTGTCGGAGGAGCGTGCTGCGCCTGCACAGACCATGCAGAAGGCTGGAGCTGTGGCGGGTAAGATGGTGCGCCTCTCTGCACGCACGCAGTCTGAATCGGAACCAGGGGCGGCATCCATCCATCAGCCACAAACACTACGCTGCTTCGAGGGGAGGTCTTAGCTTGACATACCCGCAGATAGTGACCCTCTTTCTGCAGCCTGAGCAACTTGCGTTCCTCATGGGACAAAGTCGTTGTGGGTGCAGAAAATACACTTCGTGCATTCGGACACCACCGCTGCTTTTCCCGATGCCATCTCCCAAGATGGCAGCATTTTTGGCACACAACTGGAGAATGTGCTTTTGCCCATGATCGATACTGCGTGGCGCTGGGCTGAGTCTAGAGTCCTGATTATCTGTATGGTTCGTTTCAGTAACAACTGGTCTTCTTCGAAGAGGCACTGCTGTATGTAATTGGACCTCAATCCCAATACATAGGCATCCCAAAATGGTCTTTGATGCACTGGGCCACCGGTACAGGAGCCATTATCCCCACAGTCTTTCCCCAGAATGAGCAGGGCCTGAATAAATTCTTCGGCTGACTCATGAGGCTACTGCTTTTTGGAAGTCAGGAGATAACGTGAGTAGACGTCATTGATCCTCAGTTTATAGAGGCCCCCGAGCTCAGCCATCGTCTCGGTGTACGTAACGCAGTCCCTGATTGCTTGGAACGCTCTCTGGCCGACTCTTGCTTGCAGAACCTTGAGCTTCTTTTTGTCCGAGTCTATCAGATTGGCCATAGCCTCGAGGAAATTACCAAAGCAGCCTTTATAGAGGAGCATCTTTGTGAGGCCTTATGCAGACCACTCACAATTCCGCAGAATAAAAAGAGTCTGACCAGGATGAAAGTTTGGGTAAGGTCATTTCGTGTGATCCACCGAACAAACCAGAATCCATATTTGGTGTCAGAAGTGGGATTCCAAAGTCTCTGCAGATCTTTGACAGACGGAACAAAGTGGAGTGGGTCTGTGCAGACCAGGGATTTAGCCAAGTGGAGAATGAATAATTTTTTATCTCCTCTGTTTTCCCTGTTCTGAATGAACCGTCTCTGCATGATTCTATGGCCAGGGACTAAGAGACCGGATGGAAGTTAACAGTGGACAGCGAAAGGTCAAACTTGAATTAAGAGTTCAGGGAACTCGGTGATCTGGGGCCATGGTTTAATAGGAACTCAGATAAGGTCAGGGACCTTAATGGGTAATGGTATGGATACAGTGAGTGAACTGGGTCCACCAATACAAATGATGCGTGAGAAATGTTCGGAAGATCAGAAAGTTATACATAAAGTTTCAGGGGCTTTGAATAAGAAATTGGGTAAAGTTGGGTGGCCTTCAGGAGGTACATGGGATGATGAATTAATGAAAGAGGCACAACAGTTGATTTGGAACCGTATATTAATGAGAAATCTAGGAATACAATAGGGAAATGGCTCCGACTAGCTCAAGAAAGAAAAGAGAGAGATAAATTTGCTAGTTGGCAGACTAACGTCGTAAAATTGGAGATCCCATTGACAGAAGGGGGGATGTTAAAACCCGTGGAAGTTCTCCAGAAAGAATGTGAACACAGAAAAAAAAGGAGGTTCAGAGAATTGATGAGGAAAACTGCACAGTGGGGTGAGTAGTAAGGGGTATGATTTACCTTGTATGTAGAATAATGATGTAATCTTTTAATTCAATTTGCTTTCTTGAGTGTATAAAAGTTGATGCATCCATTTGTTGAATAGAGACCTCTGGAGACTGCTTTCAAGGCTGAAAGCAGTAAGGGTCTCTCAGGTTAACTTGGTGTCCAATAAAGAGTTAACTGGACCAGTTCTGTGCGCTGTGTTCTTTGCATCGGGAAGTGGCAGTTTCAATACATTTGGCAAACCAGCCAGGAGTCCAAGATTGAGGAATGCTTACTGGATGGTGTCAGTGACCGGCTGAATTTCCATCTCATGATTAAAGAATGGGCCCACGGGATACTTTCCCAGTTTTTCTCTTATGGTGTTAGATCAATTGATCCCCCTCTCCCGACAGCATAACTCTGATGGACTCCAGATGAACTATGAGTGTCGCATCCCGAGCGTACAGAGGCTTGAGGATTTGCTTGGTGAGGAGATGAATGTACAGTCCAAAATAACATGTTCTCCTAGTTCTGACGTCCTGCCTTAGACTGGTTGTTAAGAGGGGAAATCCCCACACAAAGGTCAGGACCCTGAAGTGGCGCAGAGGAACAAAACGACAAGACAGGAGTAAACACTCTGAGGGGTAAAATGTTGGGAATGAGTGATGTGGGGACCCTGGGACGGCCAATGTATTATTTCTATCTGACGTATGGTAAAAATTTAAATTGGACAGTGAGTTGCAGAACTCAGAAAAAGGTAGGAATTGAGCAGGAGGCCAGGAAAGGGCTGGCCAGGTACATTTATGGTCGCGTTAAAAACATGGGTCCTCTACCGGCACCACCTACGGCTCCTAGAACGCTTCCACCAGCGTTGTCTCCGCTCCATCCTCAACATCCATTGGAGCGCTTTCATCACTAACGTCGAAGTACTCGAGATGGCAGAGGTCGACAGCATCGAGTCCACGCTGCTGAAGATCCAGCTGCGCTGGATGGGTCACGTCTCCAGAATGGAGGACCATCGCCTTCCCAAGATCGTGTTATATGGCGAGCTCTCCACTGGCCACCGTGACAGAGGTGCACCAAAGAAAAGGTACAAGGACTGCCTAAAGAAATCTCTTGGTGCCTGCCACATTGACCACCGCCAGTGGGCTGATAACGCCTCAAACTGTGCATCTTGGCGCCTCACAGTTTGGCGGGCAGCAACCTCCTTTGAAGAAGACCGCAGAGCCCACCTCACTGACAAAAGGCAAAGGAGGAAAAACCCAACACCCAACCCCAACCAACCAATTTTCCCCTGCAACCGCTGCAACCGTGTCTGCCTGTCCCGCATCGGACTTGTCAGCCACAAACGAGCCTGCAGCTGACGTGGACTTTTTACCCCCTCCATAAATCTTCGTCCGCGAAGCCAAGCCAAAGAAAAGAAAAAGGTAATGATATATCAGAAAAGGGACCGGTCCCATTCGTGTTCCAATTACACGGAGCAGGAAGAGAATTGATAATGTTACTAATACAGCGTTGGCAAAGCAACTAATGTGGAGAAAAGCAGAAGAGCTGGAGAGATAATGGGAGCCACAGGGGAGGAAACGTTGGGGATCTCAATTACGTGTCTGGAATATTGCTTGTGTTCAAAGGTAAAGTTAATCCTGATTGGCAGTTCCCGCCCTGTCTGGGCCGTATATTTATTTAAGGCTGAAATTAAACATTTCTCCACGTAAGATGTATAATAAAAATTAAAGTTGAATAAGGAACAGACCAGCACCAACCACAGAATGGGAAACTGATTTAGTATTTCAGATTAAAGAATTAGGATGGTGACACAGTCCCTCAGGCAGAAAATGATTAACAAGCGGAAGGTGAAAAAATAAAACCCGATGTCAGGCAGGGCGACCCTATTCTTGCAGGTGGGTAAGGCCACGCCCAGATGTACCCCAGCAGCCACAGTGTCCAGACCTGTGTCTCACTAGTTAAGATAAAGAAGAAGGTTTCAAAGTTAGCTTTAATGTAAAATTGTTGCTCATTTTGGAAAAAAAAAGCTTGCCTCACACTTTCATGACAGTAGAAAGACTGTGCATGAGTGAGGATGAAGGGGTTAAAGAGCTTGAACTGAAAGTTCCCTGCAGTAATTTGAAACCTGCCTTCCAGAGAGCTTCAACCATGCAGCAATTTCACAATGAAGGAATGGTGTTCCACTTCTGCAGTGTTTCCTGGTTCTAACTTGTAAAAATGAATCACACAGAAGAAAGGATTTTTTAAACCTGCAACGTTGTTTAAGACTAATTGAAACTGGTCAAATACCAATAACAAGGCGATGACTCCTGGGCCAAGTATTAAAGAGAGAGAGCTGAGATACCTTCGAAACCCAGAGTGAAATACATCCGACGTTTAGGAGAAGCTTTCCCACGTCTAATTCAATAGATGACTCAAGCACTTTTGAGCCACTACGAACCTTTCCCTTAGTGAATTCATCTGACCTTCTATGAGTACATTACTGTTCACTCGATGGCCTTTTAAAACTGCCTTGTGAAAAATACAGAAATGAAGTAAGGAAGACGGATGGCTGCCTTCTATCATCCAGTTTTCCGTGAATTTGAATTGTTTGCCCTCGTCAGAGCCTACATAATAGGGGAAGGAATCTATGCCCATGCCAGAACTTTTTACCCCTTGGGAATGATCACACAGATGCTCCAGCAAAAGGTGCTGTTATAAATGGTCCCTTCACCGTTTATTCAGAAAGTGGTGAACTGCTTGAATAGAACGGTCTGGCCTGATACGGGGATGAAGCATATGTTCAGGGGAACGCCCCCACCATTTCATTAAAGCTCTGTAAACAGTAGGGGTGTGTCAGAAATCAAATTAGGAACTACTCCTGCTGGACAATCTTTGTACCAAACTCAATTTCTTTTACTTGAACTACTTAATTATAAATATATGCAATAATGTAGATTGGCTAAGGAGGAGGGGCACGTCACTAATCTAAGAAAGGAGGACATTCCAAAGGAAGGAATTATTATCTGCCTACAACATGGTCCTGGTAAAGAAATTGAATGCCTACCATTTGAGTGTATATGGATTGATTTTATAGAATTAAGTACACATCTATCAGTATTGTCTTGTTCTTATTGATTTGCCTGGGTCCTTAAAGAACAAATTGACTAAGTTTTCGGCAGAAACTGGGTTGAATTGGATGAAGGATTTGGGGATTCCAGTGGTTCCACTACTCCTGTTAACACCAGGCAGCAGGAATAGTGGAATGTGCCAATAAAAAAAAACTACACTGGCCAAATTGACTGAGGAAACAGGGCTAAAATTGGCTAAAAAGTGCAACCCCAAGCATTGTTTTAAATGTGGATGACACTGCAGACTAAGTGAGGGCTATCTGCTGCAGAGATGGCTAACGGACAGCTAATACGGACATCTTGGGGAGCAAAGCCCATACTGCCGGTAGGGATGGATTTATTATCATTAGATGAGGACATAAGGAAATATGTGAGAATTCTAACACAATCTTTTTTGAGAGATGCATTCATAGGTAAAACAAACACACCTAAAGGAGGCTGATCCAACAGATCAAAGTGGTGAACATCTTAATGTCAAACCTGAGAATTACTGTAGTGATATGATTATGTGCACTGGCTGGCCTGCCCTCCGGGTGTCTTCCTGTCCTTGACAGGTCCCTGGTCCTGCCTATGTGACCCCAGGCCATAAAGGTCGAGTCCCCTCTCCTTCCCGCTCATTTTCCAAGCCTAGACCTGGACCAGCAGCCTCTAGTACGCGGATGGAGTACAATCGTTCCCCTCAGTCTTTATCCGTGTTATTATTGGGGCTACTGATGGCACCCAACAATTTGTTGTACTAGATTTTGGAGGTCTCCAGTAATGGAGAAATTGCTGCGCCCGGAACGGCTGGAAGTTGACCCCCAAGTCCTAGGTGCCTCGATGATCTTCGAGCAGTGGATGAACTGCTTCAACAACTTCCTCGACGCTGCTGCTGAGGTGGTCGACTCTAACAAGAAGAAACTAAAGATCCTTCAGACATGAGTCAGCCAGAGGGCCTTCCTGACTGTAGAGCTCGTCGAAAGAACCAAAGACTTGTTGATCCAAACCAAGGCTTTTATTAGCAAAAGACAGGAGCTCTTCACAGGTGGCCGGCCAGTCCGGAATGATCCGACCTGGCTAGGGACACAACCCTTGAAGGCCCAGACAATAGGTGTGGCTTAGCTCTCAGCCAATCGCTGTAAGCACAGTCTAGATACAGTAACTGTATACACTATGTACATTGGTGATAGAGCTGTACTATCACATTCACCCCTTCTTGGAGAATTGACCCTGGAAAAAAAAACAAAAACGAGGGAGAGAATGAAAGGAAAGGGGTAGGTCAAGGACTGTAGTGGTCAGGGGGTCTGACCAACCGGTGTGACCGCCGTGGTGCCGGGATTGGGGTCGCTGGAGTGGTGTCGCCAGCGGGCTCGTTGGGTGCGATTGCTCCATCACTCAATTCCCCAGTCGTGTTGTCGGCAGGGTGGCCCGGGTCGTTGGGGTGTTGTTGGTCCTTCTGTTGCAGCACGGGGCCTGGGGAATAAAGAGTTGGGGAAGGTTGGGTTGGGGGGTTTGCTGGGTCTACCACGTCCTGAGCTAGGTCCCGCACCGAAACAGTGTCCTCCCGCCCGTCTGGGAACTCAGCGTAGGCCTAATGTGGGTTTGCGTGGAGTAGAGTCACTCGGTCGACCAAGGGGTCGTTCTTTGAGTGCCGGACGTGGCGTCGCAAAAGGACGGAGCCAGGGACGGTGAGCCAGGCCGGTACAGTGGTTCCTGATTTGGATTTCCTTGGGAAAAGGAACATCCTTTCGTGGGGGGTGGCATTTGTTGCAGTACATAGGAGGGAGCGGATAGAGTGTAAGGCACTAGTGAGAACCTCCTGCCAGTGAGAGGTGGGGAGACCTTTAGACCGGAGAGCCAGTGTAACCGCTCTCCATATGGTGGCATTCTCCCTCTCGACCTGGCCAAAACCGCGTGGGTTATAGCTCGTGGTCCTGCTTGAAGCAATACCACACTCCAGAAGGTACTGTCGCAGATCTGCGCTCATGAATGAGGACCCCCTATCACTGTGGATGGAATTGGGGTACCCGAAGATGGTGAAAATACTGTGAAGGGCCTGTATCACTGAGGTGGCAGTGGTGTCTGGGCAGGCCACAGCGAATGGGAAGCGGGAGTACTCGTCGATGGCTGTAAGGATGTAGGTATTACGGTTGGTCGACGGTAGGGGCCCCTTAAAGTCTACGCTAAGACGCTCGAAGGGGCGGGTGGCTTTGATAACGGGGAGTTATCCGGACAGAAGAAGTGGGGCTTGCATTCAGCACACACTGAACAGGCTCGGGACATGGAGCGGATCTCCTCGACTGTGTAGGGTAGGTTGCGCGCCTTGACAAAGTGAGCAAACCTAGTGATCCCTGGATGACAGAGCGCCTCATGGAGTTTCCGTAGTCTGTCCATCTGTATGCTGGCGCACGTCCCCCTGGAGAGCGCGTCAGGCGGGTCGTTGAGCTTACCAGGCCGGTACAGGATGTCATAGTTAAAGGTGGAGAGTTCGATTCTCCATCTGGCGATTTTGTCGTTTTTTATCTTACCACGCTGGGTGTTACTGAACATGAAGGAGACCGCGCGTTGATCAGTCAACAGTGTAAAGCGCCTCCCAGCGAGGTAATGTCTCCAACGACGCACCGCTTCAACTATGGCCTGGGCCTCCTTCTCGATCGAGGAGTGTCTACTCTCCGGACCCTGGAGGGTTCTGGAGAAGAAGGCTACAGGCCGACCGGCCTGGTTCAAGGTGGCTGCCAGGGCGAAGTCGGATGCATCGCTCTCGACTTGAAACGGGACAGACTCATCGATCACATGCAGCGTCGCAGCAGCGATGTCGGATTTGATTCGATCGAAAGCCACTGTGGTTTCGGTCGAGAGGGGAAAGGAGGTGGTCTTGATAAGAGGACGTGCCTTGTCGGCGTAGTGTGGAACCCATTGGGCATAATACGAGAAAAGGCCCAGGCAGCGTTTGAGAGCTTTCTGGGTATGTGGGGGGGGGGGGTAAGTCCATTAGGGGACGCATGCGGTCAGGATCTGGCATGACTATCCCGTTCTCCACCACGCAACCTAGAATAGCGAGTCGTGTGGTCCGGAAGACACACTTGTCCAAATTGTAAGTCAGGTTCAGCCGACGGGCAGTTTGAGAAATTTGTCTAGGTTGGCGTCGTGGTCCTGCATGTCGTGGCCGCAGATGGTGATATTGTCCAGATACGGGAAGGTAGCGGTTAGCCCGTTCTGGTCCACCATCCTGTCCATTTCCCACTGGAAGACCGCAACACCATTCGTGACCCCGAATGGTACCCTGAGAAATTGATATAGCTGCCCATTTGCTTCAAAGGCCGTGAATGGTTGGTCCTCGCAGCAGATCGGGAGCTGGTGGTAGGCCGAACGTAGGTCAATAGTGGAGAAAATGCGGTATTGGGCAATCTGGTTCACCACATCCGTGATGCGTGGCAGGGGGTACGCATCCAGGAGCGTGAAGCGGTTAATGGTCTGGCTATAGTCGACCACCATCCGTAGTTTTTCCCCGTTCTTGACAACCACCATTTGGGCTCTCCAGGGGCTTGAACTGGGTTCGATGATGCCTTCACCCAGCAATCTACGCACCTCACTCCTAATGAATTGCCTGTTTTCGTAACTATATTGCCGACTTTTGGTGGCCATAGGCTTCCAGCCAGGGGTGATGTTTGCGAAGAGTGCTGGCGGGGCAATCTGGAGTGTGGAAAGGCCGCAGGATTGGCCCCGGGGCACGGGGGCGGGTTGCTCGGGTGCTTCGGGGGTGGGGCAATGGCAGACCGAGAGGGGGTCGAAGGGTCCCCCAAAGTGTAGGGACACCGTTTGGAACTGACACTGGAAGTCTAATCTCAGCAACACTGGGGCGCACAATTGGGGAAGGATGGATAATTTGAAGTGGGTGACCGTTACGCCCTATACTTCCAGTGTGGCGATGCAATACCCCTTTATCCCAGTCGAGTGCGACCTCGTCGCTAATGAGATCCTCTGGGTAGTGGGGATAATGTCAAGTCCCCAACGGAGGGCCAGATCTGGCTGGATAAAACTGTCAGTTGACCCAGAGTCAAATAAGCAATTGGTGTAGTGTCCATGCACTTTAATCAGTTCCATTGCTCTGGTGAGGGGATGAGAGCATTGCTGGTTTAATGTTATTGAAGCAGTTGACAGGGGAGTTTTGCGCGATGACGTCACGCAATGAGATGACGTCACGCAACAGGATGACGTAGTCAAAGCTCGAGGAGCAGGTTGGAGGACCTCCCGAAAGTGCTGTTGTGGCGGCGTTGGCGGGTGAATGGTAAGTAGTGGGGTTTGTAGTTGCTCGCGATTGGCGGTGGGTAGGTCGTTGGTCGTGGCGGTCGGGCCCTGGCGGTCGTCAGCGATGGACGCTAGGGTGAGTACCTGGTTGGCCGCGGGGGTGGCTGTGGTGGCGGCAGCAGCGGCGGTAGCGTCGGCCCCGGGGGTGTCTGTGGCGGATGCAGCGGCGGCGGCAGCAGCGGCGGCAGCGTCGAGTGTTCTGCACGGGGGCGAGAGGCGGGCCAACACCACGGTTGCGAGGGTGGGCTGCCCCTTCCGGGTTTGGCGTCTCCATGATGTCAGGCGTTGCTGTGCAGGGGAGCCCTCGCTCTCATTGGACGAGAGGTCTGGGGAAGAAGAGTTTGAATGGGATAGTGGCGGTTGGGCTTCACACGAGGCATTGTGTTTGCCGGCGGCCATTTTAGACCTACAGACTGCAGCAAAGTGGCCGTTTTTAAGGCACTTCTGGCACCTGGCTTTTCTTGCTGGGCACTGGGACCTGCTGTGCTTGTCCCTCCCGCAGAAATAACATTTTGGGTTCGCACGGGGCAGTGTAGCAGCAGCCGACAGGCCGTCAGTATCTCGGGGGGTGGTAGGGTAGAAGGGCACTCTACTCACATCAGAACGAGGGGTCCAGTCCCTAGAGAACTCGTTTGACTTTAAGGCTGCATCCTCCATTGTGATTGCAATCCGGGCCACGTCCTCTAGTTTTTCTACCCCTTGTTCGAGCAAGCGCAGCCTCACTTCGTTCGATCGGAGCCCGGCCACATAGGCATCCCGGACGAGATC
This sequence comes from Narcine bancroftii, assembly GCF_036971445.1. NCBI lineage: Eukaryota > Metazoa > Chordata > Chondrichthyes > Torpediniformes > Narcinidae > Narcine > Narcine bancroftii. The sequence goes on from NC_091469.1 coordinate 158,104,575, forward strand.
GTTTGTGATCTCGGCAGCAGTTTTGTCCACACAGTTACAGTCCTTGCCCAATGCCTTTAATACTTGTAAATATGCCCTGCTGGACTCGCCGGGCTGTTGCTTCCTCGAAGCAAGCACGAGCCGGGCATGAACTCTGTTCACCGTTGATTATACAGTCCTTTCAGTACCTTTATGGCTGCGGTGTAAGTAGTCTCATCCTGGATGTTCTCGTAGACTCTCAAGGACACCATAGACAGCAATGCTGTTAGACGCTTGTTATCCTCCTCCACCTCAATGAATCTCAGGCAGTTTTCAAAGTTCAGCAGCCAGAACTTAAAGGCTTTGAAGGCTGTAGCTGACTGTGGGTCGATATCAAGTTTTTCTGGCCGAGTCAAACGCTCCATCCCTTCCAAAAAAAATTCTTTTTGCTAATAAAATTGTAGAGCTCGTCGAAAGAACCAAAGACTTGTTGATCCAAACCAAGGCTTTTATTAGCAAAAGACAGGAGCTCTTCACAGGTGGCCGGCCAGTCCGGAATGATCCGACCTGGCTAGGGACACAACCCTTTAAGGCCCAGACAATAGGTGTGGCTTAGCTCTCAGCCAATCTCTGTAAGCACAGTCTAGATACAGTAACTATATACACTATGTACATTGGTGATAGATCTGTACTATCACACTGACCATCCAAGGAAGTGCGACCTACAACGAGGCGATGGCTGAGCTACGGGCGCTGTATAAACCAAAAGTGAATGTGGTCTACTCCCATTACCTGCTGGCGTTCCCAAAAAACAGCCAGATGAGTCCACTGAAGAGTTTTTCTGGTCCCTAGTCACACTGGGAAAAGACAGTCTGCAGGATCCAACGGCCACAATATTGCTGACCCAGTGCGTGAAAGAGCTGATCTGAGACGCCTGCGTGTCGGGGTTGAGGTTGGATTATATCCGACAATGACTCCTTGAGGAGGGCCAGCTCCCACTCAAAAAGGCTATCGACTTGATCAGGACTTTGGACTCAGCCCAGTGCCACGCGGTGTCGATCGCGGACAACCCCCAGCTTTCGGACGCCCATCCCCAACCGGATGCTCAGTCCCCAGTACTGTCCTGTGGTCTCACCACCTTAAGGGTGCCCCTTCTCCCGTCACTGTTCACAAACCTCATCCTGGATTGGAAACCGATTGCCACCAAGAGGACATGCAATTCATCCGGGCTGAGGTTCAGTGATTCCTGACAAAGGGGGTCATCGCCCCTTCCACCAGTCCCTGGAGGGTGCAGGTCCTCGTGGTCAGAGGTGCGGGCAAGCCCCAAATGGTAATTGATTACAGTCAGACCATCAACCACTTCACTCAGTTGGACACGTACCCGCTACCCCGTATAGCCAACTTGGTCAATAAGGTCCCAAAGTACAGTTTTTTTCAACCACTGACTTACCATCAACTTCCCCTCCGTCCGAGCGATCGAATCTACACAGGATTCGAGGCCAATGGAAAACTTTTCCACTTCCTGCAGGTATCCTTTGGTGTTACTAACGGTGTTTATGCCTTTCAGAGAGTGATGGACCGAATGGTGGAGGAACACGGGCTGACGCCATCATTCCCCTACCTTGACAGTGTCACCATTTGTGGCCATGACCAGCAGGACCACGACACAAATCTCGCAAAGTTCTTGCGTGCGGCCAAGTCCCTCAACCTGACATACAACAAGGAGAAGTGTGTGTTCAACATGGAGTGCCTGGCCCTTCTTGGATGCATTGTGGCATATGGTTCATTGTTCCCGACCTTGACCGGATGGGACCCCTCACGGAGCTCCCTGTCCCGAACACCCTGAAGTCACTTAAGAAGTGCCTGGGGTGGTTCTCAAATTATGCACAATGGGTGCCCAACTACGCCGATAAAGCCCACCCCCTAATTCGTAGAACCACCTTCCCATTATTGACGGAGGCCCAGACTGCTTTTGACCAAATTCACGGAAATATCGCTAAGGTCACTGTGCATGCCATGGATGAATCTGTCCCCTTCCAGATGGAGAGCGATGCCTCAGATTTTGCACTGGCCACTATATTAAATGAGGTAGGCAGGCTGGTAGCATTTTCTTCCTGCATGGTCCTGAACTCCTGCACTCCACCATCAAGAAGGAGGCTCAAGCAATCGTTGAGGTGGTGCGCCACTGGTGGCACTACCTGGCCGGTAAGAGATTTGCCCTGTTGACTGACCAGAGGGCAGAGGCCTTCATGTTCAGTGCTAAACAGCAGGGTAAGATCAAGAATGACAAAATTGTGAGGTGGAGAATTGAATGGTCCACTTTCAACTATGATATCTTGTACTGGCCGGGTAAGCTCAATGACCCCCGGATGCCTATCCTGAGGGACATGACCAGTGCGAATCTTGATCGCCTCCAGATCTTGCACGACAATCTGTGTCACCCCGGAGTCACGAGGTTGTACCATTTTGTTAAGGCTCGGAACTTCCCGTACTCCGTAGAGGATGTCCAGTCCACGTCCAGACGCTGCCAAATCTGCACCGAGTGTAAGCCTTAGTTCTTCCGGCCAGAAAAGGCACACCTCATCAAGGCCACCCGCCCTTTTGATCGACTCAGCACTGATTTCAAGGGCCCCTCCCAAGCACAAATAGGAACGCCTACTTCCTGACGGTGATGGACGAATTCTCCAGGTTCCCCTTTGCAATCCCCTGCCCAGATATGACCTCATCTATGGTTATTAAGGCCCTGTGCAGCATCTTCACCCTGTTTGGGTACCCCGACTACATTCATAGTGGCCAGAGGTATAGCCACCAGCAGGACCACCAGCTATAACTCTAGAGGTAATGGCCAGGTGGAAAGGGAGAACTGCACCGTCTGGAAGGCGGTGCTTCTGGCCCTTAGGTCCAAAAATATGCCAGTGTCCCGCTGGCAGGACATTTTGCCTGAGGCTCTCCACGCCATCCGGTCTTTACTGTGCACCACTACCCCACAAGAACGCCTCTTTGCTTTCCCTAGGAGATCAGCGAATAGTTCTTCCATCCCTCCCTGGCTGACAACCCCAGGGCCGGTTCTGCTTCGGAAGCACGTCAAGGGCCATAAGACAGACCCACTGGTTGAAGTGGTCCACCTCATACATGTAAATCCTCAATATGCATTTGTGAGGTACCCGGATGGCCACGAGGACACTGTGCCAATACGAGACCTGGCAAAGGCCGGAGACCCTGAGACTGCCTTGCCAGCAGCCGACCACACCGCAGATCCGATCGCGCTGCATCAGAGCACAACCCTGGAGTCCGAGCCACCTGCCTTGCCACCAGACCCCCTGTGAAGCAGCAGAGGACCCCCCATCACTCTGGGAGTCCCCCGCCAGCACCCTGATCCCGATGGTTCTTGCAGCGGACTCTCCCCTCTCTGGAGGAGTGCTGCACGGTCACGCTGGTTCCCCGGCGCTCCGGCAGAAGGAGGAGGTCGCCTGTGCGGCTAAACCTCTAGCCGGTGGGGGCGTCCGCTTCTCCCAGCCCCTTTTGCGATAACTATTGATATTACCACTGTTAATTATTACTGATGTTACTGTTATTTCCCCCGGTTTTCTGTGGTTTTTCCGGTGGGTTCCATTTTTTAAAAGGAGGGGGTGAATGTGGTGATATGATTATGTGCACTGGCTGGCCCGCCCTCCGGGTGTCTTCCTGTCCTTGACACCTCCCTTGTCCTGCCCACGTGACCCCAGGCCACATACTGAAGAGGTGCCTGGGGCTGTTTTCCTACTATGCACAGTGGGTGCCCAACTTTGCTGATAAGGTCCACCCCCTCTTTAGGTCCACAATGATCCCATTATCGGCGGAGGCCCAGGCTGCTTTTCAGCAGATCCGAGAGGACATCGCGAAGGCCACGATGTATGCTGTGGACGAATCCATCCCTTTTCAGGTGGAGAGCAATGCTTCTGATTTCGCGCTGGCCGCCACACTATAGCCAGGCAGGCAGGCCAGTAGCCTTTTTTTTCTGTACCCTCCATGGCCCTGAGACATAGCACTTCTCAGTCAAGAAGGAGGCGCAGGCATTTGTTGAGACGGCGCGCCACTGGCACCTCTACCTGGCCGGGGAACAATTTACCCTGCTGACGGACCAACAGCCCGTCACCTTCATGTTCAACACGCAGCAGAGCAGTAAAATCAAGAATGACAAGATCCTCAGGTGGAGAATTAAGCTTTCCACCTATAATTACGATATCCTGTACCAACCCGGTACACTCAACAATCTGCCTGATGCCCAAACCCGGGGGTCGGGCGCCAGCGTGCATCTCGACTGTTTCCAAGCCCTGCATGACTCCCCCTGCCACCCCGGAATCATGAGACTGTCCCACTTTATTCAAACCCGGAACCTCCCATACTCCGTCGAGGATGTCAGGTCCACGATCGGACGCTGTCGGGTCTGCGCTGAATGCAAGCCGCAGTTCTACAGACTGGACAAAGCACACCTCATTAAGGCCACTCGCCCATTCAAACGACTGAGCATCGATTTCAAGGGCCTCCTTCCCTTATTGAACAGGAATATTTATTTCCTGAATGTTACTGATGAATTCTCCCAGTTCCCTTTCACGATCCCCTGTCCAGATATGACCTCAGCCACAGTGATTAAGGCACTAGACAGTATCTTCACCCTGTTCGGGTACCATGATTACATCCAAAACGATCGGGGATCCTCCTTCATGAGTGTGGAGCTGTGGCAGTATTTTCTCTCCAGAGGCATAGCTACCAGTAGGACCACCAGTTATAACCCCAGGGGTAATGGACAGGTGGAAAGGGAGAACGCCACCGTTTGGAAGGCTGTGCTCCTGGCCCTGAAGTCCAGAGACCTGCCAATGTCGCATTGGCAGGATATCCTGCCAGAGGCATTACATGCTATCCGTTCACTCCTTTGTACCGCCACGAACACCAATCCTCACAAATGCATGTTTCCCTTCCCAAGGAAATTGGTGAATGGTTCCTCGATTCCTCCATGGTTGGCGACACCAGGACCATGTGAGGGGCCATAAGACTGACCCGTTGGTCGAAGAGGTGCACTTCATTCATGCCAACCCTCAGTACGCTTTTGTGAGGTAACCCAGCGGGAGTTGGATCGCATGGTAGACTGGCACAAGCTGAAGGCGACGTTCCCATATCTGGATAACGTCACTATCTGCGGCCGTGACCAGCAGGACTTCAACGCTAACCTGGAAAAATTCCTCCATGCGGCCGCGAGCTGAACTTCACTTACAATAAGGAGAAGAGGTGCACTTCATTCATGCCAACCCTCGGTACACTGGAAGATGGAGACCCCGTTTGTGACCCCAAAAGGAACCCAGTGGAACTGGTACAGGCGCCCTTCCACCTCAAAGGTAGTGTAGGGCTTGTCCTTCGGGTAGATAGGGATTTGGTGATATGCCAACTTCAGGTCAATCATGGAGAAAACCCGGGAGCGGGCAATCTCATTGACCATATCAGTGATCCTCGGCGGGGGGTAGGCATCCAGCTGGGTTTACCGATTATCGTCTGCCTGTAATCCATGATCATCCTCGGCTTACTTCCCCCTTTGACCACCAGGACTTGGGTTCTCCAAAGGCTGTTACTGGGCTCTATAATGCCTTCCGCCAGGAAGCCTTGATGAAGTCCCTGTCTGCAGTGCAATAGCGCCTACTTCTAGTGGCGATCGGCTTGCAGCCCAGCGCAAGATGTGGAAAGAGCACTGGTGGGGTTATGCACAGTGTGGAGAGGCTGCAGGTTGGCCGGGGCTGGTAGGTTGGCGTGCTGTGCAATGTGAGTGGAGGTTGGGGCCCCCCGAAGGCAAGGGTGACACTCTGCAGGTGGCACTGGAAATCCAGGCCCAGGAGGAGTGGTGCACAGAGTTTGGGCATGATCAGGAGCCTGAATCCTATGTAAGTCTCCCCTCCCACCATTATATCGACCGAGCAGTGCCCGAGGATATCAACAGTCTTATCCTTGGTGGCAAGGGTGATCAAGCAGGTGGTGGGGTGGACAAGCTTAGGGAGTGGGCCATGCTTGGGTGAATGAAGCTCTTGGTGTTGCCACTGTCCAACAGGCCCTTTGTTACCTGCCCGTTGACTCGTACATCCATCCCGAAATTATGGGGAATGTCCCTGGTCAGCGTGGTGGCGACCAGGACCATCTTGGAGTCGGAGTCACCGCTATCCGGAGGGATGGGGAGCGTCGATAGGGCGCCCTGGTCATCGCCCGTGTTGACCACGTTGGCGTCGGTTGCTGGATGCGGCGTGCAGCAGCTGATGGCACCCGGAGGCATGGGGAGCGTTGGTAGGGTGGCCTGGTCATCGCCCACATTGACCACATCGTTCTCAACATTGTCAGGGGCCCTCAGTGTCGGGAGCTGCCTGGTCCAAGATGGCGGCAGCACATGGGGAGCCGCTGCGTGGCTGGCCTCCTTCCCCAGCCATGTCCACTGCACCAGGGGAAGTGACGTCATCATGGCCGGCTGCAGTGACTTCGTTGTGTCCGCCGGACGTGACGTCACACTGTGAGCCGGAAGTGACATCACTGTAGTTCTCAGCAAGGGCGAGGGCTGGTGCAGATGCTCGGGGCACACACTGAGACGGTTAATGGCGGGGCCGGATGTTGCGTGGTCAAAGTCGGGGAAGGCGCAAGTCGTCGCGAGGACAATGGCGCTGCCAGCACACGCACGTAGGGGGGTCTGCGGGGGAAGTAGAGAGGCCATAGAGTGCCACTGAGCTGCCAGCAGGTTTAGAGAGGCACACTTTTGCAAAGTGCCCTTTCTTGCCGCCTCGAGAACAATACTGGTTCCTAGCTGGGCAGTTTTGGCGCAATTGTCTATCTGACCCACATCAGGACCCACAGTACTTACAGGGGCGCCGGGAGCCTGCTGCAGCGACGTTCTCCTCCCCATCTCGGCCTGGGGCTGCAGCTGCAGTGTGAGAGGGGTATGAGGGAGCCTGGGTAAACCTGGAATTGCAGGCTTTGATGTGCAGGGCTGCTGCTTCCAGGGTCCGCTTCCACAGTCCAGGTTAGGGCATAGATCTTGTCTTCCAGCAGCTTCTGCTGGATGGCCCTTGAGTGTAGACCTCGGATGAAGGCATCCTGGATCAGCCTCTCGGCCTCTGCACCTACCCCGGGTTCAGCCAGACATGGTCGGGCCAACTCTCGCAAGTGTCCCAGGTAAGACTCGGACGTCTCCCTGGGTTGCTGGGCTCGGGTGTTGAGGAGGTACCTTGCACAGACCACATTCATGGGGGGGTTGTACAAGTTCTCGAGAGTGTCCATTGCATTCTTGTATGTGGAGCAGCCTTTGGTTACCAGGAAGGCATGGGGACCCAGCTTTGACTGGTGTAGGATCAACCTCTTCTGATCGGAGTCCAGGATGTCGCCTTCGTGTGCCTTGATGATTGTCTGACTGCGTGCTGCCAGATCTTGAAGCATGTCTGGGCTTCCGGGTGGCGTGGGTTTTTCCATGGCAGCCGTGGGAAAATTTTGTGGATTAAATTGTGGTGTCTTTCTTTCTTTGGCTTGGCTTCGTGGACGAAGATTTATGGAGGGGTATGTCCACGTCTGCTGCAGGATTGTTGGTGACTGACAAGTCCAATGCGGGACAAGCAGGCACGGTTGCAGCAGTTGCAAGGGAAAATTGGTTGGTTGGGGTTGGGTGTTGGGTTTTTCCTCCTTTGTCTTTTGTCAGTGAGGTGGGCTCTGCGGTCTTCTTCAAAGGAGGTTGCTGCCTGCCGAACTGTGAGGCGCCAAGATGCACGGTTTGAGGCAATATCAGCCCACTGTGCTGTTAAACAGAATCAGACACATACAAGGTAAAGACTGTACAACAGGCTTTAATCCACAAAGACTTGCACAGAACCAGGCTGGCTGTAGCTGCAGCAACTTGCGTGAGGCCTTGGGAGGCCGGCGCAGGCTTATATCCTGGAGAGTGATTGACACCTGATTGGGTGGGGCTTGATCCATTCAGGCCGACTGATTGGTAGCTGGCCAGGTGTTGTCCTGTCCCCTTACACTCCTGCAGGTACAGAGGTTGCAGTAGGCTGGTGGTGTACCACCACAGTTACACCCTCTTTTACCCTGCGTTTCACACTACCTTACAATGGGACTCGCTATTAGTGGTGGACTCACCTGGGACACCATCCCTCGCGGACCTCCCTCCAACGCGATCGGCTCCCATCGGGTTACTGACCGCATCTCCCTTAAGTTCTGTGACCGACATCGCCCCGACAAAGATGGTACCCTCTCCATCTAGTCCATCGGTGACCACACCTGTAGACACCCAGCCAGTGGAACATCACTCTACTCCCACCCCTGCACCCCGGAGGTCTCGGCTCTTCAGCAAGGTTCTTCTGTGTATTAAAGCCCATTGTTTCCTCAAACTAGTCTTTGTGGTGACTGGCAGTACCTTACAGGGAAGCAGAATGTCGGACGATCCGGACGAGAGTCCGCGTGGAGCAGAACGTCGGGCGGTCCGGACGAGAGTCCGCGGGGAGCAGAACGTCGGGCGGTCTGGACGAGAGTCCGCGGGGAGCAGAACGTCGGACGGTCCGGGCGAGAGTCCGCGGGGAGCAGAATGTTGGACGGTCTGGGGACAAGTTCGGGGACTGGGTGACATGATGGACTTGTGTGTCTCACTGTTGGGTCTCAGCACCATCTGCTGGCTGCGAGCTGTTAGTTCAGCTCAGGTTGAGAATTACCCTGATTGGTCAGGTGTGATCACATGTTGGGGGCAGCCATGTTGGAACACTGCCAGTGCTGTGTGTCCAAGGGAGGTTGTTGATTTTGTGAAGTTCTGTTTCTATTTGGGCAGATTAAAGTGTATAAGTGACGTGAGCAGTTGGTCTTAGTTCTGGCTGATCATCTGGCAGTGATTGTTGGTATTTGTTTGTGCTTCACTGTTGGACCAGAGCTTCATTGATCCATGTTGCTGTTTGCAGTGGAATAGCTGGGACTGGACCATTGTTGGGATCAGGGACTCGCAGCGACAGAGGCTCCTTTCCTTGGGTCTCTCTCCTGGGTCATTATCAGTCTCATCTTCGCCGGCTGCGTAAGGTGTAAACGCTCCATCGTTCTCAGGTAATACTACCTTTCGAATGTGACGGACGTGAAATTCTTTAACTTCGCCCCCCCCACACCGTAAGGCAGACTGAGAGACCCTGCTTTGTCCAGCGCCTCTCATCGGAACCCACAGCCCCTGGTGTTCCCCGGCGACCTCCGCCACCCCCTCCCCATCAAGTTCCGAGCCTGCTTCGCTCCCGAAATCTGAGCACCTGGCAACACCAGGCGCCGCAGCAGGTGGGGGGGGGGGGGGACGCACACGGATCGCCGATTGAATCATAACGGGGAGAAAGAAAATCACTGGTCACGCGTCACCCCATGGAGAAAGTAGATTTTAGAAAATAATGAAAATTCAGGTTTAAAATGGTGTCTGGGAGGGGTGGGGGGGGGGGGTGGGGGGGAAGGGGTGGCTGCATTTGTGGGCTGCATTCCTTTCTTGCCCTGCAGCTTGGGAGCAGATAAGGAGCTCCCTATCTGGTAGAGTTCTGAGAGAATTTTAAGGAACGTGTACTTAAAAGGAGTAGTTCCAGAAACTAGAGATAAGAAACTCGAAACTGTGATTTTTAGAGGCCACCAGTAGTTAGTTAGCAGCTTGTGGCTGTGTTTTCATGCTGCAACAGACTTCTCACACTTTGCAAAGACTTTTAAAGTTTGTTTCTGCAGCTTTATTCATATTTGTTTTGGAGTCAACCAAGTCCAATTTAATATATGGCATAATTGACAGGAATCACGGATGAAGTTCAGGCTGCCGGTGTCCGAGAAACCGAGGGAGATAGGGCCCCTTGATCACCCATTGTCAATCCCCTGTGATAACGTTGATTGATACAATACTTTTAGAAAATTTTAGGTAGAATAACTTGAACTGAATTGTTAACTGAACGATAATATCAACTGCAGAATGTCCTTACGAGGCAAGACTGTTTAGGATGTGAATGATTATATCAACCAAAGAATGCCTTTAAACAATTTGAAAAACAACTCTCGATAAGGAGTACGTTTAAATAGGTTGAAAATGCTGGAACACAAAAAATACATAATCACAATTTAGAATGAATGAAATTGAACACAACTATCCCACTGTTGCAGCTGGACTTGAGTTTAACTGACTAATGTGTTTAAGTACCGAGAATGTTATAAAAACCTTGGATGTGTAACCGTGCTTTGAGTGCGTGGTCAAGATGTACATAATATATGCAATACCCTGGGTGATCTGTCCTGCTGCTCCCATCTAGATGTAAGTTGATTAAAAACCCTTTCGTATTGTGGTGGGCTGAGGTACCAGCAAGCAAGTAAAAGTCTGAACACCAGTTCAAGCCTTGGTGGCTCCCTGTGTGATCAGCTCAGAGGGGCCAGCTCAGGTCTATAGTCAGGTCGGCTGATTGACAGCCGGCCAGGTTGAGTCGGCCCCTGAGGTGGCCTTCCTGCAGGTACAGAGATCGCCCCCTGCAGTAGGACACCACACGTGTCTGTTCATTGAAGTGAACTTTTACACCTGGTGGTACAGTCGTCCCCTGAGGTGGACCGGAATACCGGTCTACAAAAGGACCTGCAGGAAGGAATACAGATTGGAGGAGGTTAGTGTATTTTAGTTGAAAAGGAGAACGCCAAGGTCTGGAAGGCTGTCAAACTGGCCCTGAAATCATAAGGCCTTCCAGACTCATGCTGACAGGAAGTTCTCCCTATGGTGCTCCATTCCATCCAGTTACTACTATGTACCGCCACCAACGCCACTCCTCACGAGCTCCTATTCACTTTCGAAAGAAGGTCAGCATCAGGAACTACACTTCCAACCTGGCTCACCACTCCTGGTTCAGTCCTTCTCAGGAAGCACGTGAGGAGAAGCAAGACCGATCCCTTGGTGGAGAGGGTGAAACGGCTCCATGCCAATCCCAAGTACGCCTATGTGGAGTACCTGGATGGCAGGGAGGACACCGTCTCCATCAGGGACTTGGCACCCGCCGGAACAGAGGGTCCGGTCCGTTGCCTCAGGTGCCCTGCGAACCATGGAGCTCATTCTCACCACTCCTACTCAGGGCCTCGGGGATCCGGTTCAGGAGGAAAGTGCATCCCTCTCCACCTTTGAGCCACAGACCCAGCCCGCCTCTCCTCCCTCACAAGGGAACCAGGAGACCCAAGGAGTCCAAGGCCCGCCAGTGCTAAGGTGCTCCACCAGGATTTCCAAACCATAGCACCACTTAAATCTGTAAATTTGTAAATAACTGTATATTTTTCAACCATTTTTTCTGAACCCATGTTCTCTATCTTCATTCACAGACCCTAAATTTTACAGGAAAGGGTGAATGCAGTGAACTGGGATTCACCGGTAGTGTGTTGCGCTGATGGCTGGCCCCGCCTCCCGGCTCCGCCCCCATCTGCTCAATATAACCCTAGTTTCCTGCCTAAACGCAGAACCTTTCTGAAGATCAGTGTGAGACCCTACCCTTAGTTATAAGCTAATAAAAGCATTTGTCTTTCCTCCAGTAGTGAGAGCTTTTATTTATGCTACAACCACTAAGTCGGGGACAGTCTATTTTGGGGTGAGAATTGGACAGGAAGTCAGGACTTGGCCTATCTGGGGAATTGGACTGAGGACTCGGTCTATTTAGAGTGGGGATAACTGGTCAGTGAGTTTCTAATGTTCAGTGTAGTGCAGTTATTAGATTAAAGATGAGAAGGTACCGATATGAAGAGATTTGGTGAGGCAGCCAGGAGAATACAGTAAGTGCAGCTCTGACTAATTGTTTGGGCTAAGATGTGTGGTCTTGTGGGGGACGGAGGTGAGGCTGAGGGGGGTAGTGTAAACAAGCCGTGCGAGAAAATGGACAAAGATAGTGGTTCCAAGTAGGAGAAAAATTGGAAAAAAAGTGCACAAGAAAGGACCGGTCCATGCTAGCAGGAAAAATTGGTGAAAGATCCCAATCCCATGGCCAGCTTATGGGTGCTGTCTCAGGGAACAGACTAATGATTATATTGGCCTATCTCCACCATGTCCTTGTGGTTTCTCTGCTGTATCTCTTCTCTCTGCTGCTTTCCCTGAATGGACGGCTTCTGCATCTCTTGTTTCCCCTTCAGTTTTCCCTGTTCTTTACAGACGGAGTGGGGGCGGGGGGGGGGGGGGGTGGTGTGGGAGAGAGAGAGGGGGAAGGGGAGAGACAGAGAGAGAGGGAGAAAGGGGGAGGGAGAGAGAGATTCCTCCAACTCCGTTCCCCTGTATGACCAACTTAACCCTTTGTGGATGGCAGCTCTTTTATTGATTACGCTTTGTCTCTGCTATGTTTTCTGGTTTTGAATGTCCCGAAAGTGCTTTTTTTCTCTTCACCCTTATTTGTTAAAGTCTGCCCCGGGCTGTAAACTTATCTGTGGATAAAGAACACAGCAAAGAACCACAGAACCAATTTAAAATGCAAACCGTTTTAATTCTTCAGTAAAAACACTGGTGGGAGGGGGCAATGAAATATCAGTGATATTCCCATAATGCTGATTCTCTTCTCAAAGCCCGTACAGGAATGGGTCTGTTTAAATAGTAAATTGGATTAATGTCTACGTATGATTTCACATGCTCTAACTAATTCGGGCATGAGAATTTTCCGTAATGCCGTGGATTTCCACATTTTTAAAACCGTGTTCTGCGTTTTTAAGATTCACCTCCATGTTTTATCAGTGCCCTCGCAGCCCACTCTGACCCACCCCCTCCCCTCTCCTCGTTCCGTCCAGTGCTAGGATGTCACTCTGGTGACTTTGGCCGCCACGTTTCCTACAATACAGCAGGGCGGAACATCCCCACGCACTCCCCCTTTTTTGCAAAGCATTTACGATGTGTGGCAATGCCGTGCTGCCTATGCCAGTTGGGCTCCCTCGTGTGAAGAAACAGTTGAGAAAGAAAGACTAATTGCTTTTAAGGTTAGCTGAAGAAAATCCCCGAGTAATAGATGAACATCAGTGCAGACATGGTTACAGATTGGGCAGGGCTCTGCCTGGGGATTGAGGACAGGGTAGTAATTACTACTTGGGAATTGGATGTAAATTGGGCAAGGGCACTGCTTGGTATGCTCAGTGCTAGTTATGGGCAAGTACTGCTTGGGGTCAGGATAACCTGATATTCTGGTTTGAAAATAGGTCAAGCAGGTACGGCCTGTTGATGTGGAAGGGGCTCCTCTGGGTACAGATGGTAGTGTCTGTCTGATATACTGTGCTCACTGGGGAAAAAATACTGATTTGGTTTGAAATGACTAGTTTTTTAATGGATGGAAACTAGTAATTTTGTGTGCACGTTTTCAACAATTTTCCACATGGGGTTGCTGCCCCCCCAACACCCCCCCCCCCACCCCCCACAATGGGCTCTGCTACACCTTGACCTCTGCTGTGTGGCTTGCGCAAGCACTCTCCTCTTTTCCATTTTTTTTAACCTCTCACAACTCTGCTAATTGGAGATGGTTTTCACATTTGTTCATGGACTTAGAGTTTCTTTTTTTTTTTTTTTTTTTTTTTTTTTTTTTTTTTAATTTTTTATTTTTCACACCATAAATCACAATAGCCATGATATACACTTTTTCTTTTCCACACATTTACAGTGACTTTTTCTCCCTCCCCCCTCCCTCCTCCCAAGCCACCCCCCCATCCCTCCCCCCTCTCATCCATTTTAGTTATACAATCTAGGTTGCATTAATTCAGTTAGACAATGTTGTCATTCAACAAAAATACACCAGAAATTCTACTGAGTCCATTTTTTTCTTCTCTTCTCCTTCCATCAACTTAGGTAATGTTTGTTCCCGGTAGGTTTTCGCTATTGTATTTAATGTAAGGCTCCCATACTTGTTCGAATATTTCAATATTATTTCTTAAACTATATGTTATTTTTTCTAATGGAATACATTTATTCATTTCTATATACCATTGTTGTATTTTCAAATTATCTTCCAATTTCCAGGTTGACATAATACATTTTTTTGCTACAGCTAGGGCTATCTTAACAAATCTTTTTTGTGCATCCTCCAAGTCAATTCCAAATTCTTTATTTTTTATGTTACTTAGGAGAAAGATCTCTGGATTCTTTGGTATATTGTTTTCTGTTATTTTATTTAATATCTGATTGAGATCATCCCAAAATTTTTCTACTCTCTCACATGTCCAGATTGCATGAATTGTTGTTCCCCTTTCTTTTTTACATCGAAAACATCTATCAGATACTGTTGGGTCCCATTTATTTAACTTTTGCGGTGTAATGTATAGTCTGTGTAACCAATTATATTGTATCATACGCAGCCTCGTATTTATTGTATTTCTCATCGTTCCAGAGCATAACTTCTCCCATGTTTCCTTTTTTATCTTTATATTTAAATCTTGTTCCCATTTTTGTTTAGTTTTACCATTTGTTTCCTCATTTTCCTTTTCTTGCAGTTTAATATACATATTTTTTATAAATCTTTTGATTAACATTGTATCTGTAATCACATATTCAAGGTTACTTCCCTCTGGTAAACTCAAGTTGCTTCCTAATTTATCTTTCAAGTAGGATCTCAGTTGGTAATATGCCAGCGCTGTATCTCCCGTTATATTGTACTTATCTCTCATTTGTTCAAAGGATAAGAATCTACTTCCTGAAAAACAATTTTCTATTCTTTTAATCCCTTTTTTTTCCCATTTTCTAAAGGCAAGGTTGTCTATTGTAAAAGGGAGTAGCTTATTTTGCGTCAATATTAGTTTTGGTATTTGGTAATTTATTTTATTTCTTTCTACATGTATCTTCTTCCATATATTGAGGAGATGGTGTAATACTGGAGAAGTTCTATGTTGTACCAATTTTTCGTCCCATTTATATAATATGTGTTCAGGTATCTTTTCCCCTATTTTATCTAATTCTAGTCTCGTCCAGTCTGGTTTTTCCCTTGTTTGATAAAAATCTGATAGGTACCTTAATTGTGCGGCTCTATAATAATTTTTGAAGTTTGGCAATTGTAAGCCTCCTTGTTTATACCATTCTGTTAATTTGTCTAGTGCTATCCTCGGTTTCCCCCCTCTCCATAAAAATCTCCTTATTATTTTCTTTAACTCTTTGAAGAATTTTTCTGTCAGTTGTATTGGCAATGCCTGAAATAAGTATAGTATCCTTGGAAAAATGTTCATTTTAATACAGTTTATCCTTCCTATCAGTGTTAGTGGTAGCTCTTTCCAATGCTCTAAATCGTCCTGTAGTTTTTTCATTAGTGGATTGTAATTGAGTTTATATAATTGGCCTAGATTTTTGTTTATTTGCACACCTAGGTATCTTATTGCCTGCGTTTGCCATCTGAATGGGGATTCCTCCTTAAATTTTGAGAAATCCGCGTTATTCATAGGCATTGCTTCACTTTTATTTACGTTTATCTTGTATCCCGACACTTCTCCATATTCCTTCAATTTCTTATATAGTTCTTTTATTGATAGTTCTGGTTCTGTTAAGTACACTATCACATCATCCGCAAACAGACTGATTTTATATTCCCTGTCTTTTATTTTTATTCCTTTTATATTATTATCTCTTCTTATCGATTCTGCTAGTGGTTCTATAGCTAGCGCAAACAATAATGGTGATAGTGGGCATCCCTGCCGCGTTGACCTGCTTAAGTTAAATTGCTTTGATACATGTCCATTTACTGTCACTTTCGCTAACGGTCCCTTATATAATGCTTTAATCCAATTAATATACTTCTCCGGTAAACTGAATTTTTGCAATACTTTGAACAAGTAATTCCATTCTACTCTGTCGAAGGCCTTCTCTGCGTCTAAAGCAACTGCTACTGCCGGTGCTTTATTTCCTTCTACTGCATGAATTAAGTTAATAAATTTACAAATATTGTCTGTTGTGCGTCTTTTTTTGATAAATCCAGTTTGGTCTAAATTTACCATTTTCGGTACCTGTTCTGCTAATCTGTTCGCTAATAGTTTAGCTATTATCTTATAATCTGTGTTTAGCAAAGATATTGGTCTATATGACGCTGGTGAGAGTGGATCTTTCCCTTGTTTTAGTATCACTGTAATTATTGCTGTTTTACATGAATCTGGTAAGTTTTGTGTCTCATCAATCTGGTTGATTACATCCAGGAGGGGCGGTATTATTAGGTCTTTAAATGTTTTGTAGAATTCTATTGGGAGTCCATCCTCTCCTGGTGTCTTATTATTTGGTAAATTTTTTATTATCTCTTGTATTTCTACTGTTCCAAATGGTTCTGTTAATTTATTTTGTTCCTCTATTTGTAGTTTTGGTAGTTCAATTTTAGTCAAAAATTCATCTATTTTCCCTTCTTTCCCTTCGTTTTCGGTTCGGTATAATTGTTCATAGAATTCTCTGAAGTTTTCCTTAATTTCTTTTGGATTATATGTAATTTGTTTGTCTTTTTTCCTTGTTGCCAATACCGTTTTCTTAGTTTGCTCTGTCTTAAGCTGCCATGCTAGGATTTTGTGTGTTTTTTCCCCTAGTTCATAATATTTCTGTTTTGTCTTCATTATATTCTTCTCCACCTTATATGTTTGTAATGTTTCATATTTTATTTTTTTATCCGCCAATTCTCTTCTTTTGGTTGTATCTTCCTTTATTGCTAATTTTTTTTCTATGTTTATTATTTCCCTTTCCAACTGCTCTGTTTCCTGATTATAGTCCTTCTTCATCTTGGTTGCATAACTTATTATTTGCCCTCTAATGAATGCTTTCATTGCGTCCCATAGTATAAACTTATCTTCCACTGATTCCGTATTTACTTCAAAGTACATTTTTAATTGTTTTTCAATAAATTCTCTAAAATCCTGTCTTTTAAGTAGCATGGGGTTTAATCTCCATCTATACATTCTTGGAGGGATGTCTTCTAGCTCTATTGCCAATAACAGGGGTGAGTGGTCCGATAATAGTCTAGCTTTATATTCCGTTTTCCTAACTCTCCCTTGTATGTGGGCTGATAACAGGAATAGGTCTATCCTTGAGTATGTTTTATGTCTAGTCGAGTAGTATGAGTATTCCTTTTCTTTTGGGTTTTGTTTCCTCCATATGTCCACAAGTTTCATTTCTTGCATTGATTTAATTATAAATTTGGTTACTTTGTTCTTCCTGTTAATTTTTTTCCCCGTTTTATCCATATTTGGATCCAAATTCAGATTGAAATCCCCTCCTATTAGTATGTTCCCTTGCGTATTAGCTACCTTCAAAAAGATATCTTGCATAAACTTTTGATCTTCTTCGTTAGGTGAATATATATTAAGTAGATTCCAAAGCTCTGAATATATCTGACATTTTATCATAACATATCTCCCTGCTGGATCTATTATTTCCTCTTCTATTTTAAATGGCACATTTTTGCTAATTAATATAGCCACTCCTCTTGCTTTTGAATTATACGATGCTGCTGTTACATGTCCTACCCAATCTCTCTTTAATTTCTTGTGCTCCAATTCAGTTAAATGTGTTTCTTGGACAAATGCTATATCTATTTTTTCCTTTTTCAGTAAATTTAGTAGTTTCTTCCTTTTAATTTGGTTATGTATTCCATTAATATTTAGAGTCATATAGTTCAGCGTAGCCATTTTATATTTTGTTTATCTTCTCTTTCCGTTTTTCCATCATTACCTTTCCTCCTTTTCCATTTCTGTTTTCTTATTTTCAACTCTTTACCAGACAACATTCCTACAACATCCAACATTTTCCTTATTCTCCTATTTCTATCTTCTTTATCCCCAATCTCCCCTTCCCCTCCTGAGTTGCCCTTTATCCCTTGTCGGACAACCACATCTCCCCTCTCCATTTGGATTTGCGAATCCACTCGCAAGCGTCAACTGATTTTGCAGTGACCGCTCTTTTCCCCCCACCCAGCCCCCCCCAGAAAAGATTTCGTTTTTTATATGTCACAAAGGTCACTCTTTTAGTTCCCTCCTTATTCTCTCTATTCCATTACCTTCCCTTATTAATTCTTGTCTATACTTTCTATGTTTTCCTCTAATTACAGATACTTTCACATATGCCCGTTGTCTCTATTCACTCTTATACCTCTTTACCCGCATACATATCAATCGTGGTCATTTTTACCCTCCTTACCCGTCTTCATCCCTCAGTCTATTTTTGTCTTTACCCACATACATATCAATCGTGATAATTTTTGCTCTCATTACCCGTCTTCATCCCTCAGTCTATTTTTGTAATTGTTCTGCAAATTTTCGTGCTTCTTCTGGATCCGAGAATAGTCTGTTTTGTTGTCCTGGAATAAATATTTTCAATACCGCAGGATGCTTCAGTGTAAATTTATATCCTTTCTTCCATAAAATCGCTTTTGCTGCATTGAACTCTTTTCTCTTCTTTAGGAGTTCAAAGCTTATATCTGGATAAATGAAGATTTTTTGCCCTTTATACTCCAGTGGTTTGTTGCCCTCTCTTACTTTTTCCATTGTCTTCTCCAGCACCTTTTCTCTTGTAGTATATCTTAGGAATTTTACTACAATAGATCTTGGTTTTTGTTGTGGTTGTGGTTTAGGGGCCAATGCTCTATGTGCCCTTTCTATTTCCATTTCTTGCTGTAGTTCTGGACATCCTAGGGCCTTAGGGATCCATTCTTTTATAAACTCCCTCATATTCTTGCCTTCTACATCTTCCTTAAGGCCCACTATCTTTATGTTATTTCTTCTGTTATAATTTTCCATTATATCTATTTTTTGGGCTAGTAATTCTTGTGTCTCTTTAGTTTTTTTATTAGATTCCTCCAATTTCTTTTTTAAGTCTTCTACCTCCATTTCTGCTGCTATTGCCCGTTCTTCCATCTTGTCCATTTTTTTCCCCATTTCTGTTAAGGTCATATCCATTTTATTTATTTTCTTTTCTGTGTTGTTTATTCTTCTTCTTAAATCATTGAATTCCTGTGTTTGCCATTCTTTAAATGACTCCATGTATCCTCTAACAAGAGCAAGTACCTCCTTTACCTTGCCTATCTTTTCTTCTTCTATTTCCCTGTACTCTTCCTCTTCCTCTTCTTCTTCCTCTAGGTTGACCATCTGTTGTTTCTTTGCTGCCCTTTCCTCCTCTTCTTTCTTGTTTCCATTGTCTTCTGTGGTGTCTTCTTGCTGCAGGTGTTCTGCAGCTGTCGTTGCCGGCTGTGGAGATCGACTCCCCAGCTGGTCCCCCCTCCCGTCGGTGTGTTTTTTTGTATGCGCATCGCGCATGCGCGAGGAGTCGCGCATGCGCGGTTGCGCACTTTTACTCGGCTCTGTGAGCCATTGTTGTAGTTCTCTTTCTACCGACCTGAGGTAGTGGGGTCTTCTCTCCGCAGCGGGCCTCTTCGGACAGGTAAGGCCTTCACCTTTTTCCTCCGTTGTCTTCTCTTCCTCTCTTCTTTCCGTTGATTTTGATTTTTCTCCTTTTGTCTCCATCTTCTTTCCACCTTTATATTCACTTTTCTTTAACTTGTATTTCTGTGCCTTTGTATTTTCTCTCGTTTTTCCCGACTTTTCTGGAGAGGGCTGGAGTTCACCGTCCGGCCACTACTCCATCACGTGACTCCCCCGACTTAGAGTTTCTTAATGACTTCTTATCTTCAATCACTCATTCAACACTGTCACAACCAATGTCTCCTACAGATGTAGAACTGTTGCTCTTTCTTGATATGAGAACCATTGCAACTGATTTATTTGACAGCCCTTCTGGGGAAATATAAACCTTAAGTGTTTTTTTATAGAAACTGAACAAGAAAGTTCACTCTAGTTAAAAGTTCATCAAGAGTTACAATCCCATAATCCATAGCAAGAAGAGTTGGCCACATTCAATGCAAAACCTCCCAGAATTCTTTACAGTGCCACAAGATCATGCTTAATTACCCACTAATCTTTTAAATATCTGCTCAAAAAGCTGAACCTTTTGCACTCATCTGTGCGTGATTTTACCTGCTGGCTATTCTGTTAACATCTATACTGATGTTGTAAAAACACAAGGTGCTCAAGAAGCTCCAGCAGGACAAACAATGTCCTTTATTTTTTTTTTAAATTTTTCAAACTATGAACCATATTAACCAAAATACACACAAACATTTCCCTCTTGAATATACACAGTGTCATTTTCTCCCCTTTTTCCCCCTCCCTTCTCTACCTCCTTCCCACCCCCCTCCCTACCCACTCATTATACATTACAATTCTCTTTGGCTTGGCTTCGCGGACGAAGATTTATGGAGGGGGTAAAAAAGTCCACGTCAGCTGCAGGCTCGTTTGTGGCTGACCAGTCCGATGCGGGACAGGCAGACACGATTGCAGCGGTTGCAAGGGAAAATTGGTTGGTTGGGGTTGGGTGTTGGGTTTTTCCTCCTTTGCCTTTTGTCAGTGAGGTGGGCTCTGCGGTCTTCTTCAAAGGAGGCTGCTGCCCGCCAAACTGTGAGGCGCCAAGATGCACGGTTTGAGGCGTTATCAGCCCACTGGCGGTGGTCAACAATGAGAATAAATTTGTATCATCTACTTTTACACACTGGGTCAGGTCATTTCGTCTTCTCATTCTATCATTTTAGTGGATGGAGGTCCGCGGTAGGCCCTCTCTGTTGTGTTCCATGTAGAGTTCCCAAATTTGTTCAAATAATGTGATGTTATTTTTTAAATTATATGTTATTTTTTCCAATGGAATACATTTATTCATTTCCAAGTACCATTGCTGTATTCTCAGGCTCTCTTCTGATTTCCAGGTTGACATTATACATTTTTTTGCTACAGCTAAGGCTATCATAATAAATCTTTTTTGTGCTCCATCCAGTTTGAGGCCTAATTCTTTACTTCTTATATTACTTAGGAGGAAGATCTCTGGATTTTTTGGTTTGTTGCTTTTTGTGATTTTATTTAATACCTGATTTAGATCTTCCCAAAACTTTTTCACTTTCTCACATGTCCAAATTGCATGTACTGTTGTTCCCGTTTCCTTCTTTCAGCGAAAACATCTGTCTGATACTGTTGGGTCCCATTTATTTAACTTTTGGGGCGTGATGTAACCAATTATATTGTATCATGTGTAACCTCGTGTTTATTATATTCTTCATAGTTCCAGAGCATAACTTTTCCCATGTTTCATTTTTTATCTTTCTGTTTAAATCTTTTTCCCACTTTTGTTCGAGTTTACAGCTTATTTCCTCATTTTCCTTCTCTTGCAGTTTGATGTACATGATCGTTATAAATCTTTTAATTATCATTGTGTCCGTAATCACATATTCAAAGCCGCTTCCTTCTGGTAACCTCAGTCTGCTTCCCAATTTGTCCTTCAAGTAGGTTTTCAGTTGGTGGTCTGCAAACATTGTTCCGTGAGTTATTCCATATTTGTACTTCATTTGTTCACATGTTAATAAATTATTTCCCAAAAAACAATTTTCTATTCTTTTAATTCCTTTTCTCTCCCATTCTCTAAAGGAAAGATTATCTATTGTGAAAGGGATTAGTTGATTTTGTGTTAATAATAATTTTGGTAGTTGGTAATTTGTTTTTTTTCCTTTCTAAGTGAATCTTCTTCCATATATTGAGTAAATGATGCAGTACTGGTGAGCTTTTATATCGTATCAGCTTTTCATCCCACATAAAGTGGGAGGTTTTGCTCCATGACCTTCTCCCCTATTTTATCTAGCTCTATC
Organism: Narcine bancroftii; assembly: GCF_036971445.1. Classification (NCBI taxonomy): domain Eukaryota; kingdom Metazoa; phylum Chordata; class Chondrichthyes; order Torpediniformes; family Narcinidae; genus Narcine; species Narcine bancroftii. The sequence goes on from NC_091469.1 coordinate 158,126,201, forward strand.
TTAATCCAATCTGGTTTTTCTTTTGTCTGATACAGATCTGCTAAATACCTTAATTGTGCACCTCTATAATAATTTTTAAAGTTTGGAAACTGCAAACCACCTTGGTTGTACCTCTCTGTTAATTTATCTAACACTATCCTCGGTTTCCCCCCTTTCCATAAAAATTTCCTTATTATTCTCTTTAGTTCATTATTAAAGAATTTCTCTGTTAAGGGAATTGGCAACGATTGAAATAAGTATTGTATCCTTGGAAGATATTAATTTTAATGCAATTTACCCTCCCTATCAACATTAAGGGTAATTCTTTCCAATGTTCGAAGTCTTCCTGCAATTTCTTTATTAGTGGCTGATAATTTAATTTGTACAAGTGGCTTAAATTATTATCTAATCTAATACCTAGGTATTGGATTGCTTGTGTTTGCCATTTAAATGGTGATTCTTTTTTAAATTTTGTATAATCCACATTACTCATTGGCATCGCTTCACTTTTATTTGCGTCGATCTTGTACCCCGATATTTCTCCATATTCCTTCAATTTCTTTTTTTTTTTTTTTTTTTTTTTTTTTTTTATAAATTTTTTATTTTTCACACCATAAATCACAATAGCCATGGTATACACTTTTTCTTTTCCACACATTTACAGTGACTTTTTCTCCCTCCCCCCTCCCTCCTCCCAAGCCACCCCCCCATCCCCCCCCCCTCTCATCCATTTTAGTTATACAATCTAGGTTGCATTAATTCAGTTAGACAATGTTGTCATTCAACAAAAATACACCAGAAATTCTACTGAGTCCATTCTTTTCTTCTCTTCTCCTTCCATCAACTTAGGTAATGTTTGTTCCCGGTAGGTTTTCGCTATTGTATTTAATGTAAGGCTCCCATACTTGTTCGAATATTTCAATATTATTTCTTAAACTATATGTTATTTTTTCTAATGGAATACATTTATTCATTTCTATATACCATTGTTGTATTTTCAAATTATCTTCCAATTTCCAGGTTGACATAATACATTTTTTTGCTACAGCTAGGGCTATCTTAACAAATCTTTTTTGTGCATCCTCCAAGTCAATTCCAAATTCTTTATTTTTTATGTTACTTAGGAGAAAGATCTCTGGATTCTTTGGTATATTGTTTTCTGTTATTTTATTTAATATCTGATTGAGATCATCCCAAAATTTTTCTACTCTCTCACATGTCCAGATTGCATGAATTGTTGTTCCCCTTTCTTTTTTACATCGAAAACATCTATCAGATACTGTTGGGTCCCATTTATTTAACTTTTGCGGTGTAATGTATAGTCTGTGTAACCAATTATATTGTATCATACGCAGCCTCGTATTTATTGTATTTCTCATCGTTCCAGAGCATAACTTCTCCCATGTTTCCTTTTTTATCTTTATATTTAAATCTTGTTCCCATTTTTGTTTAGTTTTACCATTTGTTTCCTCATTTTCCTTTTCTTGCAGTTTAATATACATATTTTTTATAAATCTTTTGATTAACATTGTATCTGTAATCACATATTCAAGGTTACTTCCCTCTGGTAAACTCAAGTTGCTTCCTAGTTTATCTTTCAAGTAGGATCTCAGTTGGTAATATGCCAGCGCTGTATCTCCCGTTATATTGTACTTATCTCTCATTTGTTCAAAGGATAAGAATCTACTTCCTGAAAAACAATTTTCTATTCTTTTAATCCCTTTTTTTTCCCATTTTCTAAAGGCAAGGTTGTCTATTGTAAAAGGGAGTAGCTTATTTTGCGTCAATATTAGTTTTGGTATTTGGTAATTTATTTTATTTCTTTCTACATGAATCTTCTTCCATATATTGAGGAGATGGTGTAATACTGGAGAAGTTCTATGTTGTACCAATTTTTCGTCCCATTTATATAATATGTGTTCAGGTATCTTTTCCCCTATTTTATCTAATTCTAGTCTCGTCCAGTCTGGTTTTTCCCTTGTTTGATAAAAATCTGATAGGTACCTTAATTGTGCGGCTCTATAATAATTTTTGAAGTTTGGCAATTGTAAGCCTCCTTGTTTATACCATTCTGTTAATTTGTCTAGTGCTATCCTCGGTTTCCCCCCTCTCCATAAAAATCTCCTTATTATTTTCTTTAACTCTTTGAAGAATTTTTCTGTCAGTTGTATTGGCAATGCCTGAAATAAGTATAGTATCCTTGGAAAAATGTTCATTTTAATACAGTTTATCCTTCCTATCAGTGTTAGTGGTAGCTCTTTCCAATGCTCTAAATCGTCCTGTAATTTTTTCATTAGTGGATTGTAATTGAGTTTATATAATTGGCCTAGATTTTTGTTTATTTGCACACCTAGGTATCTTATTGCCTGCGTTTGCCATCTGAATGGGGATTCCTCCTTAAATTTTGAGAAATCCGCGTTATTCATAGGCATTGCTTCACTTTTATTTACGTTTATCTTGTATCCCGACACTTCTCCATATTCCTTCAATTTCTTATATAGTTCTTTTATTGATAGTTCTGGTTCTGTTAAGTACACTATCACATCATCCGCAAACAGACTGATTTTATATTCCCTGTCTTTTATTTTTATTCCTTTTATATTATTATCTCTTCTTATCGATTCTGCTAGTGGTTCTATAGCTAGCGCAAACAATAATGGTGATAGTGGGCATCCCTGCCGCGTTGACCTGCTTAAGTTAAATTGCTTTGATACATGTCCATTTACTGTCACTTTCGCTAACGGTCCCTTATATAATGCTTTAATCCAATTAATATACTTCTCCGGTAAACTGAATTTTTGCAATACTTTGAACAAGTAATTCCATTCTACTCTGTCGAAGGCCTTCTCTGCGTCTAAAGCAACTGCTACTGCCGGTGCTTTATTTCCTTCTACTGCATGAATTAAGTTAATAAATTTACAAATATTGTCTGTTGTGCGTCTTTTTTTGATAAATCCAGTTTGGTCTAAATTTACCATTTTCGGTACCTGTTCTGCTAATCTGTTCGCTAATAGTTTAGCTATTATCTTATAATCTGTGTTTAGCAGAGATATTGGTCTATATGACGCTGGTGAGAGTGGATCTTTCCCTTGTTTTAGTATCACTGTAATTATTGCTGTTTTACATGAATCTGGTAAGTTTTGTGTCTCATCAATCTGGTTGATTACATCCAGGAGGGGCAGTATTATTAGGTCTTTAAATGTTTTGTAGAATTCTATTGGGAGTCCATCCTCTCCTGGTGTCTTATTATTTGGTAAATTTTTTATTATCTCTTGTATTTCTACTGTTCCAAATGGTTCTGTTAATTTATTTTGTTCCTCTATTTGTAGTTTTGGTAGTTCAATTTTAGTCAAAAATTCATCTATTTTCCCTTCTTTCCCTTCGTTTTCGGTTCGGTATAATTGTTCATAGAATTCTCTGAAGTTTTCCTTAATTTCTTTTGGATTATATGTAATTTGTTTGTCTTTTTTCCTTGTTGCCAATACCATTTTCTTAGTTTGCTCTGTCTTAAGCTGCCATGCTAGGATTTTGTGTGTTTTTTCCCCTAGTTCATAATATTTCTGTTTTGTCTTCATTATATTCTTCTCCACCTTATATGTTTGTAATGTTTCATATTTTATTTTTTTATCCGCCAATTCTCTTCTTTTGGTTGTATCTTCCTTTATTGCTAATTTTTTTTCTATGTTTATTATTTCCCTTTCCAACTGCTCTGTTTCCTGATTATAGTCCTTCTTCATCTTGGTTGCATAACTTATTATTTGCCCTCTAATGAATGCTTTCATTGCGTCCCATAGTATAAACTTATCTTCCACTGATTCCGTATTTACTTCAAAGTACATTTTTAATTGTTTTTCAATAAATTCTCTAAAATCCTGTCTTTTAAGTAGCATGGGGTTTAATCTCCATCTATACATTCTTGGAGGGATGTCTTCTAGCTCTATTGCCAATAACAGGGGTGAGTGGTCCGATAATAGTCTAGCTTTATATTCCGTTTTCCTAACTCTCCCTTGTATGTGGGCTGATAACAGGAATAGGTCTATCCTTGAGTATGTTTTATGTCTAGTCGAGTAGTATGAGTATTCCTTTTCTTTTGGGTTTTGTTTCCTCCATATGTCCACAAGTTTCATTTCTTGCATTGATTTAATTATAAATTTGGTTACTTTGTTCTTCCTGTTAATTGTTTTCCCCGTTTTATCCATATTTGGATCCAAATTCAGATTGAAATCCCCTCCTATTAGTATGTTCCCTTGCGTATTAGCTACCTTCAAAAAGATATCTTGCATAAACTTTTGATCTTCTTCGTTAGGTGAATATATATTAAGTAGATTCCAAAGCTCTGAATATATCTGACATTTTATCATAACATATCTCCCTGCTGGATCTATTATTTCCTCTTCTATTTTAAATGGCACATTTTTGCTAATTAATATAGCCACTCCTCTTGCTTTTGAATTATACGATGCTGCTGTTACATGTCCTACCCAATCTCTCTTTAATTTCTTGTGCTCCAATTCAGTTAAATGTGTTTCTTGGACAAATGCTATATCTATTTTTTCCTTTTTCAGTAAATTTAGTAGTTTCTTCCTTTTAATTTGGTTATGTATTCCATTAATATTTAGAGTCATATAGTTCAGCGTAGCCATTTTATATTTTGTTTATCTTCTCTTTCCGTTTTTCCATCATTACCTTTCCTCCTTTTCCATTTCTGTTTTCTTATTTTCAACTCTTTACCAGACAACATTCCTACAACATCCAACATTTTCCTTATTCTCCTATTTCTATCTTCTTTATCCCCAATCTCCCCTTCCCCTCCTGAGTTGCCCTTTATCCCTTGTCGGACAACCACATCTCCCCTCTCCATTTGGATTTGCGAATCCACTCGCAAGCGTCAACTGATTTTGCAGTGACCGCTCTTTTCCCCCCACCCAGCCCCCCCCAGAAAAGATTTCGTTTTTTATATGTCACAAAGGTCACTCTTTTAGTTCCCTCCTTATTCTCTCTATTCCATTACCTTCCCTTATTAATTCTTGTCTATACTTTCTATGTTTTCCTCTAATTACAGATACTTTCACATATGCCCATTGTCTCTATTCACTCTTATACCTCTTTACCCGCATACATATCAATCGTGGTCATTTTTACCCTCCTTACCCGTCTTCATCCCTCAGTCTATTTTTGTCTTTACCCACATACATATCAATCGTGATAATTTTTGCTCTCATTACCCGTCTTCATCCCTCAGTCTATTTTTGTAATTGTTCTGCAAATTTTCGTGCTTCTTCTGGATCCGAGAATAGTCTGTTTTGTTGTCCTGGAATAAATATTTTCAATACCGCAGGATGCTTCAGTGTAAATTTATATCCTTTCTTCCATAAAATCGCTTTTGCTGCATTGAACTCTTTTCTCTTCTTTAGGAGTTCAAAGCTTATATCTGGATAAATGAAGATTTTTTGCCCTTTATACTCCAGTGGTTTGTTGCCCTCTCTTACTTTTTCCATTGTCTTCTCCAGTACCTTTTCTCTTGTAGTATATCTTAGGAATTTTACTACAATAGATCTTGGTTTTTGTTGTGGTTGTGGTTTAGGGGCCAATGCTCTATGTGCCCTTTCTATTTCCATTTCTTGCTGTAGTTCTGGACATCCTAGGGCCTTAGGGATCCATTCTTTTATAAACTCCCTCATATTCTTGCCTTCTACATCTTCCTTAAGGCCCACTATCTTTATGTTATTTCTTCTGTTATAATTTTCCATTATATCTATTTTTTGGGCTAGTAATTCTTGTGTCTCTTTAGTTTTTTTATTAGATTCCTCCAATTTCTTTTTTAAGTCTTCTACCTCCATTTCTGCTGCTATTGCCCGTTCTTCCATCTTGTCCATTTTTTTCCCCATTTCTGTTAAGGTCATATCCATTTTATTTATTTTCTTTTCTGTGTTGTTTATTCTTCTTCTTAAATCATTGAATTCCTGTGTTTGCCATTCTTTAAATGACTCCATGTATCCTCTAACAAGAGCAAGTACCTCCTTTACCTTGCCTATCTTTTCTTCTTCTATTTCCCTGTACTCTTCCTCTTCCTCTTCTTCTTCCTCTAGGTTGACCATCTGTTGTTTCTTTGCTGCCCTTTCCTCCTCTTCTTTCTTGTTTCCATTGTCTTCTGTGGTCTCTTCTTGCTGCAGGTGTTCTGCAGCTGTCGTTGCCGGCTGTGGAGATCGACTCCCCAGCTGGTCCCCCCTCCCGTCGGTGTGTTTTTTTGTATGCGCATCGCGCATGCGCGAGGAGTCGCGCATGCGCGGTTGCGCACTTTTACTCGGCTCTGTGAGCCATTGTTGTAGTTCTCTTTCTACCGACCTGAGGTAGTGGGGTCTTCTCTCCACAGCGGGCCTCTTCGGACAGGTAAGGCCTTCACCTTTTTCCTCCGTTGTCTTCTCTTCCTCTCTTCTTTCCGTTGATTTTGATTTTTCTCCTTTTGTCTCCATCTTCTTTCCACCTTTATACTCACTTTTCTTTAACTTGTATTTCTGTGCCTTTGTATTTTCTCTTGTTTTTCCCGACTTTTCTGGAGAGGGCTGGAGTTCACCGTCCGGCCACTACTCCATCACGTGACTCCTCTCTGCCATATTCCTTCAATTTCTTATGTACTTTTTTATTGATATTTCTGGTTCTGTTAAGTATACTGTGATGTCATCTGCAAATAAACTGGTTTTATATTCCTTCTCCTTTATTTTTATCCCTTTTATTTTATTTTCTGTTCTGGCAATGGTTCTATTGCTAAAGCGAACACTGATGGAGAAACAATGTCCTTTATGAGACAAAGATAAATTACCGTCATTTTGGGCTTGAGCCCTTCAACAAGGTAGCTATACTGATACTCCTACCAATAACATCATTTTTGTCAAAATCTGTTAAAATCTTGGCAGCTCCCTACCAAACTGACTGAGAATACATGAACTGTCTGTGCAAGTACCATTTTGCGAAGCCATTAAAAGTGAGTGCGCATCTGTTTTGGGCAACTTCAGGTCCAGTTGAGGTGTTTTGAAGGACATGCAGGCAGCTACCTGCTGTTGGGTGTGGAGACAATGTCACCCAGAACGTGCTTCAGAAGTCAAGTTAGAGGCCAAAATCTTCCTGTCAGAGCCATTTTAATTCATTGTCCATCAGGTACAGGTCAGAGAGGGTCCATCCGTACCAGCCCAGCAAGTACAGAAGGGAAGTGACCCAGGAGGTCTGATGCAGTTTAGATGAAAAATCTGTTGAACAGGTGTAGCAGGCCAACAGGATTATAAAGCTAAAGTAAAAGGTTCTATTATTGTCACATAATATTACATTTGGAATGTAACATAGATGAAAATCTTTAACTTTGTCTACCGTAAGGAAGACAGAGAGTCCAGAAACCTCACAGAAATGAGGACCCAGCGAGGAACGAACTTGCATCTCCTGGTTTACAAGACCAGTGCTCTAAACACTGAGATATCACGGCCTCTAACAGAGCTGGAGTTGCAAGGACCATCTTCCTCAGAACAACAATCTGGACCCCAAACGTTGACACCTCCCGCAAACTGGAGGGGGAAAACCTTATGTTCCGTCTCGGCAGTCTCCAACCAGACAGCGTTGACCCCCTGCCCCCTTCCCTGCCTCCTCCTGTCAGAGAGAAGCTCTCGGCCCTCTCCCCTGTCACTCCTCAGTTTCTTTCTCTTCTCCCCTCCCACCTGTATCCACCCATGATCTCTCACCAGTTAACCAGTGCAGCTGCTTCTACCCCTCCCTCCACTTCCTTTGGGCAACTGCCTATTATTTCACATTCTTGTCAAAGGGCCCAAGTCTGAGATGTTGACTGAGTCCATTTCCTGTAGCTGCCGTGTGTCCTGTTGAGTTTCTCCAGCACTTGTGTACATCGCTCCTTGTATTCCATCCCAGAACTCTCCAACCAGACGGCATCAATGTCGACCTGCAGTTTCTGTTATCCCTTTGTTTCCTCTCCTCCAGCTCTCCACCCCCTTCACTTCCTACTCACATCAGAGACCTACCCTTCTTCGCCCTCTCTCCATCACTTCTCAGCTTCTCTCCCTTCTATCCTCCCACCAGTAACCACCTGCAAGCCCGCGTTCCTCCCCTTTCCCCCTCACCTTTTTATACGGACGGGTTTAAGCATGAAATGTCGACTGCCTTTTCTATGGATGCTACATGACCTTCTGAGTTATTACAGCCCTTGGCGACACATTAGTGTAGAAATTAGCACAACGACCCAGGTCGGAATCCCACACTGTCTGCAAGGAGTTGGTATGTTCTCCCCGTGTCTGCATGGGTTTTCCCCGGGGCTCCAGTGTCCTCTCACCATTCAAAATACTCCAGGGGTTGTAGGTTAATTGGGCAGCATGGGCTCATGGGCTGAAACGGCCTGTTACCGTGCTGCAGATCTAAATTAAAAAGTAAAATGTATATTAAAAAATTTAAATGCACCTTGTGTCCACTATTAGATCCCAGCATCTGCACACCCCGATCATCTGAAAATAGAGGTTGCAGCATCGAGTTTCAAACTTAATAAATTACAAAGGGGACTTGCCCAGTCCCCAGCAGTTAATGATGCTGACGTCACCTGACTGGTTGACAACCTCATCACAAAAGCCCAGCCACGTAGGCACCCGGTCAGAGGTTACCAGCACAGACACCTCAGCCGCGACACACAAAATGCTGGAGCAACTCAGCAGGTCAGGCAGCATCCGTGGAAGGTGATGGGCGGCGGGATCCCCACACTCAGTATAGCAGGGAAAGAGGGCAGAAATCCAGATAATAGTGGGGATTGCGAGACAGGGAGGACCACAAACTTCAAGGAAAATCCCCATCAACACAACAATCCTTAAACCTGTTGCCTCTGAGACATTGACCCTTTGGCCCACATATCTGTACTGAACAAGGTGCCAAAGTTAAACTAAACTGCTGCCTGCACACGATCCACCCCCGTCCATATACATGGGTCTAACTTCACCTGGGAACCTGTCCCAGACACTCACCGCTCTCTGGGTAATGTATTTCTCCCAAACCTTCCTCCCCTACATCTTAAACAAACCCTTTAGCATGTGATGCTCTAATTTTTCTTTTCTGGAGAGAAAAGATTTTGACAGTCCACGATGAACTGTGTGAACTCGCTGTTGTCCCCGTAGACTGAGGGCAGAGTGAACTCCTCATGTTCAGGTGAACAGTCTCTCTCTTTGGTGTGCATTCTGCAGAGGGGAGAACTGGGTGAATCCCTTCCCACACTTGCTGCAAGAAAACAGTCTCTCCCCGGTGTGAACTTGCTGGTGTGCCTGCAGGCCAGAGGGTTGAGAGAAATGTTTCTTGCACAAGGCACTGGTTAGAGGTTACTACCGGGTGTGAACTCTCTGGTGCGTCAACAGGGTGGAGGACTGAGTGAATCCAATCCCACATGGGGAGCAGGTGAATGGTGTCTCCCCATTACCCCTGAGTATCAAGCCCTCCAAAAGGTAGTGGGCACAGCCCAGGACATTACAGGCAAAACCCTCTCCACTATTGAGTATATCTACAGCGAACACTGCCATCGGAGAGCAGCAGCAATCAGAAAAGACCCACACCATCCTGTACACACTCTCTCCTCTTGCTGGCATCAGGAAAGAGGTATCGGTGCCACAAGACTCACATCACCAGGTTCAGGAATGGCTGTCCCTCTACCATGTCTCCTCAACGACAAACTCAATCTGGGACTCATTTAAGGACATCACTTTATTGATTCTCTTTGCCCTCCCTTTCTTGCACAGCTTACATTCGTTATTTGTTTAAAATTCTTTTATTTGTTTCCATGTTTGCACTGTGTACAGTTTATTGTTTGCACTACCAATTAGTAGTAATTCTGCCAGGCCTGAAGGAAACAGAATCTCGGGGTTGTATGTGATCTCATGTATGTTCTCCGACAATAAATCTGATAAAATCACCAAAATGTTGGAGGAACTCACCGGGTCTATTCAGCATCTATAGGAGACAAAGATATAATCTTTGATATATCCTTGTCTCCTGAAGATGCTGAATAGACCTGCTGAAAACCTCCAGCATTTTGGTGTTTTTACTACAATCACAGCATCGTGTTTCTCTCTCTCCCCAGAGTGAACCCTCTGGTGTGCTTGCAGGTCATTGAGATGCGAGAACCCCTTCCTGCAGAGAGAGAGCTGGTGAACGGTTTCTCCCCAGTGCAAACCCACTGGAGTGCCCGCTGGCCAGAGGTCTGAATTAACCCCTTCCCATGCAGGGAGCAGGTGAACAGTTTCTCCCCAGTGTTGCAGGTGCGAAGTTAAGAGAACCCCTTCTCACACACGCAGCATTTAAAGGCTCTCTCCCCAGTGTGAGTGTTTGGGTGCTGCTGGAGGACTGGGTGAACCCCTTCCCACACACATGGCAGATGAATGGACTTTCCCCAGGGGAACACACCCGTGCTCCTCCAGGTCCTTGGAGGCTTGAAAGCTCTTCGCACAGTCAGAGCAGGGGAATGGTCTTCCCCTCATGGGGACACACTGGTATTGCAACAGCGCGTCAGAGCTAGCAAATCCCTCCCTGCACTCGGAACAGGGTAACGGTCATAATGGGTTTGTGTTTGGCCTCACTGGTCAGTGATCATTTTGTGCCTGAGTCCTCCTGCAAGGTATGAATAAAAAGTCGGCAAGTGCCTGAATTAAAAGGCTGGACAGAAGGAGAGAAAAAGCCAGGGGGATTTGTACAGACCAACAGACAAAAGGCGTTGATTGGATATCGAGAGGAGGACTGGAAAGAGGAAAGGTGAGAATTGGTTTGGGGGGAGGGGGTAGTTGGGTTCCATCTGGACACTCCAACCAGATTGCACGAAATTCAATTTCTCCAGTTTCCCTTAGCCTCCCACCTTCTCCCCATCCACCCCCCCATCTATCCCTACACCAATGTTTCCTTTCTCTAGCTCTGTCTCTCTCTTCCCTCCCCTTTTTCCATCTGTCTCCTTCCAGGCATCTTCCTGCTTTTTACTCACACCTTGAAGAAGGGTTCAGGCCTGAAACTTGTCGCATTTTTATCTTTACCTCCTGTGGTCACTGAGAGTCCTGCGGAGTTCCTCCAACAGTTTATATTGCAATCACAACCTCTGCAGACCTCCATGTTTCACTCCATCTCAGTCCGACCTATTCTGTGAGGACCCGTTTTGTAGTCAGAGGTGCCAATATGCAGGTCTGTGTACTCTCCCCGTACCTTGTCTGTCACCCGGCCCAATTATCTGGCCTCTGACCTTACTGGGAGACTGAATTCCTGCCACGAGCAACATCTTTGTAAAGGATCCTCCTTACCAATCTTCCCACCATTGCTGCTCCGGGAGCCCCCCATGTGCATTTGTGAGTGAATGTGATTGACACATGGGCGGTCGGTGTCTCTTGGGGTGAAAGCAATTTAGTGATAGGTCTCTAATGTGACTGTTGGTGGGTCGGGTGGTTCCGATTGGTTGGAAGTGGTTGTCGTCACAATGGAAAGTTGATGTGGGGATATAGTTTATCTGTGTGTTATTGAGGCTCGTTGAACAGAGTGGTTTCTGGGTAATAATGCAGTCATCAACCTCTGAAACAAAAGCTGCCATGAGCATTCTGCTTTAAAGTCTGAAGTAATTCCTGTGCTCTAAAATGTGGTTGGCAAAACTTGAACCTGTATAACCGTTAATCCTGAGCTCAGCACGAGTTCCCTTGCTCTCCACTGTGTGTTGCCTCTCCTCCTTATCGATGAAACTCCCGAGCAATTCTCTCAAGATCGTGAAGTGTTGCTCAGTTTCAGAAATAGCTTGTTTCATTTTTGTTGAGATTATTGGTAGATCAGCTCTTTCCCCAAAGTGATGGATGGCAGGGACCACGCAAGCTAGATAATAGTACCTCTGCCAGTAATAGGGAACCAGGGGCAAGCTCTTACTCCATCCCTGAGGATGGTCCCATTCAGAACGCACAAGTGCTGAGCAGGTATCGGACATGAGGTCCGGGAGGTTTAATCTCAAACTGAGAAGTGACATTCGTACAATGATCAACCCCTGTCCAAGTTTTATTCCCTCTACATGTCCCACACTTAGTAAACTTGTACAACCTAATGTAGAAAGGTGGAACAGACAAGTTCTATTCTGGCGTGTACCATTTATTAAACAGATGGTTTCCAGATCTACAGTATGAGCTGTTTACTGCCCTTCCTGTGATTATTATGACATCTCCAAGCTCGGTACATAGAACACAGAATAGTACAGACCCTTCGGCCCTCAATGTTGTGCTGACCAATATATTCCCTCCTACAAAAATAGTACTAAAGCCCTCCCAATCCCATAACCCTCTATTTTTCCTAAATCTATGTATCTGTCTAAGAGTTTCTTAAATGCACTCATGGTTTCAGCCTCCACCACTATCTCTGGCAAGGCATTCCAGGCACCCACAACTCACTGCATAACAAAAAAACGTGCCTGCAACATGACTTCTCTACTCCTGAATTTAATCCACCTGTTAATGAAGCCCAGCATTCCATAGGCCTTCTTAACTATCCTATCAACCTGTGTGTCGATCTTGAGGGATGTATAGATATCCACCCCAAGGTGCCTCTGTTCATCCACACTCTTAAATAACCGACTATTAACCCTGTTTTCAACCTTCTGGTTTGTTCTTCCAAAATGCATCACTTCACACTTATCCGGATTAAAATTCATCTGCCACCTCTCTGCCCAACTCTTCATCCTGTCTATATGTATCCTTCGACAACCTTCAGCTCCATCCGCAACTCCTCCAACCTTCGTGTCATCCACAAACTTACTGACTCCTCCTTCTGCCTCTTCATCCAGGTCATTTATAAAAATCACAAAGATCAGGGGCCCCAGAATCCTGCTGTACTCGTCTAGTCAGCGACCTCCAGGCAGAATACTTTCCTTCCACTACTACGCTCTGCTTTCTTCCAACTAGCCAATTTTTTATCCACACAGCCAAGGTTCCACTGATCCTGTGCCTCATGACTTTGTGCATGAGGCACTTGTGAGGGACTAGTAGGAGTCAGATGCAAGGGATCTGAAGGCACCTTTATTTCAGATTCCAGATTTATTGTCAGAGTACATTCATGTCATCACATTCAAGCCTGTGATTCCTTTTTCCTGCAGGCATGGCAGAATTACTGCTAATTAGTACAGGTGCACAATCCTTTATCCGGACATCTAAAATCCAGATAGCTCCAAAAACACATTTCTTTCCTGGTGCTGGTACAGTAGAGAGAGAGAGAGAGAGAGAGAGAGAGAGAGCAGCATGACTAGGTTAGGCGGGGGGAGAGAGACGGCAGCGCGACGGGTGGGCGAGGGGAGAGAGAGACGGCAGCGCGACTTGAGCAGGGGTGAGAGACGACGGCGTGACTCAGGCATGGGTGAGAGACGGCAGCGCGCCTTGGGCGGGGGGGAGAGAGAGAGACGGCAGCGTGACTCGGGCGGGGGAGAGACGGCGGCGCGACTCGGGCGGGGGGGAGAGAGAGATGGCAGCGCACTTAGGCGGGGGGGGGGAGAGAGAGACGGCAGCGCGACTCAGTTGGGCGAGGGGGAGAGAGACGCCAGCACAACTGGGAGGGTGTGGATACGGCAGCACAATTCGGGTGGGCTTAAATCTGGGGTAGGTGGCTTTTGTTCTGAAATCTGTAAAATCCGAAATTTGGAACACACTGTCCCCCAAGGGTGCTGGATAAAGGATTGTGTACCTGTGGTACAAAAAAAAACTACACAGTGTAAACATGTAAACGATCAAAAAAACTGAAAACAGAAAATGAATGTAAACTCACTGACGGTGCAATACAGGGAGAGCAAAGAATATCAATAAAGTGCACAAGTAAGAGTCCTTAAATGAGTCTCTGATTGAGTTTGTTGTTGAGGGATCTGATGGAGGAGGGGGAGCAGCTGTTCCTGAACCTGGGGTGCGAGTCTTGTGGCCCCTATACCTCTTTCCTGATGGCAGCAGTGAGAACAGAGCGTGTGCTGGGAGGTGTGGATCCTTGATGATCGCTGCTGCTCTCCGACGGCAGTATGGAGGGTTTTACCTGTAATGTCCTGGGCTGTGTCTATTACCTTTTGGAGGGCTTTGTGCTCAGGGGTATTGGTGTCCCCATTACCAGATCATAATGCAGCTTGTCACCACTCTTTCCACCACACCTCTGTAGAAATTTTCCAGGGTTTCTGACGTAATATCAAGCCACTGCACACTCCTGAGGAAGTAAAGATGCTGACGTGCTTCCTTCACGATGCCATTGGTGTGTTGGTCTAGGAAAGACTCCTAAGAACTTCAATTTGCTCACCCTCTCCACCTCTGATATCATAATTTCTGGATCGTAAACCTCTGACTTTCCTTTCCTGAAGTCAACAATCAGCTCTTTCATTTTGGTGACATTGAGAGCAAGGTTGTTGTTGGTGCACCATTCAGCCAAATTTCCAATCTCCCTCCTGTATGCTGATTCGTCCCCTTCCTTTATACAGCCCACTACTGTGGTACCGTTGGCAAATTGGTAGATGGTATTATTGTCGTATCGAGCCACACAGTTGTAGGTGTAAAGTGAGCCCTATGGTGCTTCAGTACTGATGGAGATTGCTGAGGAGAAGTTTAAATTTTGGTCTGGAGGTGAGGAAATCCATGATCCAATTACACAGTGGGGTGTTAACTCCCAGGTCTTGGAGTTTGCTGATCAGTTTTGAGGAGATGATGGTGTTAAATACCAAAATGTATTCAATAAAGAAGCATCTCTCTGGCTTCCCGAATACTGTCTGTTGCTTACTCGGAGCAAAGTAGCTCAGGTGTCCTAGCGAGATACTGCCGACTACGAGTCTACTTTAACATTGCCAACTAGGCCAATGTTAAAGTCGGCCCCTGCTGCAGTACAACAGCAGCAAGATCAATGAGCGAACAACCAACTTTATTGTATTACGCTATTGGGAGCAAGGGATATAAAGAATGAATAGACAGTGTCGCTCGTTCCCTGCACAGAGCCTTACTCAACTTGTGCAGCATTTTAGTTCACCTTATATAGTCCTTTGCTCTCCATTGCAGGCAAAATCTTCGCTAGGATTCTACTAAATAGAATTATACCTAGTGTCGCCGAGAATATTCTCCCAGAATCACAGTGCGGCTTTCGCGCAAACAGAGGAACTACTGACATGGTCTTTGCCCTCAGACAGCTCCAAGAAAAGTGCAGAGAACAAAACAAAGGACTCTACATCACCTTTGTTGACCTCACCAAAGCCTTCGACACCGTGAGCAGGAAAGGGCTTTGGCAAATACTAGAGCGCATCGGATGTCCCCCAAAGTTCCTCAACATGATTATCCAACTGCACGAAAACCAACAAGGTCGGGTCAGATACAGCAATGAGCTCTCTGAACCCTTCTCCATTAACAATGGCGTGAAGCAAGGCTGTGTTCTCGCACCAACCCTCTTTTCAATCTTCTTCAGCATGATGCTGAACCAAGCCATGAAAGACCCCAACAATGAAGACGCTGTTTACATCCGGTACCGCACGGATGGCAGTCTCTTCAATCTGAGGCGCCTGCAAGCTCACACCAAGACACAAGAGAAACTTGTCCGTGAACTACTCTTTGCAGACGATGCCGCTTTAGTTGCCCATTCAGAGCCAGCTCTTCAGCGCTTGACGTCCTGCTTTGCGGAAACTGCCAAAATGTTTGGCCTGGAAGTCAGCCTGAAGAAAACTGAGGTCCTCCATCAGCCAGCTCCCCACCATGACTACCAGCCCCCCCACATCTCCATCGGGCACACAAAACTCAAAACGGTCAACCAGTTTACCTATCTCGGCTGCACCATTTCATCAGATGCAAGGATCGACAATGAGATAGACAACAGACTCGCCAAGGCAAATAGCGCCTTTGGAAGACTACACAAAAGAGTCTGGAAAAACAACCAACTGAAAAACCTCACAAAGATAAGCGTATACAGAGCCGTTGTCATACCCACACTCCTGTTCGGCTCCGAATCATGGGTCCTCTACCGGCACCACCTACGGCTCCTAGAACGCTTCCACCAGCGTTGTCTCCGCTCCATCCTCAACATCCATTGGAGCGCTTACAACCCTAACGTCGAAGTACTCGAGATGGCAGAGGTCGACAGCATCGAGTCCACGCTGCTGAAGATCCAGCTGCGCTGGATGGGTCACGTCTCCAGAATGGAGGACCATCGCCTTCCCAAGATCGTGTTATATGGCGAGCTCTCCACTGGCCACCGTGACAGAGGTGCACCAAAGAAAAGGTACAAGGACTGCCTAAAGAAATCTCTTGGTGCCTGCCACATTGACCACTGCCAGTGGGCTGATAACGCCTCAAACCGTGCATCTTGGCGCCTCACAGTTTGGCGGGCAGCAACCTCCTTTGAAGAAGACCACAGAGCCCACCTCACTGACAAAAGGCAAAGGAGGAAAAACCCAACACCCAACCCCAACCCACCAATTTTCCCCTGCAACTGCTGCAATCGTGTCTGCCTGTCCCGCATCGGACTTGTCAGCCACAAACGAGCCTGCAGCTGACGTGGACTTTTTACCCCCTCCATAAATCTTCGTCCGCGAAGCCAAGCCAAAGAAGATATAGTCCTTTAGATGTGTGCTTAATGAAGATGATTGTTCTTTATCGTGTCGCTGGTTATTCTTGTTTTTGTTACATCTTGAACTTGTCTTGCAGCATTATCAACTTGCTCTTGTCTGGTCAACCTTTCTTTGTCAGGTTGTGCCATGGTCTTGTGGCTTTGTTTTCACTCATGTCATGTGACCTGGTATTTGTACAACCTTAGTCATATATTTCTTAATCTAAAAGACTAGCAAATCTCCATGAGCCTACACTAGGGTTCTCCAAAATGGTTGATATCAACCCCCAGGCGTCAGTAAGATCATCCAGTGGGTCGAAAGGGGGTCTATTTTAAAATACCACCTCCACACCACCCACACCCGCTGTCCAGTGCAGGAAGTGTGGTCTTACCTGCCATGAACCTTCTTGCGCCCACCGCTGTCACACTTCCCCCTCATCACACATGTGCCAGGCAGCACTTTGAGCGTCGCTGTCATATTTCCCCCTCATCGCACATGCACCAGCTGGCCACACACGGCCTGTGAATACCGGGACACTGCATTTAACAGGTAAGTGTCCTTTTTTCCCCTTAATTTTTCCTCAATTTGGGGGTGGAGGGGCTGCATCCCCAAATGAAGGGCAGATTAAGGTCCAGCTTGAGGTGGCACTGGACAGAGGACAGAGGGCTCAAAAGCTGGACTGTATGGCCTAAAATCGGATGTCTGGCCACCCTACCCAGTGCTCCCCCCCATCCAGTGCCCTCTTCCCCTCCCCCCCACCTGCCCATTCAGCACTGGAGTTCCAAGCCTGGGGCTTGATGAGGGACCATGTAATCCCTGAAAAGGTTGGGGACCACTGGCATACACTCAACAACAGAAATCCCTTCCCTTAATGCATTATATTCAGTGTTGGCACCAAGGTGGGGGGCATTTGCAGGCAGATGTCTGGTCTTAGGCTGGACAGTCTGGCTATATTTGAGGTGCAGAGGTAGAAAGGGGGCACTTACCATGCTAAATTTGGCATCTCGGGATCAGTGTTCAGTGCAGGGCCATATTTCTTCACGCGTGCATGCGCTAGTACCAGGTGGTACATGCGCAATGGATTGGAGTACCGGGGTCACTAATGCCCCCTTCTAGGACTTGTTCTCACACTGACCCTGATTATATTCTTTCACAATGCCAATATCCAAGTCTGTGGACTCTCCCCATTCCTCACTATCTGGCCTCTGACCGCACTGAATTCCTGCCGCTAGCACCGTCTTTGCAAAGGTACCCCATTTCCCATTCCCTCTCCTCCCCTCAGAGAGGCTACCTCAGATAACATTTTTTAAAAAAGCCTGGGAACAGGACCTACCGCTTTTAATTTCTGAAGAAACCTGGAATGTAATTTTCAAATTAGTTAATACCTCTTCTTTATGTGCCTGCCACTCTTTCCTACAATTTAAAGTCGTCCATAGGGTTCACGTGTCCAAAGTCAAACTATCTCAATTTCATTGTGATATATGCAACAATGGAGAGGCTTCATTAATTCATATGTTTTGGACACACCAGAATCTTGAGAAATATTGGAAAAAGGTTTTTCAAGCATTCTCTGCACTTTTTAAAGTTAATTTTAAACTTAGTACCTTACACAATGCTTTATTTAGTATTGTTGGAGAGAATGACATAATTTTAACGACATCTGAGCTACATGTATTTTATTTCTCTATGGCAAGGTGGGTGGTGTTGCTCAGATGGAGGGATGTTTCCCCGCCTAATCATGCTTAATGGCTATATGATATCATGTCTAACCCCATTTCCACTGGCATCCTGTTCCGGGAATTAACTGGGAACTTACTTTGACAGGGTCCAGTGGAAAAGGAACATTGTCCAAATGCTGACGTCAAATGACGTCATTTCACGGCGGGGATTAACCACCTCTTCCCCTACTTATATCGCTGGCGTTTGCAGATAAAACCAGTGGAAAAGGGACAGCAGGAAGTCACCCATTTTCAGTTGAAGGTAGAATACTCTGATCCCCGGGGATTACTTGTGTTCAATGGAAAAGCAAAAGGGGTCCCAGTTAAAGGTGCCCCAGTGGAAACGGCCCAAGCGGCTTCCTATCCCGGGACACTGCATGGCCAGTTAACTGGGATGCCAGTGGAAGAGGAGCTATTGAGAAGATTGGATGCTCAATTTCCAATCTGAATGAAAATGTTGAAACTGTGGAGCACCTTTATGAATTATTTTTATAATCTTTGATTTGTTATGAAGGTAGAAATCTGTTGACTAATGAGGTCATTTATCACTCTGAGAAGAATTCTCTCTTCCTTTTCTTTTTTTGGCCACACAGCTCCTTTCTTGGTAGTGGGTTTAGATTTTAATCTGTTTGATTAAAATGTGGGGTACCTCAAATTAAATGATATAATTTAAGTATACTGTAGCTTTTTGATTTTTAACATCTATCCATATGCCTGTATTTTTGGTTGTGAAATTTCAATGTTAATGAAAATATTGAAAGAGAAAGCTAGACCCCATGTAACAGTAAATGCTGGGTTCATAATAAGTTCCTTGGTCTCCAGTGTATGTTGCCTCTCCTGCACAAAACGTATCACGCTTGTTTCTCTGTGTTAAATTTCACTCTCGTGTCTACTTCACCGTGCTGAACCTCCTCCCAGTTCAGGACTCTTCCACGGTTTGTCATGTTGCAGACCATGGTGTGTTGTCCTGGAACAATGGCTGCAGAGAATGTCTTGCTCCATCTCACTCCACCATCTTCTCTTCACAGGGTTAAGAAAGCGGTACGTTTCCAGACAGGAAGCTTTAAACAGCGGCACATTGTGGTTTGACACTCCGACTGGATTACTCAGGACCGTAGTATCATCCAGCCTTCTCAGTGCATTTGTTGCACAGAGATCACCGCACAGTGCTTTACGAGCACGGAGATCACCGCATGGTGCATTACGAGCACGGAGATCACCTACACTGTTGAGTGCGTGAACTGGACTTCAGCTGATTGGCTGACATGGAGGGTCAGGAGACCAGTGATATGGCGGATAAAACGTTCCAAATTGAAGAGTGCAGAATTAAGGGGCTTTCTGTGGATTTGCTGAAATCACATCCCTGCACTCACACTGGGGAGGGACTATCCCCCTGTTCCGAGTGTGGGAAGAGATTCTCCAGCTCTGACATACTGCTGCAACACCAGTGTGTCCCCATAAGAGTGAGCCCATTCCTCTGCTCTGACTGTGGGAAGAGCTTTCATACCTCCAAGGTGCTGGAGGAGCACGGGTGTGTTCCCCCTGGGGAGAGTCTGATCACCTGCCGTGCGCGTGGGAAGGGGTTCACCAACTCCTCCAGCCTCCCGAAGCACCAGAACGTTCACTCCAAGAAGAAAGTCTTTAAATGCACTGTGTGTGGGAAGGGGTTCTCTCAAGCTTCGCTCCTGCTGAGACACCAGAGAATTCACACTGGGGAGAAACCATTCACCTGTTCCCTGTGTGGGAAGGGGTTCTCTCAGCCCTCCAGCCTGCAAGCACACCAGGTGGTTCACACTGGGGAGAAACCTTTCCTTTGCTCCTTGTGTGGGAAAGGGTTCTCTTGGCACTCTGTCCTGCAGGCACACCAGCGGGTTCACACCAGGGAGAGACCCTTCACCTGCTCCCAGTGTGGAAAGGGGTTCTCTCGGCACTCCCATCTGCTGAGCCACCAGAGAGTTCACACTGGGGAGAAACCGTTCACCTGCTCCCTGTGTGGGATTGGATTCACTCAGTTGTCCCACCTGCAGGTACACGAGCGAATTCACACCGAGGAGAAACCGTTCACTTGCTCCCTGTGTGGGACTGGATTCACTCAGTCCTGTCAACTGCGGGCCCACAAGCGGGTTCACACTGGGGAGAAACCATTCATTTGCTCCCTGTGCGGGAAAGGGTTCTCTCAGTCCTCCAGCCTGCAGGCACACCAGCGGGTTCACACTGGGGAGAAACCGTTCACCTGCTCTATCTGCGGGAAGGGGTTTTCTCGGTCATCCAGTCTGCAGGCACACAAGCAGGTTCACACCAGGTTTCACATTAGGGAGAAACCGTTCACCTGCTCCCTGTGCGGGAAGGGGTTCACTCAGGCCTCCAACCTGAGTAGGCACAAGCGGGTTCACACTGGGGAGAGACCGTTCTCTCCCAGCAAGTGAGGAAAAGGATTTGCAGGCTCGCTGTTGAATTTGCATCAGGGAGAGACCGTTTGCCTTCTCCCTGTGTGGGGAGGAGTTCACTTGTCCCTATGGTCTGTGGTTGGGCTTTTGTGTTGAGATCATAAACTAGACAGAATATTGTTAATGGCTGGATGAGACTTAGCTGTGCAAGTACTCTTTGGTGTTTACAATTGATTGGTTGAAACTCGCTGCAACCTCTGGATTTTCAGATAATTAGGGAATGTCTTTTACATCCTTAGAAAGTAAAGAAGTGTGCTTCTTGTAAACTCATTTCATTACTTTATGTAGATGTGAAGATTTTATCTTAGGTCCTTGCCCACAGAATAATATCTTACCATTAATTATCAACATTGATCAGACAAGTTTTGTTAAAAATGGTTATCATTGATTATTGAATGTGTTCTCTTGTTGGATGCCAAAAAAGTGTTTGATCGAGTGGAATGGGAATATGTGTTTGCCTCTCTGCAGAAATTTAATTTTGGTCCAATTTTTATCAAGTGGATTAAATTACTCTATTTATGCCCTGGTTCTTCAATACTTCAAAATTTGCAACAATCAGCATTTTTTTAGAATTATTAGGGGAACTTGACAAGAATGCCCCTTAAGCCCTTTGCTCTTTGACCTGAGTTTGGAACCTCTAGCAGTTGCTCTGCATCAAAGTAGAGATTTTAGTGGTTTAATTGGAAAGGCAATCAATGTCTCCTTGAATGCAGATGAACACTTGTTTTTTTTCTCCCCAATCCTGAGTTTTTTTCCCCAAGTATATTAACTTTGTTTCCTCAAGTCAGTTTTCAGGGTACAAAATAAGTTTTCATAAGAGTGAACTACTACCCATAAAAGAGTCTTCAGCAATATTTGCTAATTTCCCTTTTAAAGTAGTTAAAAACCAATCCAAATATTTGGGAATTACAATGACAAGAAGTTGTAAAAACTTATTGAAAGAAAAATTTCCAGGGTTAATTCATCAGATTGAAGAATTGTTGTTGGGATGGTCACCCTTATGTATAGCAATGACTGGACATATTAATGCAATTCGAATGAACATTTTACTTAAATTTTTGTAACTGTTTCAGTCTTTATCAATTTTCATTGCTACAACTTATTTTAATTCACTGTGTTCCAAGTCCAAAGGACCCCAAAACCCAGCAGCAGTATACATTCTTCAAGGCAAGTAGTTACTTAAAGAAAAGTTGTTCTTAATTATCTTTAAACATGAAAGCAGAATCAAACTTTAACTTATCTCTATTAACTTAACTAACCTAACTTAACTCCCTTCTAATTCTAAGCACACATGTGCGTAAGTTCAGAAAAGTACTTTGGTTCACTGTGCAATCCCACTTCTTATTCCTCTAAGTTCACTGGTTGAGTGAGCACTTTGCAGAGAAGTCAGAAATGTCCAACACAGATGACCTGTCTCCAGTCGATCCATTTCATGACATCATTTCAATTAGCACCTACTTGTGAAATGTGCATCGCATTCTCCATAGTTTCTGTCAGGTTACTGAATATGAATTATTCATTATTTTAAATAAGATCTGTTTTAAAATGTGTGTATGTATGTAACCTACTCTAATTTTATCAGTTTATCTTCCAAAAACATTTCCAAATATTACATCACAACTGGATTTGATTATTTGATATATGGCAAGTAAACAACCCCGTATAACAAGGCCTATCTTCAAAGGACCAAAAGGAATGAGGGCTTATCTCTTCCAAATTTTAGATGTTACTATAGGGCAGTCAATATACAAAATTATTACATTTTGTTACCTCAGATGATCATCCTTCTTGGTTAGAAATGGAACGGAGCTTTTCTAAATATTTAGCTATGTTGACAGTTTCAGGTTCTTGTTTACCCCTTTTCCTTTTCAAAACTGACAGACAATCTAATAACAAGGCAGGGTGTGAATTTTAGAGCAATTTAGGAAATACTTTAGCTACCTCAATGTTTCTCTTGCTAACCCTATTATAAAGAATTATCTTTTTTGACCCTCTAGTTTAGATTCAGGATTCAAGGAGTGGGTTAGATTGGGTATAAAAGGTTTTAGGGATCTGTACATTTGAGGTAATTTTGCTTCATTTGTCCAACTAACAGTTAAATTCAACCTTCCTAACGGGCATTTGTTTAGGTATTTACAAATTGGGAATTTTTATCAGTCTAAACTTTTTAATTTTCCTCAGATTCCTGAAACCAATATCCTTGATTTTTTTTTGATTTAAAATGTTCTCATGGTGGATCGATAGCCATTATTTATGATAACAATGGATACAAGAATATGTTCAGGGAGGGGAATTAAGAATGAATGGGAACGAGATTTGAATACATCAATTCCAGATGAAGACTGGGAAACCACGCTTGATCTGATTAATAATTCTTCATTCTGTGCACGACGTGGTTTATGACAATTCAGAGTGGTACATAGAATACTTACGTCTAAAGTTAAATGATCTCCCTTTTACCCTGATGTTGATCCACTAGGTGATAAATGTAAAATCTTTGAGGCCTCTCTGATTCATATGTTTTGGGAATGATCAAAACTAAAAGATTTTTGGGAACAATTATTCCCAAAACTTTTTCAGAGATTCTTAGGAGTAAATTGGAACCATGCCCTTTTATTGCTTTGTTTGGCTATTGCCAAGAGGAGAATATTTCCTTGAACTTATTTTGAAAAAGAATAGTAGCTTTGACGTCATTGGCTAGCCGGATGAGCAACTTTGATGAAATGGAAAGGCAGCTCAGCACCAACTTGCTTGCAGTGGGGACAGGACATTTTGTCTTGGTTGAGTTTGGGGAAAATTAGATCAAGATTGAGTTTGACAAGATAAGGACCCCATTCATGCCGTATGACCATGATTTGAATACATAGGCGAGGGGGCTCTGGGGGGGTTTCATGTCCAACGTTCAGGAGCCGAGACTCGATTATTTACCATGATTGGTTGGTGGAGTGTAGGATTAAAACGTTTTATTTTTATTTTCCATTATAAATAGAAGAGATTAGTCCAATTATATAACCAACTATGAATATGTCATAATATTAGATTATGAGGTGGTTTTTATAGGGGAATTTCTATTTTATTTGAGCGTTGTGTACAAGACGATGTATAAATCACTGAGAATTCATGTTCTGTATTGCATTATATAAAAGTTCTGTAACTATTATGTTGACAATAATATAACAAATATATAATCTCTACCAAATTAATAAAAATATTTTAAAAGAAAGAAAAGAAGTTGACATTTGGGGGCCTGAGCCCTTCGCCATAAGTTACAAAAATAAGACAGACGCCAGAATAAACAGGTGAAGAGAAGGGGATAGCGAGGGCTTGAATGGGAGGGTAGAAGAGAGAGACGCTGGGATGTGCAGGAGAGAGGGAGACGGAAGTGAGGAGGGTGGAGAGCTGGAGGGGAGGAAACAGAGACCGGAGAAGTTGATATTGATGCCGTCTGGCTGGAGAGTTCTGGGATGAAATACAAGGTGTGATGCACACAAGTGCTGGTGAAACTCAGCAGGACACACGGCAGCCACAGGAAGTGGACTGCCGTCGGCATCTGGACTTGGGCCCTGGTTGAGGAATGTGGGAAAACCTGAATAAAAAGGAGGGAGGAGCAGGGGAAGCAAACTGGTAAGAGGGGAGGGGAGAAGGGAAAGAAGCTGAGAAGTGACAGGGGAAGAAGGCAGAGGGTCTCTTTCTGACAGGAGAAGGCAGGGAAAGGGGTGGGGAGCTGGGGGAAGGGCACAGAGGATGAGGGAAAGAGACTTGAAAAAGAGGGTTAACGGAAATTGGAAGTCAACGTCCATGCCGTCTCGTTGGAGACTGCAGGGATGGAATAGAAGGTGTTGTCCCTCCAGTTTGCTGCTAGAGTGTCGGCGATTGGGGCCCACATTGTTGATCCGATGGGGTGTTTCCTTGCAGCTCCAGCTCTCTGTGTGTTTGTATAATCCCCAGTCGGCCTGCTCCACCTGTTCATCAGATCTTTCATCTAAACTGCCTCAGATCTCCTGGGTCACTTCCCCTTTGTACTTGCTGGGCTGGCTGGGACAGACGGACCCTGTCTGACCTGTACCTTGATGGACATTGAGTAAAAATGGCTGTGACTGAAAGATTTGAGCCGAATTCTTGACTTTTGAAGCACGTTCTGGGCCACATTTTCTCCAGACCCGACAGCCTGAATGTCCTTTAAAACTCTTCAACCGGTATGTGTGCCACTCTAACGCAGTTATTTGGTGACCTGCAGATAACTCCCACCATTGATTTTTGTCCCATTATTATTTTTAATCTCTATCCAAATTGATTGATTCTTGCTCCTCGGAAACTAGATCATCTGTCACTATCACCCCTGAATCAAGAGTTACTCCACCTCTTGAATCTTAAAAATTCCCTGATCCCTTGTCATTTAATTTCCATTCATTCCAACCTGAAAACATTGTGTAATGCCCACTAAATCACACTCTTCTTGTGCCAACAGTTTATTACCTGTGTTTTGCAATGCTCTGGGCATTCAGGTGAAGTGCCCTCACAACACAGTGGCTCTTTCAATCAAGTTGCAATGAGGCCTTTTTTTGTTGATTGCATTGAACTTTTTCTGTCCTCCACTTTGACTTTCCCCATTTCTACCTTTTGCTTCTGTCTCTTCTCCTCTTCTCCCATTCCCCTGGTAGTAGTCTCATCCTCCCTAAAACCACTGCCAAACACTCCCCCAGGACATTCATCCCGGATGGAACGGGCGGACACATGGGAGATGGAGACGAATGCAGAGGGGCACTGTCTGACAAGCCCTGATGGAATCCATCCCTGCTCACTTCCTTGATCAGCACGTCACAGAGTCCACAAGGGGAATATTTTGCTGGGAAGAAAGTGGAGGGGCAAATTTCAACCAGAGAGCAGAATTCATAACATGCTGCAGGGAAAAAGAGAGCCCCGAGAGGGAGTCAAAGAATGAAGATTGTGACCGTTACGAAGAGGCAGATTACAGAATCGAGGGAGTATTGATAAATGTTCAGAAGGCCGTGGTTTTACACTGGGGACCATACTTTCAGGATCGTGGTTCTGAAACATGGGCAGCATAATTGATTTGTCTGTTAGTGCAGTGCCTCTACTCCGCTATCGAAATGAATTAGAATTCAGCGCTATTTGTAAGGAGTTTGTATGTTCTCCCCATGTCTGCGTGGGTCTTCCCTGAGTGGTCCGGATTCCTCCCACCCTCAATGTCTCTTATTAACTTGACTTCTTTCCATGCATCACAAATCCCCAGATGGTCACAGTGTGCTACACAGTGTTGCTGAACTAAGTATGGAATGTCCTGTTTCAGTCTTGCTGCAACACCATTCATCTTGAAACAAACTTGCAGGTCCTTTGCTCTTCATGCCCTTCGCTTATTTTGAATTTAACATAGAACCGTAGAACCAAAGAATGCTACAACACAGAAGATAGGCCATTTGGCGTCTAGTCTGTGCTGACCATTATCTCTCATGTCCCACTGCTCTGCTCCCAGTCTATAACCCTCCAGACCTCTCCCATCAATGTATCAATTCAATTTATTCTTAAAACACAAGTACAAGCCCACATTCACCACTCAGATAGCGGCCCATTCCACACTCCCACCGCTCTCTGAGTGAAGAACTTTCCCCTCGCTTGCTCCATTCAGCTTCTTCCTCCAATCGAGGCAAACAGAATGCTCGCATTTAGTTTGAGAACAATATAATCCCTCAATAGAATATAATCCTGCCCCAATATTGTGACGCAGTTGGGCGTAGCAGTTAGCGCAATGCTGTTACAGCACCAGCGACCTGGCACGTTCTGCAAGGAGTTTGTATGTTCTTCCCATGCCTACATAGGTTTTCCCTGGGGGCACTAGTTTCCTCCCACACTTTGGAACATACTGGGGATTGTAGGTTAATTGGGGGCAATTGGGCCTGTTGCTGTTCTGTAGATCTAAATAAAAGCAGAGATGTAATTAGGCTTTTGGGCTCCATATCAAAGGAAGGGTGTGTTGGCATTAGAGAGGGGGCCCAGAGGGGGTTTACAGGGGTGGTCCATAAGGAGAATTTGAAGGCTCTGGGATTGTATTCGCTGGGGTTTAGAAGAATGAGGGTGGGGGACTCATTGAAACTCGTGGAATACTGAAAACCCTGGATATAGTGGATGTGGAGAGAATGTTTCCTCTGGTGGGACAGTCTGTGACCAGAGGCACAGCCTTGGAATATAAAACATCCCTTTAGAACAGAGAGGAGGAATTTCTTTACCCAGATGGTGGTGAATTTGTAGAATTCGTTGCTGCGAGCAGCTGTGGAGGCCAATTCATTGGGGATATTAAGGGCAGCGGTTGGAAGGGTATCAAAAATTGGGGGGGGGGGGAGAAGGCAAGAGAATGGGGTTGAAAAGGAGAGTAAATCAGCCATGATGGAATGGTGGGGTAAGTTCGATGGGCCGAATGGCCTAATCCCCTTATGACCTTGTTGTTTTACGGTCAGCAACAGACATCGCGTCTGTGAACTTCGCAGCATCAGGAGAAGGTTTCCTCGCCTGGATTTTAAATTAGCCCCTATGTATCAGAGACAACCCCAGCTCCTAGCTCTCGGCCATCACTTTCCCCACCCTGCTTATCCAAGGCGGGGATTTGCTTGCTGCCCACAAAGCGCAAAAATCAATGGAGGGTTCTCTGACAACACACCATGCTTGGCGAAGGGCTCCTGGCTCCGCGCTGCCGTTCTGAGCACCGTTTCTGGGGAAGTTGGCAATGCATCCTGGGCAAGGCACTTATCAGGGACCAGGAGCAGAGCGCAGCACCGGGTCCCGGAACAGAAGGCTCTCGTGGTTCTGGGGTTTGCAGCGCCTGGCTGGAGGACACTTCTCCCCAGGTGCCGGCCCTAGTCCCAGCCTTGGTGTTGATTTAACCTGCGGCCCAGCTCTCTGGGAACCTCCATTGGGTTGAGCACACATTGTGCATCCTGGGGCAGGGCTGCATTGATTTGGTCATACCCTCTCGTCCCCATAGCATTGAAGATGTTTCAGTGCTCTGTCTGAGGGAAGAACTTTAAAAGGTTGAGGGGGTTAACAAAATACTGGTGGGTCTCCATCGGGGAGAAACCCTTCACCTGTCCCAAGTGTGGCAAGGGCTTCACCCAGATCTCCTACTGGCTGAGGCACCAGCGGGTCTACACCACAGAGAGGCCATTCTTCTGCCTTAAATGTGGAAAAGGTTTCGTCTGGTCTTCCCAACTCCTGACCTACCAACAGCTCCACTCTGGGAAATTCACCTGCTCCGAGTGCGGGAAAGGGGTTCCTCCAGTTTCCCGACCTGCTGACCCACCAGCAAGAACACACCAGGGAGAGGCTGTTCGCCTCCTCCAAATGAGGGAAAGGCTTCACCCAGTCTCCCCACCTGCTGATCCACGAGCAGGTCCATACTGGGAAGAAGCTGTTCACCTGCTCTGGGTGCGGGAAGGAGTTCACCCAGTCGAACAGCCTAGTGAAACACCAACGAGTTCACACGTAAAGTTTGCAGAGTGTGGAATATTTAAACATCACTCACTCAAACACCAGGAGGGACTGGAGTCTTATGGTTATCGAGGCAACAAATCAAAACAGGTCTTGATATTGTTGTCAATTCGCAATGTGTTTTCAGGTTCAAGTTTATTGCTACATGCAGTGAGAAAGTTTGTTTTTGAGCAATCTAACTAGATATTCCGTACATAGTCCAGCAAACAAATCACAGTGCAGGACTGCAATTACAGGGTAGAAAGCAGCATTATTTTACAAGTGCGAGGATCATTAATGAGTCTGATAACATGGGAAAGGAGCTGTCCTTGAATCTGGTGGTGTGTGAATCTTCTCTTCCATGGGGAGGAAGGTAAGGGGAATGTGTCTGGGGAGAGTGGAATCTTTTAATATGTTGGTTGCTTTGCCAAGGCAGTGGGAAGTGGACATAGAATGGATTCTCTCCGTCAATGGGAAGACGGGAGTTGTGGCGGCTACAGACTCACGAGTTCTCCTTGAGTTGCCTTTGAAGAAATATCCACCCACACGGGCTGTGGTCACAACACTTCTGGTCCTTTTGTTGACGAGACTCGAACTGGGCAGCCTCCTACAAAGCTTCCAAGACCCTGGTCTCTCCAAGTAACTTCACACTTAAAATGAATCCGTCTCTCCAAGTGACCTCCACTGTTGGTGACAATCAAAATGAAGCTCTTGGCTTCCCAAAAAGACCCTCCTGGCACAGGTCAGTTCACTGAAAAGGCCCAGTCGTTCACAGAGCCGGCTCTGCTCTGAATTCCACAGAAATGGCTGGTCACAAGAGTAGCTGCAAAAAGCTGTTTTCTCTCCAGCCGCCAGAACGATCTCCCTGGCCAAATCACATTATCTTTGCAAATGTTATCGAATTCTGGAATAGATTGTGACAAATCTTCCCTCAATTCTTCCAATATGTCAAACTGTCACTGGGCTGTGACTTGTGCTTGTGTGAAATGTTAACTGTGACCATTCAGTCCCTCATGTCTATACTATCTCTTATAATGTTAATCCCATTCTACTAAAACGGGAGCTCTTAATGGCATACACATATTTGAAGTAGTAGATCCCCCTGTATGTGAGTAATTTTAATTGTCAAATTATGCTGCCTGTGAGTTTGTTCTTAACTCTGTCTCTCTACCTCAGCTCCTCTGCTTCTTACGCCCAATGCTCCCTCCCCCTTCACCCCTGTCGGCCCTTTAATTTACGAGCAGGGAGATTTTGCTGCAACTCTACAAGGTAATGCCATCACTGTGCTTGGAGTTCTAATCTCCTTATCTGAAAAAGTATATAGTGCCTTCTGAGGTGGTACACCAGTTTAATTCTGGAAATAAGAGGATGGGCCTGTCATGGGAGATTGAGTAGCCTGGGCCAATACCCATTGTAGTTTTGAAGGATGTAGGGAACTCATTAAAATATATAAAATGATGGAAGTGGTTTCTACTGATCGGTCAGATGAAACCCAAGGGAAATCATGGGGGGTGGGGGGTGGGGTGGGGAGTAGATTAAAGACAGATGAGGAGGAACTTCTGCCAGAGAGTAGGGAATCTGTGGAATTCTCTGCCCAAGGAAGCAGTAATGGGTGTCTCATTGAAAACATTTAAAACGCTTCTCAACAGATTTTTGAATGGTAGGGGGATTTAAGGGTTATGGGGAACAGGTGAGTAGGTGGATCTGTCCGTGGCCAGATCAGCCACAATCTCATTGTAAGTTGGAGCAGGCTCAATGGCCCAGACAGCTGACTCCTGCCTCTGTTCTTAACGTTCTGATATTAATGTCGTAAGTCAGAGGGGCAGAAATAGGCCATTCAGCCCATCGAGTCTGCCTCACTATTTCATAACGAGTTGTTCTATTTTCCCATTCAGCCTCACCTCCCAGCCTTAACCCTGTAACCTTTGATGCCCCTGCTCATCAAGAACCTTCAATACAGTCAATGACCCTGCCTCACAGCAACCGCCTATGGCAAAAAAGATTTGCCACCCTCTAGCTGAAGAAATTCCTCTGCATCTCTGTTCTAAGTGGACACCCTTCAATCCTGAAGTTGTGCCCCCTTGCCCTAGACTCTCCCACTGTGGGAGACAACCTTTTTTGCATTGTTACAAACTAACAACAAATTTTGTTATGAACTTGCAAAGCAAAGCAATGGAAAATTCACCAATAGTAAATTCAAAATAATAGTTTTTATTAAACTATTAATAACATAATATTTTTTCCTTAACTCTAAACCAATGGTTTTCAAACTTTTTCTTTCTACCCACATACCACCTTAAGCAATCCCTTACTAATCACAGAGCACTTATGGTTTAGGGAATACTTAAAGTGGATTGTGAGTGGAAAGAAAAAGGTTGAGAACCACTAGATGCCAACATAACCCCCAGTATGCGCAAATTTAAAAGGTGTCCTGACGTGGTGGGGATACCGTCGTTGGGTGTGCAGACCCACAGCCACACCGGGAAGAGCCCGACAATGTTGGAAGAAGAGAAAGACTTACCTTTAATGAGCAGTTCACAGGAATAATTGGAGGTGGAGTCTAGAGAAGGTAGACCTCAAAATGTGGAACTGGAATCTGGAATGGAGTCTGTTTGTAAGGGATTGCCTATCAAATGGATAATATGTCTAAACAAATGACTCAAGGATTTTTGGATGTGACAACTAAAAATCTAATATGTATGAAGATATATCTACAGTTTAGAGGGATGTCAGTCAATGTATTAAATCAGTGGACATAATGCAAGAAATTTTTTTTAAATTGAAACAGCTTTTTCTGAATGTAAAATTCAAGTTGAATGTAATAAGGAAAAAATAGAGAAAGTGGAAGATTCGTTTGTGGATTGGGGAATCCAGAAGAAAGACTTACTGGGTCTTGATTCATTGGAAAATCAAAGTCGGAGAAACAATGTGAAAATTGTGGGTCTTCCAGAAGACATTGAAGGGTCTGATCCAATAAAATTTTTCAAGAGTTGAATTCCCGAGGTGTTGGGCAAAGAGTTTGGTCTTGCTAAGTATTTACCTAAATTGATACATGTTGATCAAACAGGTTTTTATTAAAAATAGAAATGCTTCAGATAATATTCTTTGATTGATTAATTTGGTCAATGCATATCGACAACAGCCCAACCATCCAACGGTGGTTGCGCTTGATGTGGAAAAAGCCTTTGATAGGGTCAAATGGGATTTTTTTATTTAAAGCATTGGAGAAATTTACATTTGGACCTTTTTTTAATGGGTTGGGTTAAAGCTTTATATACGAACCCAAATACTAGGGCAGTGACAAGTGGTCAAGTCTCATCATCGTTTAAATTGATGCGTTCAACTCGACAAGGTTGTCCATTGTCACCAGCTCTGTTTGCATTAGCTATTGAACTATTAGCTCAAACAATAAAGCAGAACGAACAAATAAGAGGGATGAGAGTTATGGATGAAGAGTATAAGATTAATTTATTTGCAGATGATGTTTTGATATATTTAACAAACCCAGAACAATCATTGCCACATTTACGGGAATGTTTATTACAATATGGAACATTATCTGGATATAAAGTTAACTGGGATAAAAGTGAAATTTTGCTATTCTGAGAAGTAGATTATTCAGTGTATAAAAATATTATAAAACTGAAATGGTCTGATAAAATTAAATATTTAGGAATAATTGTAAATACTCAGTATCAATCTTTATACAAGTTAAATTATGTTCCATTATTAAAAAAGATTAAAGCAGATTTAATTAAGCGGAAAGATCTTCCGTTAACTTTAATTGGTCAAATTAATTGTATTATGATGAATATTTTTCCTCGTATTCAATATTTATTTCAATCAATACTGTGTTCTCTTTCAAAGAGTTTATTTCAGGATTTAAATAAAGTTATGAGATAATTTTTAATTGAAAAGTCAACTACCACAGGTAGCATTAAATAAACTTACTTGGAAATATCCGCTAGGTGGGCTTCAGTTAGCTCATTTTCAAAATTATTATGAAGAAACCCAGTTGAAATTTATTAGTAGATTGATGGTTTGGATCAGTCCCCGAGTTGGGCTAACGTTGAGATGGCCTGCATTTCTGAAGTCGAGGTGTATTAATTTATATTTTGATGGAATGTAAATTTGTTGAGGGAATATAATATGCCGATATTAAAACATTTATTGAAACTAAGGATTAAAATAAATAAGATTTTAGGATCAAAAGGTAAATTGTCAATTTTAACTCCATTATATAATAATCAGCTTATTTCTTTTTCTTTTTTTTATTAATTTTTTTATTATTTTTCACACTATAAACCATATTGACCAAGATACATACAGACATTTTTCTTCTTGAATATATACAGTGTCATTTTCTCCCCTTTTCCCCCCTCCCTTCCCTCCCTCCCTCACCCCCTTTCCCATTTATTTGAAGTTCAATCTATAAGATACATTAAACCTGTTAAACAATGTTGTCACTTAATAAAAACAAACAAGAAATTTTACTGAGTCAGTTCTTTTCGTTATCATCTCCTTCTGTCATTTTAGGTGGTGGAAGTCCACGGTAGGATTTCTCTATTGTATTTCATGTACGGCTCCCATATTTGTTCAAATATTGTGATGTTATTTCTTAAATTATATGTTATTTTTTCCAATGGAATACATTTATTCATTTCTATATACCATTGCTGTATTCTCAGGCTCTCTTCTGATTTCCAGGTTGACATAATACATTTTTTTGCTACAGCTAAGGCTATCATAACAAATCTTTTTTGTGCTCCATCCAAATCGAGTCCAAATTCTTTATTTCTTATATTACTTAGAAGAAAGATCTCTGGATTTTTTGGTATGTTGCTTTTTGTGATTTTATTTAATAACTTCCCAAAAGTTTTCCACTTTCTCACATGTCCAAATTGCATGAATTGTTGTTCCCGTTTCCTTTTTACAGCGAAAACATCTGTCTGATACTGTTGGGTCCCATTTATTTAACTTTTGAGGTGTGATGTATAGCCTGTGTATCCAGTTATATTGTATCATGCGTAACCTCGTGTTTATTGTATTTCTCATAGTTCTGGAGCATAACTTCTCCCATGTTTCATTCTTTATCTTTATATTTAAATCTTGTTCCAATTTTTGTTTAGGTTTACCATTTGTTTCCTCGTTCTCCTTTTCTTGCAGTTTGATGTACATGTTTGTTACAAACTTTTTAATTATCATTGTGTCTGTAATCACATTTTCAAAATTACTTCCCTCTGGTAACCTCAGACTGCTTCCCAATTTGTCCTTCAAGTAGGTTTTCAGTTGGTAGTATGCAAACATTGTATCGTGAGTTATATTATATTTATCCTTCATTTGTTCAAAGGATAATAATTTATTTCCCAAAAAACAATTTTCTATTCTTTTGATCCCTTTTCTCTCCCATTCTCTAAAGGAAAGGTTATCTATTGTGAAAAGGATTATCTGATTTTGCGTCAATATTAGTTTTGGTAGTTTGTAATTTGTTTTATTCCTTTCTACATGAATCTTCTTCCAAATGTTGACCAGATGATGCAATACCGGTGAATTCCTACGTTGCACCAATTTTTCCATCTCATTTATATAGTATATGTTCAGGTATCTTCTCCCCTATTTTATCTAGTTCTAATCTGGTCCAGTCTGGCTTTTCCCTTGTTTGATAAAAATCTGATAGGTATCTTAATTGTGCGGCTCTATAATAATTCTTAAAGTTTGGTAGTTGTAAG
The DNA here is from genome assembly GCF_036971445.1 of Narcine bancroftii. Lineage (NCBI taxonomy): Eukaryota > Metazoa > Chordata > Chondrichthyes > Torpediniformes > Narcinidae > Narcine > Narcine bancroftii. The sequence goes on from NC_091469.1 coordinate 158,160,135, forward strand.
TCTCCTTGTTTGTACCATTCTGTTAATTTATCTAGTGCTATCCTCGGTTCCACCCCCCCTTTCCATAAGAATTTCCTTATTATTTTCTTTAACTCCTTGAAGAATTTCTCTGTTAGGTGTATTGGTAATGACTGAAATAGGTATTGTATCCTTGGGAAAATATTCATTTTAATACAGTTTATCCTTCCTATCAGTGTTAGTGGTAAGTCTTTCCAATGTTCTAAGTCATCTTGTAATTTTTTCATTAATGGATGGTAATTGAGTTTATATAGATGGCCGAGGTTTTTATTTAGTTGTATACCTAGGTATCGCATTGCTTGTGTTTGCCATCTAAATGGCGATTCTTTCTTAAACTTTGTGAAATCCGCATTATTCATTGGCATTGCTTCACTTTTATTTGCGTTGATCTTGTACCCCGATACTTCTCCATATTCCTTCAATTTCCTATGTAATCTTTTATTGATATTTCTGGTTCTGTTAAGTATATTATAACGTCATCTGCAAATAGACTGATTTTATATTCCTTCTCTTTTATTTTTATCCCTTTTATTTTATTTTCTGTTCTTATCAATTCTGCTAGTGGTTCTATAGCTAACGCGAACAATAAGGGTGATAGTGGGCATTACTGCCTTGTTGATCTGCTTAAGTTAAATTGCTTTGATATATATCCATTTATTGTCACTTTCGCCAATGGCCACTTATATAATGCTTTAACCCAATTAATATATTTCTCTGGTAGACTGAATTTTTGTAGTACTTTGAATAAATAATTCCATTCTACTCTGTCAAAGGCCTTCTCTGTGTCTAAAGCAACTGCTACTGTTGGAGTTTTATTTCCTTCTACTGCATGAATTAAGTTAATAAATTTACAGATATTGTCTGTTGTTCGTCTTTTTTTAATAAATCTAGTTTGGTCTAGATTTACTATTTTTGGTGCATACTCGGCCAATCTGTTTGCTAATAGTTTAGCTATTATCTTATAATCTGTGTTAAGTAGAGATATTGGTCTATATGACGCTGGTGCAAGTGGATCTTTCCCCATCTTTGGTATTACTGTAATTATTGCTGTTTTGCATGAATCTGGTATGTTTTGTGTTTTATCAGTCTGGTTGATTACTTCCAGGAGGGGAGGAATTAATAAGTCTTTAAATGTTTTATAGAATTCTATTGGGAATCCATCATCTCCTGGTGTTTTATTGTTCGGTAGTTTTTTTAATATCTCCTGTAATTCTTCTATTTCAAATGGTTTTATTAATTTATTTTGCTCCTCTGTTTGTAATTTCGGTAGTTCAATTTTAGTTAGAAATTCATCTATTTTGTCTTCTTTCCCTTCGTTTTCAGTTTGATATAGTTGCTCGTAGTTCTCTGAAGTTTTCATTAATCTCTGTTGGATTATATGTAATTTGTTTGTCCTTTTTCCTTGATGCCAATACCATTCTTTTAGTTTGTTCTGTCTTAAGCTGCCATGCTAGGATTTTGTGCGTTTTTTCACCTAGTTCATAATATTTCTGTTTTGTCTTCATTATGTTCTTCTCCACCTTATATGTTTGTAGTGTTTCATATTTTATTTTTTTATCTGCCAATTCTCTTCTTTTAGTTGTATCTTCCTTTATTGCTAATTCTTTTTCTATATTTACTATTTCCCTTTCCAACTGTTCTGTTTCCCGATTGTAGTCCTTCCTCATCTTAGTTACATAACTTATTATTTGCCCTTGATGAACGCTTTCATTGCGTCCCATAGTATAAACTTAACTTTCACTGATTCCGTATTTATTTCAAAGTACATTTTAATTTGTCGTTCAATTAATTCTCTAAAATCTTGTCTTTTGAGTAGCATGGAGTTTAATCTCCATCTATACTTTCTTGGTGGGATGTCCTCTAGCTCTATTGCCAATAACAGGGGTGAGTGGTCCGATAATAGTCTAGCTTTATATTCCGTTTTTCTAACTCTCCCTTGAATGTGGGCTGATAACAGGAATAGGTCTATCCTTGAGTATGTTTTATGTCTACCCGAATAGTATGAATATTCCTTTTCCTTTGGGTGTTTCCACCATATATCCAAAAGTTGCATTTCTTGCATCGATTTAATTATACATTTGGTTACTTTGTTCTTTCTGTTAGTTTTTTTTCCAGTTTTATCCATGTTTGAGTCCAAATTAAGGTTAAAATCCCCTCCTATTAGTATGTTCCCTTGCGTATCTGCTATCTTCAAAAAGATATCTTGCATAAATTTTTGATCTTCTTCATTAGGTGAGTATACATTGAGTAAATTCCAAAATTCTGAATATATCTGACATTTTATCATTACATATCTCCCTGCTGGATCGATTATTTCCTCTTCTATTTTGATTGGTACATTTTTATTGATTAATATAGCTACTCCTCTGGCTTTTGAATTATACGACGCTGCTGTTACATGTCCTATCCAATCTCTCTTTAATTTCTTGTGTTCCACTTCAGTTAGATGTGTTTCTTGTACGAATGCTATATCAATTTTTTTCTTTTTTCAGTAAATTTAACAGTTTCTTCCTTTTGATTTGGTTATGTATTCCATTAATATTTAAAGTCATATAGTTCAACATAGCCATTTCATACTTTGTTTATCTTTCCTTTCCGTTTCCTCATCACCACCTTCCCTTCTTATCCATTTCTGTTTTTTTTTGAACACATTATAAGACAACATTTCTAAAACATAAAATATTTCCACTATTCCCCTACCTAAAATTCCTTTAACCCCAATAGTCCCTCCCCTTTCTGAGTTGCCCTTTGTCCCTTGTCGGGCAACCACATCTCCCCTCTCCATTTGGATTTGCGAACCCGCTCGCAAGCGTCAACTGATTTCGCAGTGACTGTTATTCTTCCCCACCCAGCCCCCCCAGAAAAGATTTTAATCTTCATATATAACAAAGGTCACTCTCTTAATTCCCTCCTTACTTCATTTCTTCCCTTTCTTTCCCTTCTTAGTTCTTACCTATACTCTTTTTTATATACACATATACATACATACACACAAACACATATATATATACCTACATACACACATATATATTGTCATTTTTGTTCTTGTTACATCTCTTCATCTCTCTGCCTGTTTTGTAGTTGTTCTGCAAATTTTCGTGCTTCCTCCGGATCCAAGAATAGTCTGTTTTGCTGCCCTGGAATAACTATTTTCAGTACCGCTGGGTATTTTAACATAAATTTATATCCTTTTTTCCATAGGATAGCTTTTGCTGTATTAAACTCCTTCCTCTTCTTCAGGAGTTCAAAGCTTATATCTGGATAGAAAAAAAATTTTTGACCCTTGTATTCCAGTGGTTTTTTGTCTTCTCTTATTTTCCTCATTGCTTTCTCCAATATATTTTCTCTTGTATATCTTACGAATTTTACTAGAATGGATCTTGGTTTTTGTTGTGGTTGTGGTTTCGGGGCTAATGTTCTATGTGCCCTTTCTATTTCCATTTCTTCCTGTAATTCTGGTCTTCCTAGGACCCTGGGGATCCAATCTTTTATAAATTCTTTCATATTTTTGCCTTCTTCATCTTCCTTAAGGCCCACTATCTTTATATTGTTTCTTCTATTATAATTTTCCATTATATCTATCTTCTGAGCTAACAGCTCCTGTGCCTCTTTAACTTTTTTATCAGATTCTTCTAATTTCTTTTTTAAGTCATCTACTTCCATTTCTATGGCTGTTTCTCGTTCTTCCACCTTGTCCACTGTTTTACCTATATCTGACATGACCATCTCTAATCTATTCACTTTTTCTTCTGTACTTTTATTCTTTTTATTTCACTGAATTCTTGTGACTGCCATTCTTTTACTGATTCCATATATTCTTTAAAAAAATATATCCATGTACTTGCCCTTCCCTTCATCTTCCATTTCTCTGTGTTCTTCCTCCTCTTCTTCTGAGTCCACTCCAGGATCTGTGCCCTTTACCTCTGTCTCTTCTGGTTTTCTTGTTGGGTTGTTTGTTTTATTTTGTTGGGTATTTTTGGTCTTCTCATTTTTATTAGAAGTGTCTTGGTGTTGGTCTTCTTCCTCTGGGTTGGTCATCTGATGTTTCTTTGATTTCTTATTTTTATTCTCTTCCTTCCTGTTCTTGTTATTTTCTGTTTTCCTGTTGAGAGTCTTGCTGTCATGTTGTACTTGTCTGTTTCAGCTGTGGAGATTTACTCCTCAGCTGGTCCCCCCTCCCGTCGGTGTTGTTTTTGTCTTGTGCCTCGCGCATGCGCGATTGTGCACTTTTGTTTGGCTCCGTGAGCCATTTTTGTAGTCCCGAGTTTGGGGCTTCGACTGACCTCGGGAAGTGGGCTTCTCTCTCCACGGCGGGCCTCCTCGTACCGGTAAGGCCTTCACCTTCTTCTTCCGACGTCTTTCCTTCTTTTCTTCCCGTTGTTTTTGGTTTTTCTTTCTTCGCTGCCATTTTCTCCACACTTTCACTTTCACTTTGTTATGGTTTCTGTGTTAGTGACTTTGTTTTTTTCTCTACCTTTTTTTAACTTTTCTGGAGAGGGCTGGAGTTCCCCGACCGGTCACTACTCCATCACGTGACTCCTCCCAGCTTATTTCTTTTTCAATGTTTAGTAGTCACTTTAAAAGTTGGGATTCTATGGCTATAAAAACATTACAGGATTGTTTTGTAGAAGGGCATTTTCTTTCTTTCAATCAATTGAAAGAACGTTTTGATATTGCTGAAAATTCTTTATTTGTTTATTATCAACTTCGATCTTTGGTGGAAAATATGTATGCTAGAGAGATGATTTTACCTGTATTGACGGAATTCGAGTCTTTGATTTCTTCTATACCAAAAATGCGTTATATCTCTGTTATGTACCAAGTATTACAAGACAATATGGATAAGTCAGAATGGGAAAAGTCTAAGCTTAAATGGGAAAATGATTTAGCATTTGTTTTTCCAGAAGATTATTGGGCAGATACGTGTCATGATAGAGTTACTAAATTGACGAATGTGCGGATGGAATGGTTAATTATAACTTTCTACATCAACTGTATTTAACCCCAGAGAAATTGAAAAAATATGGTTTTACTAATTTGGATTCTTGTTTTAGATGTGGTGTATGTACTGGAACTTTTTTACATGCTGTTTGGTCTTGTGTGCATGTTCAACAATTCTGCGATGAAATTAAGTTAATTTTGGAAAAATTATATAATTTTAAGTTACCATTAGATCCATCTATTTTTTAAATGATTTATATGATTCCTTTAAGGGGATTAGGGTTGGCTAAATTTCAAATTGCATTTATACATTTAGCATTGTCTGTAGCTCGAAAATGTGTAGCAAGTACATGGAAAGATAGTGATTAATAAAATGCGATGGCAGAATGAATTGAAAGGTATTGTTATGGAAAACATTACATATAATCTGCATGGCAATTATTCTTTTTTTGTTAATAAGTGGTAACCGTATTTGGAATATGTGCATTTAGATATATTTTGATTTATTATATACTTTTAGTTTCTGTTTATATATTTTTAGCTCTCCTAAAGAGAGTTGGCTGATGGGGTGGGAGGGGGTTGGGGATTTGATTGATTTATTTTTTTCTCTTGTTTTTTTTTAATTTAATTTTTTAAATATATACTCATATAAAATTTTCTTTATGGAATGTATTTTGTATTTCTATTAATGATTCTTCAAATAAATAAAGTTTAAAAAAAAGCAAATAAAGAAATAAGAAAAAAAGCATAGAAAAAGAAAAGATTGAGAACAGTAAGCAAAAACAAAAAGAGAGACCTGGTTGCCAGAGGACACCCCTCACCATACGGCTCTGACCACTTGTATCTTTTTGTACTTCCAAGGAGGTTAACAAGGTTCAAAGGTTTGGGAAAACATCTACAAATTAATTCCCTCAATTTGTAAATACAGCTGCAAAACCTTCAAAAGTACATCCTATTTATTTCTCAGAGGAGCCCCACTGTGCATTTCTTGCGTTCCATCGCTTCGTATGGGTGTCCAAAGTTACTGGTATACTTTTTCTTGCTACTGCCCGGGCCATCCCAGCCTGTGCTTCTTAGCCATACCCCCCACTCTGCCTGATTCTCTCCTTCCCTGCAGGCGACCACAATGCTCCCATCTGTTGGCCTGCACATACGGGTTTTTTGCACTCGAACATTGCCTCCATAACATCACACCAGTGACGAACTGCCCTATTCAAAGCCTGCGAGGGCGTGCATCTGTGACAAATTCCTAGTTCCCTTTGCATATGGGTATTTTCAACTTTCTCCCCATTTAGAAAATAGTCTGCCCGTTTATTTATTTGACCTAAGTGCAAGATCGTTCACTTTCTAACATTGTATTTCATTTGCCACTTCTCCGCCTATTTTTCTAATCTGTCATTTGACAGCATCCCTATTTCCTCAACACTACCTGCTTCTCCGCCTACCTTCATATCATCTGTTCCCCGACCCTTTGCACCCTTCACCTCCACCTTCCCTAACTACTCTTCCCCACCCACTCCAAATAAAAAGGTTCAAATTTCTCATCCAGGCATTTGTTAAGACTTTTAATTGGAAGTGATGGCATATTCATTCCACAGCCATTCTGAATAGCTACAATTTGGCCTTGGATCCATGGATCACACCACAGACTATTGCAATCAGGTGCACAGCTTAGGTCAGTGGACATTTTCAATGCGGAGGCAGGCGTGTGAATGAAAATTTGTGCTTCTCAGCTTCCAGTGATGGATCTGTCCTCTTCCTTTCTGTGAACGGAACAAGACCAATTAAAATGAGCTTCGATGATTGTACAGGAAGGACAAATTTGCCCATTCATTCACTGAATCGTTACAGTATGGAGAGGGGCCTTTCTTAAGGCAGACCCTGAAGGCAGCATGGTTAGCGCAATGCCTTTACAGCACCAGCGATCAGAACTGGGGTTTGAATCCCGCGCTGTTTTCCTCATGTCTGCGTGGCTTTTCCCCGGGGTGGGGGGGAGGGGGGTAGGCTGGCTCCAGTTTCCTCTCACCTTTCGAAACGTACTGAGGGTGTAGGTTCATTGGGTGGCACGGGCTTGTTGGCCAAAATGGCCTGTTACCATACTGTATGTTTAAATTTTTAAACATTTGTACTTAAATTTAAATCTCTGAGTTCTTCCGCTTGTCCCTGTTGTCTGTCTCTCCCCACACCCCTGCAAATCCTTCGTGTTCAGATCAAGATACAAACTCTTGGAAGAACTCAGCAGTCCGGGCAGCATCCATGGAGGGAAATAGATGGTCGACATTTCAGGTCAAACCTCTGCTTCAGGTCTGAGAATGGAAAGGGAAGACTGAAGGTGTTAAAGAGTGAGGGAGGGGTCAGTCAGTGATGAGAGGTTGGTTCAGAAGGTTAGGACATTATAGCTATACATAGAGAGGTTGCAAACTGGATTTGAAATTGGCTTGGTGGAAGAAACAGAGAGTAGTGGTGGATGGTTGCTTCTCAGACTGGAGGCCTGTGTGAAGTGGTGTGCCTCAGGGATCGGTGTTGGGACCATATATAAATGACCTAGATGATGATGTGGTGAATTAGATCAGCAAGTTTGCTGGTGACACAAAGATAGGTGACATAGTGGACTGTGAGGAAGATTTTCAAAGCTTGCAGAGGGATCTGAACCAGCTGGGAAATTGGGCCAGTAAATGGCTGATGGAATTTAATGCAGATAAGTTTGAGGTGTTGTGCTTTGGAAGAGCAAATCGGGGTAGGACGTACACAATAAATAGTAGGATATTGAGGAGTGCGGAGGAGCTAAGAGATCTGGGAAAACATATATATTGTTCCCTGAAGATGGTGTCGCATGTGGACAGTGTGGTAAAGAAAGCATTTGGCATCTTAGCCTTTATAAATCGAAGTATTGAGTATAGGAGTTGGGATGTTATGTTGAAGTTATTCAAGTTATTGGTGAGACCACACTTGGAATATTGTGTACTGTTCTGGGCGCCCAGCAGCAGGAAAGATATCAATAAGATTGAAAGAGTGCAGATGAGATTTTGATGTTGCGGGTCTTCAGGAACTGAGTTACCTGGAAAGATTAAACAGGTTAGGACTATACTCCTTGGAGTGAAGAAGGATGAGGTGAGACTTGATAGAAGTTTATAAGTTTATGAAGGGTATAGACAGTAGATTTGAGTAGGATGTTTCCACTTAGATTGGAGGAGATAAATACGAGAGGTCATAGCTTGAGGCTGAAAGGGGCGAGGTATAAGGGTAACATTAGGGGAGAGTTTTTCACTCAGAGAGTGGTAGGAGTGTGGAATGAGCTGCATCTGATGTAGTGAATGTAGATTCAATCTTGAGTTTTAAAAATAAATTGGATAAATACATGGATGGGAGGGGTTTGGAAGGTTATGGAATGAGAGCAGGTTAGTTTTATTGGTTGGCACAGACCAGAAGGGTCAAATGGCATTTTTTTCATACTGCAATGTTCCATGATTCTATGGATGACCAAGAAGGGGTGAAGGATGACAGACAGAAGGGGGCATGGAGTGGTGGCAGGAGGCGGTGTTGGGGGGAAGCAGACAAAGTAGGAACCAGTGAGCTAGAGCGAGGAGGGGACAGTAGTGGAGGGACAGCTGCTAAAAGGAGGAGATTGTTGAAAGCAGTTGAGGGAGGGACGGTGGTGTGATAAGGGAAGAGGGAGTCGGGTGGGAGGCTACAGAGCAGGTGGAGAAGGTGAGGAAAGGGAAAAGAATAGGGTAACAGGGGCCTGGGCAAGGTGTTTGAAGAGAAGGGTCTTCATGATAGGAACTAGTGGATGAGAAGGAGAGAGAGAGAGACCAGAAGGGTGACTTGAAAAGAGTCGAGGTACTGTGGATAGTGGAGAAGGTTATCATAGGTAACACCAGGATGTGGACAGGATGTGGAGTTGGGTGGAGAAATGGCTAAAGGAGTTCAACCTGGATAAGTGTGAAGTGATGCACTTTGGAAGGTCAAAGTTGAGCAGGAACAGTGTAGAGAAACAGAGAAACCTTGGTGTCCAGGTCCATCAACCCCTCTAGTTCGCCTTTGAAGTTGATCAGATGGATAAAAAGAAACATGACTTGCTGGCCTCCGTTAGTTGATGGATTGAGCTCTGGTTAAACCACACTTGGAGTATTTCATTCAGTTCTGGTCGCCTCATTACAGAGAGGATGTAGATGCATGGGAGAAGGTGCAGAGGAATTTTTCCCAAGATGTGGCCTGGTTTGGAGGTCGTGTTTTATGAAGTAAGGTTGACGGATCTTGGGCTTTTCTTTGAGATGCGACATAATAGAGGTCTACGGAATTTTGAGGAGCTTTTATAGGGTGGAAGAACAGCACCTTTTTTTGCCCAAAATGCAAATGCCAGAAGAAATCTGTTATAGGTGGGTAGAGGAAAGTTTGGGGAAGGAGTCAGAAGAAAGGTTTTTCTTTACGCGGAGAGTGCTGGTGCCTGGAATGCATTGCCGGGGGTGATGTTAGAGGCTGGTATAATAGGGAGGGGACAGAGCTGTGCAAGTTCTCTTACAGTAAACTATCACCTACAAGAGAAGGTAGTCACCACTGAATTTGATAGGGATTTCGGGAGCAATGTCTTTCGGCAGAGAATGGCGTGAATTTTCGATAGGCACATGGATGGAAGAATGGGTGTGAGGGAGGGAAGGGTTTGATTGTTGTGGTGTTGGTGTCCATAGGTCGGCACAACATGGTGAGGTGCAGGGCTTTCACCCTGCTGTGATGCTCTATATGCCTCGTGGTGAGGTCCAGTTTCAGCTGGAATAAAAGACACTTCAGACATTTAAACTACCTCCCAGCCCTATCACGTACCTTCGTCTGTCGCTGCATAAAACGATCCACATTACAAAAAGAGCAAGGGCTTTCAGACCAAGTGGAAGGTAGAACCACAACATCGTGATGGGAGGAAACACTGTGATTGAAGAGAAGTCAAATCAGACTCAGGTGAAAGGGAGCGATCAATAACGCGAAGGCGATTCATCAAACTCTGCGGGCAACAGATGAAGATGTTACCGAAAAGCAGGTGATAAGGTTGGTGTAGCGGTTAGAGCGCCAGCGATCAGGACCGGGGTTCGAATCCCGCGCTGTCTGTAAGACATTTGTACATTCTCCCTGTGCACACCACGCTCTGTTCTTGCTGCTGCCATCAGGAAAGAGGTCTCGGTGCCACAAGACTCGCACCCACCAGGTTCAGGAACAGTTGCTCCCCCTCCACCGTTAAACTCCTCAACCACAAATTCAATCAGGGGCTCATTTCAGGGCTATTACTTGTGCATTTTATTGATTTTTTAAAAATTCTCGTCAGTTTGTTTACATTCGTTATTTTTATTTGCTTACGTGTACATTATGTAGAGTGTTTTTTGAACTACCAATTAGTGGCAGTTCTGCCTGGCCTGCAGGGGAAAGGAATCTCAGGGTTGTATGTGACATCATGTACATACTCTGACAATAAATCTGAAATCTGTGTGGACTTTCCCTGGGAGCTCCGATCTCCCATTCATCAGAACATACAAGTAAAAATTGGGGTATTTGGATGGCACAGGCTCGTGGAACAGAAGGACCTGATACCGTGCTGTACATCTAAATTTAAATTTATAAAAAATACCTCCCCTCAACAAACTTGCATCAAAAACCTATTCACTTGAGGTCACCTCACTGCAGGAAGGATGTGGATGTTAATAAGAGGGTGCAGGTTGCAGCCTGGATTGGAGAGCACTCTTCATGAGGAGAGGTTGAGTGAACTTGGTTTTCTCCTTGGGGCGATGGGGAAGATGAAGGGTGACCTGATAAGAGTGTACAAGGTAAGGAGAGGCATTGATCGTGCGGACGACCAGAGGCAATTTCCCAGGGGCTGAAATGATTAACCCAAGGGGGCATGGTTTTAAGGTACTTGGGAGTAAGCACAGGAGGGGGATGTTCTTCACACAGAGAGAGTGGTGGGTGCATGGAAAGTAATGGAGGCAGGTACAATGGGATCCTTTAAGTGACTATTAGATAGGTACATGGAACTGAGGAAAATGGAAGGTTAGGCAGTTGTTAGAGTAGGTTATTGGGTCTGCACAATAAAGGAGAGTTCTGACCACCATTCGTATGAAAGGACAGTTCTCTGGGAGCAACTCAACAAGGATTTATGAGTTATTGTCTGCTGTGGACCAAAGGGCCTGTACTGTGCTGTGGATTCCCCTGTGTATGTTCTAAAAGTGAAGACACAATGTTGCCAGCTGCTGTGAAAATGAAATCGCCCAGTGGTGAGTGATGTTTGTGCCACCCAGTTGCCAATCGCCGACCACCTCCAGAAATAGTCTCGTTGTCTGCTCATCATGTTCAGCTCTGCCAGGTCATCCGCCTCTCAGTCGAAACTGGTTGAACCAGAAGGTGCAATCGTGGTATCCTGCAGTGCGGGAGCCATCTTATGGTGTTCTTCAAGATTCGTGATTCCTTTTTTGTCATGTAATAGGTCAGAACATGTAATATTACACAAAATTGCTTTCTGCCTTTCATAAGGCAAAGAGTCGCCATGTGTGTCACTTGGCACCCCCTGCAGTACAAGAGAAAGAAAAGCAAAAGAGAGTCCCTTCAGAGACTCGTTCTTATGAGTTCCCATTTCATGCATTGTGGGTTAGTAGGGTTGCAACCATTGGGAACAATTTGTACAGGATGTACCAACTTCGCTGCTTTGAAGAGGAAAGAGGACAAATTATTTTTTTTCAGGTGGTGAGAGTGGAGCATTAAAGATACACCCCCTTTGTGATCAGCAACTATCTCGTGAACACGGAGCTGGAATGACTCTGTGTGGTAACGGACAATTCAGCTGATTCTCCTGTCAGGTGGATTATTGAACCCCACTGTGAACAAAGGAAAGGTCACTTTGATTGATCTATACCTAGGTTCTGGAAGCATCGTGGAAGTCACTTGTTTCGTTTCCCCAATGCAAGGAAAAGGAGAGTTGTGACAACCATTCGTACGAAAGGACATTTCTCTGGAAGCAACTCGCCAAGGAATCATGAGTTTTTGGCAACCTGATCACTCAAGTCCTTTGCGATTTCTTCTGTGCATCTGTTCAAAAGTCTGCATTTGGACAATGGATTTCTAAGACTGAACTTTGGAATGACTTGCCAGATTTGCGCCTAAGCTGCCATGGTTTGGGTATCTCTCTCTCTCTCTCACACACACACACACACACACACACACACACACACACACACACACATTTGAGCATATTTGGATTTGATTTGACTAATGTCAAGTAGTTATTAATAAATATAGTGTTTTAAAATAACACTGTCTTGGTGAATTGCCATTGCTGCTGGTCTAGGACGTCACACTGTGGATTCGCCTCCAGCTCTGCCACAGCCTCTTCACCCACATAAACTCCAGTTTGTTTAACCTGCAACCCAAGCTGCAGATCCAACCTCCGATATGTTCAGGAAGCCTTCAGCACCCAAGACGCTTCAGGAGCCTTTCTTGCCCTCAGCACCCACTCAAATCCCGGCTCCCAAGAGCCAGTCACCAGCAGCCTGTGCGGGCCCCCCCCACCCCGGCTGTGAGCTGCCTTTAGGCCCCTCAGCGGCTGAACCCCTCTGCTGTTGCAGTCACCATCCTGAAGGGTTCTTTGGCCGCTGAGCCCCTCGCTGATCTGACACCGTGGTTAGCTCCTCTAACAGGCCATTTAAATCCTGTATGGAGTCACTGGCATTAGGACCGGGCAGTTGAACCCTTTGAGGCAGCGCTATGTCCCCGCTCCCCACTCTCCCAAGTCCGCACTAGTGGCAGTGCTACCATTACAGCATCTCCGGCAGCGCCGCCGTATTTTGTTCCTTGAATGTTGTGTTCAGTTCTTGTCACCTTATTATAGAAGACTTTGGAAAGGATGGAGAGGAGATTTGCCAGCATGCTACCTGGAATTAAGAACAGGTCTTATAAGGAAAGTTAAGCTTTCCTCTTTGAAGTGATGAAGGATGAGAGGTAACTCGATGGAGTTACATCAGATTATGAGAGGCGGAGATAGGGTGGATAGCCAACAATGTTTCCCCCAGGGCTGCAATGGCCAATCCCAGAACACATCTGTTGAAGGCCTTGATTTTCAACCTTTAACTTTCCTCTCACATTCCACCTGAAGCAATCTGTGCTCTGTGATTAGGAAGGGATTGTTTAAGGTGGGATGTGGGTGGGAACAGAAGGTTGAGAACCACTGCTCTGGACCCAATTGTTACTGAAATATTTGGCTTAAAAAAATTGTCATTGGTCCATTTGCTTTGGAGTTCTGAAACCCTGCACATAACGAGTCAATGAGGGATGATTTTCAAACCTGCCCTTCCCACCCACATCCCACCTGAAGCAATCCCTTACTAACCACAGAGCACCGATGGCAGAGGGAATACTTCAGGTGGGATGTGAGTGGAAAGAAAAAGGTTGAAAACCACTGGCTTAAGGTGAGGGGTGGAAAGTTTAGGGGAGATATCAGAGATGGTTTTTTTTCACCCAGAGAGTAGTGAGTGTCTGGAATGGATTGCCGGGATGGTGCTGGAGACTGGAACAATAGGGACATTGAAAAGACTCTCATAACTACACATGGATGCAAGAAAAATGCCAGGTTATCCAACATTCCCGCTAATTTTTAGTGCGAACAGTAATCTTATGTTGTGCAAATTTTTGTTCCCTGTGACAAAAGTATGTGTGCCCTGAATGCTTGTGCAAATGTAAATTTGCAATAGTTTCAAGATCATTTTGGTACATCCTGAAGACTAACCCCTCTCACATCATGACGAATAAACTTGTATTGGCATGTTTTAATATAGTGCAAGTATGATGGCGTTCCATGAAGTAACATATTTAGTTAAGATTTTATTCCATGCAGTCCTTAGAACTACTTTGTGTGCTGGTCGCAAAACGTGTGCGCCCGCGCACCCACACAGCTTAGAGGGATCAGTGGCTGTGAGGGAGGGATGTGGAGTTAGTTTACATGATTTAGCACAGCATCGTAGGCCAAAGGGCCTGGACGGTGCTACAATGTTCACTCTAAAGTCCCTGACAAAGCTCAAGGAGTGCGATGGAAAGTTCTTCACTGGGTGCAGCACCAATAACGTTCGAGAGGCTTGACCCCCATCCAGGACAGAGCAGCCCACTTGTGTGACTCACCATCTGGCGGAGATTCACTTGCTCTGAGGTCAGAACCCACTGAGAGACGGAGTGAGGGAGAAGGCCCTTCCACCCCTTCCCCAACCCTGGTCCATACTGTCCATCAGCCGCCAGCTTGAACACACATCCTCCCTTCATCTCATTTTAAACTCTCCCTGCATCCCCCATATCCTTCATCACTCCAAACTCGATTTTTCCACCCACTCTGACACTGGGGATCATTTACAGAAGCCAATTATCCTCCCGGTCTGCATGTGGGTCCATTCTAACACTCGGGACTCAGGCCAGAATGTAGAGAGCAGCCCCAGAAATCAATGCTGAACATGAATTGAACTGAAATTCTACTGTCTTGTCCTGACTCAATATCCCTCTGTTCCCTGCACAGGGAACCCTCTTAAACTCTTAAACTCCACTATGGCATTCTCTTCCACTCCTCCCCTGGCACCATGTTCCAGGCACCCCGCCATGCTCAATGTAAATAGACTTGCCCTGCAAATCACTATTGAAGACTAACCCCTCTCACATCAAAGGCATAACCTGTTGTATGTAATATTTTTACTCTGTGAATAAGATTCTGTCTACTCAATCAATGACGCTCAGAATTCTGTCGACTCAACCCTAAAACCAAGTGAAAGCTGTATCTGATGAGTCCCAAGAGATGGGACTCTCTCTTTCCCGCTCTCCCTCCCTCCCAGGTTTCCCTCCTTCCCTTCCTCCCTCTGTCCCTACTCTCAGCCCGCGCTGTACACTGTTTCTTACCGGCCGTGACCAGCAGCTGTACTTCGCGTTGGGACAGGTATTGAAGATTGGGTTGTGACCTCAGCGACTCCACCAAGCACAGGTAGCTGTGACTGTCTTGCACACTCAGCTGATTTACTCGGGTGGAGGCGTTTCCCTGTTTTGGGTCCCCAAGGAGATCATAGCGAGTTGCACCATCTTCTGCCACCCAGGATCCATTAGATTTGAGTCGGAATGTGATGATGTGGTGGTAGGGATTCTTTTTCATCCAGGTGACTGTACGTGTGTCAATGTCATGGGGCAGTGTGAACAGACAGGGTAGAATGACTGAAGCTCCCTTGGTTCCAGTCACCACTGATCTAGGCTCTCCAGTAGCTGTGGGAAGGACAGATATTGGACGTTAGGACTCTGAGACCATGGAGAATGAGCAGGGATGCTCAGGCAAGCTGAGTCTCCTCGCACTGAATTAGACCTCGATGTGACTCAGGATCGAGAGAACGGAGGTCTTCAATCCACATGGGGTCATAGCTCCTCTGGAGTACTGGGTGATGGTCAGCCCACACCTCAATGCAGGGCTGATGGCCCACGCACTAGGCCTGACACACATGGGGAGCAATGGTGAATGTTTCATTGATTCTCGCCATCACACCATTGGCATCACATACTGCCTTGTGTTGAGTTAGCTTAGCAAGCACACACACTCATACACACACACACACACACACACACACACACACACACACACACACACACACACACAGTCACACACACACACACACACACACACACAGTCACACACACATGTGCGAACACACACTCAAACACACACATACACACACTCACTCACATACACACCCACATACACACACACACACACACTCAATCAGACACGTGCACACACTCTCACTCACACATACACACACACATACACTCACACACATACACACACACTTTCACACACACACACACTCAGACACACCCTCACACACATGCGCACATATATACACACAGACACACACACTCAAACACACACACTCAGACACAAACACACACTCACTCACTCACACACACAGACACATACACACATACACACCAACACACACACATTCACATACACACACTCACTCACACACTCACTCACACACTGAAAGAACTGAAAGAAATCAGTATCTCTAAGGACATGGTCTTGGGGAAATTGATGGGATTGAAGGCAGATAAATCCCAAGGGCCTGATAATCTACATCCTAGGGTACTTAAGGAAGTGGCCATTCAGATAGCAGATGCTTTAAGAATTATTTTCCAGAACTTGATAGACTCAGGATCATTACCCATGGATTGGAAGGTAGCTAATGTTACCCCACTATTTAAAAAGGGGGGTAGAGAAAAAGCGGGGAATTATAGGCCTGTGAGCCTTACATCAGTAGTGGGCAAAATGATGGAATCCATTATTAAGGATGTAATAGCGGAGCATATGACTAGCAGAGAAGGGATCGGACAGAGTCAACATGGATTTACAAAAGGTAAATCGTGCTTGCCAAATCTATTGGAATTCTTTGAGATGGTGACAGGTAAAATAGATGGGGGAGAGCCAGTGGATGTGGTGTACCTGGACTTCCAAAAGGCCTTCGATAAGGTCCCACATAAATGTTTGGCATGCAAAATCAAGGCTCATGGGATTAGGGGCAAGGTATTGATGTGGATTGAGAACTGGCTGGCAGGTAGAAGACAGAGAGTTGGGATAAATGGCTCGTTTTCTGAGTGGCAGGCGGTGAACAGTGGGGTGCCACAGGGATCTGTACTGGGACCCCAGCTGTTCACAATTTACATTAATGATCTGGATGAGGGGATTGGATGTAATATCTCCAAATTTGCAGACGACACTAAGCTAGGAGGGGTTGTGTGCACGGAAGAGGGGGTCAGGAAGCTCCAGTGTGATTTGGATCAATTGAGGGACTGGGCAGATCCATGGCAAATGTACTACAATGTGGATAAATGTGAGGTTATCCACTTTGGTGATACAAACCGGAGGGCAGATTACTATTTGAATGGCAATAGATTAAGAGATGGGGAAGTGCAGAGAGACCTAGGGGTACTTGTACACCAGTCTCTGAAGGCGAGCATGCAGGTACAGCAGGCGGTTAAAAAGGCAAATGGTAGGTTGGCCTTCCTATCAAGAGGTTTTGAGTCTAGGAACAAGGATACCTTACTGCAGCTGTACAGGGCCTTGGTGAGACCCCACCTGGAGTATTGTGTGCAGTTTTGGTCACCTTATCTAAGGAAGGATGTTCTTGCAATGGAGGGAGTGCAGAGGCGATTCACCAGGCTGATACCTGGAATGGCAGGAATGACTTATGAGGAAAGATTGCGCAATTTGGGATTGTACTCGCTGGAGTTTAGAAGATTGAAAGGGGATCTCATAGAGACCTATAAAATTCTGGCAGGACTGGACAGAATGGATGCAGATGGGATGTTTCCAAGGATGGGAAAATCCAGAACCCGGGGCCATGGTTGGAGGATAATAAGCAAACCATTTAGGACCGAGATGAGGAGGAATTTCTTGACCCAGAGGGTGGTGAATCTGTGCAATTCATTGCCACAGTGGGCAGTAGAGGCAGGTTCATTAAATATATTTAAGAGGGAATTAGATCTATTTCTTCAGTATAAGGGTAGTAAAGGTTACGGAGAGAAGGCGGAGACGGGGTATTGAACTTTAAGATCAGCCATGATCTCGTTGAATGGCGGAGCAGGCTCGAAGGGTCGAATGACCTACTCCTGCTCCTATCTTCTATGTTTATATGTTTCTATGTTTCTACACTCACACACACAAACACACACATACTCATTCACACACAGATTCACACATGCTAAATCACACACTCACTCGCACACAAACACACTCACTCACACACAAACACTCACACACACGTGCGAACACACACTCACTCAAACACACACTTACACACACACACTCACACATGCCCACACATACATGCACAAACACATACTCACTCACTCACACACCTACACACGTATGCACACACACTCACACACACACTCAAGCAGACACATACACACTTTCACACACACGCACTCATTCCCACACATTCAGACACATACACACATTCACACACACCCAGACACTCACACACACACTCACACGCACACACTCTGACACACACACTCACTCACACACGCACACAAACACACACAAACACACATACACACTCTCTCTCACACAAACACGCACTCACACACACAATTGCATAAATACCACCCAATGAAACAGCGTTCCCTGGTCCTCAGTGCAAAACACAGAATCACAACCTACAAAAAAAACACATACAAGCAAAGAATACATAAGCAGGACAAGAATTCGTAGATACGAATAAATAAATAAATATTTTTTGTTTCATGATTATGAGAGTCTCGGAGGGTTAGTGTAAGCAGTTCTCGTCGTTGGTCACTGTTCTCACTGCCCGTGGGAGGAAGCTGTTCCTCAGCCTGGTGGTGCTGGTTGTGATCCTCCCGTGTCCCTTCCCCAATGAGAGCAGCTGAAAGATGCTGTGCGCAGGGTTCTAGGGGTCCTCAATGATTTGAGGGTTGAGTCCATTGATCTCTGCCAGCAGCCTCAAGTGGACAGGGTGAAAAGGTGTTCTTGCCTTCACTGGGTATTGAGTATTGGAGCAAGGAAGACATGTCGCAGAGATGCAAAACATTATTTTGGAGTATTGTATGAAATTCTAGTGCCCTCCCCACCCACATCCCCTCCATAACAGGATGGATCTGAAGGCTTTGGAAGAAGATTTCAAGGATGCTACCTAGTTTAGAAGGGGTGACTTGTGGGGAGAGGTTCGACAAACTTAGGTTGTTTTCTCAGGAGTGTCAGAGCTTGAGGGGAGACTTGATATAGAGATATTGGTCGGGTGGACAATCGGAATCTATAACCCATCGATGTCACATACCAGAGGGCATGTATTTCAGGTGAGAGGAGGAACATTTAAAGGAGATGTGTGGGGCTAACTTTTTGTTACACACAAGTAGTGGGTGCTTAGAACAGGGTAATAGTGGAAGCAGATATTAAAAAAATTTTGATATAAAGCCTTTTAGGCCCGCGAACCTGAGCCGCCCATTTACACCCCCGTAAAGCTTTGAAGGGTGGGTGGAAACCAGAGCCCCTGGGGAAAGCCCACGCTGACGTGGGGAGAATGTACAAACTCCTTACAGACAGCACAGGATTTGAACGCCGGTCCCGATCGCTGGCCCTGTAATAGTGTGGTACTAGGCCACCATTCTAAGTGTAGCATTAAACTTTTAAATTAATACGTGGGATTTAAGATGATGTAGCAAGGGGAACAATTGGCTAAGAACAACTTTTTCGAGGAGCTTTGCCAGAAATGGAAATTTAGAAACAGGTCTGTAATGTTTGGGTGGGGTGGGGTTCTAGGTTGGGTTTTTTTCCAGGAGGGGCTGGACCACAGCATGCTTGAAGCAAATTGGAACTGTCTCAGTGGCCAAGGAATTGTCAATAATGGAGAATATGCTAGGTCCCGGCCGTATTGAAAACACCCCTCAGGAGGGGAGTGGGGATAAGTGTCGCGGGGGCAGGCTGTCGGCCTCATGGTGAACACAACTCTCTCTAAGGCTGGGTAGTATGACTGGGCATCCAACCGGTCCAGATTGGATGAACAGAGCTGTGGTACAGTTAGGTTGCGAATGGGGGGGGGGGGGGGGGGTGGAAATGTTGGTCCAGCATATCCTTTCTTAATGAGGAACCCAAAACTCCTCATATTACTCCAAGTGAAGTCTCACATGCCATATAGAGCCTTAACATCACATCCCTGCTCTTATCTTCTAGTTCTGTTGAAATGAACGCCAGCATTGCATTTGCTGCCTTCTCCTCCGTCTCAACCTGCACAATTACCTTCAGGTTCTCCTGCTCAGGGACTCCCAGATCCCATTGTATCTAGGAATTTTCAATGTTCTCCTCATTTAAAAAATAGTTTGTTCATTTATTTTTACCAAAGTGTATGATCGTACACTTTGTGGCATTGCAAAGTTATAAATTATTCGGATAGCCTTGGACTGATTAGGGATCGTCAGCATATCTTTGTGCGTGGTAGGTCATATTTAACCAGTCTTACAAACGTTTTCGAGGAGGTTACCAGGAAAGTTGATGAAGGAAATGCTGTGGGTGTCGTCTACATGGACTTTAGTAAGGCCTTTGACAAGGTCGCACATGGGAGGTTGGTCAGGAAGGTTTAGGTGCTCGGAATTCACGGTGAGGTAGTGAACTGGATTCGACATTGGTTATACCGGAGAAGCCAGAGAGCAGTAGTGGATGGCTGCTTCTCAGACTAGAGGATTGCAACTAGTGGTGTACCTTAGGGATCGGTGTTGGGACCATTTTTGTTTGTCATCTATATCAATGATCTGGATGATAATGTGGTCAATTGGATCAGCAAATTTGCAGATGACACTAAGATTGGAGGTGTTATGGGCAGTGAGGAAGGCTTTCAAAGCTTGCAGAGATATCTGGACCAGCTGGAAAAATGGGCTGAAAAATGGCAGATGGAATTTAATGCAGACAAGGTGTTGCATTTTGGAAGGGCAAGCTAAGGTAGGACATACATAGCAGATGGTGGGGCACTGAGGAGTGCAGTGGAACAGAGGGATCTGGGAATACAGAGGTCAAATTTGCAATTTTGTGTGCAGTTTTGATCACATACTACAGGAAAATATCAATAAGATTGACTAGAAGGGCCAAGTTGGCCTGTTTCTAAGCTATAATTTTTATATAGTTATATTGAAAGAGTACAGAGAAGATTTACTCGGATGTTGCCCAGACTTCAGGCACTGAATTACAGAGAAAGGTTAAACAGGCATGGTTGGCGTAGCTGTTAGTGCAACGCCTTTACAGCATCAGCGATCAGGACCTGGATTTGAATCCCATGCTGTCTGTAAGGAGTTTGAACGTTCTACCTGTGTCTGCATGGGCTTTCCCCAGGGGTCTCTGATGCAAATCCATCTTCACCAGGAGACTTTCCATTTGGCAGAGATTTAAGTGCATCTCAATAATTTTTGTAAATATCACAAAAGGTAACTGAAGTTCAGCTAAAAGATTATTAAATTTACCATCATCATTTTCAGACTCAGAAGTGTACAATTTCATATAAAATTCCTTAAAAGCATCATTTATATCTGGGTTAAATTCCTTGCCATGTTTAATAATAGTTTGGCTCAGACCTGAATAACAAAAATACTCTATTATTTCCGACCAACATGTTCTGTACTGCAACTCTCAAAATCATCTCTTTTTCTTGATAACGTAGACTCCTAATTAGAATAGAACATGGCAGTTGACCTGGAAAAGGTTTCTTCCTGATAGGTCTATGAGCTCTACCCAACTCCCAACCATTTGGAAAATATTCCTTTCCCAAAACATTAGGAATCAATTTCTGAAAAAAAAACAGTACCAGATCTGAGCCTTCAAAGTCTTCAGGTAAACCCACAATCTTCACATTATTTCTACGGCTTTGATTTCCAAAACTTCATTTTTTTAAATAAGTCATTTCTCTGAACTTCCCAAGCAGTAAAAGAATCCTCAACCTTGCCAACCGTATCTTTCCATTGCTCCATTGCTCCACATTATAATTACAATCTTGAAAATTGTGATGGTACAGATTCTATCACCAATGTGTCTATGTACAAATGGTCGTGTAGGATGACTGTGATTGGCTGAGAGTGTAGCCACACCTACTGGCAGGTCTTAAAGGATTGCTCCTAGCCAGACCAGGTCATTCTGGACTGGTCGACCGACTTGTGATATGCTCCGGCCTTTTAGTTAATAAAAGCCTTGGTTTGGATCAACGCGCATTACAAAAATCTTTTTCAATTTTTGAAGTTTAATCTGCATTTTATCTACCATCTTGGCACATTTTGAAACATCAGTCTTAATAGTTTTCATTTCTCCTTTCATGCTACTGAATCTTATTTCAAACTAATCTTTAATAGACATAAAGCCATGGGTCATTTGATTTGATAATGTCTGAATTTGTTTAGATAATATATCTAATTGGCTGGATGGATCCACATAATAAGGAATTGCAGAAGGTCAACCATATATTGAAATGAGGGCCTATTCTAGTACAGCACTGTCTCTTCCTCCTCTATTACTGGTAAGGCATCTTTTTCTTCAGTCCCAACAATTTCTTCTTCTTCCTCCTCCGTCGATGTGAGCACTTGCTCGACCCGTCTACAGGGTCCAGACCTCTCCCTCGGCAGTCCAGCAGTACTGGGCTCAGAGGGTTCGGCCAACCTCCGCAGGTAGAGTCGCAGCCTGTGTCGCCGTGCATATGCGGTTAATCCTGCGAGTCAAGAAGCTGAAGCTGATAGAGGAATTTTACATGATAGAGGAATTAGGGGATATGGGGAGAAGGCAGGTAGGTGGAGTTAGGTCATAAATTAGATCAGCCATGATCGTATTGAATGGCGGAGCAGGCTCGATGGGCCATTTTTGGCCGACTCCTGTTCCTAATTCCTATGTTCCTATGTTCCTATGCAAGCTGTCATTTTTAACTCCAGCGCCATCTTCTTCGGTTTCTCGGGGAGGTGGCACTGGTGTTCCCTGCATCTTCTTCGGAGATTGACGCGATGATCTCGGAGGAAGAGGAATCAAGTCTCCAGGCTCCATTACCAAGGTAGGCCCCAAATCTTCTGTACTTGTTGCTTGCTTCAAAGTCATTTTTTTTCTCTTTCTATACTTTAGTTTTCCTTATAATTGCTTTTTAAAAAGATTTTAATGCTGTTGTTTTACAATTTTTTTAAAAATCGGGTTTTAAGTAGTTCTGTTGGGAGAGGAGTCTTCTCATATCTCCCACCTACGCCATTTACTTATTTAAAGTACTGGACAAATTTAGGTTTGGACCAATTTTTATTAGTTGGATTAAGTCTTTATAAAAACCCTTCTGCCAGAGTGGTGACGAATGGCCAAACATCATTATAATTTCTATTAACGGATCTACTAGACAAGGATGCTCTTTGTCCCCAACACTGTTTGTATTAGCTATTGAACCTTTCCCACAACTGGAGTACTGTGTGCTGTTCTGGTCACTGAATGATAGGAAAGATATCAATAAGGTAGAGAGAGTGCAGAGATTTACGAAAATGTTACCTTGGTTTCAGAATCTAGATTACAAAGAAAGATTGAGCAGATTAGGTCTTTATTCCTTGGAGCATAGAAGGTTGAGGGGGGATTTGATAGAGGTATTTAAGATTATGAGGGGGATAGATAGAGTTGATGTGGATTGGCTTTTTCCTTTGAGGGGAGGAGAGATTGAAACAAGAGGTCATGAGTTAAGAGTTAAGGGGCAAAAGATTAGAAGTAACATGAGGGGAAACTTCTTTACTCAGAGTGGTAGCTGTATGGAATGAGCTTCCAGGAGAAGTAGTGGCGGCAGGGCCCATTTTGTCATTTAAGGAAAAATTGGATAGGTATATGGATGGGAGGGGAATGGAGGGATATGGGCAGGTGCAGGTAGGTGGGATTGGAGGAGAGGACTTGGTTTGGTGCCGACTAGAAGGGCCAAAATGGTCTGTTTCCGTACTGTAATTGTTATATGGTTATAAGACAGGATGATAATATTTAGGGTATTAGAGATAATTCTGAAGAATTTAAGATTAATTTATTTGCTGATGATGTTTTGATTTATTTAATAGAAACACAAAATTCATTAAGATAATTATACAAGAGATTGAAACAATATGGAGAAATATCTGGTTTTAAAATTAATTGGGATAAAAGTGAGATTTTGCCTTTGGTTGATGGTGATTATACTTAATGTAAGAAAATTGCTTAATTTAAATGGTCAGGTGTAGCGGACCGGGTCAACCCCGCACACGATGGGCCGAATTGCCATAGAAAACAGCCAGTGCAACAGAGCACAGGGGCTTTTCCCCCACCGTGCAGAAGTTCCAGGCTGCAGAAGTGCATTATGACATCACTCCTGTGAGCCTGTCGCCTCCCCAAAAAATGAACGTGCATGGTTTCAATAAACGACCGTACTGGTTCACTTGCATGGTGTGGACAGAATTTATTTCAGCAGTTCTGCCTTTAGTAGCGCTACACAGATCAAATTTAGGTATTAGAATTGATAATAATTTAGATCATTTATATCAATTAAATGATTTACCTTTATTTTATAAAATTAAAGACAATTTAAATAGATGGAAAGATTTACCTGAAACATTAATAGGTCGAGTTAATTGTATTAAGATTAATGTTTTTCCTAGAATTGAATATCTTTTTCAATCTGTTCCTTGTAAAGTATCTCCAAAATTTTTTAAAGATTTGAATTCTATCATTAGAACATTTTTGAGGCAAGGTAAAATGGTTAGAGTTTCCCAACAAAAATTAACTTGGAAATATGAATTGGGAGGTTTACAACTCCTGAATTTTCAAAATTTTTATAAAGCAGCACAATTGAGGTTTATTAATAGAATGTTTGATTTGGATAATCTGTTAATATGGGCTAATATTGAGTGAGAAAAATATGGCACAATTTATCTATAAATGGAATACGAAGTTATTAATTATTAATAATGATCCATCTATTTTGAGACATTTAATTGAATTACGGAACAGGATAAATGATGAGATAGGTACACAGTGAAAATTTTCACCTTTATATCAGAATAAACTTCTTCCTTTTACTCTAAATAATAAGTTTTCAAAAATATAGAATCAGAAAGGAATTAAAACTGTACAAGATTGTTATGAAGCTGGTTATTTTATATCTTTTCAAAGAATGAAAGAAAAATACGAAATTCCAAATAATACTCTTTTTGTTATCATCAAGGCTTTATTATTGGACAATTTTGGACATACTTTAAGATTACCAAGAAAATCAAATTAGAAATTTTGCTTCGGGAAGGTGGTAAACAAAATTATTTCTGAAATGTATAATTTATTAAAAGTAAAATTAGATATTCATAAATTGAGATTAAAATGGGAAAAAGATTTGGAAATAATAATTGATCAAGATGATTGGAAAGCTATGTGTAGGGAGAGCATGACTAAGATTGTCACTGTGAAATATAGATTAGTCCACTATAATTTTATACATCAGCTGTATTAAATCCTCAGAAATTAAAGCAATATAATTTAATTTCTTCAGATTTAAGCCTTAGATGTTGTAAAGAAGTAGGTTCTTTTTTACACACGACTTGGTTATGTAGTAATAGTGTTAAATTTCTTTGGACATGACTGAAGGAAATTTTAGAGAAAGTTTTAAAGATTCAATTACCAATGGATCCAACATTATTGTTATTGGGTAACATTAAAATGTTGAGTTTAAAATTGAGGTTGACTATGTACCAAATTGCATTTTTAAGATTGACAATGGTTGTAGCAAGAAAATGTACAGCCCTTACTTGGAAAAAAAAATGAGATTGATTTGGGATTGCAGACATGGCAAATGGAATTGAGGTCACGTATTCCATTGGAAAAAAATAACATCTAATTTACATGATAATTATCTCCTTTTTGTGGAAAGTGTGGAGCCCTCATTTGGATTGTTTGGGTTTAAAATGTTGAGTTCCCTGGGGCTCGTCATGGGGATGTTGCTCTGATCCGTGGCCCTTGATTGCGTTTGTGATGCTTCAAATCTCCTGTCTTCTTCTTTCTTTCTTTGGTGTTTCTTGGGGTGGGAGGAGGGTGAGTGTTGGGGGTTGGGGGGAGGAGGATTTTCATTTGTATTGTATATTCAAAATTTTAAATAAAGTATAAAAAAAGTCATTTCCATTTCTCAATGACATGTTAAACCAGGACTTGTAACAATGAACCTCAAATGAATTCATCGAGATATGTTTATCAATTTGTACTAGATACGCTGCCAGAAAATGGCTTAAATATTTGATCTTTGACTGAGATTGGATATTGACAAGCACGATGTAGTCTACCTGACATCAATATCCCTCATGACTTAAATAAATGTGTTTTGAATCCTCTGTGGTTTTGACAGCATGGACCATCATATTGGCATGTAGCATTAAGAACTCCAAGATGTTCTGTGCTTATATAACGAGCAGAAGGATGATGAGAATCAAGGTAGGGGCACTTATGGATTAAAGAGGGAACATGTGCATGGAGGCGGAGGAGGTCGGGGAGGTCCAAATCAGTATTCACCAGGGAAAAAGGCCTTGATCAGGGTGCGATCGGAATGGAACAGGATTGTGTGCTGGACGATGTTGGGATGAGGGAAAGAGAAGTGTTGGACTTTCCTAATCATTGATAATTCCCCGGGGCCAGATGTGATATGCTGGTGTAAAAAAAGTTCCCCCAAATGTTACCCCTAAACTTTTCCCCTTTCACCCTTAACCTATATCCTCTCATTGTTATCTCTCCCAACCTCAGTGGAAAAAGTCTGTTTGCATTTGCTCTATATGTAGACGCTGGTAAACAAAAGTGACGCATTGTTCCTCACCTTTTACGATCAATTTAATTATTTTCCACCATTGCACTCCAGTGAGGTCATGCACACTGCACACGTACTGAGCATTATCTTCCTGCCTCAAACCCTCCATCATGATCGAGGCATCTGTCTGGCTGAGGTTGCCCACGAACTGGATCCGCCTCTCTCCGGCTTTCCATGCCGCTTTGTCGCACAAGGAGTAGTCAGGATCGGAGTTTGTACAGTTAGCTATCAGATTCTGACCCTGCAAGTCACTTCGGTACCAGAGCGTGTTGAAGATGTGGTACGGGTACACGGGAATATGGGTGAAAGTGCACGGCAGCACAGCAGAACCCCCTTCCACGGCAGACACTGTGATGGCTTTGGCTGTGGGAAGATAGGGGGCAGGTATTAGTCCGACACTAAAGTGCAGCATGGCAGCTGCTCCTCCAGTTCAATCCCGATCTCTGCCACTATCTGTGTGGAGTTCGCATGTTCTCCCTGTGACCATGTAGGCTTCCTCCATGTGCTTCAGCTTCCTCCCTCATCCCACAGACATGTACATAGAACATAAAACACTACAGCACAGTACAGGCCCTTCAGCCTTCAATGTTGTGCCGACACATGTTCCTTTCAAAAAAAATACTAAGCCCTCCCTACCCTGTCACCCTCTATTTTTCTTCCATCCAAGTGCCTGTCTCTCTTCAATGCCCCTAATGTTTCAGCCTCCACCACCATCCCCGGCAAGGCCATTCCAGGCCCCCACAACTCTCTGAGTAAAATAAAGTACCCCGACATCTCCCCTAAACTTCCCTCCCTTCACTTTCATACTCATGTCCTCTGGTGTTTCCTGTTCCTGGCCTGGGAAACAGATGCTGGCTGTCCACCCTATCTGTGCCTCTCAGAATCTTGTAGATTAAGTTTCCTCTCATCCTTCTACGCACCAAAGAGACAAGTCCCAGCTCTCCTATCCTTGCCTCATAAGTCTTATTTCCCAATCCAGGTAACATCCTGGTAAATCTCCTCCGCACCCTCTCCGTAACTTCCTATAATGAGGTGACCAGACTGAACACAAAGTGTGGTCTCGCCTAAGATTTGTCGAGTTGCAACATGACCTCTCGACTCCTGAACTCAATCCCCTTATTAATGAAGCCTTCTTTAGGTCACTGAAAATTCAAAGTTCAAAGTTCACAGTTCAGATTTCATGACACCACATACAACCCTGGGATTCTTTTTCCTGAGGGCCAGACAGAATTTCTACTTATTGGTAGTGCAAAAAAACCTTACACGAGGAAATGTGCATCAAGGATCAGTGCTGGATCCATTGTTGTTTGACATCTATATTAATGATATATTTAATTTTTTAAAAAATTAGTCGTAAAGCACAGTAACAGGCTATTTCTGCCCAATTACACCCAATTAACCTACAACTCCTGGTACATTTTTGAATGGTGGGAGGAATCCAGAGCCTACAGATGAAATCCACGCAGACACGGGGAGAACCTACAGCACGGGATTCACTGAAAATTCAAAGTTCAAAGTTCAAAGTTCAGATTTCATGACACCACATACAACCCTGGGATTCTTTTTCCTGAGGGCCAGACAGAATTTCTACTTATTGGTAGTGCAAAAAAACCTTACACGAGGAAATGTGCATCAAGGATCAGTGCTGGATCCATTGTTGTTTGACATCTATATTAATGATATATTTAATTTTTTAAAAAATTAGTCGTAAAGCACAGTAACAGGCTATTTCTGCCCAATTACACCCAATTAACCTACAACTCCTGGTACATTTTTGAATGGTGGGAGGAATCCAGAGCCTACAGATGAAATCCACGCAGACACGGGGAGAACCTACAGCACGGGATTCACTGAAAATTCAAAGTTCAAAGTTCAAAGTTCAGATTTCATGACACCACATACAACCCTGGGATTCTTTTTCCTGAGGGCCAGACAGAATTTCTACTTATTGGTAGTGCAAAAAAACCTTACACGAGGAAAGATTACATAAACAAAAGAGAGAAATGTAAATAAAGACATGTAAACAAACTGACTGTTCCATACAGAAAATAAACAATAGAAAATAATGTTGAGAGTAAGAGTCCTTAATTGCTCCAGATGTGGGAGAGACTGGGGCAGTTGATTGGAACGTATTGAGGAGAAAAAGGGATGGTGTAAGCAGGAAGTTGATTGTAAGCCTGGCACGCTGGGTTAAAGGCCTGTTTCCAAGCTCTACCCCTCCATCGGCTATTGCTGGCATCTGGTAGTCAAGGCCAAGGAAGTTCTTGCCATGTTGCACGTTGATAAGGTGGTTAAGACAGCCGAAGGCAGTGGCTTTCAACCTTTTTCTTTCCACTCACATCCCACTTTAAATAATCCCTGTGCCATCGGCGGTCGATGATTGGTAAGGGATTGCTAAGTGGGAAGGGAAGGTTGAGAACAACTGCTCTAAACCCAATTGTTATTGAAATATTTTGCTTGAGAAAAATTGTCATTTCCTTTGGAGTTCTGAAACCGAGCACATAACGAGTCAATGAGGGACAATTAAAACAGTGGTTTGCAAACTTTTTCTTCCCACCCACATCCCACCTTAAGCAATCCCTGACTGATCACAGAGCACCGATGGCACAGGGGTGACTTAAAGTGGGATGTGAGTGGAAAGAAACAGTTTGAGAACGAGTGGCGTAAGGTGTTTTGACCTTCATTAGTCAGGGGATTGACTTCAACCATCGTGAAGTAATGTTGCAGCTTTATCAAACTCTGGGTACCAAGTCAAGTCAAATGTATTGTCATCTGATTGCACAAGTACCACCCGACGAAACTGCATTCTCCCGACCTTGGTGCAAAACAAGCAGATGTACAACCAGACATAACACACAAACAGACACACGATACACAAAAAAAATGTTTATGAATATATGTGGCACAGTTGGTGTAACGGTTAGTACAACGCCTTTACAGCGACAGCGATCAGGACCGCGGTTCGAATCCCCTGCTGTCTGTAAGGAGTTTGTTCATTCTCTTCGTGTCACTGTGGGTTTTTCCCGGGGGCTCCAGTTTCCTCCTATCATTCAAAACGTACTGGGGGTGTAGGTTAATGCAGTGCGAATTGGGCGGCACGGACTGAAGGGGCATAATGGCCTGTCACCATGCTGTATGTCTAAATTTAAAATTTAAATTTAACTTTAAAAATATAAATTTAAATGTGAATCCCGGATGATCAGTGTGAGCATTTCTTTTGGTCGTTCAGCGATCTGACTGCCCGTGGGAAGAAGCTGTTCCCCAGCCTGGTGGGGCTGGCTCTGATCCTCCTGGATCTCTTCCCCGATGGGGGGGCAGCTGAAAGGTGCTGTGTGCAAGGATTCATACTTGGAATATTGTGTTGAATTCTGCTCATCTAATTACAGGAAATGTGGAAATACCTCATAGAGGGTCCAAAGAAGATTAAACAAGCCTGGATTGGAGAACGTGTCTATGAAGCAAGCTTGACAGAGCTAGGGCTTTTCTCTTGGGAGTGATGAAGGATGAGAGGTGATTTAATAGAGGTCTACAAAGTTATGAGAGGCTTGGATAGGGTGGACAGCCGACAGATTTCTCCTGGAATGGGAGTAGCAAATACCAGGTGACATCTGTTTGAGTTGAGGAAAGCTTGCAGATAGACTGAGTCTGATTAGACTAGTTTGGTGCATAGTAGGTCATGTTACAGAGCTTTGAGTTGATGTAGAAAAGGCTGTGGATGTTGTCTACATGGACTTTAGTAAGGCCTTGATCAAAATCCACATGGGAGGTTAGTCAGGGAGGTTCAGTCATTCGGCATTCAGGGTGAGGCAGTAAATTGCATTAAAGATTGGCTATACGGAGAAGCCAGAGAGTGGTGATAGATGATGGCCACTCTGACTGGAGAAATGTGCATCAAGGATCAGTGCTGGATCCATTGTTGTTTGACATCTATATTAATGATATATTTAATTTTTTAAAAAATTAGTCGTAAAGCACAGTAACAGGCTATTTCTGCCCAATTACACCCAATTAACCTACAACTCCTGGTACATTTTTGAATGGTGGGAGGAATCCAGAGCCTACAGATGAAATCCACGCAGACACGGGGAGAACCTACAGCACGGGATTCGAACCCCAGTCCCGATCACTGGCACTGTATCAGCGTCGCGCTAACCGTTACACTGACCAAAATGTCCTGGATGATAATATTGTAAATTGGATCAGAAAGTTTGCAGATGACTCAAAGATTGGAGGTGTAGTGGATGGGGAGGAAGCCTTTCAAAGCTCACAGAGGGATCTGGACCAACTGGAAAAATGGGCTGAAAAATGGCAGATGGAGTTTAATGCTGGCAAGTGTGAGGTGTTGCCCTTTGGAAGGTCAAACCAAGGTAGGACACACACAGTAAATGGTCGGGCACTGAGGAGTGCGGTAGAACAGAGGGATCTGGAAATACAGATAAATAATTCCCTGAAAGTGGCATCACAAATGGATAGGGTTGTAAAAAGAGTTTTGGCATATTGGCCTTCATAAATTTAAGTATTGAGTTTAGGAGATGGGATGTTAGGGTGAAGTTGTGAGGCCAAATTTGGAGTACTGTGTGCACTTTTGGCCACCTAACTGCAGGAAGGATATCAATAAGATTGAAAAAGTGCAGAGGAGATTTACAAGGATGTTGCTGGGTCTTGAACTGAGAAATTTTAAATAAGTTAGGATTTTATTCCCTGGAGTAAAGAAGAAAGAGGGGAGATTTGATTGAGGTGTGCAAAATTAAGATGAGGGGGACAGACAGATTAAATGTAGGTCGGCTTTTTCCACTGAAGGTGGGTGAGATACAAACTAGGGGACATGGGTTAAGAGTGAAAGGGGGAACATTCAAGGAGAACATTAGGAGGAACTTCTTCAGTGGGGGTGCTTAACAAGCTCCCAGCTGAAGTGGTGAATGCGGACTCAGTTTTGACATTTAAGAAAAATTTGGACAGGTACTTGGATGGGTGAAGAATGAAGTGGGATGGGCTGGGTACAGGTCAGTGGACTCGGCAGTATAATAAAATGGCACAGACTAGATGGGCCGGAGGGCCTGCTTCTGTGCTATTGTGCTTTATCGTTCTCTACTTACGTTCTGACAAACCTATCATAACTTGGGAAAGAATACTGCAACTAGCAAACATCATAGCTTAGCCTACCTTGAACATGCTTGGACCACTTACCGTAGCCTTCAGCTGGGTAAATTTATCGAAAACAAAGCCTATTTTATAATTAAATGTGGAATACTGAAATAAAAATCAATTTTTAATCATACTGTATCATGCCAGTATTGTGTGACAACCAATGCAACAGTCTCACCAACACCACCATCCGGCCAATCGTTAACGTCAGAACCAAGTGACAACCTATAGGTATTTTCATTAGAACATATGTCATTATCGAACCATCTCAACCTGAAAAGACAGTAAGTATAGGAGCATCCTGAAATAGTATCTGATCTGACCTGATCTTCTCCACAGAGAAAGCGGTGGGAGTGTGGGACAAGCTGCCAGCTGAAGTGGTCAATGCAGACTCGATTTCAACATTTAAGAAAAATGTGGGTAGGTACATGGATGGGAGGGGTATGAAGGAATATGGTCCATTTGCTTGTCATTGGGATATGTCTGTCTAATAGTTCAACACAGACTAGATGGGTCGACATCAATGCTATTGTATCCTCTGGTTCTATTGTTGGATAATCATTGCAAAAAATAAACAAATGGAGGAACTGAGCAGAAGGTTAAGGGATGCTCGATATTTTCCTTGGAGACCCTAACACCAGAATCGTACTATTCCCATTTCCTGTGTGACCAAAACCCAGCAGCAATAGAAATTCACCAAGACAAATGGTTACTTGAACAAAAGTAGTTCTTCATTTTCTCTAAACATAAAAAAATCAAACTTTAAATTATTACTATTAACTTAATTTAACCCCCTTCTAATTCTAAGTGCACGTGTATGTAATGTGTGTATGTGTGAGTAAGTTCGAAAAAGTTCTTTGATTCACACTCCAATCACACTTTTCACTCGTCCAAGTTCACCGGTATCAGGCAATTCTTATAATGTGCACAGAATTTAACATTTCTGAATTTTCACTTAGCTTTGGTGTTTTAAAATAATTTTTACTGCTCGGCAAGGTTCTTGTTGGTTTTCAGAGAGAGATTCGTTGCTCATTGGACACAAGCTGATTTACTTCCATCAGTTACTTGAGTGTCTTGCTGAAGAAATTTGCCCCATCAGGGTTTTCCAAATGATAACCTCTTCTTCTGCAGGTCACCACAGAGTTCCTTTAGTTTCCCTTATTTCAGGTGAAACACTCTAGCCAGCCACTTCCCCTTGAAAGGACCACAAGGGTTTTCATCAGGCTGAACTCAGAACTCACAACCCATCTTCAAAATGGGGTCTTAAACGAGTTGTAAGCTTCCCATGAGCGCAGAAACTAATTGTCTCTCCCTCTCTTAGAGAACGCCTGTTTGGTCTCCTCTCTCTCTGCTTGCAAAACCACATGACTTTTTTAGAACAGTAAACAGACTGAGGCACTGGACCCAAACTTTTGAGTCCGCTCATAGAAACATAGAAACATAGAAGATAGGAGCAGGAGTAGGTCATTCGACCCTTCGAGCCTGCTCCACCATTCAACGAGATCATTCTGGATCTTAAAGTTCAGTACCCCGTCCCCGCCTTCTCTCCGTAACCTTTAATACCCTTATACTGAAGAAATAGATCTAATTCCCTCTTAAATAGATTTAATGAACCTGCCTCTACTGCCCTCTGTGGCAATGAATTCCACAGATTCACCACCCTCTGGGTCAAGAAATTCCTCCTCATCTCGGTCCTAAATGGTTTGCCTATTATCCTCAAACCATGGCCCCAGGTTCTGGATTTTCCCATCCTTGGAAACATCCCATCTGCATCCATTCTGTCCAGTCCTGCCAGAATTTTATAGGTCTCAATGAGATCCCCTCTCAATCTTCTAAACTCCAGCGAGTACAATCCCAAATTGCGCAATCTTTCCTCCTAAGTCATTCCTGCCATTCCAGGTATCAGCCTGGTGAATCGCCTCTGCACTCCCTCCATTGCAAGAACATCCTTCCTTAGATAAGGTTACCAAATCTGCACACAATACTCCAGGTAGGGTCTCACCAAGGCCCTGTACAGCTGCAGTAAGGTATCCTTGTTCCTATACTCAAACCCTCTTGATATGAAGGCCAACATACCATTTGCCTTTTTAACCGCCTGCTGTACCTGCATGCTCGCCTTCAGAGTCCGGTGTACAAGTACCCCTAGGTCTCTCTGCACTTCCCCATCTCTTAATCTATTGCCATTCAAATAGTAATCTGCCCTCCGGTTTGTATTACCAAAGTGGATAACCTCACATTTAGCCACATTGTAGTGCATTTGCCATGGGTCTGCCCAGTCCTTCAATTTATCCAAATCACACTGGAGCTTCCTGACCCCTTCTTCCGTGCACACAACCCCTCCTAGATTAGTGCCATCTGCAAATTTGGAGATATTACATCCAATCCCCTCATCCAGATCATTAATGTAAATTGTGAACAGCTGGAGTCCCAGTACAGATCCCTGTGGCACCCCACTGGTCACCGCCTGCCACTCAGAAAACGAGCCATTTATCCCAACTCTCTGTCTTCTACCTGCCAGCCAGTTCTCAATCCACATCAATACTTTGCCCCCAATCCCATGAGCCTTGATTTTGGAAGCCAGTCGTTTATGCGGGACCTTATCAAAGGCCTTTTGAAAGTCCAGGTACACCACATCCACTGGCTCTCCCCCATCTATTTTACCTGTCACCATCTCAAAGAATTCCAATAGATTTGTCAAGCACGATTTACCTTTTGTAAATCCATGTTGACTCCGTCCGATCCCTTCTCTGCTAGTCATATGCTCCGCTATTACATCCTTAATAATGGATTCCATCATTTTGCCCACTACTGATGTAAGGCTCACCGGCCTATAATTCCCCGATTTTTCTCTACCCCCTTTTTAAATAGTGGGGTAACATTAGCTACCCTCCAATCCATGGGTAATGATCCTGAGTCTATCAAGTTCTGGAAAATAATTCTTAAAGCATCTGCTATCTGAATGGCCACTTCCTTAAGTACCCTAGGATGTAGATTATCAGGCCCTTGGGATTTATCTGCCTTCAATCCCATCAATTTCCCCAAGACCATGTCCTTAGAGATACTGATTTCTTTCAGTTCCTCCCTTGCATTAGTCTCTATGTTTCCCAACATCCTTGGGAGGTTATTTGTATCCTCTCTTGTGAAAACAGAACTAAAGTAAGAATTTAATTGGTCTGCCATTTTCTTATTCCCCATTATATATTCCCCTGATTCCGACTGCAAAGGACCTACTCTGGATTTCACCAATCTTTTCCTCTTGACATATTTATAAAAGCTTTTGCAGTCGGTTTTTATATTTGCCGCAAGCTTACTTTCGTAATTTATTTTTGCTCTCTTGATTAATCCCTTTGTCCTCCTTTGGTGCATCTTGAACTGTTCCCAGTCTTCGGTTGTGGTACTTTTTTTGGCCAATTGATATGCTCTCTCTTTAGATCTAATGCTGTCTCTAATTTCCCTTGTTATCCACGGTTGAGTCACCTTTTTTGGTTTATTTTTATGCCAAACCGGTATAAACGATTTTTGCAATTTCTCCATTAGATCTGTGAATGCTTTCCATTGTCTATCCACAGTCAACTCCCCCATAAACACCACCCAATCAATCTTACTCAACTCCCGTCTCATACCATCATAATCCCCTTTATTTAAATTCAGGACCTTAGTCTCGGTTTTAATTTCTTCATTCTCCATGTCGAGTGAGAATTCGATCATATTGTGATCGCTCCGACCCAAAGGGCCTTGTACAACAAGATTATTGATTAGCCCCTTATCATTGCATAATACCCAATCTAAAATGGCCTGCTTCCGAGTTGGTTCCTCGACATATTGGTCTAGATAACCGTCCCCTAAACATTCAAGGAATTCCTCCTCCTCTGTATTTTTACTAATTTGTCTAGTCCAATCTATATGCAAATTAAAGTCTCCCATGATGACGGCTGTTCCCTTATTGCACGCTTTTCTAATTTCTCTTTTAATGCCTTCCCTCACCACTACACTACTATTTTGAGGCCTATATACCACCCCCACTAACGTTTTCCGCCCCTTGCTATTCCTCAGTTCTACCCATATAGATTCCGCATCTTCTGAGTTAATATCCCTCCTGTCAATCATGTCGGTCCCTTCTCTCACCATCAATACTACCCCACCCCCTTTTCTTTCTTGCCGATCCTTCCTAAATATCGTATACCCCGGGATGTTAAGTTCCCAGGCTTGCCTACCCTGCAGCCATGTTTCTGTAATCCCAATCAAATCATATTTGTTCATCTCAATTTCCACAGCTAATTCATCAACCTTGTTCCGAATGCTTTTTGCATTAAGATATAAAGCCTTCAAATTTGCTTTTTTCACCCTCCTTGCTCTTTCTGATTTTTTACTTTCGCTGCCTTACCTAACTTTTCCTGTTTTATCTTTCCTGTCCTTTGCCCTATCATACAGGTTCCCACCCCCCTGACAAATTAGTTTAAACCGCACCCGACGGCTGTTCCAAACCTAGCTGCCAATATATTGACCCCTTTTGGGTTTAGGTGTAATCCATCCTTCTTGTAGAGGTCATGCCTTCCCCAAAAGAGATCCCAATGATCCAAGAAGCCAAAACCCTGTCCTTTACACCAGCCCCTCAGCCACACATTCATTTTTCTTAACCTTCCATTTTTGTCCTCAGTTGCACTTGGCACAGGTAGCAAACCAGAGATCACCACCCTGGCGGTCCTGTTTCTTAGTTTCTGTCCTAGCTCTCTGTAATCCTTTTTCAGTACTTCCTCCTTTTTATCTATGTCATTGGTACCTGTCACATTTGTGGCCCGAAATGTGAAGTTAATAAAACATTAAACACAAGTTTTATCAGGTAAACTTCTCAGCGTCTTTATTTTCCCGTTTCCTTTGTTCTCCTGCTTGTGTTCTTATCTCTCTCTCATACCACGTGACTTCCGGTACATCTCATACATATTCATTATCATGACATCCCTCCTTTAATCAGAAATAAACTTTACCTTCACTTACCAATATCCCTCGGAAACCTACAAACATCGTAACTAATGGTAATACTATAACTCAACTACATAAAATTTACTTCCTACAGCACTCATACTTGCACTTTATGATATAAGATTAAATACTGTCCCAAAGTTCTTATTAAAACTATGGCACAAAGTCTTCGTATCGTTTGGGCACTTTCCGGTTTCGTTTCGGCCTGCCTGCGATATTGTCGTCGCTTCTCGGTTGTTCACTCTCGGCGTCGGAAATACTGCTCGCCACGGCTTCGGGTGTTTCTGGCGCTCTGGTCACTTCATCTGGAGTGCTGGTAACTGCCTCTGGAACATCATCAGGTCTCTCAGTTTCATCATCTCGTATTGGCCTTTCAACCTCCTCGCTCGATGTCTCTCTGGACTGGTACCTTTTTACACCTGATACATTTCTCTTATACAGGACTCCAGTCGGAGACTTGACTGTCACCATACTGCCACTTCTGGATACGACAGTATAGGGTTGATGGTAATAAGGTGTGTCTAGCTTACCACCAGTTTCATGCCTCACTAGAACATTATCTCCTGGCATGATGTCTGAGTTCTTGGCTCTACGTTTCGAATCTGTGTACAGCTTTGCTGCACCTTTCTTTTCAGCATCGTGGTCCCTCATCTCCTGGTCGTCTCGGATTTCCTTTATTTCTGGCATTTTTGAGCGGATTTTTCTCCCAAAAAATGCTTCTGCAGGACTTTTTCCAGTGGTTGCATGAGGCGTTGCTCGATAGACAGCCACATAAGATAGCAATGCTTCTCGCCAATTTTGTCCTTCTGCGTGTGCAATCCTCAATCGTTTTTCAATGGACTGATTTTGTCTCTCTACTTCTCCGTTGGCTTGCGGCCATTTCAGAGTTACTTTATGATGGTGGATACCTGTGGTCCTCATGTATTCCGCAAATGTCTCTGAAATGAATTGTGGACCATTGTCAGAGTATAATGTAACAGGTAATCCATATCTTGCGAATATCTCTGCTAATGCTTGTATTGTTTTTTCAGTGGTTGTGGTCTTCAACACCACGTACTCATAGTATCTGCTGTAGTAATCTATCACTACCATAATTGATTCACCCGTCGGAAAAGGTCCAAGAAAATCAACAGCTACGTCGATCCATGGTCCTGTCGGAAGTTGCGTACTCCGGAACGGTTCTGGCAGATTACTCCTACTTGTGATTTGACATCCGTGACAAGTTTTAACAAATTTCTCGGCGTCTTTATCACAACCTGGCCACCATACCTTGGTCCTGAGGTTTTGCTTGGTACCAACAATACCTAGGTGTCCTTCATGCGCTAAGGATACGATCTTCGGTCTCAATCTTTGTGGTATCACCAATCTGCAACCTCTTAATACACACTGTCCGATGCAACAAAGTTCGTCTCTAATGGGAATGTAAGCCTTGTGAGTACACTTGTCCCATTGTCCACTCTGTATGCATTCTCTTACTTCCATGAGTTCTGGATCACGTTCGGATTCTCTCTCGACTTCCTTCGTAGTCACAGCTTTCGGTGTCACCTGAATAGCTACGAAGCATACAAAGCTCTCTGTTTCTGTTCCCAATTCTGACTTGGATTGTGGACCACCATCCTTCACCAATCTGGACAGCGGATCTGCAATGTTTGTTTTCCCTGCAATGTGGATTACTTTATATTTGTAGGGTTGTAGTCTGAATACCCATCTCTCTATTCTGGCACATGGTTTGGATCTAGGTGCATAGATCACCTCTAACGGCTTATGATCTGTGATGAGTTCAAATTCAATGCCGTATAAATATGCATGGAACCTCTCACAGGCCCATACAAGTCCGAGTGCTTCTTTCTCTGTCTGAGAGTATCTTCTTTCCACATCAGATAATGATCTGCTGGCATAGGCAATGATTCTTGGTCCTCCATCATGCATCTGGACCAACACGGCTCCTAAACCAACCGGGCAGACATCCGCTATGACTTTGGTTGATCCCGCCGGATCGTAATATCCAAGAGTTTTTGCATCTGTCAGGCTTTGCTTCAGCGCTGTGAACGCTTTCTTCTGCTCAGATCCAAAATGAAATGGTACACCTTTCCTGGTTAGTTTCCTTAGTGGTTCTGCCACTATAGCGAAATTAGGAATGAACTTTGCACAAAAATTGACCAATCCCAGGAAACTCCTCACCTCTGTTGCGTTCTGAGGTGCACGTTGCCTCTGCAATAGCTTTCACCTTGGCCTCTGCAGGGTTTCGTCCTTCCCGTGTAAGTCTGTGTCCCATGAAGTCCATTTCTGACACATCGAACTGGCACTTGTTTCCATTCACGGTAAGGCCTGCCTCCTGTAGTCTAGATAGTACACGCCTCAACCGTTTGTCATGCTCTTCCTTCATTGGTGCATGGACTATGATGTTGTCAGAAATGTTGGCAACTCCAGGAATGCCTTGAATCACTCGATGGATTTCATACTGGTAGATCTCCGAAGCTGCATTAATTCCAAATGATAGTCTCTTGTAATGATACAATCCACAGTGAGTCACAAATGTTGTTACATCTCGGGAACATGGATCCAGCTCTAATTGATGATAGCCCCATTTCAGATCAATTTTTGAGAATACCTTGCTGGTAGTTAGTTCTTGAAGTATTTCCTCCACCGTTAGTATAGGGTGTTATTCTCTAATTATAGCTTCATTGGCCATTCTCATGTCAACACATAGTCTTATGTCTCCCTTTGGTTTGGGCACAATCACTACGGGACTGACCCATTGTGTCGAATGTTCCACCGGTTCAATAATGTCTTGTTCGATCAATTCTTTAATTTTGGCTTCGACTTTCCCACGAAGTCCAAACGGAGTTCGGCGCACTGGTTGTGCCTTGGGTTTGACCATTTCATCTACCGCTAGCTTCAATTGTCGACCTTTCAGCTTTCCTACTCCTTGGAAGACTGCGGGGAATTCTTGCTTCATATCCTCGTATGACTGAATTGAATTGACACAAGCTCCAATATGAAGTATTGCCAGGTCTTGCGCTGTGCTTCTACTCAGCAATGGTTCTCCCCTCTCTTCTATGACCATAAACTCTGCTTCGGTGTACTTATCTCCAGCTTCAACAGTTGCAGTAAAACATCCAATGGTCTGCAATGGTTTGGTTGCTGTGTATGGATATAGTTTCTTGGAACACTTCTTTGAGGTACAGATGATCTTTTTCCTTTTCAACTTCTCCCATAAATGTCGATCAATCACATTACTGTCACTGCCTGAGTCTACAATGACCTGCACTGTCACTCCACCAATGATCACTGGGACCTTCTCATGATGTACTTCATTCAACGTAAATTGGTAACAACTCTGTCCCTCCTGGGTATCATCATCGTCACCGTCTATCTGGCGAATGGTATCTTTCTTTCCAGGATACTTTCCTTTCCCCCAGGCTTTGCCTTTGGAAGTTGTACTCTTCCTCTTCTGGTCTGCATTGGACTTGCTTTTGCACTTCTTTGCAAAGTGGTCCTTACCTCCACACTTTCTGCAAACTTTGCCTTTGGCCGGGCAATATGGGTCTTTTCCAAAGTGACCTCGGTTTCCACATCGATAACACTCCACGTCCTGTGTCGACGTATATCTTGGCTGGTTATGGCAATGTGAGAGCCTCTTAATTTGCTGGCTTGAGTTGTCTTTCAGGGTCATGGTATGAAATTGCCCTTCAACAGCCTCTAATGCAGCAGCAATGATTAAAGTATCGGTGAGTTCCAACTCACTCCCTCTTTCCAGTAGACGTCTTCTGAGTTTATCTGATCTGCAGTGCTGTACAACTTGATCCAATAATTGGTTGTCCAAATCAGCTGGCATGTAATTGCATCCAACAGCTAGCTGGCGTAGTCTCGTCACGTACTGAGCAATTGTCTGGCCATCTTCTTGTCTCGTTCTCTGAAACAAATGGCATTGAAATGTGGCATTCGGTGTCACTACATAGTGTGCATTTAATGCATCTACCGCTTTCCGGTACTCATCCTTTCTTCCAGTATTCAAAAGTGTCTTAAATGTTTCCCGAACTGAAGCTCCAACAGTGAAAAGAAGTAATGCCCTCCTCTGTGCTTTTTGTTCAACTGTACCGGTATCTAGAAATAGGCCACGACTGTCGGTGTAGGATTCAAATTCTTCCAGCCATGCCTTCCACTTCACACTTACAGTGCTTGCATCACCAGTCGGGTCAAAATGAGCAATTACACTATGCATTAGAAAGTCACTGTCTGCCCCAGCCATGAGGAAATATTCCAGCCCCAAAAGTACTGAGTCAAAGAGAAAATTCTTATCACCTTGAAGTTGTCTGTAATCCTCTGTAATCTTGTTTAGTCTTTAATTTTCTTCAAGCTTCTTTCATCCTCATCGCCAATGTCACATTTGTGGCCCGAAATGTGAAGTTAATAAAACATTAAACACAAGTTTTATCAGGTAAACTTCTCATCGTCTTTATTTTCCCGTTTCCTTTGTTCTCCTGCTTGTGTTCTTATCTCTCTCTCATACCACGTGACTTCCGGTACATCTCATACATATTCATTATCATGACAGTACCCACATGTACCAAGACATCAGGCTGTTCGCCTTCCCCTTTTAGAATACCCTGGACCCGATTTGAGATATCCCACACCCTTGCACCAGGGAGGCAGCACACCATGCGGGCATACCTATCTGGCTCACAGAATCTCCTGTCTGTATTTCTGACAATGGAGTCCCCAATGACCACTGCATTCCTCTTTACCTTTTGGTCCACCATGCCAGGTTCAGCACCAGCGACCTGGTCACTGCTGCCAACTTCTGTCAGGTCATCTCCCTCAACAGCATCCAACAAAATATACCTGTAACTGAGAGGGATATTCACAGGTGTGCTCTCCATTTTCCTGGTGTTTTTCTTCCTTCCCCTGACAGTTACCCACTTACCTGACACATCTGGTCTTGGGGTAACTATGTCCCTGGAAGTTGAATCTATCAACTCCTCACTCTCCCTTACCAGCCGTAGGTCCTCAAGTTGCAGCTCCAGTTCCCCAACTCGGTCCTTAAGGAACTGCATCTCGGTGCACCTGACGCAGATTGGCTATTTGGGAGGGTGTGACTCACCCATGGTTCCCACATCTGACATGCAGTACAAAGCACTAACTCCATAGGCATGACTGAGCTAAAATAATGCCACTTACCCTTCTCCTCGCCTGCTTTTGCCTAAGCCTGTTGAGCCAAAGGCTGGAAGTCCCACTCCTTCAGTGCCCCACTCACTCAGTGCGCCGCTCCTCGCTGGCCGCTCCCTCCCCTTTTACTCCTTTTACTGGGCCCTTGACCAATTAACCTTGACCAATTAACCCAGTCACTCTCTCCAACCTCCTGCTCCTCTGACTCACAGCTTAAACTCCAGCTGTTGCCTCCTCAGTCTCCCAGCCCGATTTGAGTAGGCCCAAGCCCCAGTAAGCCCTTGTATTTAACTGCTTACCTCCACGTCACTCTCTCCGAGCTTCTCCTCTTTCGACTCCCAGCTCGAATTTACATATGGATTGGACTAGCCAAATTAGTAAGTCCAGCTTTTTATTCTGCTCACCCTCTGATGCTGTCTCTTGGCTCCTCCTCCTCTCACCTGACACCAGGCACTGACTCACTGCCTCTTCTGACCCCGAGTCTGACCTTTCCAAAATAATAATCCATTACTCCACAGCAGGTCCAATTAACACCTACTTGTGAAGTCTCTATAGCCATTCTTCAAAGTTTTTGCAAAGGCACTCGGAGCCTGGACTGTCTGGCTTGAGCAGAGCTCTGGCATTTTAAATGAGATCTGTTTTGTGAAGTGTTTCTGTTTATTTGTGACCTGCACTACCCCCACAATCTATCTCCTTCAAAAACATATCTAAATACAATATAAAATATATAATCAGTCACACCTGCCATTTGTAATTCTCTCATGAGGTGTGGTGATGGAGGTTTGGAGGGTAGCTCACATTGTTCTGTTGTTTAAAAAGGCTCCAAAATTAACCCTGGAAATTAAAATCCATTGAGCCTGACATCACTAGTAGGTAAATTATTGGAAGGTGATCTAAGAGATTGGATATACAATTATTTGGATAGCCAGTGACTGATTCGGGATAGTCAACATGGTTTTGTGCACGGTAGGTCATGTTTATCCAAACTTGTACAGTTTTTCGAGGTGGCTACCAGGAACATTGATATAGGAAAGGCAGTGGATGTTGTCTACATGGACTTTAGTCAGGCCTTTGATAAGGTTAGTCAGGAAGGTCCAGATGCTAGCTATTCATGGTGAAGTATTGAACTGGATTCGACAACGGCTGGACAGGAGAAGCCAAAGAGTTATGGTGAAAGATTGCTTCTCAGATTGAGACCATTGTTATTAGTTGTCTATATCAATGATCTGGATAATAATGTGATGAATTGGATCAGCAAGTTTGCAGGTGACACTAAGATTGGAGGCATTATGGATGGCGAAAAAGGTTTTCAAAAATTGCAGTGGGATCTGGACCAGTTGGAAAAATGGGCTGAAAAATGACAGATGGAATTTAATGCAGACAAGTGGGAGGTGTTGCACTTTAGAAATACAAGCCAAGAAAGGACATACACGGTAAATGTTTGGGCACTGAGGAGTGTGGTAGAACAGAGGGATCTGGGAATACAGATACATAATTCCCTGAAAGAGGAGTCACAGGTGGATAGGGTTGTAAAGAGAGCTTTTGGCACATTAGCCTCCATACATCAATGTCGATGTTAGAATGTTATGGTAAAATAGTATAAGACATTGGTGAGGCCAAATTTGGAGTATTATGTGCAGTTTTGGTCATCTAACTACAGGAAAGATATCAATAAGAAAGAAAGAGGGCAGAGGAGATTTACCAGGAGGTTACCCAGACTTCAGGAACTGAGTTACAGACTATTCTCGGATCCGGAGGAAGCAAGGAAATTTGCAGAACAACTACAAAACAAGCAGAGAGATGAAGACATGTAATAAGAGTAAAAATGACCACGATCTATATGTATGTAAAGGGGAGGGGAGAATGGGGTTAAAGAAGTTTTAAATAGGAGAATAAGGAAAATGTTTGATGTTTTAGAAATGTTGTTTTATAAAGTGTTCAAAACAAGAAAGCAGAAATGGATAAGAAGGAAAGGTGATGATGGAGAAACGGAAAGGGAAGATAAACAAAGTATAAAATGGCTACGCTGAACTATATGACTTTAAATATTAACGAATACATAACCAAATTAAAAGGAAGAAACTGCTAAATTTACAGAAAAAAGAAAAAATTGATATAGCATTTGTGCAAGAAACACATTTAACTGAATTGGAGCACAAGAAATTAAAGAGAGATTGGGTAGGACACGTAACAGCAGCGTCGTATAATTCAAAAGCAAGAGGAGTAGCTATATTAATTAGTAAAAATGTGCCAATTAAAATAGAAGAGGAAATAA
Source organism: Narcine bancroftii (assembly GCF_036971445.1). Classification (NCBI taxonomy): domain Eukaryota; kingdom Metazoa; phylum Chordata; class Chondrichthyes; order Torpediniformes; family Narcinidae; genus Narcine; species Narcine bancroftii. Next base: position 158,204,019 of record NC_091469.1, read on the forward strand.
TAGATCCAGCAGGGAGATATGTAGTGATAAAATGTCAGATATATTCGGAGTTTTGGAATCTACTCAATGTATATTCACCTAACGAAGAAGATCAAAAGTTTATGCAAGATATTTTTTTGAAGATAGCAGATACACAAGGGAACATATTAATAGGAGGGGATTTCAACCTGAATTTGGATTCAAATATGGACAAAACTGGGAAAAAAATTAACAGAAAGAACAAAGTAACCAAATTTATAATTAAATCGATGGAAGAAATGCAACTTTTGGATATATGGAGGAAACAACACCCAAAGGAAAAGGAATATTCATATTACTCGGGTAGACATAAAACATACTCAAGAATAGACCTATTTTTGTTATCAGCTCGTATGCAAGATAGAGTAAGAAAAACGGAATATAAAGCTAGAATACTATCGGACCATTCACCCTTAATATTGACAGTAAAGTTAGAGGACATCCCTCCAAGAATGTATAGATGGAGATTAAACCCCATGTTACTCAAAAGGCAGGATTTTAGAGAATTCATTGAAAGACAAATTAAAATGTATTTTGAAATAAATACGGAATCAGTGGAAGATAAGTTTATACTATGGGACGCAGTGAAAGCGTTCATTAGAGGGCAAATAATAAGTTATGTAACCAAGATGAAGAAGGACTATAATCAGGAAACAGAGCAGTTGGAAAGGGAAATAGTAAATATAGAAAAAGAATTAGCAATGAAGGAAGATACAACTAAAAGAAGAGAATTGGCAGATAAAAAAATAAAATATGAAACACTACAAACTTATAAGGTGGAGAAGAACATAATGAAGACAAAACAGAAATATTATGAACTAGGGGAAAAAACACACAAAATTCTAGCATGGCAGCTTAAGACAGAACAAACTAAGAAAATGGTATTGGCATCAAGGAAAAAAGACAAACAAATCACATATAATCCAAAGGAGATCAAGAAAAACTTTAGAGAATTCTATGAACAATTATACCAAACTGAAAACGAAGGGAAAGAAGGGAAAATAGATGAATTTCTAACTAAAATTGAACTACCAAAATTACAAATAGAGGAACAAAATAAATTAACAGAACCATTTGAAATAGTAGAAATACAAGAGATAATAAAAAAACTACAAAATAATAAAACACCAGGAGAGGATGGATTCCCAATAGAATTCTATAAAACATTTAAAGATTTATTAATTTCTCCCCTCCTGGAAGTAATCAACCAGATTGATAAAACACAAAGCTTACCAGATTCATGTAAAACAGCAATAATTACAGTAATACTAAAGCAAGGGAAAGATCCACTCGCACCAGCGTCATATAGACCAATATCATTACTTAACACAGATTATAAGATAATAGCTAAACTATTAGCAAACAGATTAGCAGAGTATGTACCGAAAATGGTAAATCTAGACCAAACTGGATTTATTAAAAAAGACGCACAACAGACAATATTTGTAAATTTATTAACTTAATTCATGCAGTAGAAGCGAGTAAAGCGGCAACAGTAGCAGTTGCTTTAGACGCAGAGAAGGCCTTTGACAGAGTAGAATGGAATTATTTATTCAAAGTATTGCAAAAATTCAGTTTACCAGAGAAGTATATTAATTGGATTAAAGCATTATATAAGGGACCGTTAGCGAAAGTGACAGTAAATGGACATGTATCAAAGCAATTTAACTTAAGCAGGTCAACGCGGCAGGGATGCCCACTATCACCTTTATTGTTTGCGTTAGCTATAGAACCACTAGCAGAATTGATAAGAATAGATAATAATATAAAAGGAATAAAAATAAAAGACAAGGAATATAAAATCAGTCTATTTGCGGATGATGTTATAGTGTACTTAACAGAACCAGAACTATCAATAAAAGAATTATATAAGAAATTGAAGGAATATGGAGAAGTGTCGGGTTACAAGATTAACATAAATAAAAGTGAAGCAATGCCAATGAATAATGCGGGTTTCTCAAAATTTAAGAAGGAATCACCATTCAGATGGCAAATGCAAGCCATAAGATACCTAGGTATACAAATAAATAAAAATCTCGGCCAACTATCTAAACTCAATTATTATCCACTAATGAAAAAAATTACAGGACGATTTAGAGCATTGGAAAGATTTACCACTAACACTAATAGGAAGGATAAACTGTATTAAAATGAACATTTTTCCAAGGATATTATACTTATTTCAGACATTGCCAATACAACTGACAGAAAAATTCTTCAAAGAGTTAAAGAAAATAATAAGGAAATTTTTATGGAGAGGGGGGAAACCGGGGATAGCACTAGATAAATTAACAGAATGGTATAAACAAGGAGGCTTACAACTGCCAAACTTTAAAAATTATTATAGAGCCGCACAATTAAGATACCTATCAGATTTTTATCAAACAAGGGAAAAGCCAGATTGGACTAGATTAGAATTAGATAAAATAAGGGAAAAGATACCTGAACACATATTATATAAATGGGATGAAAAATTGGTACAACATAGAAGTTCTCCAGTATTACATCATCTACTCAATATTTGGAAAAAGATTCATGTAGAAAGGAATAAAACAAATTATCAATTACCAAAACTAACATTGACGCAAAATATGTTACTCCCTTTTACAATAGATAACCTTTCCTTTTGAGAATGGGAGAAAAAAGGGATCAAAAGAATAGAAAATTGTTTTTCAGGAAATAGATTATTATCCTTTGAACAAATGAAAGATAAATACAATATAACTCAAGATACAGTGTTGGCGTACTACCAACTGAAATCCTACTTGAAGGACAAATTAGGAAGCAGTCTGAGTTTACCAGAGGGAAGTAACCTTGAATATGTGATTACAGATACAATGATAATCAAAAGATTTATAACAAATATGTATATTAAACTGCAAGAAAAGGAGAACGAGGAAACAAATGGTAAAACTAAACAAAAATGGGAACAAGATTTAAATATAAAGATAAAAAAGGAAACAGGGGAGAAGTTATGCTCCGGAACGATGAGAAATACAATAAACACGAGGTTACGTATGATACAATATAACTGGATACACAGGCTATACATTACACCTCAAAAGTTAAATAAATGGGACCCAACAGTATCTGATAGATGTTTTCGATGTAAAAAAGAAATGGGAACAACAATTCATGTAATCTGGACATGTGAGAAAGTAGAAAAATTTTGGGAAGATCTAAACCAGATATTAAATAAAATTACAGAAAACAATATACCAAAGAATCCAGAGATCTTCCTCCTAAGTAACATAAAAAACAAAGAATTTGGACTCGATTTGGATGGTGCACAAAAAAGATTTGTTAAGATAGCTCTAGCCGTAGCAAAAAAATGTATTATGTCAACCTGGAAATTGGAAGATAATTTGAAAATACAACAATGGTATATAGAAATGAAAAAATGTATTCCATTAGAAAAAATAACATATAGTTTAAGAAATAATATTGAAATATTCGAACAAATATGGGAGCCTTACATGAAACACAATAGAGAAAACCTACCGGGGACATTCACTACCTAAATTAACGAAAGGAGAAGGAAATGAAAAGAATTGACTCAGTGGAATTTCTTGTTTATTTTTATTGAATGACAACATTGTTTGACTGGTTTAATGTATCCTAGATTTTGTACTTTAAATGGACGGGGTGGTGGGGGGGGGGAGGTAGGGAGGGTGGGATGGGAGGAGGGAGGGGGGGAGAGAAAATGGCACTGTATATATTTGAAAAGGAAAAAGTATGTATCATGGTCAATGTGGTTTATGGTGTGAAAAATAAAAAATTTAAAAAAAAGAACAGAAGGATGATGAGAATGAAGGACAAAGGAAGCCCACGTGTGCTTGGAGATGGAGGTGGTTGGGGAGGTCGTCAATGAATACTTTGCTTCAGTATTCACAAATGAAAAGGACCTGGATTAGCATGAGGTCAGAATAGAAAAGGCTTGTGTACTCGACATTGTTGAGATTGAAGAGAAAGTGCTGGATCGTCTTAAAAACAAAAGTAAGTCCCTGAGTTGGATGCGATATATCCCAGGTTGCTGTGGGAAGGAAGGGAAGTGATAGCTGGACCCCTTGATTAAAAAAAGGTATTAAGGAGAATCCTGGGAATTATATACATGTGAGACATGTCAGTGGTGTGCAAACTATTGGAGAGAATTCTTAAGGATAGGATTCACAGGCATTTGGAGAAGTCCCGCCTACTCAGGGACAGTCATCACAGCTTTGTGAAGGGAAGGTCGTGCGTCATGGGCTTCATTGAGTTTTTTGAGGAGGGAACAAAGCAAATTGATGAAGGGAGGTAGAAGATGTAGTCTGTATATATTTTAATGGCATCTAGAACCAAAGAACAATTGCAGCACAGAAACAGGCCACCTCGGCCCCTCTAGTCCATGCTGCATCATTTTTTTCCTAGTCCCACTGAGCTACACCCAGCCCATAGCTCTCCATACCCCTCCCTTCCATATACCTGTCTAAATTCTTCTTAAATGTTAAAAATAAGCCTGTATTCACTACTTCAGCTGGCAGCTCGTTCAACACTCCTGCCCCTCTCTGTGTGAAGAAGTTCCCCCTCATGTTCCCCCTAAACTTTTCCCCTTTCACCCTTAACCCACATGCTCTGGTTTGTATCTCACCTGCCCTCAGTGGAAAAAAAACCTACCTACATTTACTTTGTCTGTCCCCCCATAATTTTAAATACCTCCTTCAAATCTCCCCTCATTCTTCTAAGCTCCAGGGAATAAAGTCCTAAGCTGTTTAACCTTTCCTTGTAACTCAGTTTCCAGCATCACTTTTGGAGCCTTTTTTAAACAGTGGAACAACATGAGCTACCCTCCAATCCTCTAGCACCTCACCTGCGGCTAAGGACATTTTAAATATTTCTGCCAGAGCCCATGCAATTTCTACACTATCCTCTCTCAAGGTCCGAGGGAATATCTTGTCAGGCCCTGGGGATTTATATACCCTTATTCACTTTAAGACAGTAAGCACTTCCTCTTCTTCCATGACCTCACTGCTTGTTTTCCATACTTTCCACGACTCTGTACCAGTTTCCTGAGTGAATACTGATTTCAAAAAAAAACATTTGAAAGGTTCCCCTATGAGAATCCCCATAGGATTCATGGAATCTTGGCTGTGTGGATAAAAAAAATTGGCTTGCATGTAAAAAGCAGAGAGTAATAGTGGAAGGAAGGTATCCTGCCTGGAGGTCGGTGACTCGTGGAGTTCTGGGATTCCTGCTCTTTGTGATTTTTATAATGACCTAGCTGAAGAGGCGGAAGGATGGGTCGGTAAGTTTGCGGATGACATAAAGTTGTGGATCATGCTGGATGTTGTTCTAGTTTACAAAAGGATATAGACAGGATGCAGAGATGGGTGGAAAAGTAACAGTTGGAAATCGATCTGGGTAAGTGTGAGGAGATGGATTTTGGAAGGTCAAACCAGGCGGCTGAGTACAGGGTTGAACCATACTGACCAAAATACACACAAACATTTCCCTCTTGAATATACACAGTGTCATTTTCTCCCCTTTCCTCCCCCCCACTCCTGAGTACAGGGTTAATGGTCGGTTACTTAAGAGTGTGGATGAACAGAGGGAACTTGGAGTCCAAATCCATATATCCCTCAAGGTCGCTGCAAAGGTTGATAGGATAATTAAGAAGACCTATGGGATGGTGGGTTTCATTAATAGGGGGGGTGATTGAGTTCAAGAGTCAAGAGGTCTTGTTGCAACTCTACAAATCTCTGGTGAGACACACTTAGAGTATTGAGTTCAGTTCTGGTAACCTCCTCATTACAGGAAGGATGTGGAAGCTATGGAGAGAGTGCAGGGAGATTTACGAGGATGTTCCTGGATGACGATGCGATGACATCATTTGGAATGTGCGGGGGTTTTTTTAAAAGTTGCACGTGACTGTTTGAGTAAATGACTTTTACCAAATTTTGACTCATCTGATTATTTTCTCGTTCTTCATTTCGCACTGCAAAGCAGTTGCTACAAGAGGAGACTTAATAGAGGTCTACAAGATTCTGAGAGGCATAGATAGGGTGGACAGCCAGCGCCTGTTTCCCAGGGAAGGATTACCAAACACCAGAGGACATGTGGACAAAGTGAAGGGAGGGAAGTTTCAGGGAGACATCAGGCGTAGGTTTTCTACATAGAGCATTGTGGGTGCCTGGAATGCCTTGCCGAGGGTGGTGGTGGAATCTGAAACATTGTGGCTATTTAAGAGATCTTAGACAGGCACATGGATGGAAGAAAAACAGACGGTAATGGGGTAGGAAGGGTTTAGTACTTTTTTATTGTCAGAATATATAAATTGGCACAACATTGAGGGCCAAAGGCCTGTACTGTGCTGTAGCATTCAATGTTCTAGAGGTAGAGTCAGTTGTAGGGGACAGCCAGCAATGGGGGCAACAGGTGCAAATACTGAACAATCTGAACAAGGTGAGGGGAAGAAAGTTTCAGGGCGACATCAGAGATAAGTTATTTACTCAGAGTGCTGACATGCGCAGAGTAGATGTCGACAGGTTGTTTTCCATAGTGGGAGAGTCTCGGACAAGAGGGCACAATTTCAGGATTGTAGAACGTCCACTTAGAACAGAGATGCAGAAGAATCTCTTCAGGTTTCAGATTTATTGTCAGAGTGCATCCATGACATCACATCCACCTTGAAAGGGGGAGGCAGAATTACCACTTACTTGCAGTGCAAAAATAACCTGTACTCAGCGCGTACATGTAAACAAATAAAAAACTGTGAACAGGTATCAAATGGAAACAAACCAACTGTGCAATGCAGAGAGAATTAAAAAAAAAAATCAATAAAAGATCTTTAGCCAGAGGGTTGTAAATCTGTGGTATTTGTTGCCACAGCTGGTTGTGGAGCCATTGGGTGTATTTAAGGCAGAGATTGATTGGTTCTTGATTAGCCAGGGCATCAAAGGTTATAGGGAGAAGGCCAGGCAGTGGGGCTGAGTGGGAAAATGGAGCAGCTTATGGTGGGGCAGACTCGATAGGTTGAATGGCCTATTTCTTCCCCTATATTTTCTGGTATTATTCTGCCCTACCCCACTGATCTGCACCCGGACTGTACCATGACCATCCCTCCCCCATCCATGTAGCTGTCCAAATTTTTCTTAAATGTTGAAATCGATCTCATATCCACCACTTCAGTTGGCAGTTCATTCCACACTCCCACCCCTCTCTGTGTGATGAAGTTCACCCCAATGTTCCCCCAAACATCTCACCGCTTGGCCTTAAACCATGTCCTCTCGTCACACCCAACCTCAATGGAGAAAGCCTGTAGCAAGTGGCTACAACAGAGATTGGAAGAACGACACACAAGATGGGTTTACTGCACTCTCTGCCCCTGCTCAGATAGGCCCAGTTTCCCGCCGCTGGTCCCAGTTTTCCCACCATTGTTGGTGGAAGTGATGGCAGCGGTCACTGATTAGTCGATGTTCCCTCCGCGCAGGCGATTGGCCGAGGTGAAAGGTGATTAGCCTGTGCGGGCCTTGTGCGATAGCCCCATTCAACTGCCATTTTGTGTGTCGGGCCATTTCCTGGGTAGCGGGCTGCTAAACGAACCCCCCCAACAGAACCAGTGATCTGATCTGAGTATTGTCCTTTGCCTTTGGCAGCCTGCCCCTGCGTCGTGGGGCCTTTGCAGTGACCGTCAGGATAGCGTCTGTGTGCTGCATGAGGTGGTCGAGAGTGAAAGTCTTTTCCTTACCGCCAATATCCAGCACGGATGTGGACCCGTTGTGCCTGGTCACTCAGTAAAGACCCTCGTATGGTTGTTGCAGGGGCGAGTGGTGTCCAATCCCGTCTCACATGGACGTATTGACCTGTCGAGATCCTTGGGGATGAACATCTTGGTTGGCCGTGCAGCGAGGGCTGTGCTGGGGCTAAGGTGCCTAGTCGCTTCCTTAGCTTATCCATCGTTGCTGCTGGTGATTTCTTCGTAGCCCTTGACAGCAGCCAAGAACTCCCCGGGTATGACCAATAGTGCGCCCTACACCATTTCTGCCACCAAAGTGGTGAAATCCTTCTTCAGCGCTGTGCAGATACCCAGGAGGACCCACAGTGGCTCATTTGTCCAATGCGGTCCCAGGGAGAAAGACTGGAAAGTCCTGGCATTCACCAAATGCTGCCCTTTGAGGTCCACTAGCAGACAGTGGGCCCGGAGGAAGTCTGTTCCCAGGAACGGTTGTGCCACTGCCGCCAGTGTAAACGTCCATGTGAACCAGCTGTTGCCAGAACGGAGCAGGATCATGCTGGTGCTGAAGTTCCTTATGCTCCTACTGTTCATTGCCCTCAGGGCCTGGCCTGGTTTCCTGTTCTGGGTTTCGTAGGCTTGGTGGCAGGGGGGTGGGCACCCGTGTCTACCAGGGACCGCTGTCCTGAGGGAGAGCCCCAGCCATGGAGGAGGCTGTCTCGTTGGCCAACCACCGCAGCCACCAGCGATGGTTAGCCACGACATTTCCCTGAAATGCACAGGGAGGTAGCATCAGCGGGCCTCCGTACCCCATCTCTGATAGTAGATGCAGTGCTGATTGGTGGGAGAGTCCATTTGCCTTTCTGATAGTTGTTGCGGCCTTCTCTTCATATGGGGCCTAGCAACCTGTTCCAACACGGAGTTGCCATCCCTCTTCGCTCTCCAGAGCACGCCCAAGGTGCAACTTTCCTAGTGTTACTGAAGTCCTCGTCGGCGAGCAGCAGTTGGATATCCACAGGCCTCTGTTCCAGAAAAATCTGCTCAAAAAGACTTGTGCTCCTCAGCCAAGGCCAGCATGTCACTCATGAGGATGGATGGGAGCCTGTCCCTCAGGTCATCCATGTGCAACAGTCAGGCAGCGCACTTGTGCTGTGAGACCCCGAAAGATTTGGTTAAAAGCTCTTTAAGGGCCGCATATTTGCCTTGTTCTGGAGGCAGCTGCAGGAAATCGGCGACTCATGCTGCTGTGTTCTGGTCGAGCGAGCTCACCACATGGTATTGGCAGAGATCTGTCGGAGCCGGAACTAGGCTTCGACCTGCCTGAATCGAACCAGTGGCTGCGCTGTCCAGAATCAAGGAAACTGTGTGTAGAATTGACTGGTCGGTTACCTTCGGGTCCAAATGCCATTAGGACTGGTTTTTGGTCAGCCATGTAGTGAGTCGCTACAGCAGAGAGTGGAAGACTGACACACACTTGATGCGGTTATGGACAAGATGGGTTTATTGCACTCTCTGCCCCTGCTTAGATAGGCCCAGCTTCCCGCCGCTGGACCCGGTTTTCCCGTCGTTGTCGGCAGAAATGACGCCAGCGACATTCCAGTCGTTGAATGGTCGATGTTCCCACCATGCTGGTGGTTGGCTGAGGAGAAAGGCCACTAGCCTGTGCGGGCCTTGTATGATCGGTGCGTTTGACCACCATTTGTGTGCTGGGCCGCCTCCCGGGTAGCAGGCCGCTACAAGCCCCCATAATTTTGCATACCTCCGTCAAATTGCCCCTCATTTTCCGACACTCAGGGAATAAAATCCTAACCTGTTTGATCTTTCCCTGTAACTCAGTTCCTGAAATCTTGGCAACATCCTTGTAATTCCACACAAATACCCTGACATGGATTCCCACCCACGTGGGGAGGGGGGGGGGTTGGTGTGGTAATCCAACCGATGCACTTAAATCACTTTCAATAAAAAAGCTCTTACTCTCACCAGACACTGGGACCAAGAGCGGGACTGCAGCAATCCAAACACACAGCACATCCATCGCTAAGTCCTGGTCTTCTTGCTGTTCCCCAGTTTGTTTTTGCGTCATAAAACACAGAAATTTTGAGAAAGATTTCTCAATTTCCTGTCCCACTTCCCAACCCACACAGAATTCAGCAACAAACAGAAATGGATCACACATTCATTTTATTTCATATCAAAGAGGCGGGCTGTTCAGGCATTGCCTCCGTTCTAGTCCTTTCTAATGTCTCCTGAAATGGGGGTGTCTGGAACCAGAGGGCACAGCCTCAGTATACAAAAATGCCCCTGTAGAACTGAGATGAGGAAATTGTTTCTGTGGATGGCTGTGGTGGATAAATCATTGGGTATATTTAAGACGGAGGGAGACAGTTTACTGGGAGAAAGCAGGATAATGGGGTTGAAGGACGGTAAGGTTGACAGCTTTTCCCTTTGGAGCCACGAAGGACGAGAGGTGACTTTATGGAGGTATATCAGATGATGAGGGGCTTAGACTGGGTGGGCGGTCAACACCTTTCTCTTGGGGCAACAATGGCAAATACCTGAGGACATCTTTTTAAAGTGAGGGGGGAAAAGTTTTTGGGTGGCGTCTTCAGGGATGTTTATTTCACACAGTGAGTGGTGGGTGTCTGGAATGGCCTTGCCAGGGTTGGTGGTGGAAGCTGGTGCAATAGGGATATTTAAAAGACTCTTAGACAGGCACGTGGATGTAAGGAAAATGAAGGGTTATGGGTGTGAGGGAGGGAAGGGTAAATCATTGTGGAGTAAGTTTACATAAGTCAGCCAACATTGTGGGCTGAAGGGCCTGTACTATGCAGAAATGTTCTCTGTTCTATGATCGAATGGTGGGGCAGACTCAATGGGCCGAAAGGCCTAATTCTGTTCCTCTCTGATGTGGTGCTATGGTCAAGTGCCTCGTGATATGAGTGAAAAAGCTTTGTTTGGCACGTTATCTAGGCAGTGCACATAATCAGGGCAGCCTGGTTAACGCAATGCTAGTACTGCGACTTGGGTTCGAATCCGTCGCTGTCTATACAGAGTTTATATGTTCTCCCTATGTCTGCATGGGTTTCCTCCTGGTTCTCCGGGTTCCTCCCATGTTCCAAAGACGTACGGAGTTAATTGGCCACATGGGTGTATTTGGGTGGCATGGAAAAAATACCATCAATTACCTGAAAAGTTAAAGTGGGTTTTCAGTATTTTAATATAACAAACAAATCATATTAATTTTGAAATCAGGACATTACATATCCCAGAGTCATGAACAGTCAGAATGGAGAAGGGTAATTGGATACTGGGACTGGGTACAATTGGGAGACAGGGAGTCGTTTTGGACAGTTTGGGCTTTATCTGAATCCACAGCCATTTGCTGCATGGGAACCGATGGGCCTAATTACAAGCCTCTGGAGTCATTCCTCACCCTAATCCGACTGAATATTCACTGCAGAGTGTTCCTGCCACCGCTTCAAATCTCTAAGGAAGTGGATTCCAAGTTCAAGTTCAATTTTGTTTTCACACGTACATACCAAGGTGCGAACAATCCAGACTGACATCTCAGACATAGTACAGCAGGTAAAACACAGCCCAGAAGTTCAGTCTTAGTTCAAACTTGAAATATATAGTCAGACACATATATCCCTGAGGTTCTTTTTTCCTTTGGGTCAGGCAGAATTTCCAAATACCAGTAACTAGCTGTACTCAAAGAAAGAAATGTAAACAAACTGATTGTGCAAATAAGCGTCGCTTAATGTTCACAATACGTTCTGTGAAATAGGACATTGTGCAAACACCTTATTATAGATGGGATACCTGTATTGGTACATTAAGGTTAACAATAGGGTTACGTCCATCATGTCCCGATACCATGGCTATATATGCGGTCAGGAGTTGGCTAAACAGATGTCAAGGAGATGCATACCTGCATAAATATTCAGTAATATATAACGAGTTGTAGTGGCTGCTACACACACAGAAACACACCACAGGACAAGGTGGAGGTTTCAGTTGAACTGATTTATTCAAACTTCGCACACGCACTTTAAGGGTGGCATGAGCTCTGCCCCCACATTGGCGGTGATGTCATCATGTTCGTCCGAGGCGCGCGATTTGGCCTAAGCCACAAGGCACTGAGGGCGCAATCTTCTGCGGCTGCCCCGCCGGCATGACATTACGAACGGGGTGGATTTGCCACAAGAGATGTGCGCCGCACACAACCCCCCCCATCCCAGAACTGGCTTACTCATCTCGCTGCTTGAGCGGCCAACCTCGTCATTTTGGTTGGGCCATCAGTACTGTCTGGCTAAGGTCCAAGTGTGCTACTTTGAGTCTGTCGACTGTGAATATCTCCTCCCTGCCCCCAATGTCTAAAGTGAATGTCTTGCCTGAGCATTTCAGGACTTTGTAGGAGCCCTCGTAGGGCTGCTGCATGGGCGCAGGGTGTGGGCCTCGCCAGACGAAAACAAAGTCTGTCATGGCCAGCTCCTTGGGGATGCAAGACGGGCGGCTGCCACGGTGGGTCGTTGGTGAGGGTGCGAGTGAGGCGAGCTTGTTCCCCAGGTCTGCCAGTAGGGTCCGATTTTCGGTCGCAGAACCAGTGCTTGGGCTAAAGAACTCCCCGGGTAGTGACAACGGTACACCATAGACCAGCTCCATGGATGATACCTGTAGGTCTTCCTTTGGAGCCGTTCTGATGTCGAGCAGGAACCAGGGTAATTTGTCCGTCCAGTTAGGGCCGGTGAGGTGAGCCATGGGAGCTGACTTGAGGTGTTGATGGAAATGCTCCACTAGACCTTTGGTATGAGGATGGTACAAAGTGGTATGTTGGAGATTGATCCCCAAGAGGTTCACCAGTTGTAACCAGAGGGCGGATGTGAACTGGGCGCCCCTGTCGCTCGTCATGTGTGCCGAATTGAGTCTCTGAATGAGTCTGTTGTTCAATAGCGTCTGATGGTGGTGGGGTAGCAACTCATCCTGATCGTTGAGGCACGATGGAAGAGAGAGAGCCACAGAGAGAGATCAGTTGCTCCGAGATAAAGACAGCATAATGTTACTGGTGTGAGGCTTGTCCAGGAGATTGATAATGGAAGGGACTCAGTTCTGGGCTCCAAATTATAGGAAGGATATAGATAAGGTGGAGAGGGTGAAGAGAAGGTTTACAAGGATGTTGCTTGGTTTACAGCATCTGGATTACAGGGAGAGATTAGGGAGACTGGGACTTTATTCATTGGAACGTAGGCGACTGAGAGAGGACTTGATAGAGATATTTAAAATTATGAAGGGAATAGATAGACTGGACATAAACAAACTTTTCCCTGAGGGCAGGGGAGGTTGGAACAAGAGGTCATGAGTTAAGGGTAAGGAGGCAACACTTTAGGAGAAATGTTAGCGGTGGCTTTTTCACTCAGAGTGGTGGCAGAATGGAATGATCTTCCGAATGAGATAGTTGCGGCAGGATCCCTTCTGTCATTCAAGAGAAGGTTGGATGTGTACATGGAGGTGAGGGGATTGAAGGGTTATGGGTGGAGAGCGGGAGGGTTGAGCTAGTGGAGTTGTTATAGTGAAACAGTGCAGACTCAAAAGGCTGATATGGCCTGTTTCCGCTCAGTAAATGGTTATATGGTTATATGAGAAGAACTGTCCTTGAATCTGGGGAGATAATGATGAAAACAAAAGTTTCCACCGAATGAGAAACTTTTTTAACCTGCTCTTTATTTTTTTTCCACCCGTACTTCAATGGTTGTTCATTTGGCTCTTTTATTTTCAATACTTTATTTGAAGATTTTCATACATGTAGTGTACAAACGTCCATGTACATTCATCATTTTGGTACAGATCGGCTCTGATTACAAAGGTGATTTACACCTCCTCCCCTTAAAACAAAACCCTCCCTAACCCCAACCCTAAAAATAAAATCACTCATTACTCGTACATGCAATTATTTACAATTCCATGCCACAAGAATTCAGTCGGTCATAAAGAGCATAAAATTAGTCTATTCGCAGGTGATGTATTGATATATTTGACCAAACCTGAATCCTCCTTATTGCAATTACATCTCCGATTAGAAGAATATGGACAAGTTTCGGGCTCTAAGATAAATTGGGCTAAAAGTGAGGTGATTCTTAACTTTTTCCTTCCCACTGTAAGTCATCCCTCTGCCATCGGTGCTCTGTGATCAGAAAGGGATGGCTTACGGTGGGATGTGGGTGGGAAAGGAAGGTTGAGAACCACTGCTCTAGACCCAATTGTTACTGAAATATTTTGCTTGAGAAAAATTGTCATTGGCCCATTTCCTTTGGAGTTCTGAAACCATGCACATGACGAGTCAATGAGGGACGATTAAAACAGTGGTTTTCAAACTTTTTCTTTCCACCCATTGTATTGGGAAGGGTTGTGATTGCTCCCGACCAAGTCGAAAGACACACCAGATGCCAATCAAGGTTTGGTTCTGCCCCACCCATTAGTGCATATCTCACTGATCCTGGACTGGACTCTCCAACCTGTCTGTTCTTGGGCTTGAGCTATTGGCTGTTGTAATTGGATTAACTCTCCTGGCACTGAGCCATTGTGTCCATGTAAATTACCTGGGCTGGACCCTCCAGCATTATAAAGGTGTCACATGCTTTTTTTCTCTCTCTTTGTTAGGTTTCCTCCTGGTTCTCCAGGTTCCTCCCCATGATCCAAAGACGTATGAAGCTTCGGTCCTTGGAAGGTAAATGGTTACCACTCAGGAAGTTTCTTGTTGGTTTTCAGAGAGAGATGTATTGTTCCAGGACATCCCCAACTGAGGTTCTTCCCTCAGTCACCTCAGTGTCTTGCTGACGAAACCTGCCCCTTCAGGGTTCTCCAGCTGATAACCTCTTTTTTTCCGGTCACCACACAGTTCCTTTTTGTTTCTCTTATTCCAAGTGAAACATGAGGTAGCCAGTCCTCTCTTCTTGCATGAACCACAAGGGCTTTGACCAGGCTGAACAAAGCACTTACAACCCATCTTCAAAATGGGGTTTTCCACAAGCTTGGCAGATGTGATTTATTGGATCCTTTTTTGAAGGTGAGACTCTAGCGACATGGATTAATGCAGAGTTGAAGAAAATTGGAGAAATGTAGCTGCAGCCTTTCTCTATAAATGGAATTCAAGATTGATGACAGGAACTAAAGATACACCTTTATTGAAACATTTAATCGCTATCTGGGGCAAGATAGATGGAGAAATTGGGACAAATGAGGGTATATCACCGTATATCCCTCTGTTCCAGTGCAGCTTGATACCTTTCTCACAAGGTAATAAATTTGTGTACTGATAAAGGAGTCAGACTTATTGAAGATTGTTACGAACAGGGTCCGTTAATGTCCTTTATTCAAATGAAGGACAAATTACGGAATAACTAGAAACATACTTCTTTGTTTCTTTCAAATAAAGTGATTCTTAAGAGATAAATTGGGACCAGAGAACTTGTTGCCCCATGTAGCAAAGTGGAAAATCTTGTTCAATGAGGGCCAGTATGGAAATTCACTCTGGAATGTACCTTTTATTACCATAATAAATCTGGACAGATATGGGAACAGGACTTGAGTATCACAATTGATGAGCAAATAAGGATGGATTTGTGAAGACACATGGGCATGTCCAAAAGTGAGACTATTTTGGGTGGTGTAATGGAAGATTTAAACCGTGTTTTTTTACTTTTGCACCCTTTGCTTCTGCAAGGCTGAGAACCTGCTTGTTTATTAGAATTAGCAGACATAAGTTAAATTCCACCGAGGGGCCAGAGATGCTGTTATCTGACGAAGGGACATCTGTGTACCAAGAACATTTAATCTTCCTGCTTGTTTTGGTCACAGACTGTCAGAGGCCTAGCCTTGATGCAAAATAAACCATTGTATTCAAAGTGATAAGTTGAAAATTATGTTATTCGATAGAAGCCTAGCATGCTAGCTTGCTCGCTTATCTTTCTTGCTGTGCTGGGAATAGGTGCTTGGGTAAGCAGTTTTTGGGTAATACAAGCCATGGTCCCGCTGCTGAAGTTTGAAACTCTCTGAGAGGTGGCAACATCTCTCAGCAAGAAGAACTTTTAGAGTCCAGTAAACGTCCCGGTCGGGGGAGGTGGAGAAGCTGCTACCGGCGCCCTGACAACCTACTACAAGTGTGCCTCGCTTCGGCAGTTGGGACCAATCCAGGCATTGATAAGTATAGTTTAGGGCTTGCATATTGCAGTTTGAAATCAGCTTTTGAATTTGTAATAAAGATTCATATAAACTGAACTGCTCTCGGAGTGCGTGTCTATTTTATTTCGGTAGCTCAAACACTGTGACCAATCTAAAATGAACAAAATGAGAGGTATAAGTTTACCCAAGACAGGTGTAAGTAGGGGAATTGCTAGAACAAGTTACCAGTATCTCGTACCCACAAAATCCCCATCTATTTTTAATGGGGAATGTTGAAGGGACAGGAACAGTTTCCTTCCAACAGCTATATCAGTCTCTTGAACCTCTTGCACTAAGGTGGACCACTCTGACACTACAAACGGTCTGTCTGCAATATTGCACGGCACGTTTTTAACTCTAGGATTACCGTGAATATTTATGGTCTTCCGTATGTATTTACTGTTAAGGTTGACCTTTACAAGTGCCCAATCTGCTGCAACAAGCCAGTATTTTGTTGCTTCTGTAGATCTGTCACGGCTCCGGGCCAAGACCAAAAATCAAAAGAGTTATGATTCAAGAACTGCTCTATGCAGATGATGCTGCCTTCGTGGTTCATTCCCAGCCAGAGCTGCAAGTGTTGTGTGACGTATTTGCATCTGCCTGCACTGAATTTGGTCTGAAAATCAGCTGAGGCAAGACGGTCGTCTTTAGCCAACAAACCCACGACACTCCATCGATTACCATCAATGGGTCAGTGTTCACCAGCGTAGAGAAATTCTGCTATTTGGGCTCCACCATGACAACAACTCGACGCAGAACTGGACACACGCCTGGGAAAAGCATCCACTCCCCACGTGCGGGATAACTGCCACCTCTCCACCAAATTGGAAGATCCGAGTCTACGAGGCGTGTGTGCTGAGAACTCTTCTCTACGACTGTGAATCCTGGGTCACATACAGAAAGGAAGAACACCGCCTTAATGCATTCCATTTCCGCTGCCTCAGATCCATCCTAGGCTACTCATGGCGTGACAGAGTCACAAACATCCAAGTCCTGGAGAAGACTGGAAGTACGGACCTCCGCTCAATCATCCGCGCTCGCTGCCCGTGGTGGGCTGGCCACATTGTCTGTATGGAGGGCGGCCGATTGCCCAAAGATGTCCTCTACAGTGGGCTACCAGATGCTCCCTGCTCTGTTTACGTAATCAAGCGTGATCTCCAGTCATTCCATGTCAACCATACTGACTGGGAAGACCTGGCAAAAAAAATCGCACTACATGGCGTTCCGCGATTCGCAGTGGCCACATCACAATGTGAATGACAACAAAAAAAAATTCTGTGAGGGCCGAAGAGCTACAAGGCACCGTGTTCATCTTCGCTCGCGGAGGGATGGACCGTGTTGAGGATGGTGATGAGGTAGATTTGAACAATGTTTATGACAATAAACTCATTATAGTGCCGTGTTCTTCCTGTGCTGAGTTAATTATAGAGGATCCCTGCTGGCCCTGATGTTAAGAATGGCTACTTACTGTCGCAACCAAGTTACTGGGCACACCCAGTACTGTACAGTGGCCTTGTGATGGTGAGAATAAGTTCAAAGAAGTAACGATTACCAGACATGGTTTAGCAGCAAAAAATAATCTTGATTTACACATAGAGGAATTTGCAACAGGGAACACACCCCATCCCCTCTTCCCTCTGTCACCTTTCCTCCAGCTCTCCACCTCCTTCCTGCTCCATTCACAGGGATCTTCCCCCCACCCCCCACCCCCATTTACTGTTCTGCCCTCTCTCCCTTAGAAACATAGAAACATAGAAACATAGAAGATAGGAGCAGGAGTAGGTCATTCGACCCTTCGAGCCTGCTCCGCCATTCAATCATGGCTGATCTTAAAGTTCAGTACCCCATCCCCGCCTTCTCTCTGTAACCTTTAATACCCTTATACTGAAGAAATAGATCTAATTCCCTCTTAAATATATTTAATGAACCTGCCTCTACTGCCCTCTGTGGCAATGAATTCCACAGATTCACCACCCTCTGGGTCAAGAAATTCCTCCTCATCTCGGTCCTAAATGGTTTGCCTATTATCCTCAAACCATGGCCCCGGGTTCTGGATTTTCCTATCCTTGGAAACATCCCATCTGCATCCATTCTGTCCAATCCTGCCAGAATTTTATAGGTCTCTATGAGATCCCCTCTCAATCTTCTAAACTCCAGGGAGTACAATCCCAATTTGCGCAATCTTTCCTCCTAAGTCATTCCTGCCATTCCAGGTATCAGCCTGGTGAATCGCCTCTGCACTCCCTCCATTGCAAGAACATCCTTCCTTAGATAAGGTGACCAAAACTGCACACAATACTCCAGGTAGGGTCTCACTAAGGCCCTGTACAGCTGCAGTAAGGTATCCTTGTTCCTAGACTCAAACCCTCTTGATATGAAGGCCAACCTACCATTTGCCTTTTTAACCACCTGCTGTACCTGCATGCTCGCCTTCAGAGACTGGTGTACAAGTATCTCAAGGTCTCTCTGCACTTCCCCATCTCTTAATCTATTGCCATTCAAATAGTAATCTGCCCTCCGGTTTGTATTACCAAAGTGGATAACCTCACATTGATCCACATTGCAGTGCATTTGCCATGTATCTGCCCAGTCCCTCAATTTATCAAAATCACACTGGAGCTTCCTGACCCCCTCTTCCGTGCACACAACCCCTCCTAGCTTAGTGTCATCTGCAAATTTGGAGATATACCATCCAATCCCCTCATCCAGATCATTAATGTAAATTGTGAACAGCTGGGGTCCCAGTACAGATCCCTGTGGCACCCCACTGTTCACCGCCTGCCACTCAGAAAACGAGCCATTTATCCCAACTCTCTGTCTTCTACCTGCCAGCCAGTTCTCAATCCACATCAATACTTTGCCCCAATCCCATGAGCCTTGATTTTGGAAGACAGTCGTTTATGCGGGACCTTATCGAAGGCCTTTTGGAAGTCCATGTACACCACATCCACTGGCTCTCCCCCATCTATTTTACCTGTCACCATCTCAAAGAATTCCAATAGATTTGTCAAGCACGATTTACCTTTTGTAAATCCATCATATTGGCTCCATCCGATCCCTTCTCTGCTAGTCATGTGCTCCGCTATTACATCCTTAATAATGGATTCCATCATTTTTCCCACTACTGATGTAAGGCTTACCGGCCTATAATTCCCCGTTTTTTCTCTACCCCCCCTTTTTAAATAGTGGGGTAACATTAGCTACCCTCCAATTCATGGGTACTGATCCTGAGTCTATCGAGTTCTGGAAAATATTTCTTAAAGCATCTGCTATCTGAATGGTCACTTCCTTAAGTACCCTAGGATGTAGATTATCAGGCCTTGGGATTTATCTGCCTTCAATCCCATCAATTTCCCCAAGACCATGTCCTTAGAGATACTGATTTCTTTCAGTTCCTCTCTTGCATTAGTCTCTATGTTTCCCAACATCCTTGGGAGGTTATTTGTATCCTCTCTTGTGAAAACAGAACCAAAGTAAGAATTTAATTGGTCTGCCATTTCCTTATTCCCCATTATATATTCCCCTGGTTCCGACTGCAAAGGACCTACTCTGGATTTCACCAATCTTTTCCTATTGACATATTTATAAAAGCTTTTGCAGTCGGATTTTATATTTGCCGCAAGCTTACTTTCGTAATTTATTTTTGCTCTCTTGATTAATCCCTTTGTCCTCCTTTGGTGCATCTTGAACTGTTCCCAGTCTTCGGTTGTGGTACTTTTTTTGGCCAATTGATATGCTCTCTCTTTGGACCTAATGCTGTCTCTAATTTCCCTTGTTATCCACGGTTGAGTCACCTTTTTTGGTTTATTTTCATGCCAAACCGGTATAAACGATTTTTGCAATTTCTCCATTAGATCTATGAACGCTTTCCATTGTCTCTACACAGTCAACTCCCCCATAAACACCACCCAATCAATCTTACTCAACTCCCGTCTCATACCATCATAATTCCCTTTATTTAAATTCAGGACCTTAGTCTCGGTTTTAATTTCATCACTCTCCATGTCGAGTGAGAATTCGATCATATTGTGATCGCTCCAACCCAAAGGGCCTCGCACAACAAAATTGTTGATTAGCCCCTTATCATTGCATAATACCCAATCTAAAATGGCCTGCTCTCGAGTTGGTTCCTCGACATATTGGTCTAGATAACCGTTCCGTAAACATTCAAGGAATTCCTCCTCCTCTGTATTTTTACCAATTTGTCTAGTCCAATCTATATGCAAATTAAAGTCTCCCATGATGACGGCTGTTCCCTTATTGCATGCTTTTCTAATTTCTCTTTTAATGCCTTCCCTCACCTCTACACTACTATTTGGAGGCCTATATACAACCCCCACTAACGTTTTCCGCCCCTTGCTATTCCTCAGTTCTACCCATATAGATTCCGCATCTTCTGAGTTAATATCCCTCCTGTCAATCGTGTCGGTCCCTTCTCTCACCATCAATACTAACCCACCCCCTTTTCTTTCTTGCCGATCCCTCCTAAATATCGTATACCCCGGGCTGTTAAGTTCCCAGGCTTGCCCACCCTGCAGCCATGTTTCTGTAATCCCAATCAAATCATATTTGTTTATCTCATTTTCCACAGCTATTTCATCTACCTTGTTCCGAATGCTTCTTGCATTAAGATATAAAGCCTTCAGATTTGCTTTTTTCACCCTCCTTGCTCTTTCTGATTTTTTACTTTCGCTGCCTAACCTAAGTTTTCCTGTTTTATCTTTCCTGTCCTTTGCCTATCATACAGGTTCCCACCCCCCTGACAAATTAGTTTAAACTGCACCCGACGGCTGTACCAAACCTAGCTGCCATTATATTGACCCCTTTTGGGTTTAGGTGTAACCCATCCTTCTTGTAGAAGTCATGCCTTACCCAAAAGAGATCCCAATGATCCAAGAAGCCAAAACCCTGTCCTTTACACCAGCCCCTCAGCCACACATTCATTTTTCTTAACCTTCCATTTTTGTCCTCAGTTGCACTTGGCACAGGTAGCAAACCAGAGATCACCACCCTGGCGGTCCTGTTTCTTAGTTTCTGTCCTAGCTCTCTGTAATCCTTTTTCAGTACTTTCTCCTCCTTTTTATCTATGTACCAATACATCAGGCTGTTCACCTTCCCCTTTTAGAATACCCTGGACCCGATTTGAGATATCCCACACCCTTGCACCAGGGAGGCAGCACAACATGCGGGCATACCTATCTGGCTCACAGAATCTCCTGTCTGTATTTCTGACAATGGAGTCCCCAATGACCACTGCATTCCTCTTTACCTTTTGGTCCACCATGCCAGGTTCAGCACCAGCGACCTGGTCACTGCTGCCAGCTTCTGTCAGGTCATCTCCCTCAACAGCATCCAACAAAATATACCTGTAACTGAGAGGGATATTCACAGGTGTGCTCTCCATTTTCCTGGTATTTTTCTTCCCACCCCTGACAGTTACCCACTTACCTGACACATCTGGTCTTGGAGTAACTATGTCCCTGGAAGTTGAATCTATCAACTCCTCACTCTCCCTTACCAGCCGTAGGTCCTCAAGTTGCAGCTCCAGTTCCCCAACTCGGTCCTTAAGGAACTGCACCTGACGCAGATGTGGCTATTTGCCACATCCTACCTGTGCAGCTCCCCACCACCATTTTGTTCGGGCACCTGGTTACCTTTTGCTCACACCTTGATTAAAGGCCCAAGCCCGTAACGTCGGTTCTGTATCTTTATCTTTGCAACATCTGTTTGACCTGCTGAGTTTCTCCAGCGTTGTTTTTACTTCACGCGTTCAGACTTTCGTGTTTTACTGCACACAACTCAAACGCATCAGATGCAGATAAATCGCTGATAAATGACAAATTGCTGTTAATCACAGCTCTTGAGTGCAACGCAAGGTTTAAGCAAATGGTCCCCACCGCCCCTCTCTCACTGGCAATCACGGCGCATCAATGAACTAAATGGTACAATTAACTATCCACAATGAAAAGTGAGACGCGACAGTCTCTCTTGGGTATGCCCCACAATAGTCCCCCCACGCTCTATCGGCACACACCATGCAACTGGTTCGTCCAGTGTCTCCCATAGCTCACGATGCTGGAGTGGAGCTAGGGTTCATTCCCGGGGGGGGGGGGGAAGAGAATTGCTCCATGTGGTGGGCTGGGGTAGGGGGGAGAGGGGCGGTCGGATGGTCCCACCTGGTATAAGGTGTCGAGGAGAACCAATTGCAATGCAGCCTCACCTGGGGGTGGATCTAACCTTGATTGGCAGGTGAGGTGACAGGTCCATTGGGAGAAATTGAACTGGAGCTCGACAATGTTAACATAAGATAAAAATATCACGCATACTCCAGAGATTTCAGAATTTCCTGTTGCACTCTTCTCAGTAATTGCAAGATTTGTATTCTTGTCACGACTGATAATAATGAGATGTTAACAAAAGTTTATGGTCATATGCAGGAGAACAATGTACAACACAAGGAATTTCCTACTTGTATAACTATATAACAATTACCACATAGAAGCAGGCCAATGCGGCCCTTCTGGCCCACGCTGAACACTTTCTCCCACCTAACCCCACTGACCTACACTCAACCCATAACCCTCCATTCCTTTCCCGTCCTTATACATATCCAACTTCTCTTTCAATGCTAATATCGAGCCTGCATCCGCCACTTCGTCTGGAAGCTTGTTCCACACACCCACCACTCTCTGAGATGCGGACGAGGCACGAGAAAACAATCGTACAAATTAAACTACCACACACAAGAGAAAGAAAGGTAAAGCAGTTAACCATAAGACACAGGGGCAGAAATAGGCCATTTGGCCCATCAAGTCTGCCCACCACGGCTCTTTTACTATCCTTTTTCATCCCATTCTCCTGCCTTCTCCCCGAGACCCTTGATTCCCTTCCTGATCAAGAACCTATCCACCTCCGTCTTGAATATCCCCAATGACTTGTCCTCCACAGCAATGAATTCCACAGATCTTCCACCTTCTGGGTAAAGAAATTCCTCCTCATCTCTGTTCTAAAGGGAAGGTTTTGCAATCTGAGGTTGTGTTTTCTGGTTCCAGACACTGCCTGCTGCAGGAAACATCCTCTCCATGTCCACTCTATCTAGACCCTTCAATATTCAATAGGTTCCTTCTAAACACCAGCGTTCAATCCCACAGTCATCAAATGTTAACCCTTTCATTCCAGGGATCATTCTCGTGAGCCTCCTCTGGTCCCTCTCCAATCCCAAGACATCCTTCCTTGGATGTGGAGCCTAAAACTGCTCCAAGTTAGTGGAAAAAAATATGATGTTGGGGAACTGCAGACCGATCTGTTTGCTTGTTTCTCACTGTAAGAACGCTTCTTCTGCAAGCAGTCAAATGGGTTATCTCCAACGTTCAGACAAGTTGCATAAGAGGAAGAAACATGGCATTCTGTTTTAATGAGAAAAAAAGATCAAGGGCAGCGTGAGAGCACTGCTGTGGGGTTCATTCAGGAGCCCGATGGCTGCGGGGAAGAAACTGTCTCCAGGCCTGTTGTTGAGTGCTTTCATGCTCTTGAGCTCTCTCCCCCCACCCCCCCCCCAATGGGAGGAAGGAGAAGAGAAGGTGTCCAGGCTGTGAAGCGCCCTTCAGTGTGTCGGGTGCATGAGTGGTTGCAGACTCTGGGGAAGAGCGGACTGGCACAGGGGACCAGAAAATGGGGTGAACACTCCCCAGTGAGGAGAAGAAACATGGAAGACAACCCTACAGGATGGCGACCACAGCGGTGAACCAGCGAGAAGCTCACAGCAGCTGAAGTATCCACACAGGCTGCGGGCAACTTGCAGTTGGGAGTCCTGCACAGGCTGCGGGCTTCTGAAGACTGGCTTGTGGGAACCAAATGTCAGAACCGGGGTTCCAGAGGGTGCTGAGGGAAAGATGGGCTCCCAAAGGGCCTCAGGTGCTTAGGCTTCTGGATCGTACTGGAAGTTTGGACTTGGAGCTTGGCTTGTCGATGGATCGAACAGGAGTCTTTACAGATGCAGAGGCTGCGGGAGGGCTGGAGGTGAGATTGGCTGCATGTGACAGTGCCTCTTGCTGTAACAAAGTTCTCATGCTTGGCAAAGCAACAATAAAGTATGGTGAAATTCGAAAATGTATTTGCGTTAGTTTGTCAAGCAAACTCAGGTCCATTTTCACATATAGAAGACGATAGCTCAAATACCATACATACTTGTGAAAAAATTGGATTTTGTAGACCACTTTTTAACATTAAATTTAGAGAATTGATAATACATGGATACTACTTTTGACCACAGTAAGTATCTGCAGCGTTCACGGTGTCAGGAGTTCTGAAGGGCAGGCAACCAGGACCAGGTTGGAAGTCCACGTTTGAGATGTCAGGAACTCCAATTGGGCGGGCAGCTGAGACTGAGGTGCGAGTTTGCGACTGAGGCGTCGGAAGTTCTGGTCTACAGGCAGCCAGGATCGAGGTGAAAAACTAGTGATGACTTTTACATGCAATATATGAAAATACCAGATTTTTTGGCCAAAAATGGGGAGGTCAACTATAACATGATATCAGCTTTTACAAAAGTATATATGATATATTGTGCATAATACATTTTAATGTAATATTATATGACAACAAAAGAACCCTTGAACCTTGAACTCGAGAAAACACATGAACACATCTTTCCACAGGAGCAGAGTGAAGAAAATGCGGTCTTTTACTGTAGTGAAACATGAAAATCTGCAGACGCTGCGATTGTAGTAAAAACACAGAAATGTTGGAGGAACTCAGCCGGTCTCACAGCATCCATAGGAGGTAAAGATACATTTATTACCTTGAAGTAGGTCTCAGGCTCGAAACGTCGGAAAACATCTTTACCTTCAATGGATGGTGTGGGAAATGGCTGAGTTCCTCAAGTATTTCTGTTTCTTTACAAGGTCTTTTAATGTGCTGGTTGCCTTGCCAAACGACACCTAACTATGGGAAAAATATTAATAAAATAGAGGGCAGAGAAGATTTACTAGGATGTTGCCCGGGACTTCAGGAACTGAGTTACAGGGAAACGTTAAACAGGTTAAGACTTTATTCCTTGGAGCGCAGAAGAATGAGGGGAGATTTGATAGAGGTATTTAAAATTATGAAGGGGATCGAGTAAATGTAGATAGGCTTTTTCCACTGCCGGTAGGTGAGATAAAAATCAAAGGACATGGGTTAAGGTTGAAAGGGAAAAATTTAGGGGGAACGTCTTCACACAGAGAGCGGTGGGGGTGTGGAATGAGCTGCCAATGCAGGCTCAATTTTTAACATTTAATAGGAATGTGGACAGGTTCGTGGATGGGAGAGGTATGGAGGGCTATGGACTGGGTGCAGGTCAGTGGCATGAGACAGAACAATAGTTCGGCTCAGACTAGAAGAGTTGAAGGGCCTGTTTTCTGTGTTTTAATATTCTATGGTGAAAAGTTCAGATTTATTGTCAAAGTACATACATGACATCACACACAACCCTGAGATTCTTTCTCCTGCGGGCCAGGCTGAATTACTACTTATCGGTAACTGTAAACTGCACTCAAGAAAAAGACACAAACAGAAAAGAGAGAAATGTAAACAAATAAAGAAATGTAAAGAAGCTGACTGTGCAAATACAGAAAATAACTATTCAATAATAAATAAAGTGCACAAGTCAGAGTCCTTAAACGAGTCCCTAATTGAGTTTGTCATTGAGGAGTCCGATGGTGGAGGGGTAGCAGCTGTTCCTGAACCTGGTGGCCCCAATACCTCTTTCCTGATGACAGCAACAAGAACAGAGCGTGTGTTGGATGGTGTGGATCCTTGATGATTGCTACTGCTCTCCGATGGCAGATTTTATTGATGGGGGGGGGGGGGAAATTTTGCCTGTGATGTTCTGGGTTGTGTCCGCTACCTTTTGAATGGCTTTATGCTCAGGGGTATTGGTGCCCCACCTCCCCCCATCCCAGTCCCAGGCCTTGATGGAGCCGGTCAGCACAGTTTCCACCCCACCCCTGTTGAAACTTGCAAAGGCTCTCGGATGTCATTCCGAATCTCTGCAAACTCCTGAGGAAGTCGAGGCACTGACGTGCTTTCTCCACAATGAGGCTATTGTGTTGGGCCTAGCTTAGTGGGCAGTGCAAGAGTTGTCGCTGGAGGGGAGGGGGCTTTGTGCAATGGTCAGTTCTCATTGTTGAATACTGATAATCGGTTTCCTGTTCACCTTCCAATATGAGTTTGCTCTCGGTGACCCCATCGGTGAACATTCAGCACTCATCTTAATAGCAAGGAAGAGAATAAAAGACTCCACTGTTAACAAACTGATGAAATTAGTATATCCACAGTCCATCGCCTTGTGTCAGGGTTAGAGTGAGTAATGCCTCCAAGGACAGACAGCAGATCCATGGAGACTGCATCCATAAACCTGATGTGGAAGTATCCAGAGAAACCGTTCCCATAGATACGGTCACCTTGGAAACTACACCTAGATGGAGTTGCTCCGGATAATGCATTGCCAATTGATTTTAAAACAGTTTGCTCCAATGGAACCCAGGTCTGTATTTCAAGTTTATTCCCAGTGAAATGAGAAGGGTTCTTCTGCGAGCAGACAAACAGGTTATCTCTAAACATTCATACAGCAAATGAAAAGGGCACTATCTCAAGGCTCAAGTATCTTTTTATTGTCTCGTAAAATGACATTAAAACTTTGTGCCAGGCGTAAGACAGACAGAGTCTTTATTTCTATTGCTCTATCAGAATCCGAAGAGTATCGCAGCCCTTGCTCTAGATGAGCGCATGTGACCTTGTCTATTCAATAAAGATTACTTCATAGCATCATGGAAGTCATGGAAAATTTAGAACGCGAGTGGCTGTTTGGCCCATAATATTTGTACTACCCAGATCCATCACTGTGTTTGTAGGTCATGACTGGAGTACTGTTTAAATGTGAGGAGGGTATCTTCACCATTATGTCAACCTTGCATTTGGGAAGGTAAGGGCGAAAACATCTCATAAATGTCACAGGGGTTTTCAAAGAGGGTGGCCAAGTAGTTTGCCTGTGAGGCCTTCGACAAGCTGGAAAGCTGGTCCAAGGATCAGATTATATAGGATCGTGGGGGAGGCTGGGGGAAGGAAGAGGGGGTGGGGAGCTGGAGGAAGGAAGAGGGGGTGGGGAGCTGGGGGAAGAGGGGGTGGGGAGCAGGAGGAATGAAGAGGGGGTGGGGAGCTGGAGGAAGGAAGGAGAGGGGGTGGGGAGCTTGTAGAGCACGTTAAAAGAACCAAAGACTTGTTGATCCAAACCAAGACTTTGATTAACTAAAAGACTGGAGCATATCACAAGTAGGTCGACCAGTCCAGAATGACCTGATCTGGCTAGGAGCAATTCTTTAAGACCTGCCAGTCGGTGTGGCTACACTGTCAGTCAATCACAGTCATCCTACACGACCATCTGTACATATACACATTGGTGATAGAATCTGTACTATCACAGAGTAAAGGTGGGAGCTGGAAGAAGAGGAGGGGGTGGGGAGCTGGAGGAAGGATGGGAATGGGGTGGGGTTGGAGGAAAGAAGGAACGGGCTGGGGAGATGGAGGAAGAGAAGGAGGTGGGGTTGCTTGAGGGAGCATGGGAAAGGGGTAGGGGCTGGCAGAAGGAAAGTTTGCATGATGGGTTAATGGGTTGCTCCTCTGGGAGCTGGCACAGGCCTGATGAGTTGAATGTCCTCCTTTGCTGTTATTAGTAATTCTCTGCACCATTCCTGACACTGGTGAGAACTGAAAATTTGTGGTCAGTGTTGCTGCAATTTCGTCTCATGCTTAAAGGACCAAGATTTACTTTCCTGGGGCCTGGTGATTTCACCACGAGTGCAGATGCTAAGTTCCTCAATATGTCCTGTTTTCATTTGGCTTGCAGTGGTTAGTCCTGCTAGCTCAGTGACTCCAACCAATATCAGCCCATCATCCCAGACTACAGAGTGAAACCATTGACTTGTATTGTGGAAACGGCTGCAGTGTTCACTGAATTCCCTCAAAGAGGCATTACAGGTGGTTAAGGTTGTTAAGAGAGCTTTTGGCACATTGGCCTTCATAAATCAAAGTATTGTGTACAGGAAGTAGGGGTGTTCTGGTAAAGTGAGACAAGACATTGGCCATATTTGGAGGATTGTGTGCAGTTTAGGTCACCGAACTACAGGAAAGATATCAGTAAGATAGAAAGAGTGCAGATAAGATTTACACGGATGTTGCCCGGACTTCAAGAACAGAGTTACAGGAGAAGGTTAAGTGGGTTAAGACTTTATTCCCTGGAGGCAGAAGAATGAGGGGAGATGAGATAGAGGTATTTAAAACTATGAGGGCAATAGACAGAGTAAATATAGATGGGCTTTTTCCACTGAGGGTAGGTGAGATACAAACCAGAGGACATGGGTTAAGAGTGAAAGGGGAAAAATTTAGGGGGAACAGGCTCAATTTTAACATTTAAGAAGGTTTTGGACAGGTACATGGATGGGGGAGGGCTATGGACAGTGTGCTGGTCAGTGGGACTGGGCAAAATAATAGCTTGGCACAAACTAAAAGGGCCAAAGGGGTCTGTTTCTGTGCTGTATTGATCCATGGTTCTACGATTCTATGGTTTAACAAGAGCTTACCCACTTCTTGTGTGACCACCACAGATTACCATCTGAACCCATGCACCCTTTAATCTGACTCTCATTCTCTTGGAAGTATGTATTCATAAAGCACCTTTCCCTTTTCTTTCTGACTTGAGAAAGTTGCCAATGTATGAAAAGATCCATCCCACCCTGACAATATCTTTGAGACTCTACCTTCAAGGAAGAGCATAAAACCAGGACTGCCCAGCTGAGAAACAGGTTCCTCGTACAGGCAGTGACTTTTGAATAACCCCTAAATTATTTTGTAGATATATTTATTTTGGATTGCTATGTATAGATATTGTTTGTGTGTAGGATGTGCTGCAGTGGTTCTCAACCTTATTCTTTCCACTCACATCCCACTTGAAGTAATCCCTATGCCATAGGTGCTCTGTGATCAGTAAGAGATTGCTTCAGGTGGGATGTGAGTGGGAAGGGAAGGTTTGAAAACCACCGTTTTAATTGTCCCTCATTGACTCGTTATGTGCACGGTTTCAGAACTCCAAAGGAAATGACAATTTTTCTCAAGCAAAATATTTCAGTAACAATTGGGTCTAGAGCAGTGGTTCTCAACCTTCCCTTCCCACCCACATCCCACCTGAAGCAATCCTTTAATGGCAGAGGGATTACTTGAAGTGGTACGTGCGTGGAAAGAAAAAGGTTGAGAACCACTGGTGCATATGTGACTGCATGCAGAGCCAGACTATTTTGCACCCTGGGCAAGGCCAACTACTGGCACCACCCCCCCAAAAAATGTTTTGCCAACTTCGATTTTCAAAAACAGATGTTTTGTAGAAAAAAATGAAAAGCACAAAAGTTGAAATTCCAAAATTTATTTTAAATCGTAAGAATAATCACTCTTTCTCAAATACAAAAGGAAAATATTTTGGCTGATAAATCATTTTGAACTAGAATGCATCCCTTCCCCAAGGGCTACATAACATTAAAAATCTTGTACTTCATATAGCTTTAAATCTATCTATCTTCCAGTGTCCATTTTCTTACGGGGGGAGTAGCGCCAGTGCTGTGATTGTCTCCTCCACGTAGGGCCCTTTGGCCACGGCGGTCATTTCCATCTGCCAGGCCGGGGGTTGGGGGAGTCGGGCACGATAAGCTGAAGCCTCCAGGGAGCGGACTACCTCCACTGGCCTGGTAAGTGAGGCAATGCTTTCCTCCAGCAGATTCTGTCGGGTGCTTCTTGAGCGCAGCCCTTGCACACAGGCGTCCCGGATCAGTCACTCCACTTCCCCTTTGGTCACCTGGTCTCAGCCAGGCATGGGCGGGCTCACACAGGGCCCCCAGATCGGCATCTGCCGTCTTACTTGGCTGCTGGGACCTAATGCTGAGCAGATACCGGGTGCAGACCACGTTTGTTGGGGACTTGTAGATGCTCTCCAGGACGGCCATCGCAGGTTCGTAGTCGGGGCAGTCCTTGATGGCCTGGAAAGCTCGTGGGCCCAGCTTGGTGCAGAGCACCATGAGCCATTTCTGGTTGGTGTTGACCACCTCAGCCTGAGTTTGGATGATTGCCTCAATCGTGTGCTTCCATATCTCGAAGCATGCCTGGGCATCCGGATGTTGTGGGTCGATCTCCAGGCTCCTGATCACCAGAAACTTCTCCATGGTCTCTCTTTAAATTTTACCTGAATAAATTGTGGTGGGCTGAGGTAGCAGCGAGCAAGCACAAAACTCAAAAGACTGTACAACAGTCTTTATTAAGTAAAAGTCTGAACACCAGCTCAAGCCTTGGTGGCTCCCCATGTGACTGGCTTAGGAGGGGCCGGCTTAGGTTTATATTCAGGTCGGCTGATTGACAGCTGGCCAGGTGGAGTCAGCCCCTTAGGCGGTCTTCCTGTAAGTACCGAGATTGTCCCCTGCAGTAGGCTGGTGGCCCTTTGGCCTCATCAAATTTGCTCTGACTTTCCTGTAACCATTTTTACAAATCTATGCTATTCCCTTTTGTTATTTTCCCACCCCCCCCACCCACCAGATTCTACAACTCACTTACACCCTACACGATGGCCAGTAATCCACCAGCCCACATTTTGTAGATTCAAGAGGAAATTGAAGCCTCCAGAGGAAGCTCACATGGTCATGGGGAGAACATGCACACAGGACAGGGCCAGGGTTTGGGGCAGAAGCCAGGTTGTTGGAGTGGTGAGGTAGTCACTCTGTTAATTACCCCACTGTGAGACGGCATCAACTCGAGCAATAATAACGTTGATTATATATCTCTTCAAGAACTGCCTGGAAGGAGAGTATCTCCACATTACACAACTATGAGGAATGCAGGATATTGATAGAGAGCTGCCTAATTTCAGCATGGCTTTACACACGGAAATTCAAGAATCCTTTTCTATTAGTCTGCCTTTTGAAGTCCTCATGTTTTATGAAACTTTGACAACTAGGTTAAACAAAATCATGAATATAATGAGAAACACAGCATGGAGTAATTGCTGAGTTGATTTCGTTTAAGATTTTATATAATTTTATTTCTCATCTATGAATATTGATAGTTATTGGAAACCAGCTAGTACCTGTCCTGAGCTATCCTTAATGAGTTACCCTGGACCATCTTGGTCTCAAATCTGCTTGGTTCCTCTTCTCATCAATTATGACTGTAAAAAGGGGCTGGTCATGATGAACTGCTCAAACCAATGTTAGACTTATTGAATGATAGATGTAAATATCTCACTTATTCAAACAGACCAATACACATTTAGGCTCACATAACAGTCCCCTCGGCAATCAGCCTACAAGAGCACACCGGTGGTCCTGATACTGACTCCGAAACCTCCCCTCGGCCTACTACCGCATACGCACTCCGGAGTTCCCGACGCCTGACTCAGAACCCTTCCCTCGACAGTCAGCCTACTGGCGCACGCCAGAGCTCCTGATGCCCAACTCCAAACCCTCCTCTCGGCCTATACGGGCGGTCTTGACGCCTGAGTCCTGACTCTGAATCCTCGCCGTTCCCTAGGCCACAAACACTGGAGCTCCTGACACCGACTCGAAACCCTCC
This sequence comes from Narcine bancroftii, assembly GCF_036971445.1. Lineage (NCBI taxonomy): Eukaryota > Metazoa > Chordata > Chondrichthyes > Torpediniformes > Narcinidae > Narcine > Narcine bancroftii. The sequence continues at coordinate 158,235,604 of NC_091469.1, forward strand.
CCTCAGCCTACCTGAACTGTGAGGCACAATTTGCTCTCTTCAACAGCACCCATCTAAGGTCTGTGCCCTAGGCAGCTGCCTAGTTTACCTCATGGTAGCACCTGCCCTGTCTGTGTGTGCACTATGGTCCAGAGATAGGCTGTTTCGACAGATTGTAAATGCATAAGTACAACCAGATTATAATATACTTGAACTTGTTATTTGGAGCATCCCTCAGGTTTCTAACGATTACAATGGTTCTCAACCTTTTTCTTTCCACTCACATACCACCTTAAGTATTCCCTGTGCCATCGGCGCTCTGTGATTAGTAAGGGATTTGCTTAAAGTGGCGTGTGGGTGGAAAGAAAAAGGATTGAAAACCACTGTTTTAATCATCCCTCATTGACTCGTTATGTGCAGGGTTTCAGAACTCCAGAGGAAATGGGCCAATGACCATTTTTCTCAAGCAAAATATTTCAGTAACAATTAGGTCTAGAGCAGTGATTCTCAACCTTCCCTTCCCACCCACATCCCACCTTAAACAATCCCTTACTAATCCCAGAGCACTTATGGCACAGGGAATACTTAAAGTGGGATGTGAGTGGAAAGAAAGAGGTTGTGAACCACTGAACTATTATTACAGATGCACCACAGAAAATATCCTGTCGGGATACATCACTGTTTGGTACAGGAACTGCTCTGTGCAAGTACACAAGACACTGCAGACAATTGTAAACACAACTTACAACTTCACTCAAACCAACCTCCCCTCCAATGAGATCTGTACCAGCTGCTGTTTCGGAAAGCTGCCAACCTATTGAAGGACCTATCCAAACTCAGTCACGCTCTCCTCTCCCACCCCCACCCCCAGTTTAGCAGAAGATACACGAGTTTGAAAACATTCATAGAAGCATAAAACATTGCACCACAGAAGTGGGCCCCTTCAGCCCTTCTCGTCTGTGCTGAACTATATTTCTGCCTCGTCCCACTGACCTGCACCCAGTCCATAGCCCTCCAACCCTCTCCCATCCATGGACCTGTCCAAATTCCTCTTAAATGTTCAAACTGAGCCCATGTTCACCACCTCGGCTGACAGCTTTTTAAAAATATTTTATTTTCTAAGAAAAACTCTTTATTGGAAGTAAGAGAAAATTGTATTGTTATAAATATTGTATTTATTTTTAAATTGTTCAAATGACATTAATTGCCTTTGTACATAACAATTTTCTACATATCTGATCCCTTTATGGAACCATGTTGTAGAATTAAATTATCCACAGTTAGAGAAATTAGTCTATTCTGAAACAAGGGCGTTTTCGGAGTAATTTTTATTCTTGTACCAATTAAATTATTCATTTTATACCAGATATTCAAAATGTGTTTTATTATTTATGTTAAATATAAAATCTTCTGCCACTCTTTACCTGACTTTGTGCAGTTCAATTTCTACTCATGAAGGCTTGTCTCTTCCATCAAAGAGGGAAGTGAAAAATTTCATCAGGGCCACCCAAGTTGGGAAGTTGTAATCTCCCTTGCCGTATTTCCAAGTTAATTTTTTTCCATGGAGATTCTAGCCATAAAATTTCCATAAAAATTTCCCAATGAGCTTATTCAAATTTTGAAAGAATTTCTGTGGTAGTGGTGTCAGGAGGGTCTGGAAGAGGTACTGTAGTCATGGGAATATATTCATATTATGACATTACCAGAGTGCAGGGAAATGGAGATTCTAATTCGAAAGGGGACCACAAGGAAGTTCATATTAGTTGTGTATTCTTGAATCCAAATGGATACTCCTAAACAGGAGTTACATAGATCAAAACAAAGATGGGAATCAGACTTGACTATTAGTATTGATGATAAGACCTGGTCGAACTTATGCTACGACTGTATGACCAACACAATTAACGTAAGATATAGACTGGGGCAAAATAATTTTTTGCATCGTATAACCATATAACAATTTACAGTATGGAAACAGGCCATCTCGGCCCCTCTATTCTGCACCGATTTAAGTGAACTCCACTAGCCCACCTACCCGCTCCCTGTCCATAACCCTCCAACCCCCTCACATCCATGCACTCATCCAACCTCCACTTAAATGACAAAATTGACCCTGCTGCAACCACCTCTTCCGGAAGGTCATTCCACTCAGCCACCACTCACTGAGTGAAGAAGCTTCCTCTCATGTTACTTGTAAACTTTCGCCCCTAACCCTTAACTTACGACCCCTTGTTCCAATCTCCCTGTATCAGCTACATCTTACCCCTGCAAAAAATACATAACTTCAATCCTAAATTTTTTGATATATGTTTCAGATGCAGGGAAGAAACAGGTACTTTTTTTTACATTCCACCTGGTCATGTTCCAAATTGAAACCCTTTTGGAGAAACTTAAGAGCTCTATTAAATCAAATGATTGGGAAACAATTGCCTCTAAGCCCAGAATTGTTTCTTTTAGAAAATATTGTGGACGCAAAACCCAAAATGAAGCTGTCCAAATATCAATCAGAGTTTCTTAAATTTGCATCAGCAATGGCCAGGGGATGTAGTGAGGTTAGCTGGAAATCTGATTCTCTCTTGGAAACAGCCCGTTGGAACCCTGCAATGCATAGTTGATGTTTATTGGAGAAAAATCTTAAGGAATAAATACAAGATGTTTTTGCAGGTAGGGGAACCCTCCTTACAAAATGTAGGGTTGAATATTTAATAAATAAGATACTTATTCTATTTATTTTTATTCCTTTTATTGAAATTAATATTAAAAAATAATTGTTGAATTGGATACGGTTCCTTCTCTCTTTCTCTTTTCAGTTTCTTTCTCCTTTTTCCTCTCTTTCTGTTTCCTTTTCCCTATTTCACCTTTTTTCTTCTTCATTAGGGGTTTTGTTTGAGCGGGGGGGAGGGTGGGGGGGATAGGGGTCATGTTTGGAACATGTATTAATGATTCACATTTAATTACTTACCCGCGATGATAATTTGGTATTGTTTCTTGATTAAAATCAAAAATAAAATATCCAAAAAAAATTATTTTCCGTTTTAAGTATATTTAACAATTTGTACAGAACACGGAACCCCAAGAAAACCCCATTTCCCTGCCCTTTCTATGTTAACCTAATTAAACATAGAAAAAGAAAAACACCCATCAACAGTGCATAGAGTGAAACACGTCGACACACAGTATTACCAGTGTTGTATCCTTTACAGAGGCCTCTGGCTAACCAGAAATGATCGCATTTGCATCCCTATAGTGGTATCAGTGAAGTGCTTCTATGCTCTAGATAACGCTGCCAAATTTTCAGGAAGGTGTTATGTCCTTTTCTAAGTTTATGTGTGATCTTTTCTAGAGGAATATGGCTGTTCATTTCTGAAGACCATCTATCAAAGAGGAGAGGGGAGTCAGATTTCCATGTCACTGCTATACATTTCCTAGCCACACATAAAGCAATTTCTGAACACTTAATTTGGAAATTAGTTAAAGATCTGCTGACACACGCAAAATTTCCTGCTAAGCAAAGCTTGGGATCTAATGGGAAGGTGGCTCCCGTGATCTTAGCCAAGGTGTTACAGAGGTTGTACGGTTACGAGTCCAGAGGACCCCCAAAACCCAGCAGCAATAGATATGCACCAATACAAAGGGTTACGTAAACAAAAGTTGCTTTTAATTATCTTTGAACATGGAAATAGAATCAAACTTTAACTTATCTCTATTTACTTACTTAACCTGATTAACCCCCTCTAATTCCAAGCGCACGTGTGTGCAATGTGTATATAAGTTTAGAAAAGTTATTTGGTTCACGGTCCAATCTCACTGGTTGCAGGCAATTCTTGTACTGTGCACAGAAGTTAGTATTAATAAAGTTCACCAGGCTTTGGTGCTTAGGAGAGAGTGTTTTCTCATTCCAGGACAGCCATTCTAGTGTTTTGCTGATTAAACTTGCCCCCTTTCAGGGTCTTCCAGATGATAACCTCTTTCTTTCAGGTCACCACAGAGTTCCTTTCTGTTTTATCTATTCCAAGTGAAATACCAGACAGCCAGTCCTCTTCTTTGACCAGGCCGTCTTCCAAAGCTTGCCCCTCTGGAACTAAAGTCTGTGTCTCTCCTCTCTCTCTCACTCCCTCCCACTCAGTGAGCAAAGCTGTTCTGCCTCTGCCTGCAAAGATCACCTGCTCTTCCAGACAGCAAACTATATTTCAGACAAAACTACTGCTGTTCGTTCCTACATTGTTGCCTTTTGCAAATAGCAGTCCATCATGAGTCTCCTGCAAAAGATGCTGCAAAAATTCTGTGTTTTAAAGTGTTTGTGTGTTGTGACAGAGTATATAGAGGTGTTTGGGAGATAAATTGGGAAAGGTTTGTTAAAGCAGGTCACACACAGACACTTTAAACCCCAGAAGGGTCTCACCTTTGTACAGAGCCAGGGAGAGTGCAAAAAGGAGCCGGCCTCTATACCACATTGGAAGCACATTTCTGACAACTCAGGCTATTATTTATGTAGTTTCTGTGGGGTGATGGAGGAAATTATAGTGAATCAATCTATACCTGGCATTAATAGTGGCTAACATACTTCCTTGACATAAATCTGTTCATCAATTGATCTGACTCCCATCTTGCTCTAGATTTGTGCAAACCTGGCTTTGGGCCCTCATTCATCAGCAAGAAATACATTCTCGAAATAAATCTGTGTACATTTCCTTCATGAAGCAGTTTCTCCACTTCAGTGAGTAATTTCAGGGCCCAGTTGGATTTAAGAAAATATCTTAACTGAACATAACAGAAGAAAGTCTTGTTGGGCAAGTCGTATTTCCTCTTCAACAGTTCAAACGACATAAAAAGTCCTTTTTTGTAGCATTCTTCCAGATGTTGAATCCCCTTCTGATGCCAAGTCTCCAGAATTTTATTGTTTAAAGTCATGGATATGAGTTCATTTTATCTCAAAGGTGTTTGTGGTGACAGCCCCCTTCTCAGTCCAGAACCTCCATGAGTCTCATGCCATATTTTAATCCAGTGCTTTTACATAGGGTTGTCTGTCCTGTTGGATATAGTCCTGGAGTTTAATTTATATATAAAATCACTGCATGTTGTGACAGACTATAGAGAGGGTTTGGGAGATAAATTGGGAAAGGTTTGTTAGAGCAGGTCACGCACAAACACTTTAAAACACAGAATCTTTGCAGAAGCTTTTGCAAGAGGCTTAGACTCATGATGGACTGTGTTTGCAAAAGGCAACAAATGTAACAACAGGCAGTAGCAGCTTTGTCTGGAAAACAGAATTTTCTGTCTGGAAGGACATGTGATCTTTGCAGGCAGAAGGCAGAAAAAAACAGTGTCTGCTCTCAAAATTGGAGGGAGTGAGAGAGAGGAGAGACACAGACATCGGTTCCAGAGGGGCAAGCTTTGGAAGAGAGCCTGGTCAAAGGAGAGGACTGGCTGTCTGGTGTTTCCCTTGGAATAGGAAAAAACAGAAAGAAACTCTGTGGTGACCTGAAAGAAAGAGGTAATCATCTGGAGAACCCTGAAGGGGGCAAGTTCCGTCAGCAAGACACTGGAGTGGCTGATTAAAAAGGAATCAGTTGTGGATCTCCTGGAACAAGAAAAACTCTCTCTCTCTGAAAACCAACAAGAACCCTTCTGAGTGGTAACCATTTACCTGCTAAGCACCAAAGCCTGGTGAACTTTATTAATGTTAACTTCTGTGCACAGTATAAGCATTGCCTAAAACCAATGAGATTGGACTGTGAACCCAAGGACTTTGCTGAGCTTACACACACATTACACACACATGCGCTTAGAATTAGAAGGGGGTTAGATAGGTAAAGTGAGTCAATAGAGATAAGTTAAAGTTTGATTCTATTTTCATGTTCAAAGATAATTAAAACAACTTTTGTTTAAGTAAACTTTTGTCCTGGTGAATATCTATTGCTGCTGGGTTTTGAGGTCCTCTGGACTTGTAACAATACCTTCTCTTTTAGGGAGTGCCATCCAATTTGTATCCAGGAGGGAACACTCTCACCCTCAAAAAAGGATGAGATCAATCTCATTTGAGCTGCCAAGTAGTATTTTTTAAAACTGAGTAACCCAGTGGTTCTCAACCTTTTATTTTCCACTCACATCCCACTGTAAGTATTCCCTGTGTCATCGGTGCTCTGCTATTAGTAAGGGATTGCTTAAGGTGGGATGTGGGTGGAAAGAAAAAGTTTGAAAACCACTGTTTTAATCGTCCCTCATTGATTCGTTACGTGCAGGGTTTCAGAACTCCGAAGGAAATGGGCCAATGACAATACTTCTCAAGCAAAATATTTCAGAAACAACTGGGTCTAGAGCAATGGTTCTCCACCTTCCCTTCCCACCCACATCCCACCTTAAACAATCCCTTACTAATCACAGAGCACTGATGGCATGGGGATTACTTAAAGTGGGATGTGAGTGGAAAGTAAAAGGTTGAGAACCACTGGCGGTAACCGAATGCCCCCTAACCCATGCGAATTTTTCTATAGATTCCCTGGGCACTTTTACAGTTCCATATAAATTGTCCAACATGTTTATTGAGGGTTTTTAAAAAATAGTTTGGGGTAGTAGGATGGGCAAGGACTGGAAAAGATACTATAACCTCGATTACATGTTCATTTTCAGTTGACTCTGCCAATTAGAGTAATGGGAAAACCTACCCACCTGCTCAAATCCTCTTCAGTTCTACTGAGTAATGGGAGGTAATTAAGTTTGTACAGAGTCTGGAGATCATTACTTTACCATTATTCCAAGATATTTTATACCATTTGAGGGCCATCTAAATGGGCTTGTTCGCTGATACTCGGTGCAGTCAAAATTTGTGGAATAATTTCCCTTTTGTTTACCCTATATCCTGAAATATCACCCTGAGCTTTTAATAAAGTCTGTAATTTGGCAAGGGAGTTAACTGTTAAGTACAAGGTTACGTCATCTGCCATAAGGATAATTTTATTGCCTGACCCATTTTACATCAGGATCCTCTCCAAATGCTTCAGCCAAGGGCTCAATAGCCAAGGCAAAGGGCAGCCCTGTCGACTTGATCTATTCTAGGGAAGCGCCATCAAGATCTGTCCATTAGTGGTGACCCAGGCCCAGGGTCTATGAAAGGTTTTGTTTTACCCAGTTAATAAACAACTGTCCAACCCAAACTTGGTCAAGACTTTAAATAAAGTTCAGCTGGCAGCTTGTTTCACCCTCCTTCCACTCTGTTCCCTCTCATGTTCCCCCTAAACTTTCACCCTTAACCCATGTCCTCTGGCTGGTATCTCACCTACCCTCAGTGGAAAAAGCCAACCTACATTTACTCTGTCTATCTCCCTCATACCTCCATCAAATCTCCCTTCATTCTTCTACACCCCAGGGAATAAAGTCCTAACCTGCTTAACCTTCCCCTATAATTTTGTTCTCGAAGACCGGGCAACACCTGTGTAAATCTTCTCTGCCCTCTCTCTATTTTACTGATATCTTTCCTGCAGTTCGGTGACCAAAATTGCACACAATCCTCCAAATTTCACCTCATCAATGTCTTATACAACTTTACCATAACATCCCAACTCCTGGACTCAATACTTTGATTTATGAAGGCCATAAGCCAAAAGGCCTCTTGACAACCCTATCCACCTGTGAAGACACTTTCAGGGAATTATGTTTCTGTATTCCCAGATCCCTCTGTTCTGCTGCACTCTTCAGATCTCTTTCTGCTGTTATCATACTCTTAAATTTCCCCTGTCCCGCATCGGACTTGTCAGCCACAAACGAGCCTGCAGCTGACGTGGACTTTTTACCCCCTCCATAAATCTTCGTCCGCGAAGCCAAGCCAAAGAAATGGTCCTTTCTTTTCTCCATAGCATATATACACATGTAATAGTTGAATTTTGTGGAAAACATTTTAGGGTAAAATTTAGGAGGACGGCCATTAAAAGCATACTACTTTTGACCACGTTAAGTAGGTTTCTTGAGTCGTCAGGAGCTTGGATAGGTGGGCAAGCAGTGAGGACCACGTTGTAAGTCCTCAGTTGGGGCATCTGGAGCTCAGATGAGTGAATGGCTGTGGCCTAGGCAAGAGTCTTCATTCTAGGCTTCAGGAGCTCGGATGGGTGGGTGGCGAGGCCTAGGCGAGAGACCATGATAGGGGTGTCAGGAGCCCAACTGGGCAGGGGACTGAGGTGAAGGTTTGCAGTTGGAGTGTCAGGAGCTCGGATGAGTGGGCAGGTTAGGCCCAGGCGACAGTCGGCGGTTGAGGTGTCAGGAACTTGGGTGGGTGAGCAGCCGGAGCCTGGGCGAAAGTTCTTTGCTTTTATCTTTGCTGTAATTGGTAATCGGTGAAGTTATTCTTGATTAATAACCATAGCCTTTGCTGTGCATTTAATTGTTTCATCGTCCTCCTCAGTTTCTGGTAGAGGTAAGCAAGATAGGGCATCAGCATGGCCGTTTTGAGTTGCTGGTTTACGTTTCAAATCGTAATCGTATGCGGCGAGCAGCATGGCCCACCTTTGAATTCTTGTTGCAGCTAGCACTGGTATCCCCTTTCTTAGGGCCTAGAATCAAACTCAGTGGTTTGTTGTCTGTTACCAGTGTAAACTTTCTACCATATAAGTATTGGTGGAATCGTTCGACACCAAATATTATGGCGAGCCCTTCTTTTTCCAGCCTGGTGTAATTACGTTCACAAGTCATCAAAGACTGAGAGGCGTAGGTTACCGGTTATTACCCTCTTTCCATTATCACTCCTAATCCCACCGGCGCAGCATCCACCACAAGGGTCACTTCTTTGTCTGGGTCATAGTGGAAGAGAACGTTGTCGCTGGACGTCAGTGGTTCTTTCAAGTGATCCACTGCGTTACTAGTTTCTCCAGTCCTGCACCATCTCTGGTTTTTTCCCAACAATTGATATAGTGGGTTGCAGGGTGTTGGCAGGTTTGGAACGTGCTTCTGATAATGGTTAACTAAATCCAAGAATGACTGCAATTCCACTCGGTTTGTTGGGTATGGCGCTCTGCGGACAACCTCCGTACCGTTCAGACTCCTTCACTGCTAATTGTAAAGACCAAGTAAGTCACGGAGGGTACCATATATACACCCTTGTCCTGTCGCAGAGACGTTTGTTTTTTGCAGTCAGGTTAGGACTTTTTCTAGGTTGGAGAGGTCCTCAGAGTCGTCCCAACCTGTAATTGTAATGTCCTCGAGGTAACATCCTACATTGATGCCATGTAATAATCTGTCCACGGTGGCTTGAAATATTTCCAGGTCTGCTGATATCCCGTATGGCTTTTGGGTAGAAGTGAATAACCCTAAGTGAGTATTGATGGCCACATAGATCTTCTTGTCTTCATCCAATTCTATTTGTTGGTTTGCTTGTGATAAATCCTGTTTTGTGTACATCTTTCCCCTGTTTAGGGCCTGGAATAATTCTTGCTCTTTGGGTGTGGGATGCTCCGGTATCTGCAGGGCCTGGTCAATGGGGACTTTGTAATCTCCACAGAATCAGATTTCTCCATTGGCTTTTCGCCCTGGCACGATGGGAGCTGCCCAATCACTGTATTGGATTTGTTCCAGTATTCCCTCATTTTCCAATCTGTTAAGTTCCCATTTGCAAACGGTACCGTTCTGAACTTAAAGAACATAGATCCCACACCTAACTTCAGTTGTAATTTTGCCTGGACTCCCTGGATTTTTCCTCGGCTTTTTTAAAAAACCATTTGATACTTCAAGAACACATCCTGCATGCAAACTGTTCTCCCTTCTGCCATCTGGCAGGAGGTACCGAAGCACTTGGGCCTTTACATCCAGAGTGGGAAACAGCTTTCTCCCCACAAGCCACCAGGCTCCAGAAATCCCAGTACAAATGCGATAGTGTGCCATGGACTTCTAGTGTATGCATTTTAACATTTTAAGGTGTTAACTTCTTTCCTAACTTATATCTATGTAAATATGCTCCGTGGTCCTGGAGAAACGCTCTCTTGTCTTTACCGTGCAAGCATGGTATGAACGATAAATAAATTTGACTTACTTGTCTTGTTCCAGTTTTAGTTGGGCCATCTTTTCCTGGCTTAAGTTCATTACTGATCCAATTTCTACCCAGTCTAGCTGAATGTGCGCTAGCCAGTTTCTTCCAAACAGCACGGGCCCCTTCGTGTCCGCCATGTAGAGGGGTTGTCTTTTCGGTGGATGCCCTTTGAATTGTACGTTCATGCATTGCACTCCCCGAACTCCATGACTGTAACCCCTGTGACCGTGTTTAAAATAGTGTGCTGGTTGTTTTAATTAGAGCCTTGGGTAGCAGTCGTCAGTTTAAAACCAGTGGCATGAGTGACCCTGCTGCCCCCGTGTCCAGCTCCATTTGAAGAGGTTTGCTGTTGGCTCTCAACCGGACATAGATTGCTGAGTTTTTAATCATTTCATCCGTGAACATACACGATCTCCGATGTCTTGTCTTCCTCAGAGTCGTTTATTTTCTTGCCGATGCTGAGGCTTTCATCCACCGTTTTCACCCCAGGTGGCGTTTTCCGTCCTTTGTCATTTCAAGAAATCCAGATTTCATCTCTCTGATAAAGTGGGATTCATAAGGGTCCAGATGCCCGAGAAACAAAGGAATAATGGATAAAAATAACAGAAACCAAAGGATGGACTGTGGTTGTATTTTCCACAGTGAAGCACTCTTGGCGGGAAAGTTTCCCCACTGGTAGATCTCTTTGGCCGGTGTCCAAGATTTTTAATCGGCCATTTCTGAGCCCGAGGCTGTCTTAAATGCCACTGCAAGTGTTATATGGTTCGTGCTTTTGTTTGACATTGTGGTTGGCTTAATCCCATTACTAAATGGTCTCGTAACGCTTGGCTTAAGAATGATCAAAGTAACAATGTTTTGATAGTTTATGTAAGGCAGCCAAGAACTCGTACAGATTCGCCTGTTCTTTGCCTTCGAACATAAAATCTCTGTCTTTCAGTCATAGCCGGTGGTATGGGACTGAGATGTGCTCCTATTGTTGTACAGAACTGTGTGAATGATTATATTTCTGGATTCTCAGCTGTCAGCAGAGATTTGAATAGATCAAATGTCTTATTGCCCATTAGATTCAAAAACAGTGACCGCTTTCGGTCTACAGGTGATGCCTCAATTATATCATGGGCTAGACAGTAATGATCAAATCCCTCTACATAATTAAAGCAGTTTACTCCAAACTTTGAGACTTCTCTTCTTTGTTCTCTGTGACTGAGGTCATGGAGTCCTCAGTGTTGAAAAGCCGACGTTTCTCTTTTAAATCTTCCCTCCACTAGCTGGAGCATGTGGGGGGTTCCATTTCCATCCTCATCGCCACTGTTATGTCGTTGTAGTTACAGTGGACTGGAATTCACTGTCAATGTGTAGAGTAGACGGCCGACCCCTCCTCTTGGCTCCGCCCCCATTGGCCTCGATATAAACCCTGTTTTCCCACCTGAAGACCTCTGTAAATACTGGCCGTTAGTTATTAGCTAATAAAAGCGTGTTGGTGCTCCTCCCAAGTCTCCGAGTACTATCGATCACGTTACAATTGTAGAGAGAGTAAGAGGCAGAAAGTTAAAGGTGGAAGATCTCTGAGATGCATTTATTTCAATGCAAGGAGTGTGGTAAACAAGGTGGATGAACTGATGGTGTGGATTGACACGTGGCGTTATGATGTGAAAGCAATTAGTGAGACATGGTTGAAGGAAGGTTGTGACTGGCAGTTAAATATTCAGGGATTTCACTGCTTTAGACGTGACAGAACTGGAGGGGTACGAGGGGGAGGTGTGGCATTGCTTGTCAGGGATGATATTACAATGATGCGGAGGCAAGATAGACTGGAGGACTCATCATGCGAGGCTCTGTGGATTGAACTAAAAAATAAGAAAGGTGAGACTACAAATATAGGGGTATATTAAAGGCCGCTGAAAGAGGATAGTGAACTGGAAGAGCAAATGTGCAGAGAAATAGCTGAGATGTGTAGTAGAAACAGGGTTGTGATAGTTGGGGATTTCAATTTTCCTAATATTGATTGGGAAACACAATCAGTGAGAGGGCAGGATGGCTTAGTCTTTGTACAATGTGTTCAGGATTGCTTTTTACAGCAGTATGTTGAGGTGTCTACCAGAGGGGAGGCAGTGTTAGATCTATTGTTAGGGAACGGAATAGGGCAGGTGACAGAAGTGTACATTGGTGAGAACTTTGGATCCAGTGATCATGGGTCCATTAGCTTCAACTTGAATATGGAAAGGGATAGGTCAGGTCCGAGGTTGAAGGTCTTCGAGTGAGAGAAGGCCAGATTTGAAGAAATGAGAAGGGATTTGCAGAAAATTGTATGGGCTGATCTTTTATCTGGAAAGATGTAGAGGAGAGGAGATTTGGAGGATATTTAAAGAAGAGATATTGAGAGTACAGGATCTTTATGAGCCAGTCAGATCAAAAGGCAAGGCCAAAAGTTCAAGGGAACCGTGGTTTTCTGGAAAAATTAGGAAGATAGTTTGGGATTAGGTGGGGGGGCATTTACTAAATTTAAGAAGCAAAAAAATGGATAAGATGGATGATTATTACATAGATTACAGAAAAAAAACCTGAAGAAGGAAATTAGAAAGGCAAAAAGGTATGAGGTGTCAATAGCTGATAAAGTAAAAGTGAATCCTAAGGGTTTTTACAGATATGTGAATACTAAAAGGAGGGTTAAGGATAGAATAGGACTGCTGGAAAATGCGAGCGGTGAACTGTGCGAGGAACCGTATCAGATGGGAGAGATATTAAATGATTTTTTTTCTCATCTGTGTTCACGAAGGAAAAGGACATTGGACTATGTGAGATAAGTGAGGCAAATGGCTTAATTATGGAAAAGATAGGGATTAGTAAAGAGAGGGTTTTGGAGCTTCTCAGGTCAGTAAAAGTGGATAAGTCTCCTGGTCCTGATGGGATCTTCCCCAGGACGTTAAGGGAGGGCAGGGAGCAAATAGCGGAGGCAGTGTCAGTGATTTTTCAATGATCACTGGAGGAGGGTTTGGTGCTGCGGGATTGGAGGGTTGCAAATATAGTTCCGTTGTTTAAAAAAGGTGCAATGTGTCGGCCGAGTAATTATAGGCCTGGAAATTTGACTTTGGTGGTAGGGAAAGTTATGGAGGGTATTCTTAGAGATGGTGTGTATAAATATCTGGATAGGCAGAGATTGATCAGGAGCACCCAGAATGGGTTTGTGAAGGGGAAATCATGTTTGACGAACCTTGTTGAGTTTTTCGAACAAGTGACAAGGTGGATGAAGATAGGGCAGTTGATGTCGTCTATCTGGATTTTAGCAAAGCTTTTGATAAGGTTCCACATGAAAGGTTAGTAAGGAAGGTTCAGTCACGAGGGATTAATGGAGAAATAGTAAGATGGGTTCAGAGGTGGCTGGAGGAGAGACAGCAGAGGGTCATGGTGGACAACTGTCTGTCAGGATGGAAGCCTGTGATGAGCGGAGTACCTCAAGGATCGGTGCTAGGTCCCCTGTTGTTCATAATTTATATTAATGATTTGAATGATGGGGTGGTTAAATGGGTAAGTACGCAGACGATACGAAAATAGGGGGAGTGGTGGATAGCGAGGAAGGTTTTCAGGGATTACAGAGGGATTTGGTTTGTCTGGAAAGTTGTGCTAAAAGATGGCAGATGGAATTTAATGTAGAGAAGTGTGAGGTGTTTCATTTTGGAAAAAATAATCAATATAGGACATATGTAGTAAAGGGGAGGACATTGGGGAATCCACAAGAACAAGGAGATCTTGGAGTTATGGTGTAGCATTCCTTGAAGGTGGATTCCCATGTAGGCAGGGTGGTTAAGAAGGCATATGGTATGCTGTCCTTCATAAATCATAGCATAGAGTATAGGAGCTGGGAAGTGATGCTGCGACTGTTTAAGACGTTGGTGAGGCCAGGTTTGGAGTATTGTGTTCATTTCTGGTTTCCAAATTATAGGAAGGATATAGATAAGGTGGAGAGGGTGCAGAGAAGGTTTACAAGGATGTTGCCTGGCTTAAAATACCTAGAGAAAGATTGAAGAGGTTAGGACTTCATTCATTGGAATGTAGACGGTTGAGAGGGGATTTGATAGAGGTGTTTAAAATTATGAAGGGAATAGATAGACGAGATTCAAGTAGACTCTTCCCCCTGAGAGCAGGGAAGGTTGAAACAAGAAGACACAAGTTGAGGGTAAGGGGGCAAAATTTTAGGAGAAACATTAGAGGATGTTTATTCACTCAGAGAGTGGTGTCTGAATGGAATAATCTTCCAGAGGAAATAGTTGAGGCAGAATCAATACTTTAATTTAAGAGGTGACTGAATATATACATGGATAGGAGGGGGTTAGTGGGTTATGGGCGGAGAATAGGCAGGGGAGCTAGTGGAGCTGTTCGAGTGAACTGACGTGGACTTGTAGGGCCAAGATGATCTGTTTCCATGCCATAAACTGTTATATGGTTATATGTTATAATTTTATTAGCTTACTTTTGAAGACTGGATGGAAGCCCTGTTGAAGCCAGGCATTCTCCAGGTCGACCCTCTGTCACCAGAGGTCTCAGAAGAATTCACCTACTGGCTGAAATGCTTCCAGTCCTACATAGCGACCACCCAAGAAGTCTTCCACTATGATGGCCTCTGGAGATCGGCCCTCCTCTATCACATCAGCCCCAAGGGATACCCAGTCATCAGGGACTGTGCGATGTATGAGAAGGCCATCAAAGGCTTGAAGGCCCACTACACGAGGCCCCAGAATGACGTGCTGGTGGGACACTGACTCTCACAATGTTGGCAAAACCGAGTGAATTGGTGGACGACTATGTCCTAGAACTATGGACACTCATGAGGAAGTGCCACTCTAAGGCAGTCTGAGCTCGGTTGAGGAAGGAAGAACAAGTCCGCGACACTCAAGTGGCTGGAGTGAGTTTGAGGTATTTGAGGCAGTGACTATTGATGTTAGGGAAGATGGAAAGTACCCTCCATCTAGCAAAATCCCTCAAACAGGCCCAACTGGGAGCGGATGATCTCACTAATGAAAGCAGCACCTACTCGGAAAGCTTGGCCTATGGATCACAGCTGTCACAGTACAGACTACTGCAGCTACAAGCGACTGGGAATGCTACTTCTGCAGACAGGCCAAACACCCCCTCGCCAGATTCCCCATGAAAGGGTCCATATGTTCTGGATGAGGTAAGAAGGGACAATGGGCAAATGTCTGTTGGGCAAGGGAGCACCCCAGGAAGGCAACCACATGCGTGGCCCCTGTGCCCAAGCCCAGAGGCCCCTGCCTCTCCACACTGATCGCTGCCGCCATCTTGCCTTGCCTCATGGCAGGAACTGCGACCGGAAGAGAAGAAAAGGTGAGAATGGCAGCCATCACTGCTTCTGGGAAGCAACGATGGGAACGGCAGCCATCTTGCCGCTCCTTGTAGTCAATGCCACCTCTCTGGCCTATGGATCAAGATGACGGTGGCAGGGGGAGCGATGCAGCCTGCGGAGTACTGGCATTAGTCATCCTTGACCAAAAGTAACCCCACCAGCTGAGCAACTTGACAATGGAGGTGAGGGTAAATGGATATCTGACAGACTATTTAATAGACACTGGCTCAACAGAGAGCTTTATAAACTCTACTACCTCATCTATCTAGCGTTGCAATCGTATTTGGCGACTATTCAGGGGTATTGTACTTAATGGTAAAAGGGGGGAAATTTTGTAAGTTCTGACTATATGTATTGAAAGGTTTGTGCTTCTGTGCCACCTTAAAAGCGTGACTATGGAGTACTCTGGCCCACTTCCCCCAATCACGGTGCAGAACAGAGGGTCCCAAAATCCAGACACTACATGCATTCTCTCTACACTTATTATCGAAGCCCCCATCCCCATTCCAGAATCTAACCCCCAACTGTAAGCCGATAGCCACCAAGAGCAGTCGATGCAGTGCATGAGACCAAGGATTTATAAGAGCTGAAACACAATGGCTGGTTAAAGAAAACAAAATAATTGAACCCAGCATCAGCCCGTGGAGAGCCAAGGTGGTCGTCGTGAGACAGGGAGAAAAGCCCAGGCTAGTGATTGACTATAGCCAAACTATTAATCATTTCACACTCCTGGACGCGTACCCCTACCCCGAATCTCGGACGTGGTGAATGAAATTGCGCAGTACTGGGTCTATTCCACCATCAACCTGAAAGCTGCATATCACCAGCTACCCATCCAATCCAAGGACCGTCCCTGCACCACATTCGAGGCAGACGGACGGTTTCATAAGTTTCTTAGGGTCCCTTTCAGCTTTGGTAGATGGACGAAATGGTCGACAAGTACTGGCTAAGGGCGGCATTCCCCTATCTCGACAATGTCACCATTTGCAGACATAATCTGGAGGACAATGACGCCAATCTCCAGAAGTTTCTCCACACAGCCAAATCCCTGAACCTCATGGATAATGCCAGTAAGTGCATGTTCAGGACCAAACGCTGAGCAATCCTGGGCTATATGGTGGAGAATGGCATCATTGGCCCAGACCCCGAGTGTATGCACCCCCTCCTCGACCTCCCTATCCTGTGGGCCATGAAGGCGCTAAGGATATGCCTGGGTTCTTCTCATACTATTCCCAATGGGTACCTCATTATGCTGATAAGACCCACTCCCTCTCCACCTCCTTCCCATTGTCAGCCGAAGCCCAGGCGGCTTTTAACTACATCAGGAGCTACTTTGCAAAAGCCTCCATGCATGCGGTGGATGAAAACGCACCATTCCAGGAGGAAAACGATGCCTCCGATGTAGCTCTGGCCGTGACTTTTAACCAGGCATGTAGGCTGGTAGTTTTCTTTTCCCACAATCTGTAAAGCCATAGGCTCCGCAGCCCATCTTTGGAGAAAGAGGTTCAAGCCATTGTGGAGGCACTACCTTGCCGGCAAGAGATTCACTCTGCTCACCGAGCAGCGATCTGTAGCATTCATGTTCAATAATACGAACACGGGCAAAATAAAGAATGACAAGATCGTGAGGTGGAGGATCGAACTAGGTATATAGGCCAGGTGCGCTCAATGAGCTTCCAGATGCCCTATCCCGAGGAAGCTGTGCTACTACACACACCAGCCAGTTGCGATCACTTCACGATGAGCTCTGCCACCTGGGCATCTCCCACATAACCCACTTCGACAAGGCATGCAATCTGCCCTTCTCTATTGAGAATATCAGGGAGATGACCGGGTCATGCCAGGTCTGTGCTGAGTGCAAACCGCACAACTACCACCTTGACAAAGCCCACCTGAAAAAGGCTTCCCACCCCTTCAAATGACTCAGAGTTGATTTTAAGGGGCCCCTTTCTTCCACCAATGGAAATGTGTACTTTCTTAACGTTATTAATGAATACTCATGTTTTCCATTCGCCGTCCACTGTCCAGACACCTCCACCACCACAGTCATCAGAGCTCTGCACTCCATTTTCACCATGTTCAGGTGTCCCAGATATATTCGTAGCGACTGGGGCTCATCGTTTATGAGCAAAGAGCTTACACCAATACCTGCTCGCAAGGGGCATCGCCTCAAGCAGGATGACTTGCAACAACCCTCGGGGAACGGACAAGTTGGAAAGGAGAATGCAATGGTTTGGAAGGCTGTAAAACTGCCCCTCCGGTCTAAAGGTCTTGCAGACTCACACTGGCAAGAGATTCTGCCCACCGCGCTCCACTCCATAAGGTCACTCCTCTGCACCGCAACCAATGTGACTCCTCACTAACTAATGTTTGCATTCCAGAGGAAATCCACTTCGGGGATCACTCTTCCAGCATGGCCAACGACACCAGGACCAGTCCTGCTGAAAGACCACGTGAGAAGAAGCAAAACAGACCCGCTGGTCAAGAAAGTGCACCTACTACACACAAATCCAATGTGTGCCTAATGTGGCATACCCGGATGGCAGGGTGGACACTGTCTTGATCAGAGATCTGGAACTGAGGTCCCAATGCCTACAGTGGGCCTGGAACCTCCAAACACCCTGCGCAGGGTTCTGGATGACATGGTTCTAACGGAGCTACCATTAGACCCGGGTCCCCAACTGGGACCCCAAAGTCCCCCTCCGAGTCCCACTACACAAGAACCACAGGAGACACAGAAAGTTCTGGAAGAGCAAAGTCCACCAGTGCTGAGGCACTCGACCAGAATAACCAGGCCCCATGACAGACTCCTTCTGAACGTGGTCTCTGTTTTCACCTGCAGGTTCTTTTCTGAAGGAAGGGGTGAATGAAGTGAACTGGAATTCACTGTCTGTATGTAGAGTAGACGGCCGACCCCTCATCTGGGCTCCGCCCCCGTCATCCCCGATATAAACCCTGTTTTCCCACCTTATCTCAGATTCACCTGAAGACGTCTGTAGATACTGGCTGCTAGTTGTAGGCTTCTAAAAGCGCATTTCTGCTCCTCACAAGTCTCTGAGTTCTATCGATCACATTACAGTGGTTCAGTGTGTTACAGAGTTCTGTGTTGTGTATTGGCCTATGTGTTGTGAGACAGTTTGCTTTAGAGAGCCAAGGTGAAGGTGGACTGCTGAGAGAGTGGGAGACAGACTGAGCATGTGCAGAATATGATCTAATAATTTCTGGACTTGGACTGTGGAGTGGAAGGAAGCCCAGAGCATGAGTCATGGTCTGGAGGACAGTTGAGAATGTTGGGATTTCAAAAATGATGAACATTGTGAAGGGGCAATTGACTTGTGCTTAATTATCAGTGGTCTGAGTTTGACTCAACCTCCAGCTTGAAATTAAAAATAAACGATGAGTGTATAAATGACCAGCAGAAAACCCAGCAACTGTGAATATTGACCAGTTCATCGCGAACCCTTCAGTGGTTAATTTAAAAATGGCTAAAAAGTCAGAACTGATTGTGATAGTTGGCAAGTTAAAACTTCTTACAGTAAAAACTGGGATGAAAAAGAAGGAAATTGCTCAAAAGATTGTTAAGCACCATGTAGGAAAGGGAATATTTGAAGAAGCTGCATTAGAACAGTTTCCAAAGGAGAAAACTTCAGAGGAAGTAAAGTTGGCTTTGAGAAAACTAGAGTTAGAGGAAAAAAGA
The DNA here is from genome assembly GCF_036971445.1 of Narcine bancroftii. NCBI lineage: Eukaryota > Metazoa > Chordata > Chondrichthyes > Torpediniformes > Narcinidae > Narcine > Narcine bancroftii. Next base: position 158,254,651 of record NC_091469.1, read on the forward strand.
GAGGCAGAAAGGAAAGTCGAACAGGAAGCAGTGAGGCAGGCAGAAATGGAGGAAAAGGCACCCACAAGGGAGGAGAGAGAAAGAACGGAAACATGACCATAACAGAAAGCTGACCTTAATGCAAGGAGAGGGAGAAGCCCAAAACCCACGTGTTGGTCAGGAGGAGAGATTTCTGGTCAGTAGAGAAGTGAGGTTAGTTCCTCTATTTGAGGAAGCTGAAATAGACCAGCATTTTGAGAAAGTAGCTGTAAATTTAAAATGACCATCAGACCAGTGGTCACTCCTGCTACAAAGTGTTCTTAAAGGGAAAGCCCAACAGGTGTATTCATGTCTCACTGTACAACAAGCAGCTGATTATGAATTTGTAAAGCAGGCTATACTGCGTTCTTATGAACTCGTCCCAGAGGCTTATAGACAAAAGTTCAAAAGTTTAAAAAAAGCAGCAATCCAATCTTACCTGGATTTTGCTTATAGGAAGGTTGTGTGTTTCGATCGGTGGTGTACTGCAATGAAAGTAGAAAATAACTTTGATTTATTGAGGGAAATCATTCTGATTGAGGAGATTAAAAATTGTGTTCCTGACGATATTCAGATGTACTTGGCAGAGAAAAATAGAAAAACTTGGCAAGAATTGGCTAAATTCACAGAGAAATATGCTTTAACCCACGAGTCTAAGTGGACACCAGGGAAAATCTTTCAAAGGAATACTACTGAAAAATCCAAGTAGAGTAGAAAGAAAAGCTAGAAGTGAGGTTAAAGGAAAAGAGGAAGGGAAATGGGTGAAGGAAACATTTTCGAGTGTTATTTGCCACTATTGTCCTGTACTGAAAAGGACGAAAGAGAAAAGGGTGGGACCAACTGCCTGTGTTCAGAGTGAGAAAGTTAGGGATATTTTTAAATGATTCATGACTGAAGGTTTCATTTCGGTTAAAGAAGGATCCAATCAAGTGCCAGTTAAAATTCTGTGGGATACTGGAGCAGCCCAATCGCTTGTATTAAGCAACATTTTGAATTCTGGTGAGGAGACCGATACTGGAGATGTGAATTTAATTAAAGGCATTGATGGTGAAGCAGAGTCTATACCTTTGCATAGAATAGTAATGAAATCACACTTAGTTAATGGCCCGGTTACGATAGGGATAAGATCAAGTCTGCTGGTGGATGGAGTTTCTCTTTTGTTAGGGAATGATTTAGCAGAGGGTATAGTCATACCTGCGGTGAAACTCACAAGTAAGCCATTGGTTTATGAGTCCAAAATGGATTTGGAAATCTACCCTGCGTGTGCCATTACTAGAGCCAAGTCTAGAAAAAAGATAGAAGTAGAGAAGGTCTGTGATGATCCTGTAGTGGAGGCAAGCATTGAGGACAAACCTAAGGATCCAGCTTTGCTGTTGTCAAGAGAAGAATTAATAGCCAGACAAAAGCATGATCCTGATCTTGCTGGAATAAGAGATAAGATTCTGTCTAACCAGGAAATTGAAACTGTGTCAGTAGGTTACTTTGTTCAAGATGGAATATTGATGAGAAAGTGGAGACCACAAGTGATACCTGCCGGTGAAAACTGGGCAGCAATAAGGCAAGTTGTAATTCCTAAAACTTACAGGAATGAAATATTGAAGTTGGCTCATAGTACACCTTTAGGAGGTCATCTTGGAGTGAAGACGATGGTAGAAAAGATAAAGAAACAGTTTTATTGGCTGAAATGAAGAAAGGATGTTGTGAACTTTTGTAGAACCTATCACACTTGTCAACTGGTGGGCAAGCCTAATCAAGGACCACCAGAGGCACCTTTACAACCCATCCCTGCTTTCGGGGAGCCCTTCTCAAATATGATAGTGGATTGTGTTGGCCCATTGCCAAAAACAAAAGCAGGAAATGAATATCTGTTAACACTCATGTGCACGGTTTCAAGGTTTCCAAAGGGCTATTCCCCTGAGAAACATTAAAGCAAAGATGATTGTGAAGGCTATGCTAAAATTTTTCACACTGTTTGGCCTATCAAGGGAAATTCAATCGGACCAAGGGAGTAATTTTATGTCTGGAATATTTCAACAGGTGGTGTATCCATCAAATTGTGTCAACTACCTATCATCCTGAAAGTCAAGGGGCCTTGGAAAGGTTCCATTTAACTGTGAAAAATATGATGAGGGCTTATTGCATGGAAACTAATAAGGATTGGGATGAAGGAATCCATTTGTTATTGTTTGCTGTGAGAGAGGCAATTCAGGAGTCTCTTGGCTTTAGTCTATTTGAGTTGGTGTTTGGTCATGAAGTCAGGGGTCCATTACTATTGTTGAAGGAACAGTGGATACATAATGATATACAATTAAATCTGTTGGATTATGTTTTCAAATTTAAGAACAGATTACATCAGGATTGTGAGATGGCAAGGAAAAATTTAAAAACTGCTCAGGGAAAAAAGAAAATTCGATATTATCAAAAAGCAAAAATTAGGGACATTAAACCTGGTGACAAAGTGTTGGTTTTGTTTCCAATGCAGTCAAACCCTTTGAGAGCTCAGTTTTCAGGACCATATAAGGTGAAATAAAAAATTAACCAGGTCACCTACGTCATTGAGATGCCTGATCATTGAAGAGAAACACAGGTCTGCCACGTGAACATACTTCAACCTTACTTTGAGAAAATGACTGAGGAGGAGACTAGGATTCCAACCAAGGTGCTAGTTATAGAAGAAAGTAAGGAGGAGATAAGTTTCGTGGAAGGTCATGAGCAAAGAAAGTGATAAGTCCCAGGCTGGAAAATTTTGCAAAACTTAGACATCAATTTAATGCATTTGATTAAATCAGAAAGGGAAGAAATGAAGACATTACTTATGAAATTTAAGGATATATTCCCAGATGTTTCAAGAAGAACTACTGTGGTTTGTCATGATGTGGAGGTCAGTGATGCTAAGCCTATTAAGCAGCATCCATACTGAGTTAATCAGGAAAAGACCAGATTGTTGGATCAAGAAGTGGATTACATGCTCAAAAATGACATCATTTGAAAATCAAGTTCAAATTGGAGATCACCCTGTGTTCTGGTGCCTAAGCCAGATGGTTCAATTAGGTTTTGTACAGATTATCGAAAGGTAAACATGGTGACAAAGACTGATGCATTCCCTATCCCCAGAATAGATGATTGTATAGATAAGGTGGGGAAGGCTAAGTTTCTTACAAAAATTGATCTCTTAAAAGGATACTGGTGTGTTCCTTTGTCAGAGAGAGGCAGAAATATTTCTGCATTTGTTACACCTTCGGGATTGTATGAGTATAATGCTATGCCTTTCAGGATGAAAAATGCACCTGGCACATTTCAGAGAATGATTAATGCAGTAATTCAGGGTTTAGAGCAGACTGGAGCCAATATCGATGATTTAGTAATTAGTACGGATACATAGGAAGAACACATGCTTGAATTAGAGCAGTTATTTCAGAGACTGATGGAAGTACACCTCACAGTGAATTTGCACAAGAGTGAGTTTGGACATGCTACTGTAATTTATCTGGGTTATGTGGTAGGATAGGGACAGGTGGCACCGGTTGGAGTGAAAGTATTGGCTATCACTGCGTTTCCTATCCCCAGTGATAAGAAAGCTCTTCAGAGATTTTTAGGTATGATTAGCTACTATCGTAGATTTTGTAAAAACTTTGCAGAAATTGCACTCCCATTAACAAAACTACTTGGAAAGAAAGAAAAATTTATCTGGTCAGATGCATGCCAGGAAGCGTTTCTGAAGTTAAAGGCCATTTTATGCCATCAGCCTGTACTTGTGTCCCCAAACTTTGAAAAGCCATTCTCTTTAGCGCTGGATGCCAGAGACAAAGCGGTTGGTGCTGTACTGTTACAGAAGAAGGATGGTGAAGGAGTAGAACATTCTATTTCATACTTCTTGAAAAGGTTTAATGACCATCAACAAAATTACTCAACCATTGAGAAGGATTTATTAGCGCTTGTTTTAACATTGCAACATTTTGATATATTTGTACTGCTCAAAAACCATTAATAATATATACTGATCATAATCCATTAGTTTTTATGTTTAAATTTAAAATAAGAACAGATGCTTATTGAACTGGAGCTTAATGTTACAAGAATATGATTTTATTATTACAAACATAAAGGGGATAGATAATGTAATAGCAGATTGTTTATCAAGATGTTAATTTGGGTAGATATGAATCTAATCGCATATTTATTGTAAAAAAAATGGAGTGTTTATTTTATTTATGTATTATTTCCATTAATTGATAAAAATGTGTTCTTGTGGACCAATTGTTTTTAGCAGGGGAGGTGTTACAGAGTTCTGTGTTGTGTATTGGCCAATGTGTTGTGTGGTTTTATGTTAAAAAGTGACAGTTTGCCTTTAAAAGCCAAGGTGAAGGTGGACTGCTGAGAGAGTGGGAGGTGGACTGAGGATGTGTAGAAAATTATCTAAAAATTTCTGGACTTGGACAATAAACCGTCACTAGGTGGTGCTGTGGAGTGGAAGAAGGCCCAGAGCATGAGTCATGGTCTGGAGGACAGTTGAGAATGTTGGGATTTCGAAAAGGATGAACATTGTGAAGGCAGTCAGAAGGATCCGGTCCAAGCCAATGGTTTCTCTCTCTGCAAGCAACACAAGAAGACAACTTTGAATTTTATGCTCTCTCTCAAAGATCTTTTGGCTTCAGTTTACCAAACAAACTGAATTTTGTTTATGATCTTTGCTTCGGTTGAGATCAAAGTTTTTGTGAGTCTTGTGTGTTTAGTGTCTAAGTTTTTCTGTGGGCTGGTTGGAAGTGTAGCTTAGACTTTGATTACGTATGTTATATTTAGGCTGGGGAATGTATTAGTTTTACACTGTTATAGAGATTTGCATAGTAACCAATGGGCATTGTTATAAAAGGGGGGGATTTTGAATTAAAGATTGAAGGTGAATTTTTGTTAATAAAGCAATTTTTCATCTTTACCCCTGTGTGATATGCCTTCTTTGTGGTGGCTGGTTTGATCTTGTAACAAGTAATATATAAGGTGATATTTGCTGTGAGACAAGCTGAGAAGTGCATCAAGTAGAACAAGCTTTTTTACTCTTTCATTGACCTGACAAAGGCATTTGACACTGTAAATAGGGAGGCTCTCTGGACCATCCTGCGATGTTATGCATGCCCAAGGAAATCCATAAAAGTGATTCAGCTGCTCCAGGACGGAATGACAGGACAGGTCCTCTGCAGTGGTGACACATCAGCTGCATTTGCCATTTCTAATGGGGTGAAGCAGGGCTGTGTACTAGTCCCAGCCTTGTTCAATCTGTTCTTCGTTGGCACATTGTCACATGTTGTTCAAGGTCTGGAGGAGGGAGTGTACATCAGGTACCGACTGGATGGCTCTCTCTTTGACCTTCGCCGCTTGAAGGCGTGGACGAAGTGCCTCTACACAGTCTTTTTGCTGATAACTGTGCGCTCTTGGCACACAAAGATAGTGGTCTACAGTTATTGCTGAACACATTCTCAGATGCTGCTACGGTCTTTGGCCTGACCATCACCCTGAACAAGACTGAAGTTCTCCATCGGTCCATGCCAAACACCAACACCATGGAACCAAAAATCACTGTTGACAACTCCCAGCTGACAAAGGTAAACAGCTTCAAATACTTGGGGAGCAGCATCTCGAGTAATGGGTATCTGGACAAAGAAATTGACTCCAGGATCTGCAAGGCCAGCCAGGCTCCGGAGAGGCTGCGTACCAGAGTGCTCAATCAACACAACATCAGCATCGCCACAAGCTGAAAATCTACAAAGCTGCGGTCATCCCCTCTCTCCTACATGGATGAGACCTGGACTCTGTACCCACGGCACATCAAACTGGAGAAATTCCACATGCGCGTCATCTGTTCCATCCGTTGGCAAGACTGTCTCCAACCTGGATCATGTGAAGGCCACCAGCATTGAGTCTCTGATTATCAGAGCCCAGATGCGGTGGGTGGGAGACGTTATCAGAATGGACGACCACCGTATGCCTCGCCAGCTGCTCTATAGTGAACTGAAGATCAGGAGACCTCAAGAACATCAACGCAAGTGCTATAAAGACGCTGTGAAGGAAACCCTTCGCTACTGTGACATCCAGCCAAGAGAACTAGAAGCTGCAGCTGCTGACAGGTCCCTTTGTTGAGCCCTGTGTGATGAAGCCTCCACCAGTTTCGAAAACAGGCGCTGCCAGAAATGGGTGGAAGGCCTTGAACAGTGTCATAGAGCAGCAGCCACGGTTATTACAACAGACTTCCAGTATCCCCACTGCGCTTCCAGACTGGGACGGTGAAGTGCCAGTTGATGAAGTAGACAAAGACGATGTGGTCAAACAATAATCATGGCTTTTATGTGCAGAAATTCATGGTACAATAATGAAAGACAATAGGTGCAGACACAGTTATATCCAAGAGGGGTGTCCTTAACAGTAGAGATAATACAGAGCCAATGTTAGTACAGCAAGGCCCGCCAGAGGGGAGACAGGCAGCTTGGCAGACATTCACCACAGTCTCCCCCCGGCAGAAGAAGGGTTAAAATCAAAAGGACAGCTGCTAGGAAAGACTGAAGCAAGCAATATATGGATACCATGTTTGGCCTTGAGACACTCTAACAGCCAAAATACGCCAATATCTAGCATGCAATCGAAATAAAATGAGATGTTTTATGAATATGTCGGCCTATCAGGTTGTTTACAAATTCTGGTGCTTCGTCTCAAAACAGGTAGCTCCTTTGCAACCTTGGGAACTGGTACAGGTCCTGGGTCTGTAGTGTAGGAAGGACTGACTTCTGGACCCGCTCCAGAATCGCCAGCGTGAGACAGTGGAGCCTCAGCATGGCCATCTGAAAGCTGACTAGGGGTCACAGGCTGGGGGGTGAGTCCAATCTCTCAGGGTCACTCTGAGTAGGGGTGCGAGGAAGGGGTGAACCAGCCAAGGCCAGATCTCTTAGGGGTACAGTGACAGTACTCCCGTCTGGGAATTTAACATGAGCATAGTTGGGGTTAGTATGCAGTAGCTGAACTGGTTGGACTAGGGGGTCTGTTTTACGTGCCCGAGCGTGGTTCTTCAGCAGCTCGGTTCCAGGCTCAGATAAACAGGCTGACCAGTCCATCACAGATCCTGATTTCCTAGGAAAGGCAAACACATGTTCATGAGGTGTTTGATTTGTTGCAGTACACAATAAAGACCGAATAGAATGTAGTGCCTCAGGCAGCACCTCCTGCCACCGGGTAACAGGGTAACCATGTGTTTTTAAAGCAAGATTAACAGTCTTCCAGACTGAAGCATTAGCCCTTTCGACCTGCCCATTGCCATTGTACCTTGTGGTACAGCTGGTGGGAATCCCATTCCGTAGCAGGGCTCGCCGCAGTTCAGCGCTCATGAACGCTGAGCCTCTATCGGTACGAATGTAATTGGGAAAACCAAAAATGCTGAAAATTCTGTGAAGGGACTTAATGACAGACGCTGATGAGACGTCAGGGCAGGGTATCGCAAAGGGAAACCTGGAATATTCATCAATCACAGTAAGGAAATATACATTTTTGTTGTTGGAAGGTAACGGTCCTTTAAAACCTAAGCTAATCCTCTCAAAAGGTCAGGTTGCCTTGATGAGAGTGGCCTCTGGAGCTTTGAAGTATTGCGGTTTCCATTCTGTGCAAACAGAACAGCTTTTAGTCAGTTTCCTGACTTCTTCCAGAGAGTAAGGAAGGTTGTTAGCCTTTATGTAGTGGAAGAATCTCGTGACTCCTGGGTGGCACAGTCTGCTACGGATCTCTTTTAGCCCCTCCAGCTGAGCACCAGCAGCAGATCGTGACAATGCGTCAGAAGGATCATTTAACCTGCCCGGTCTGTACTGGATCTCATAATTATAAGTTGAGAGTTCTATTCGCCAGCGTGCCATCTTATCATTCTTGATTTTACTTTTGTGTTTCTAGCATTTCACTGGACCGCATGGCTTTTCTTAGTGTTTTGGCTAGAGTGACTGCCCAGTCATTGGTTAAGGGCTCCTTCTCCAGCAGCTTCTGTCGGATGTAACTGGAGTCAATCCCGTTGACTAAAGCATCCAGCTTCAAGGCATTGCGGTGTTGTTGCACATGGACTGCCCTAACATCACATTCATTTGCCAGTGAGTCGAGAGCCAGTGCATAGGCAGCATCACTTTCCCCGGGTTTCTGGTGTCTAGTCAGCAACTGGTGTCGAGCAAGCACCACATTCCGTGGCACTGCATAATAAGAAGTCAGACATTCCCGGGCTATAGCCAGAGGGGTAGCTCCTTGCGTTACGGCGAAAGGGACCTCACCCAGCAGAGAGTTCAGGTGGCCCCACTGTATCGCCTCATCGACCACATTGCTTCGAGCCATATAGTAATCGAAACAAGCAATCCAGTGGTTGAAAATTTCTCTGGCCCTCGAGCAGACTGGCCGATTATCAGCTGCTCTGGCTTGAGGGCTGCATCCATTTCTGCTAATAAAATTGAAGTGCCAGTTGATGAAGTAGACAAAGACGATGCGATCAAACAATCATCATGGCTTTCATTAGGAGTAACTCATGATACAATAATGAAAGACAATAGGTGCATATACAGTTATAACATAACATAACAATTACAGTACGGAAACAGGCCATTAGGCCCTTCTAGTCCGCACCGAACCAAACACCCCTTTCTAGTCCCACCTCCCTGCACAATGCCCATAACCCTCCATCTTCTTCTCATCCATATACCTGTCCAACCTTTTCTTAAATAATACAATTGACTCCGCCGCCACTATTTCTCCCGGAAGCTCATTCCACACGGCTACCACTCTCTGAGTAAAGAAGTTCCCCCTCATGTTACCTCTAAACCTTTGCCCCTTAATTCTTAACTCATGTCCTCTTGTTTTAATCTTTCCTCCTCTTAACGGAAATAGTCTATCCACATCCACTCTGTCTATCCCTTTCATAATCTTAAATACTTCTATCAAATCCCCTCTCAACCTTCTACGCTCCAAAGAATAAAGACCTAATCTGTCCAATCTCTCCCTATACTCTAGATGCTTAAACCCAGGTAACATTCTGGTAAACCTTCTCTGCACTCTCTCCACTCTGTTTATATCCTTCCTATAATTAGGCGACCAGAACTGCACACAGAACTCCAAATGAGGCCGCACCAACGTCTTATACAATCTCAACATCACCTCCCAACTCCTATATTCTATATACCCAAGGGGAGTGTCCTTAACAGTAGAGATAATACACAGCCAATGTTAGTACAGCAAGGCTCGCCAGAGGGGAGATAGGCAGCTTGGCAGACATTCACCACAGATGGCAAAGTCACCTTCCTGTCCACAGATGAACAACAACGCATCTTTGAATATATTAGCACAGCGAGATGTGATGCTTCTTTTATAGTTTAATATGAGTTGAAGATGGTTCCCTAAGCACACAGTATATGAGTGAACAATGCCATCACGCCCTACATGATGACATACATAACAGGGAGGGATGTTCACCACCCTCCCTCTGGCACCTTCCCCTGTGGCAGCAGGAGGTGCCACACATGTGCCCATCATGTTCTGGGGCCCCAAACAGGCCTTTCAAGTAAAGCCACACTTCACTTGTGTGTCTGCAGGATTGATTTACTGCATCCAGTGCTCGCTTTGTGTCCTCTACATCGGAGAGACTGGACGCAGATTGGGAGATGGCTTCGTTCAGCACCTTTGCTACAACGGTCCTCCGGGTCACACTCCCATACTCACATGTCTGTCCATGAACTTATGAACTATCCCGCGGATTGAAGGAACAACACTTGATTTTCCATTTGGGCACCCTCCTGCCAGATGGCTTTAACATTGACTTCTTTGCTAACCCGCTCGCCCTTTTCCCCCCTTCCCTTTCCAGTTCTTCTCCCTCCCTTTCCCCTCCACCCACCGCCGATCGCTGCTGTCCCCTCCCTCCCTTCTCCACCTATCATCTCCTGCCTTTTCCCCCTCCTTCCCCCCCCCCCATCCTTTTGTTCGGATGCCTGCTGACATTTCTCCATGCCTTGAAGAAGGGCTCAAGCTCCAAACAATGGTGATGTATTTTTACCTTTGTGCTTGACGTCCTGTTTTGCGGAAACTGCCAAAATGTTTGGCCTGGTAGTCAGCCTGAAGAAAACTGAGGTCCTCCATCAGCCAGCTCCCCACCATGACTACCAGTCCCCCCACATCTCCATCGGGCACACAAAACTCAAAACGGTCAACCAGTTTACCTATCTCGGCTGCACCATTTCATCGGATGCAAGGATCGATAATGAGATAGACAACAGACTCGTCAAGGCAAATAGTGCCTTTGGAAGACTACACAGAAGAGTCTGGAAAAACAACCAACTGAAAAACCTCACAAAGATTAGCGTATACAGAGCCATTGTCATACCCACACTCCTGTTCGGCTCCGAATCATGGGTTCTCTACCGGCATCACCTATGGCTCCTAGAACGCTTCCACCAGCGTTGTCTCCGCTCCATCCTCAACATTCATTGGAGCGCTTTCATACCTAACGTCGAAGTACTCGAGATGGCAGAGGTCGATAGCATCGAGTCCATGCTGCTGAAGATCCAGCTGCGCTGGGTAGGTCACGTCTCCAGAATGGAGGACCATCGCCTTCCCAAGATCGTGTTATATGGCGAGCTCTCCACTGGCCACCGTGACAGAGGTGCACCAAAGAAGAGGTACAAGGACTGCCTAAAGAAATCTCTTGGTGCCTGCCACATTGACCACTACCAGAGGCCTGATATTGCCTCAAACCGTGCATCTTGGCGCCTCACAGTTCGGCGGGCAGCAACCTCCTTTGAAGAAGACCGCAGAGCCCACCTCACTGACAAAAGACAAGGGAGGAAAAACCCAACACCCAACCCCAACCAACCAATTTTCCCTTGCAACCGCTGCAACCGTGTCTGCCTGTCCCGCATCGGACTTGTCAGCCACAAACGAGCCTGCAGCTGACGTGGACATTACCCCTCCATAAATCTTCGCCCGCGAAGCCAAGCCAAAGAAAAGAACATAAAGGACACCGTTTGACCTGCTGAGTTTCTCCAGCTTTTTGTGTTTTTACTTCAACCACAGTGTCTACGGATTTTCGTGATTTACTTTTTTTCACTGTTACAGAATAAGTTAATACAATTATGGAATAAAATATATCTTAAGGGGTAAGGTTAGATTGTGGGGTTTATGTATTAGTTTGCATTCTACAAGAGACATTAACATTTCACAAAAGACATCTCATTTGGAATGCACAAACCTGTGCAGGTGGAGCCTTCATGTCTACCATTGACTTTACTAGAAACCATGATGAGTGCCTGTGAAGACTTCACAAGTAGGTGTTAATGGGTCTGATGTGGTGGAATTGAAATGGACTTTTAAAGGTATAGGCATGCTTGAACAGATGTCCCGCCTCAGAAATTGATTAATTTTTTATTGCCAAACTGGTGCCAGTGTTCCAAACCTCTGGTCAAAGTCTGCTGTTCTAGGAGGGGTCGTGTGGTTTTGCAAACAGAGAGTGAAAAAAACATGCCATTCTTTGGGGGAGTGAGAGAGAGAAGCCGCTTTCAGGTGCTCGGACGCAGATAATGTGCCGGCAGACGCGGCTGGAGGAGTGCAGCTGGGACGTTCAGGTGGCCGCAGAGAAGACGCCTTTCTGTCACCTGAACATACAGCTGAAGGAGAGCTGCGTCCGAGCGGACACGGCTCCTGTGGACTGTGGCCGTGGTCACTGCTGCGTTCCCTTCCCCTCTCCAAGCCCTGTATCTCTTTTGAGATCTCTTCAGACCTTTATTTTTAACCTCTTATTTATGTCAGCATTTAATTGTGCCAACTTTGGTAGCCCTGCCTTCAACTGTCAAGCTTCTGAGTTTTGGGAGCGATGTACTATTTTTTTACCGAGCTTTTGGTTATGTAATCTAATGCCCCAAAGTAGTTTTTTTTTAAACCGAATAAATGCTTTGCGATGTTAAAGTCACTAACTAAACATAAAGTGCTGTTGTTAAATTGTTACCTACATGATGGCAAGAGAAACAATATTTAATAGGATATTAAATCTTATATTAAATATCTTAGAAGGATTGTGTCTTGGGCTGCATTCACGATGCTGCGTTCAGGTGCAACGGGGGATGCTCTGAGCCAGAGAATATACCTACAGGAGGAGAGTTAGGTAAGTGCTCCTTGGGGCTGGGTTCTCCACCTTCAGGTGGCCACCCAACAGCCGCATTGGGGTGGCTTTACAGTCGGGTATTATGGGCACCTGAAAGCGGCTAGAGAGCGTCACTTTTATTGCAGCAGCTGGTGTTGAAGACTGCAAATTTGCAGACCTGCTGCAAGACCTCATTTGAAGATGGGTTTTGAGTTCCAAGTTCAGCCTATTCTAAACCTTTGCAGTCAATTACAAGAGGATGCGGCTGGTTAATGTGTTTCTCCTGGAATAGGGAAAGGGAAGAACTCTTTGTGGTAACCTATAAGAAGAGGTTAACTTTTGGGAAAACCCATGAGGGGGGCAAGTTTCTTCAGCAAGACCCTGAAATGGCTGATTGAAGGAGATCAGTTTGTGTGTGTGTCCAACAAACATCGAATATCTCCCTGAGTGGTAACAATTTAAGTTAAAGCACCAGAGCCTGGTGAAGATCATAAATGTTAAATTCTGTGCACAGTGTGAAAATTGCCTGATACTGGTGAACTTAGAGAAGTGAAAAGTGAATGATTGGACTGCGAAACAGAGAGCTTTCCAGAACACGAACACATTATATACACATGTGCTTAGAATTAGAAGGGTGTTAAGTTAATAGTAACAAGTTGAACATTGATCTTATTATTATGTATGAAGAAAATTAAAAACCTTTTTTATTAAGTAACCATTGTCTTGATGAATTTCAATTGCTGCTGGTTCTTGGAGTCCTCTGGGCTCGTAACAGTACGAACATCACTCGTAAATCGTAATTCCCGTAGATCGCTGAATGTACCGGCAATAGTAATGAGATCAAAAACCAGCAAAATTCAAATCACGCCATTAAATTACAATATCATACGCACAGCATGGATGTATTTACATTCACATCGTTTCATGTGGTTAAAGTGAAAATTCAGTAAGAAAGCAGGAGAATTCAAAATCAAAACGTTTAAGAGCTGCATCAAAATTAAGTTGATTTTAGCGTTAAACTTTATTTTTTTACATGAGATACATTAACAGATTACGTTTGCATAGTCAATAATGGCCCAAATAATGTAAAACCTGCAGACAAATACATGTGGAAATAATCCCGTTAAAATAAACAGGAACGAATACACAAGCATTCTGATAAATGTACTTGTTAATTGCCTAAATCTAATAGATTATATGGAGACCAACAACAAAATAGTTTTGTAAAATCTCTCTACATTGAATTATAACCTTATTAGTAACTGAGTGGAAACCTTTTTTGATTTTTCTCTTTTTCCTTTAATTACTACTTCCTTCTCAGAAAGATATTGATCCAGGTTCACATATACTAATAGCCACAACATTGTAGCTAAAACCCCAGAAAATTTGACAAAAGCAGCGATGAGAAAAACCCCAGCAGAAATGAAAACAACAGCGCGTGCTGGTGGCGCGTGCAGACGGAACCACGTGATTCGAAGCGTCATTGACACTGGGGAAGAACGACATGTCTGACCGGAGCACATTAGAAGGTTCAAAACGTAAATTACCATTGTTCTAGCCTTGTAGGTACGCTGGGGTTACGAAAAATGTTTGCTGTTATAACTCAGAGGAATATTTTAATAAAAAAATTATAAATTTCTGCTAAAACACCACACAAAAATTTTTATAGAGACTCATTTTGGGGTCACCCACTGCGATTCACACCCCCCTCCCCCCCCCCCCCCCCACAGTGATGCCCGTACACTGCGGATGCCTATGGAGGCCGACAAGATTGGTTTATTTTCATGCAATAAAAACAGTGAAAATTGACACACAATTTGCTTTCACCATCGGCAAAAATGCCTCTCACAGTCAGAGAAAGAGAAGCAAAAGAGTTTCCCCTCGGAGTGTCGAGGGGATAGTTAAGACAGAGCTCTTTGATCAGGAAGGGAATCAGTGGTTACGGGGAGACAGCAGAAGAATGGTGGTGAAAAGGAGCGGCTCCGATGGCTCAGTGGTTAGAGCACTGGTCTTGTAAACCAGGTGGTTCTGCGAGTTCATCCATCACTGGGGCCCTCACCTTCATGAGGGGCTGTGGACAAAGTGGTGGCTCTCTGCTAAAAAAATGTCATGTATGTTACATTTTAAATTAATGATTCTCAACCTTTTTCTTTCCACTCATATACCACCTTAAGCAATCCCTTACTGATCACAGAGCCCCGATGGAATAGGGATTACTTACAGTGGGATGTGAATGGAAAGAAAAAGGTTGAGAACCACTGCTTTAATATCAGCCATGATGGAATAGAGGGAGGTGAGGGGGAGACTCGATGGGGTGAATGGCCTAATTTTGCCTGCAGTGTCTCCTGGTCTAATCCAGATCAACCTCTTCTGCACCGTTTCCCAGCCTATAACTCTATGAGTACCAATGTGAGATGGAGGGGCACGGCAAGACCTCCTCCGGAGCTCGTTCTGTGCGCTGAGGGATGACTTGCATTTATGTGGCGCTTCGGAACAGCTCCACAGCGCTGTGTATGTGTTAGTGAGAAGACGTTTTTGAAGTGGGTGGAGGTTCTTTTGACCAAGGAGGTGGGGGCTCCCTTCTCCCTAGGGTGGGGTGGTTGGGCTCCCTTCTCCCCTGGGGTTGGGGGGGTCCCTCCTTTCCTGGGGTGGGGCGGGGCAGGGTCCCTTCCCCCAGGGAGGGGTGCAGTCTCTTCTCCCCTGGGGTGGTGAGGGTCCCTTCTCCCTTGGGGAGGTGTGGGTCGCTTCTCCCCCAAGGGAGGGGCAGAGATTCCCTTCTCGTCCGGGGCGGGTTGGGGACCCTTCTCCCCTGGGTTGGGAGTCCCTTCCCCTCCTCAGGGAGGGAGGGAGGGAGGGGGAGTGGGTGGGAGGGAGGGAGGGAGGGAGGGGGAGTGGGTGGGAGGGAGGGAGGGGGAGTGGGTGGGAGGGAGGGAGGGGGAGTGGGTGGGAGGGAGGGAGGGGGAGTGGGTGGGAGGGAGGGAGGGGGAGTGGGTGGGAGGGAGTGAGGGAGGGGGAGTGGGTGGGTGGGAGGGAGGGGGAGTGGGTGGGAGGGAGGGAGGGGGAGTGGGTGGGAGGGAGGGAGGGGGAGTGGGTGGGAGGGAGGGGGAGTGGGTGGGAGGGAGGGAGGGAGGGGGAGTGGGTGGGAGGGAGGGAGGGAGGGAGGGGGAGTGGGTGGGAGGGAGGGAGGGAGGGAGGGGGAGTGGGTGGGAGGGAGGGAGGGAGGGAGGGGGAGTGGGTGGGAGGGAGGGAGGGAGGGAGGGGGAGTGGGTGGGAGGGAGGGAGGGGGAGTGGGTGGGAGGGAGGGGGAGTGGGTGGGAGGGAGGGGGAGTGGGTGGGAGGGAGGGGGAGTGGGTGGGAGGGAGGGGGAGTGGGTGGGAGGGAGGGGGAGTGGGTGGGAGGGAGGGGGAGTGGGTGGGAGGGAGGGGGAGTGGGTGGGAGGGAGGGGGAGTGGGTGGGAGGGAGGGGTCCCTTTTTCCCCCAGGGAAGGGAGGTGCAGGGTCCCTCCCCCCCCCTCCCCCCCCTCCCCCCTGGGGTGGGGTCCCTTCTTCTTCCATGGGGAAGGGAGGGGCGTGGTCCTTTCCCCCCTGGGGTGAGGAGAGCCCCCCTGGGAGGGGAGGGGAGGGGCAGGGCGTGGTCCCCTGGGGCGGGGTCTCTCCGGGCTGCGAGCCCCCCCCGTCACTTTGGCGGGCTCGGCAGTGGCCCGCAGGCGGCGCCCGGTGGCCGTGACTCGGACCCGCTCCGTCTCGCTCCCACATAAGGAAGCGCAGCCCTTCCCCCCCCCCCCCCCCCCGCCCCGTCCCCACCCCCCCCCCCCCACCAGTGCGGGGCGGGCAGCCGGAACTGCGGGCAGCGCAGTCCCGGAGCGAGCACCGGGAGGCCTAGCCGCTCCGACTCCGGGTGAAGTCGGCAGACAGGGAGCAGAACCGGAGCGGGATCCGGGAGCCGGGCCGGACCGGGACTGTGAGCGGAGGCGGAGCGAGTGGCAGCGACGCGGGGATCGGAGCCGGGGGGTGGGGGGGGGGGGCAGAGGGAACTGGGAGCAGGTACTCTGGAATCAGAACGGGAGCAGACCCGGAGCGGATAGACTGGGGTCAGAGGGGGACCAGAACAGGAGTAGATAGACTGGGGTTAGAGGGGGATAGACCCGGAGCAGATAGACTGGGGTCAGAGGGGGATCAGACCCGGAGCAGATAGACTGGGGTCAGAGGGGGAGCAGACCCAGAGCAGATAGACTGGGGTCAGAGGGGGAGCAGACCCAGAGCAGATAGACTGGGGTCAGAGGGGGATCAGACCCGGAGCAGATCAGAATCAAACTGGGCTGAGACCGTGATAAGACTGGGATCAGACTAGATAGACCAGGATCCCACCTGGAGCAGATAGATCGGGGTCAGAGGGGAATCTGACAGGGAACAGACTGGGATCAGGCCAGGAGCAGATCGGGATCAAACCGGGCTCAGACCGTGATAAGACTGGGATCAGACTAGATAGACCAGGATCCCACCCGGAGCAGATAGACCGGGGTCAGAGGGGGATCAGACCAGGAGCAGATCGGGATCAAACCGGGCTCAGAACATGATAAGACTGGGATCAGACTAGATAGACCAGGATCCCACCCGGAGCAGATAGACTGGGGTCAGAGGGGGATCAGACCAGGAGCAGATCGGTATCAAACCGGGCTCAGACCGTCATAAGACTGGGATATGACTAGATAGACCAGGATCTGCCCCAATGCAGACAGACCAGGATCTGTCCTGGAGCAGATAGACCGGGATCAGACCCAGATCGGACCTAGATCAGATCAAGAGTCAAGTGCAGTAAAGCTGGGATTTGATGAGGATAGGCTGAGGGGACACTGGGTTCAGTGCGGCAGCAGTTAAAGAAAAACTGGATTTAATCTGGAGCAAGGGGGAGTCTGTTTTGATCCGGTTTATTTGGAACATTGAAGGAAGGGGTGATCTTCACCTTGTGGCGTGCCTCTCCGGATCTGTTGGCATGGGTTTATTGTTCAAACTGCGCCCAGGATGAGGGTAGGTGAATTCCTCCTCATCTCCCTGATGAACCATGATGATCGATTATGTATTGGAGTTTATTGTTCCTTCGATTGGAATTGAAGCTTGACTGGATTATTATTTTATCAACGCACCATTGCTGGAAAACTCATCGTGGCTGGCTATGACCAGATTATGGACAGATGAGCCAAGGAATCAATGTTGGATTATTGATGAGCCGTTGCAAGCCATGTATTGATCAGAACCAGATCATCGATGAATACTATGGATTATCAATAAACCAATGCTGGATTGTGACTGATTGATGGATTATTGATTAATTGTTATTGGATACTTAAATGATTGGGGAACTGGTCCAAACTTGTCCTGGGTTAACAGCTATTTCACCTGTTACTTGGCTTGAGGAGGCGAAGAATGTCCTGAGTGGAGTTAATCCCACCATTGATGATGTGAAGGCTTTTTCCTAACTTCTGGAGCACATTTTCTGCTCCAACCATCCGCCAAAAGCTAGAGGAAGATGTGAATCGGATTTGGATAGGGTTTGGGGGGGGGGCAGCGGGTTCATCTGCGCAGAAGATGGCAAGGGAATCGACCCTCAGGTTGGACATGCCCAGCGATGTGCTGTTTTCCCCGGACCCTGGGCCGTACTCGGCTCCCGCCTTGGGCGGGTGTAACTGCCTCCGACCCTCTTCGTACAGGGCACTCTGCAGCGCTGTCTCCACACTGGCCAGGATCGATGACTTCTACTGCGAGAAGATCGGCTCAGGATTCTTCTCGGAGGTGTTCAAGGTAGGCGTTGATTGATGGTGTCACCTCCTGAGTAGGATAAATCTGTGAATGAAGGAGTTTAGCAGGAGAAACAGAATGAGAGGTATACAGCATGGTAACAGGCCTATATAGCTCAGCAGCCCATCTGCTCCAATTAACCCTTGCATTTCGAGCCAGAACCCTTCATCAGGACGAGTTTGGGCTAGAAACATCAACTGTTCCTTTTCTCCCATTAATGCTACTCGACCTGAGTCCCTCCAGCAGATTGTGTCCAGATTCCATAGATTCACAGAACATTACAGCACAGAAACAGGCCCCTTCAGCCCTTCTGGCCTGTGCCAAGTCCATCACCCTTCATACCTCTCCCATCCAAATTCTTCTTAAATGTTAAAATTGAGCCCGCATTCACCACTTCAGCTGGCATCTCGTTCCACATTCCCACCACTCTGAGAAGAAATTCCCCCTCATGTTCCCTCTAAACTTTTCCCTTTTCACTCTTAACCCATGTCCTCTCGTTTTTATCTCACCTACCCTCAGTGGAAAAAGCCCACCTACATTTACTCTGTCTATCCCCCCCTCATCATTTTAAATTCATTCCTTCAGGTGCCTTGCCGTTGGGCTTGGGCGATCATGTCTCCCCATCCGTCATGATCTTTGACGCTCCAAATGATAGTTGTTGCCTCCCCTGTTCTCCATCTTTGAGCTGAGACCATAGTTGATGTTGACTTCATGATTATACATGGGGAAAAATACTGAAGTGTTTCCCGTTGCCTTCTTCAGTTGCAGTGTCCACACTGGACGGGTCACCCTGGCCATTGATCAGTAGATTCATCTCCCTAGCTTTTTTAGTTTTACGACCATAAATTCCAATCTGTAGAATCTGCTTGTAAAAGCCACCCACAATCTGCAATCCATGGCTTCATGTGACCCCAAGTGGGAGACTACCCCTTGCCCAAGGGTGACCTCTAGACTATTGGACGGAAGGAGCACCTTACACCCCTGATACTGAGCAATTGTGCAGCACTGACACCAAATTTTAAATACCGGTACTTCTATCAAATCTCCCCTCATTCTTCTACACTCCAGGGAATAAAGTCCTAACCTGTTTATTCTTTCCCTGTTACTCAGTTCCTGAAGTCCCGGCAACATCCTAGTAAATCTTCTCTGTACTTTTTCTATCTTATTTGTATCTTTCCTGTAGTTCGGTGACCAAAACTGCACACAATACTCCAAATTTGGCCTCAACAAAGTCTTCTACAACTTTACCATAACATCCCAACTCCTGTACTCAATACTTGGATTCATGAAGGCCAAGATGCCAAAAGCTCTCTTTACAGCCCTATCCACCTATGACACTACTTTCAGGGAATTATGTATTTATATTCCCAGGTCCCTCTGTTCGACCACAATCGTCAGTGCCCAACCAGTTACCGTGTACCTTCCTTGGTTTGCCCTTCCAAAATGCAACACCTTGTCTGCATTAAATTCCATCTGCCATTTTTCTGCCCATTTTTCCAGCTGGTCCAGATCTCTCAGGAAGCTGTGAGAACCTTCTTCGCTGTCCACAACGCCTCCAATCTGCAAACCTGCTGATCCAATTTACCACATTATCTAGATCATTGAGAGATATGGCAAAACAACAATGGTCCCAGCATCGATCCCTGAGGCCCACCACTAGTCATAGGGCTCCGGTTTGAGAAGCAGTCATCCACCACTACTACTCCCATCCAACCATTGTTGAATCCAGTCCACTACTTCGCCATGAATACCGAGTGTCTGAACCTTCCTAACTAATGATTTATAGAGTTTTTCGAGGAGGTTACCAGGAAAGTTGTCGAAGGAAAGGCTGTTGACAACGTCCACAGCCTTTCCTTCGACAACTTTCTTGGTAACCTCCTTGAAAATCTCTATAAATTCGAATCGTACCTGAGGGTGTAGGTTAATGGGGTGTAAATTGGTCGGCACGGACACGTGGGTCGATGGCCTGTTAACGTTCCTTATGTCCAAATTGAAATAAAATTCAAGCATCTGCAGTCCCCCGTGTGGCTCAAGGTCTATGACAGAAGTCCTGCCTCTCTTGCTTCTTTGTCCATGGTGGAGTATTGAAACTCACGGAATAGTAGGCCATGATTTTAAATGTCATTGATTGTTGGGTTTACAACAGGGTGCTGAAAAGGGACACCTGTTGCTCAAGAGAAGCGGTGAGATAGAATTGCACGTTTGTAATGTGAAGTAATGACATTATTAATTAAACCCTGTGTGCCAGTGGGCCTACTGCATGGATAGAGTGCAGGGTACATCGAATAAGCTGAACTACAGGGGGACGTGCATATTGGATTTTAAACCTCGCGAAACAGTGTAAAGGCCAGCAAATAATAAACAGAGATAAACTTCCATGAACCCAGCACACATAGTGAAAGAGTTTTAGAGCAGGGAACAGCCCAACTGGTCATGTTTTTTCCCTTTACAGAATCAGAATTTATTGTCATGCACGTGCCACAAAATTTGTTGTTTTGCAGCATTATAGGTACAAATATTCTTATAAATTATGTTTTTAAAAAAAAATGGTGCAAAAGAAGACAGTAGTATCTGTGGTTCATTGTCCGTTCAGAAATCGGATGGTGGAGGGGAGAGGCTCTCTTTTCTTTGTACCATTGGGAGTGCATCCGAGGATTCCTGTACCTCCTGATGGTAGCAGTGTGAAGAGGGCATGGCTGGGGTGGTGAGGGTCCTTGAGGCTAGAGGTTGCATCTGCCCCACACCTCTCTGTACCTGCCAAATGTCTTTTGAACATTGTGTTCACTAAGATCCCTATTATCTGGAATTCAAGCAACCAGGAAAAAAAAAATCGCAGAAAATAAATGGGTAAAAAAATGCAGAAGTGGCACTCCTCGTCGCTGGTTCACGCAATGCACAGTCTCAGGCAACTGGAAAACTTGCTCATCCGGGGTCTATCAATCCCGGGTATTGGAGGGTTTCACTGCAATTGTTCTTACCTCTGGTGGCTCATTCCACCATCTGTGTGAGAGGTGCCCTCAGATCCTCTTTAAATCTTTCCCCTCTCCACCTTAAATCAATCCCCTCTCATTTACACTACTTTCCCTTCTCTGGGGGAAATTTACCTTGATTATTTACCTTGCTTATGTCCTCATAAGTTTATACACTATACAGCCCTCCCCACACCTCCCTTCCACATCCTAGGGAAAGAAGTTCCAGCCTCCCTCCTTGTGGCTCAAACCCACCAGTCCTGGTAAAGTTCTCGTGAAAAGTAAAGCAGGAGGAACTCAGATGTAAAACAGGAAAGTCTGCAGACCCTGAGGTTGAAGTAGAAACACAAAGCTGGAGAGACTCAGCAGCTCCAACACAGTGACCTTTATAGAGCAAAGATAAGGATGGATAAGCAATGTTCCTCAAGGAACCTTGATGAAGGGTTCAAGCACAAAACATCGGTTATGTGTCCTTAGCTCTATAAAGGACACTGTTTGACCTGCTGAATTTCCCCAGCATTGTGGTGTTACTTTTGCTGGAGGAACCCGACAGGACTCGCACTGTCTGTAGGAGGGAAAGATATTTTACTGACGTTTACCTGAGACCTGCTGAGATCCTCCGCCACATTTGTGTTTTTGCGCCAGTCACAACGTTATCGTGAACTATTTTTTTCTATCCCCAGCTTATTGCTCTCCTGGGTGACCAGAACACGATGCCCCTCCTGCGTTCAAATCCCTGACCGATGAAGGCAAGTGCGCCAAGTGCCCACTTAGCCCTATCTACCTGCGTCGCTGCTTGCAGGGAACTGTGGGTCTCTCCCTTCTGCACCACTCCAGGGTCCTTCTATTCCCCATGTATATCCAGCCCTGGTTTAATCTGCTAAAATGTAACTTCTCAGGACCAATAAAGGTATATATTCACACAGAAACAGGCCCTTTCTCCATACGTCCATGCAAGCCATCGAGAATGATCTACACTTACCCCATTTACTAGTGTACGATTGCCTTGGTGATTCGAATGCATGTCTGGATGTCGGGCCATAAGACAGGTGCGGATCCATCCCGTCGTGGCTCATTCTCTTTCCTTGGTTCTTGATCCTCCAAAATACTCCGTATGGAACTTATCCTGGAGGTGGGGGAGGGTTTGCTTAAGGAGGAGTAACTTGAAAATTCATCGACGTAAACACGTCATGCAATTCATTGTTTTATGGCAACATTACAGGTGCAAATATCAATGCTGTAAATTACATTTAAAGAAAAATAAATTGGTGCAAAAAGAAGGGGGCGTCCGGTTCATTGTCCGTTCAGAAATCTGATGGCCGAGGGGAAGGAGCTGGTTTTGTACTGTTGGCTGTTCACCTTCAGGCTGTCCCCGATTCCCATCCGAATCAAGGACCAATCTACCTCGGACTTAAATGTACCCATTGACTTGGCCTCCACAGCAGTCTGCGGCGACGAGTTCCACAGATTCACTGCCCCTCTGGGATAGAGAGATTTCTCCTTGTCTCGGTTCTGAAGGGACGTTTTTGTATTCTGAGGCTGTGCCCTTGAATTATTCATTTTTAAAATTATGGTCTATTTGTATCTTTAAAATTTTTTCCCCACTTCTAAATATCTTCAAGTGTTTGTCAGAGAAATAGAGGGTATTGGTGTGAGGCCGGGAAAGATCCTCGTGGAGCAACTTTTCATGGATTGTGGGGCAAAGGACCTGGACTGTGCTGTGATGTTTACAGAATGTCAGAAACATACAAGAAGTTACTTAAATCATTTTTAGGGTTGACAGAGACTTCCCCCTCCCCCCATTCCCCTCTCTTCCAGCTGCCGAAGGAATCTGCGTATGCTTCTCCAGAACTCCTGACAAATGGCTGGGATGGGGAGGGTTATCAAGGCAGGTCCTCTGTTTCTGGACAGACAGATGGACCACTCGGGCAGTAAGATCAGAGGCTGAGAGAAGGTTCCGGGGAGCATTGGTTAAAAAGCAGATCGCATACCTATGGCCTCCTTCCTTCAACAGACATTGTAACGCCAACTCTGATAGTCGAGGGGGTTAGCTTGTGGGAACAGGTTTGGTGGCTTGGGACTGTAGATAGAAGCAGGGAGAATGCTTCCACAGGTAGGTAAGACTAGAACTGGGGGACCGAAGGTGGAGTGGGGTAGATTTGGGACAAAGATAGGGAGGAAACTGCTTCTTCCAGGGAGCAATGAATCTAAAATACTCTGCCCAAGGAAGCGGGTAGAAATGGATGTTTGGCTCGTTAGGGAATTAAAGGCTGTGGGGGAAACGGCCGGGTAGGGGCAGCCGAGTCCACGGCCTGATCAGCCTGGCCAAGCAGACTTGGCGGGCTGGATGGCCAACTCCTGCTCGAGTTTCCTATGTGCTCGAAGGGGATCCAGGCCCATTTGGTCGTCGTGACCTGCCACTGCATCCCTGACTCCCCCCCCACCTCCCCCCAGCACCTTTCACCCATCCCTTCCTCATCAAAGATCTGTCGGCCCTAAAAATGACTCCAGCTCTTCGCTTCCATTACCCTTTCGAGGAAGAAAACTCCATAAACTTGCAACAGTTGGGAGGGGTGGGGGGGGGGGGGGACAAGGGTGCCCTTGTCTTTCAACCGAGGACCTTTTTATTTTTAAATTTTTGAAATGTAATCTGTCTCATACAGTAGGAAATGAAGCAAACACAGGAACTTCCAGCAAACTGCAAGATGATTAGAAAGATATAATCAGCTTTGTGTGTCAGTTGAGATAAAAAAAAATATCGCCCAAGACACTACAGATAAAACAAGTGAAAGACAAGGGCATGTATCTGTCCCTTTACGTGAAACATGGGAAATGACAGCACAGTACAGACCCTTCAGTCCACAGCCTTGTGCTGGCCCAATAACCTACTTGAACAACTGCCTCGAATTTCCTGACTGCACATCCCAAGACTTTTCTCAGCTCGGCTATTTAACAGCCGTTTATAAGATCCTATTGTTCTTACCTCCACTACCATTGCTTGGCAGCACTCACCACTCTCTGTTTTAGAGATTCCG
Source organism: Narcine bancroftii (assembly GCF_036971445.1). Lineage (NCBI taxonomy): Eukaryota > Metazoa > Chordata > Chondrichthyes > Torpediniformes > Narcinidae > Narcine > Narcine bancroftii. The sequence goes on from NC_091469.1 coordinate 158,278,598, forward strand.
TCAAGCATCTGACATCAGGGCTTGGGCGGTCTGTTGCATTCACGATCGGACACCTGCAACGTGATCCTACCACCGGAGAGAATCGGGGACGGCAATGAGGAAGCATCCAGGAGTGAGATCGATCAGCGGGCTGAGTGTTCTTACATCCTCCTCCCCTCCCAACCCCTGTACTTATTCCCAAGCACCTTAAAACCATGTTCACTATTTCAGCTCCGGGGAAAAAAGCCTCTGGCCATCCACACAATCAATACTCCTCATCTCTTTGCACACCTCTATCACGTCACCCTCCATCACTCCATGGAGAAAAGTTGAAATACCCTCATAAGACGTGCTCTCCAATCCAGGGGCCATCCTTGTAAATCTAATTTTTTTTTGGCTCAAGAGAAGTCGATGTTAATGCCATCTGGTTGGAGACTGAATATAAGGTTCCTCCAATTTGCAGGTAGCCTTGGTTTGGCATTGCATGAGGCTGTGGACAGACAGTGAGGGAATTAGATGTGGAGTTGAAATTCCTGGCCACTGGGAAGTCCTCGCTGTTGCAGTGGACAGAGCGAATGTGCTCTACGCAACGATCGCCCTGTCTCCCCAATGTAGCGGAGGCCATATCGGGAACTCCATATGCAGTAGATGACCCCTGCAGATTCACAAGTGAAGAGTTGCTTCACTTTGAAGGGCAGTTTGGGGCCTCCGAACGGTGGTGAGGGAGGGAGCTGTGGGTGCATGCAACATTTCTTGTGGTTGCAGGGATGTACCAGAGGATTGGGGCGGGGGGGCACAATTAATGACTAGGTTTACAACCTTTAGTAACCTGTCCTGTGCATTGGCACCCCCCCCCCCCGCCCCCATACCAGACAGTGATGCAACCAGCCTGAATGCTTCCCACAGTTCACCTGTAGAAATTTGGAAGAGTCTTTAGTGACAGACCCAATCTCCTCAAATTCTCAACGAAGTATAGCCGCTGGGAAGCTTTTATCGTGACTGCATCGACGTGGAGGCCCCAGGAGAGATCCTCAGAAGATGCTAGAATCTGAGATTTGTTGCCCTCCCCACTGCTAATCCCTTGATGAGGACTGGTTTGTGTTCTTCTAGCTTCCCCTTTCTGAAGTCCGCAATCATTTCCTTAGTTTTACTGACTTTGAGTGCAAGGTTGTTTTTGTGGCGCCACTCAGCCAGCTGATCTATCTCACTCCTCATTGCCGTCTCCGATCTCTCCGGTGGTGGGATCACGTTGAAAGTGCCCGATCGTGAATGCAACAGACCGGCCAAGTCCTGACGTCAGATGCTTGATGGAATCTCTAGACCAGTGGTTCTCAACCTTTTTCTTCCCACTCACATTGGTGCCCTGTGATCAGTAAGGGATTGCTTAAGGTGGTCTGTGGGTGGGAAGAAAAGAGTTTGAAGACCACTGTTTTAATCGTCCCTCATTGACTCGTTATGTGCACGGTTTCAGAACTCCAAAGGAAATGGGCCAATGACAATTTTTCTCAAGCAAAATATTTCAGTAACTACTGGGTCTAGAGCGGTGATTCTCAACCTTCCCTTCCCACCCACGTCCCACCTTACTGATCACAGAGCACCGACGACAGGGATTACTTACAGTGGTAAGTGAGTGGAAAGAAAAAGGTTGAGAACCACTGGTCTAAAACATTAAGATGTAACAATAAATATAAGGCAACAAATTTCCAGTGTGTGTCCTGTGAAAGGCAAAGTTAAGCTAGATCGTCCTTGTTGAATTCTGTCCTGCAAACAAAGATAAAAGATATTTATCAGGTAGTAACAGTTCTGAACTTCTGAACGTGTAGTTATCTGAATGGGAAGAGATTGGAGTAGGGGGAGGTGCACCTGATGTCCTTGGAACGAGGCATGCAGGTGCAGAGGGCAATTCGGAAGGCTGAGTTGCCATCACCTCAAACAGATTTGATGACAGGAAAAAGGTTGTCTTGCTGCGGTTGTAAGGGCCCTCGGTGGGACCCCATCCAAAATTTTTTGCAGCTTTTCCCTTGCCATAGAAATGTTACTGCACAATACAGGCACTTCAGCCCACAAAGTTGTGCCGAACATGTCCCTATCTGAGAAATTACTAGGCTTGACCCATAGCCCTCTATTTTTCTAATCTCCATGTACCTATTCAAAAGTCTCTGAAAAGACTCTGTCGTATCTGCCTCCACTACCGTTGTCAGGTGCCCATTCCCCGCACCCACCACTCTCTGTGTAAAAAAAAAAAAAAAAAAAACAAAAAAAAACATATCCCTGACTTCTCCTCTGCATCTACTCCCCAGTATCCGTAGCCTGTGTCCTCTTGTGGCAACCATTTCAGGCCTGGGAAAAAGCCTCTGGCTATCTACACCAGTGGTTCTCAACCTTTTTCATTCCACTCATCCTTATGCCATCGGTGCTCTGTGATTAATAAGGGATTGCTTAAGGTGGGACGTGGGTAGGAAGGGAAGGTTGAGAATCACTGCTCCAGACCCAGTCATTTCTGAAATATTTTGCTTGAGAAAAATTGTCATTGGCCTATTTCCTTTGGAGTTATGAGTTATATTCCCTCTGCCATTGGGGCTCTGTGATCAGTAAGGGATTGCTTAAGGTGGGATATGGGTGGGAAGAAAAAAGTTTGAAAAGCACTGTTTTAATCGTCCCTCATTGACTCGATATGTGCACCGTTTCAGAACTCCAAGGGAAATGGGCCAATAATAGTTTTTCTCGCCAAATATTTCAGGAACAATTGGGTCTAGTGCAGTGATTCTCAACCTTTCCTTTCCACCCACATCCCACCTTAAGCAATCCCTTACTGATCACAGAGCCCCAATGGCAGAGGGATGACTTAAAGTGGGATGTGAGTGGGAAGAAAAAGGTTGAGAACCCCTGGGTCTAAACATTGTACTTGTGTATCTGACAATAAATGCTCATTCATTAATTCATTCTAGATAACGACCACTCTGTATGTAAAACTTTTCCTCCCAATCACCTGCAAACTGGAGCAACAAGAGTCCAATTTCTGTCAGGACACCTGACAGATGGCAGTAACATCGACTTCCCCAATTCCCGTTAAACCTTCCCTGCCCCATCTTCACCCTCCTGTCTCCTTTCCTCTGTTCTCTCTCTTTTCCCTCTGTCTCCTTTCAAAGAGCCAAAATCAATTCTCACCTTTCCTCTTATCACTAATTAACACCTTTCCTTTGTTGGTCTGGACTCTTCCCCCTTCCATTTTGATGAGATGCCTGCCTGCTTTTTGCTTACATCAGGAGGAAGGGAGCAGGCCTGAAAGCTCAGTAATATATCCTATATTCTACGGCCGCAGCGAGAGCAGTTGAGTTCCTCCAGCATTTCTCTGTGTTAATATCACAATCATAGCATCTTCAGACTTTCGTGTTACACCACCCCACTCACCCCCCCCCCCCCCCCCCACCACCCCACTCAACCACCTCTCTCTCACCTTTTAGTGAGGTTCTTTGAGGGATAGATACTGGTGCTGGGACAAGTGAAGAGGCTCCGATGCTCAGATTCAATCCGCGATCTCTCGTTTGGCTGAGAGGGCTGTGTAGTTCTCTGGGCCTGGTTCCGACGTTTTCCCAGCCGCGTGCACTAGTCGTTCTTTCCCAACGTCCACGGAACAGATATCCGCGTTGGCAAGACCAACTGAGCGGTGCGTTTAGCGTGATGCTATTGGAGCGCCAGTGACCCAGGTTAGAATCCCGCGCTGTCTGTGAGGATGTTTTCCCTGTGACCTGCGTGGGTCTTCCTCCGGATGCTCCAGTGACCTTCCACGTTCCAAAGACATGGTAAGTTAAATTAAAATTAATATTTTGAATTTAGACATGGTGCAGGGTAAACAGGCCATTTCAGCCTTTGAGCCCGTGCCGCCCAATTACACCCCATTAACTTCCAACCCGGTACGTTTTGAACGGTGGGAGTAAACCAGAGCCCCTGGGGAAACCCACGCAGACATAGGGAGAACCTACAAACTCTTTGCAGACAGTGCGGGATTCGAACCCTGGTCCCGATCGCTGGCGCTGTAACAGCATTGTGCAAACTGCTATGCCAACCGTGCTACCTGATTGGGTGTAATTGGGCGGCACATGTTTAAATGGCCGGAATTGGTTTCTACCATGTTGAATCATTAAAATGCAGCATGGTTCTGAGCCAATACTCCAATACACCAATTAGCATACAATCTCTGTACGATTTTGGACAGTGTGGGGGGGAGGTGGAAACTGAGCACCCGGGAAAACCCCACAATGACACGGGGAGAACATACAAGCCCCTTACAGCTGGTGGTAGATTGGAACCCAGGTAGTTGGCCCTGAGCTAACTTCAGATGCTGTTGTGATTCAATTTCATTAGTGGGTTTGGAGTTGCACTGAGACCTAAACATAGACTCCCAACAAAAATTGGTTGGAGTGGATCGCAAAAGGTCCACCAGAAATTGGGTGTGTGGGTGTGACGCTCCCTCTCAATAACAGGGAAGAACCCGGTCATCAGGTCCTCGGGACTGCTGTACATGGGGCTCATCCTCTGCACCTCTACCCTGGCAATCACCAGTACAGTCTTCTGATTCATAAGGGGATCCAAGATGGAAAGGGTTTGAAGGGTCACAATGTACAAGTCGCCAGAAAATGGGGGCAAGGGCACAGCCCAACGTGGCCCTTATCCTGAGGACCACCTTCGAGGGTGGCTAGATCAGGCTGTGCGTGGAACCAAAGTACGAGTGTACCAAATGCCGCTGTGTCCCAGGTGTTGCGTGAGATGGGCCTGGCCCCGTTGCTGCACAATGTCCCAGTCAGCTGGACTTTGCCACGCCACCTATCCTTAGTGGAAATGTTTTTACAAAACCACACCTTTGACCACAAGACCATCAGAAACCAAGGTACATCCACCAGAAACCAAGAGATGAGAACTTGGTGGATACAGTAGGGTGGTTGCCCAAGTAGACCATCCAAGTCATCTGGTGGAATGCCTCATCACTGGGGCTCATGAACAAGCACCAGGGTGGCCTCCCAGTCAGGTTCTTCCTGTACAACCAGGGCACCACACACGTTGTCCATGAGATGACTGTGGCGGAGCGGAGACGGCTGCCCACCTCTTTCTAGAATGCAAATATGCTAAGTGTGAGTGGAGAAGGATGCAGGGGTCCCCCAGCAGCAGTGTGACAGAGCGTAACGACACAAAGCTGGAGAAACTCAGCAGTGTCCTTCATGTACTAATCGATGCTCTGTGATCAGTAAGGGATTGCTTAAGGTAGGATGTGGGTGGAAAGAAAAAGGTTTGAAAACCCATTTTATTTGTCCCTCATTGACTTGTTATGTGCACAGTTTCAGAACTCCAAAGGAAATGGGCCAATGAGAATTTTTCTCAAGTAAAATATTTCAGTAACAATTGGGTCTAGAGCAGTGGTTCTCAGCCCTGCTGCCTGTGTGCTCTTCAACCTCAGAGCCCCTCACTGGTCCTCCGACGTGATCACCATCTGCAGGTCGTACACTCTGCCCTCAAGTAACAAGAAAGGGTGTAAAGACAAACCAACAGGGAGATGGCAATGATGTAAATAGAAATTAATATAACAATGTACAGTGATGGAAATATCTGGATGCAAAACTAAGGGTGGGAAGAGATTTTGAATGCTTTCCTTTGGTAAATAATTTATTGCAGTGGTTCTCAACCTTTTTCTTTTCACTTACTTACTACTTTAAGTATTCCCTGTGCCATCGGTGCTCTGTAAGGGATTGCTTAATGTGGTGTGTGGGTGGGAAGAGAAAGTCTGAAAAGCACTGTTTTAGTTGTCCCTCATTGACTCGTTATGTGCAGGGTTTCAGAACTCCAAAGGAAATGGGCCAATGACCATTTTTCTCAAGCCAAATATTTTCAGTAACAATTGGGTCTAGAGCAGTGGTTCTCAACCTTCCCTTCCCACCCACATCCCACCTTAAGCAATCCCTTATTTATCACAGAGCACCGATGGCAGAGGGATAACTTACAGTGGGATGTGAGTGGAAAGGAAAAGGTTGAGAACCACTGATTTATTGTGAATAATGTCTATTTCTGGATTTTATCTAAAAAAAACAGCGCCTCTGCCTCTCCGAGAGATCATCGCGGACCAGGTCCATGTTTAGTGCTGGCTCAATAATTTCAGGCTGACTGACTAAAGGCGGACTCTGAACAGTTCCAAATTTAGTAAATCACTTCAATCTCTGTTCCTGGTTCAGCTTGTGTCTCTGGAGAGTGATTCAGCACTCTGACTGCAGCTATGGGAGTGAGTGCTGAGAGGATTCAAGTTTAAATTGAAGGAAAAGTACAAAAGCTGGGAAAAACCCAGCAGGTCAAACAGGCGACTTTATCAAGGAAAGATAAGCAACGCTTCGGGCTTGAGCCCTTCGTCAAGGTTCAAGTTCAACATGCACCAAGGTGCTGTGATGTAGTTGTTGAGTCAGCTCGTACATAGTATAACATGTCAGTCACAGTTCAGAAGGACAGTGACAGAGAGAGATGAAGGCGCATTCTGGCTGGAGGAACTCCGCAGGTCGAGCAGGATCCGTGGCTGGAAAAGAACGGTTGGCGTTCTGGACAGGAACATTGAGTGGAGGGGGAGGTAAGGGGAGGGGGTGAAGGGGGGCTGGGGGGAAAGGAGGGTGGTGTGGGAGAAGGGGATGGCGAGGGTGAGGGAGAGAGGGGGGGGTGAGGGAGAGGGGGTGTGGGAGGGAGGAGGGGATGAGGAAGTGGGGTGGGAAGAGGGGGCTGAAGGAGAAGGGGATGGTGAGGGGATTGATGAGGGCGAGGATGGAGGGGGAGGTGGAGCTGGGGGAAGGGAGGATGGTGAGGCTGAGGGAGAGGTGAGAGGGTGAGGTGGGAGGGGGTTAGGGTGAGGGAAGAGGGGGTGAGGGGATGAGGGTGAGAGTGGGGAGGTAGGGAGAGCGGGGTGTAGGAAGGAGGGGTGGGAGAAGGGGGTGAGGGAGGGGGGGCTGAGGGAGAAGGGAATGGAGAGGGTGAAGGGATTTGAGGGAGAGGGGTTGAAGAGGCAGGGGGCTTAGGCTGAGGAGGGAGAAGGGGATGAGGGTGAGGGGCATTGAGGGAAGAGGGGTAGGGGAGAGAGGGGGATGCGAGGGGGAGGGTGTGAGAGAGGTCTGAGGGGGAGGTGAGCAAGAGGGGGGTTGGGGGTGAGGAGGGTGAAGGAGAGGGGGAATGAGGGTGAGGGGTATTGAGAGGGGAGGGTGGAGAGAGAGAGGGAGGAAGGGAAAAATGCTGGACAGGCAAGACATTTTTCCCCGGGGTGACAATCGCAAATCCGAGAGGACATCTGTTCAAGTTTGGGGGAGATGACGGTCTCAAAATTTTTTTGACTCATAGATTGGAGGGTGCCAGGAATGTAAAGGCAGGGGTGGTGCTTCCGGCTTCTAAATAGGGACACTCAAAAGATTGTTTGATTGGCAAGCAAGATAAATAGAGGGTTATGGGTGTGAGGTAGGGAAAGGTTAGACTGCAGTGGAGTAGGTTTACATAGGAGGGCTGAAGGGCCTAATGTTCGATGTCCTAGAGGGTAGGCAATGGCTATCTCCCTCTACACTCCCCCACTGGACTGGGGCGTTACGGTTAGCGGAGCAGTTACTGCAACACATTTAAAGCGCCAGTGATTGGGCCCGGAATGGGGTTTCAGTCCCACGCTGTCCTCAAGTAGTTTGTACATTCTCCCCTTCTCTGGGTGGGTTTTATCTCCCCCTGTTCAAAAACCAACTAGGAGTATACGTTAATGGGGTGTAATTTGGGCGGCACAGCCTCGTAGGCAGGAAGGGCATGTTACAGTATGGTGAGTCCAGATTTAAATATAAATTTTAAATTTCAATACATTAAATTGCCTCCTAGCATGAGAGCAAGGGGAGCTCCGAGCAACCGAACTCGTCCACGGAAACCTGAAGTCACTTGTCATGTAATTCTATTTGCAGCCTGAAAACATGTGGTTAGACTTGGTGTTTGAACAGCCTGCAGGCTGGGTAAGGTGATTACATGATGATCTGCTGCCACATAATCCCCTTCTAATTTGGCTGCACAAGGTCTCGGGCTCAGAGAAGGAACTGAGCTCATTCGCATTCAGGTCTGAACAACAAAACAACTGTGTCTTCTGAAAACTCATCTGTGAAGGTTATAAGTAAGTGGGAAACACAGTTAACCCAGCATTCTAACACATGCCAGAAGTGTGTCTCTGGACACTGGATTATTACACACTGCCCATGGGTGTACAGTGTTCACCAGGGGCCCTGAATTATAACAGTCTACTGCTGGGTGTACAGTGTTCACCAGGTGCCCTGGATTATAACACACTGCCCCTGAGTGTACAGTATTCACCAGGGACCCTGGATTATAATACACTGCCCCTGGGTGTACAGTGTTCACCAGGGACCCTGGATTATAACACACTGCCCCTGGGTGTACAGTGTTCACCATGGACCCTGGATTATAACAGTCTACCGCTGGGTGTACAGTGTTTACCAGGGACCTTGGATTATAACACGCTGCCCCTGGGTGTACAGTGTTCACCAGGGACCCTGGATTATAATACACTGCCCCTGGGTGTACAGTGTTCACCAGGGACCCTGGATTATAACACACTGCCCATGGGTGTACAGTGTTCACCATGGACCCTGGATTATAACAGTCTACCGCTGGGTGTACAGTGTTCACCAGGGACCTTGGATTATAACACGCTGCCCCTGGGCGTACAGTGTTCAGCAGGGACCCTGGATTATAACACACATCGCATGGGTGTACAGTGTTCACCAGGGGCCCTGGATTATAACACACTGCCCCTAGGAGTGCAGTGTTCACCAGGGGCCCTGGATTATAACACACTGTCCCTGGGTGTACATTGTTCATCAGGGACCCTGGATTATAACACACTGTCCCTGGGTGTACAGTGTTCACCTGGGTCCCTGGATTATAACACAATGCACCTGGTTGTACAGTGTTCACCAGGGACCCTGGATTATAACAGTCTACTGCTGGGTGTACGGTGTTCACCATGGGCCCTAGATTATAACACACTGCCCATGGGTGTACAGTGTTCACCAGGGGCCCTGGATTATAACAGTCTACTGCTGGGTGTACGGTGTTCACCATGGGCCCTGGATTATAACAGACTACTGCTGGGTGTACAGTGTTCACCAAGGGCCCTGGATTATAACATACTGCGCCTGGGTGTACAGTGTTCTGCAAGGACCCTGGATTATAACACACTGCACTTGGGTGTACAGTGTTCACCAGGGGCCCTGGATTATAACAGTCTACCGCTTGGTGTACGCTGTTCACCAGGGGCCCTGGATTATAACACATTGCGCCTGGGTGTACAGTGTTCACCAGGGGGCCTGGATTATAACTTACTGTGCCTGGGTGTACGGTGTTCACCAGGGGCCCTGGATTATAACACACTGCACCTGGGTGTACAGTGTTGACCAGGGGCCCTGGATTATAACACACTGCGCCTGGGTTTACAGTGTTCACCAGGGACCTTGGATTATAACACACTGCCCCTGGGTGTGCAGTGTTCTGCAGCGAACCTGGATTATAACAGTCTACCACTGGGTGTACGGTGTTCACCAGGGGCCCTGGATTATAACACACTGCGCCTGGGTGTACAGTGTTCACCAGGGGCCCTGGATTATAACATACTGCACCTGGGTGTACGGTGTTCACCAGGGGCCCTGGATTATAACACACTGCGCCTGGGTGTACAGTGTTCACCAGGGGCCCTGGATTATAACATACTGCGCCTGGGTGTACAGTGTTCACCAGGGGCCCTGGATTATAACAGTCTACTGCTGGGTGTACAGTGTTCATCAGGGGCCCTGGATTATAACAGTCTACCACTGGGTGTAGAGTGTTCACCAGGGGCCCTGGATTATAACACACTGCGCCTGGGTGTACAGTGTTCACCAGGGGCCCTGGATTATAACATACTGTGCCTGGGTGTACAGTGTTCACCAGGGGCCCTGGATTATAACACACTGCACCTGGGTTTACAGTGTTCACCAGGGGCCCTGGATAATAACACACTGCCCCTGGTTGTACAGTGTTCACCAGGGGGCCTGGATTATAACAGTCGACTGCTGGGTGTACAGTGTTCACCAGGGACCCTGGATTATAACACAGAAAGATAGGGAATGCAGGAGGGGGTTAACAGACACTGGAGGTTGGTAGTAATGCCAACTGTTTGTGGGGGTGGAGGAAAAGTCACAGCATTATTCATCTGCTTGCATCCTTTTCACCCACATTCCAATAGCCAAGGCAAGCGCACAATCTGACTGTCTCTGCCGCAACTCTATATTTTACGTTCACTTTTATACTGAGCGAAAATATAAACATTAGCAGGGAAGGTCATTAAAAAACTCTCCCTTTATAAACATCCTCTCCTGACATGGTCACTTCAAGTCCATTGTCCCGTGCCAAGATGCTGTGATAGAGTTTGTTTTGTTAACAGCCAGTTAGACATTTTATACATAGTATGGCAAATTACTATACGGTTAAAAGTGTCGAGTTGCAGAGAGAAATCCATTGGTACGGAACAAGAAGCAATAGGTATACTATTCCGAGGTTCATTCAGGAGTCCGTTAATGGCTGGAAAGAAACTCCAGTTGAATATTGTCTCCGTGATCTCACATTCGTGGATCTACCTCCGGACAGAAGGCTAGTGATGAGGATGTGGCTGGGGGGGGGATGAAGTTGGCTGCTTTTCCAAGGCAGTGGGAGTTACAGTTAGAGGCTCTGGGGGTGGGGGGGGGGAGATGTGTGATGACCTGAGCCACATTCTTGACCCTCTGCTGTTGAGCGGAGTAGTTGCCATCCCCTGCAGTGGCGCACCCCGACAGGACGGTTTCAATGCCGCAGATGTGGAACTTGTTGAGGGTCACAGGTTAGGTGCCAGATTTCCTCGGCCTTCTGAGGACGTTAGAGGCACCGGTGCGCCTTTTTGGCCGCTGCGTTGACGGTGGTTGACCGGGACAGGTCACTGGAGATATTCACCGTCCCCCCCAGGAATCTTCAGCTGTCGACTATTTTCGCCTCAGTGCTGTTGACAGATAATACAAAGATAGGTGGAGGGGCAGGTAGGGATGAGGATACATAGAGGCTGCGGAGATATTTAGTTGGAGGAGGAGAATGGGTAAAAAAAAGTGGCAAGTGAAATATGATTTATAATTTTAGACGTTCAGAACATTAACAGGCCATTTTGGCCCATGAGCCCTTGCTGTCCAATTACACCCAATTAAGCTACTACCCCTGGTATGTTTTTCAAGGGTGGGAGGAAACTGGAGCCCCCCCCAGGGAAAACCCACTCAGACACAGGGAGAACATTCAAACTCCTTACAGACAGCACGGGATTCAAACCTCGGTCCTGATCGCTGACACTGTTGCACTAACTGCTGCACCAGCCATGTTGCCCGTGTGTTGTTATGTTGGAAAGTGTATGGTCATGCTCATTGACAGAACGATAAAAAAAGGGCAGACGATTATTTGGAATGGGAGAAAATTCCAAATTCAGAGGTACAAAGGGTCCTGGGAGTCCTTGTGCAGGACGCTCTGAAGGTTGACCTCCAGGTTGAGTTGATGGCGAATGCAATGTTGCCATTCATTTCTCGAGGGCTAGGATACAAGAGCAGGGATGTGATATTGAGGCTCTATAAGCCACTGGTGTGCCCTCACTTGGAGTACGGGTATAGTTTTGGGCTCCTTATTTAAGAAAGGATGTATGGCATTGGAGAGGGTTCAGAGTAGATTCACAAGAATAATTCCTGGAATGAGGGGATTAGCATACGAGGAAGGTTTGATGGCTCTTGGACCGAGGGAGACTTCATAGAAGCATTTTGGAGGTTGAAAGGCCTGGCAGAGTAGGTGGGAAAGTTGTTTCCCATGGTGTGGGAGTCGAGGATAAGAGGGCACAACTTCAGGATTGAAGGGCGCCCATTTAGAACAGAGATGCGGAGGGATTTCTTTAGCCAGAGAGTGGTGAACCTCTGGAATTTGCTACCACGGGTGGCTGTGGAGGCCAAGTCACTAGGTGTATTGACGGCAGAGATTGACAGTATCTGAACAGAAAGGGATATGGGAGAAGGCGGGGAGTTGAGCTGAGAGGGGGAATGGATCAGCTCATGATGGAATGGCAGAGCGGCTTGTTGCTCCGATGGTCTAAGTTCATGACCTTCTCCTTGGCCTTGCTGGCGTCAAGGGCGAGTGTCTTGTCTTGGCATCAAGCCACAAGTCCTTCTATCTCCCTTCTGAACTCCGCCTGCTCATTGTTGGAGATCTTGCCTACGAACAGCCATTGTGCAGAGGGCGATAAATCTCTATTCCAGTGCGTGTGGAGGCCAGATCGCTCAAGGTTATTTACATATTCATTTTTGAAATATGAATTTTTTAAAATAATAGGCCCTTCACTTGAGATAGAGGTGAGGCAAGAAAAAACTCTCTTGTGCAATATACAAACCTGCAGGTCAGAAGTAAAACAAGGAAGTCTGCAGACACTGTGGTTGAAGTAAAAACACAACGCTGGAGAAACTCAGCAGGTCAAACAGTGTCCTTTATATAGCAAAGGTAAAGCTACAGAACCAACATATCGGGCTGAGCCCCCTTCATCGTAGAAAGGCTCAAGCCCAAAACGTGGGTTTTGTTTCTTTATTTTCGCTGTATAAAGTACTCTGTTCCTCCAGCATTAATTAATTAAACTCAGCAGGTCATGCAACATCCACAGGAAGTAAAGGGTAGATAAGGTATGTAGATAGTGTGGACAGTGGACAAGAAGTTGGTACTTTTTTGAATTTGACTCAGCAGTGTTCCACAATTAAACCTTTTTGGCTTGATCTGGGTGATTTATTAGGTCGAATAACTGGAGTAAGATTCCCACAGAATTCAATGTTATTTTTACTGGGAAATGCTGGATGGATTAAACCTGAATACGTATTAAGTAAAATTTGTGCAAATCACCTTCGCGATAGCTAGAAAATGTATTGCTGTAATTTGGAAGTCGGATACTGATCTGGGAATGGACAGAGATCATGAAGAAGTTTGGAGTTGGATTTCACTTGAGAAAATTACTTTAAATTTAAGAGATAAATATCATACATTTTGTGAAATATGGAGCCGATCTTTACAAACTGTTGGCATTAAAATTGAAATGAATCTGGAACATTCCTTTTCTCCTATTGGTCTCGATGAATATTTCGATGTTTAAAAGTATCGGAAAGTGAAGTTGCTCCTGATGTGGTTTTTCTTCTCCCTCTTTATCTTATTCTTCTCTAGTTTGTTGGGGAGTGGGGGGGATTTAGAGGTAATTTTTCTTTCTTATTTCTTTCCTTTTTTATATGTAAAATGCCACCTGTATTTGGATTAAGTTTGAGATATTGTGATCTGCTTTATTTAACATTAAATAAAGTTATTTTAAAAATGATAGTGTGGACAGCCAGCAGCTTTACCCTTGGGTGACAATGACCAGAGGACATTTGTTTTAGGTGAGTGGAGACGTCAAAGGTAAGTTTTTTTTTACACACAGAGCAGTGGGTGCCTGAGTTGCCAGGGGTGGTGGTGGACACTGGTACAATAGGGACATTCAAAAGGCTTTTCGATGGGCACATGGATGCAAGAAAAATAGAGGGTTAAGGTTGTGAGGGAGGGAAGGGTTTAGAGCAGTGGTTCTCAACCTTTTTCTTTCCATTCACATTCCACTTTAAGTCATCCCTCTGCGATCGGGGCTCTGTGATTGGTAAGGGATTGCTTCAGGTGGGATGTGGGTGGGAAGAGAAAGTTTGAAAACCACTGTTTTAATCATCCCTCATTGACTCGTTACGTGCAGGGTTTCAGAACTCCAAAGGAAATGACAATTTTTCTCAAGCAAAATATTTCAGTAACTATTGGGTCTAGAGCAGTGATTCTCAACCTTCCCTTCCCACCCACATCCCACCTGAAGCAATCCCTTACCAATCACAGAGCCCCGATCGCAGAGGGATGACTTAAAGTGGAATGTGAGTGGAAAGGAAAAGGTTAAGAACCACTGGGTTAGATTGTTGTGAAGTAGGTTTTCGTAGGTCAGCACAATATTGTGGGCTGAAGGGCCTGGACTAATTCCTCGGTGCCATTTTCCCACACCACACTCAATTCCTGGATTTTTCAAAATGTTATCCTCCTCCCTTATTACCTCCAGTGATCCATCATCTCCAACCCTCCAGGGTAGGGAACTCCAGAGATTTACCACTGTGAGGAAAAAATTCTGGACACCTCAGTTTTACACAAATGCCCTCTTCTTATCACTGAGTCGCCTCATTTGAGTCTTTCCTACTTGTGGAAACATAAGACTATAAGACATAGGAGTAGAAATAGGCCATTCAGCCCATTGAGTCTGCCCCACCATTTAATCATGAGCTGACCCATTCCCCCACTCGGCCCCACTGCCCAGTCTTCTCCCCATAATCTTTGATGCCCTGGCTAATCAAGGACATATTAATTTCTGCCTTAAATACACCCAATGACTTGGCCTGAACAATCATCTGTGGCAACAAATTCCAAAGATTTACCTCCCTCTGGCTAAATAAATTTTTAATGTTTAAAAAAAATATTTACAGCACGGTAGAAACTAATTCCAGCTATTTAATCCCGTGCCGCCCAAATTAATCAACAACTTTGTACCTTTTGAGGGTGGAAGGAAACCGGAGCCCCCGAGGAAAATCCACGGAGACAAGTGGAGAACGTACACACTCCGTGCAGACAGGGAGTCACTGGCGCTGTAAAACTAACCACTAGGCTAATCATGCCCCCCAAATACCTTGACATCTGTGTTCTAATTGATGCCTTTCATTCCTCAAGTTGTGCCCTCTTGTCCCAGACTATCCATGGAAACAATCTTTCTACTTCTAATTAGTCTAATTAGTCAGGGGATCAAGGGCTATGGGGAAAAGGCTGGAATTTTGAACTAGGTGTGAGAACAGTTGAAACCCAGAAGAATAGATGGGCTGAATGGCCTACTTCTGTTTCTTGATCTTGTGATCTACTCTGTCCATGCCTTTCAGCATTCAAAATGTTTCAATGAGAACCCCTCCCCATTCTCCTCATTTCCAATGAGTACATCTTTCCTGTCATAACCCTCCCACGGGCGTAACTGTTTCAGTCAAGATCACCTCAATCTTGTAAGCGCCAACCAGTGCAGATATAATGTTTTTGGTTAACCTAATGGTATCTGCAGACTTTGACATTTTACTTTTTCAGCTGAGTATGGTAATAAGTGATTGATCAGCTGTAAAGCAATCCTGAGTCTGAGTTCTGGTGGAGATCAGCTTAATGAATGGTGGAACAGATACCAAGAGTCCAGTGGCCTTGCCTTGTTCATGTTGTATGGCACAGATTTTCAAGAGAGAAATATAGCCAACATCCCACCTGTAAGAAACTTGATTCATTAAGGCAAGCCCAGATATGTTTGATGGATTTTATTTTGGTGAGCTTTGTCATGTGGTACGGAAATAGATCTTTGGCCCACTGAGCCGACACCATTGTATTAATTTAGACTAATCCGATTTTATCATTCTAGACTAAATCCACACGAATCGCATTTTATTCACACCCCCGCGCCCAGGATTCTACCATTCACCTGCACAGCAGGGGTGATGTACAGCAGCCATTTAACCCTTCAACCACCCTGTCCGTGGAAGGAAACTAGGGTGAGGAACAGGGTGGGGGTGGGAGAGAGAGACCATAAAACATAGGAACAGAAATAGACCATTCAGCCCATTGAGCCTGCCCTGCCATTTAATCACAAGATGATCCTTTTCCCCACTCAGCCCTTCTGCCCGGCCTTCTCCCCGTAACCTTTGATTCCCTGGCTATGCAAGAACTGATCAATCTCCGCCTTAAATGCACCCAATGACGTGGCCTCCTCAACTGCCTGCAACAAATTCCACAAATTCCTCCACCTCTCCGTTCTGAGCAGAGTCCATGCCTTTCATCATTTGAAATCTTTCAGTGAGATCCCCCCCATATACTCCAAAATGCCAACGAGTACATAAGAACGTAAGAAATAGGACCAGGAGTCGGCCATTTGGCCCGTCGAGCCTACTCTGTCTTTCATTAAGATCATGGCTGATCTGATCAGTGACTCAACTCCACTGACCTACATTTTCCTCATATCCCATAATTATTTTTTTAATGTAAAAATCTATCGAACTGAACCATAAATATGTTTAATGGAGTCACTTCAACCGCTTCCCTGGGCAGAGAATTCTTTAGATTCACTTCTCTCTGGGGGAAAAAAACAGTTTTCGCCATCTCCATCTTAAATCTACTCCCCTGAATCTTGAGGCTGTGTCTAACGCTCCTCACATGGTGACCCTTTCATCCCCAGAATCCTCTTCATGAATTTCCTCTGAACCTTCTCTACCATTAGCATATCCTTTCTTAAATGAGGAGCCCAAAACGTGAGGTCTCTCCAGTGCCTTAGAAAGCCTCAACATCACATCCCTGCTCTTAAAGGTCGGAAACGCAAGCGGACACAGGGAAAACTTGCAGACTCTGCGTGGACAGGAGCATTGGAAAATAAAGAGAGCTTTGACAAAAGACAGGTATCCCCTGCTATCTGAAAGTGGAGCGTCCCTGTGAAACTTTTCGTGAGCCAAAATGGCGGAAAGCAAAGAAACAATTACCATTAATTTATATGGGAAAAATTCTTGAGCGTTCCCAGACGGAAAAAATAACCTATCAAATCATACACGATAACACATAAAACCTTAATGTATTAAATTACTTAATGTAGCAAACCTGATCTTTCTCTCTGCGTGGAAGTAGAACGAAAGGTGGATGGAGTCAAGTTCGACGCAGCCCCAATGTCTTTATTTCGTTCACCGCGATCAAAATGCTTAATTACGTCCAGTTTTATGCTCAGTGTAACACTCAGGCTTTTTGCACACCTTAGGACACATCTTGCTAACGGACGCGTAAAATAAATCAAGTTAAAGCCCAGATGCTCAGGCGCAGTTCAAAGCTACAGCGGCTAGATGCTGAGAGTCTGGTTCCCAGGGACGGTGACGCACTCTTGGGGTGCGTGCTGCCTCTGTATCGGCTCGCCACAAAACCAACGCTGAACGCCCTTTTCGTAAAAGGGAAAACCCCCTTTGGATTTCTTTCGGTACTAATTCAGGTCTTTTGTAAAAGCGAAGTGGCGTAAAGCGAACTTTCGAAAAGCCCGGGGGGGCGGGGAGGGGGGTGTAACCCTGTATTCCAAATTATAAATGTGGAATACAGCACAGTGCGGGACATTCAGCCCATGATGTGGTGCTGACCTATGTGAACCTACTCCCCAACAACTATCCCTGGCCTCCCTCACACCCGTAACCCTCTATTTTCCTTATGCCTGCTTGCCTACCTAAGAGTCTTTTGAATGTCCCTATTGTACCAGCCTCCACCGCCAACCCCAGCAGTGAATTACATCTCCCCGAAACGTTCCTCCACTCATTTTAAACAGATGCACAACACACAAGCAGCCGGTGAAACCCAGCAGTTCATGGAAGTAACGGATAAACCAGCGTTTCAGGTCTGAGCCCTTCCTCAAGGTGACAGATGTCCACTGGTATTTGCAGGCACTGGCTGTCCACCCTATCTCAGCCCCTCATAATCTGATATATATCTCTAATAAGACTTACGAGGCAAGGTTAGCAGAGCTGGGACTTCTCTTTTTGGAGTGAAGAAGGATGAGAGGAGACTTGATAGAGGTCTACAAGATTCTGAGAGGCATAGATATAGGGTGGACGGCCAGCGCCTGTTTCCCAGAGCAGGATCAGCAAACACCAGGGGACAGGTGTTCAAGGTGAAGGGAGGGAAGTTTAGGGGAGACCTGTAACAAGACTTTTGTTTTTTTTTTCTCTTGCTGAGTTTCTCAGCAGAATGTTAATTGCAAGGGTTTATTTGAACAGAAATGTGGGGTTGGACTGACCACAAGGCTATAAGATATAGGAGCAGAAAAAGGCCATTCAGCCCATCAAGTGCCATCCACCATTCCACCATGAACTAATCCAAGTCATTTGTTGCATAAGTACAACCCGACAAAACCGCCTTCTCCGTTCCTCAGTGAAAAACACGCAGACACACATCGAGACATAACACACAGACTGACAAGCAATACACATGCAGGACAAATGTTCGTTTATACATAAAAATATATAAATATTGTTTAATGAATATGAGAGTCTTGGAGGGTCAGTTTGACCAGTTCCTTTGGTCGTTCAGCGTTCTAACTGCCCGTGGGTAGAAGCTGCTCCTCAGCCTGGTGGTGCTGGCTCTGATCCTCCTGGATCTCTTCCCTGATGGGAGTGGCTGAAAGATGCTGCGCGCAGGGTGGGTGGAAGGGTTTTGCGCGCCCTCTTCAGACAGCGATCCCAGTAAATCACGTCGTTGTGGGGGTGGGGAGACCCCAGTGATTCTCTCTGCTGGTATTGTGGTTCTGTGGATTGACTTCCAATCCATTTCTGTGCACCAACCGTACCACACTGTGATACAGCCAGTCAGGCCGCTCTTGATAGAGCTCCTGTAGAAGGTTGACATGATGGCGGTCGGTAGCCCAATCCCCTGCCTTCTTTCTCCCCATACTCTGATGCCTTGACTATTCAGATCCATATCAATCTCTGTCTTAAATGCACCCAACGACCTGGCCTCAACAGCAAATTCCAGAGGTTCTCCTCTCTCAGGCTGTGTTTTAAATGGGCGCCCTTCAATCCTGAATGTGTGTCCCCTTGTCCTATACTCCCCTACCATAGGAAACAACTTTGCCATAACTACCCTATACAGGCCTTTCAACATTCGAAATGCTTCTGTGAGGTGCCCCCCTTCATTCTCCTGAATTCTATCTAAGTTTCCATGTATCCCATGCGTCATGACTTCATGAATGAGTCTTTCATGGAGGACCTTGGCAAATGCCTTACTAAGATCCATTTTCACCACATCCACAGCCTTACCTTCACCAAATTCTTGCATTACTTCCCCGAAGAGCTCAACAAGGTTCATGAGGCACGCCCTGCCCCTCACAAAACCACGCTGACTATCCCTGAGAAGGCCTTGCTTCTCTGTATGCTTGTCGAACCTCTGTAATTACAGAATCCTCTGAAATAGGTTGACCACCACTGAGTGTAGAATATGTCCATATACTCAATACCATGTCATAGTCAAATCCCATCCCCACTTTTGGCCTAAAAATCCCATGTTTTCCTTAAGATAGTCACCCCTATTTTTTCGACCTGACAGCCCACCTCTCCGAGCTACTGATGCCCTGATCATGGGTCCATGCGGTGCCCGCCCACTCTCCCAATGCCCTGACCTCGGACCCTCGATCCAGCAACCCAACACCAGGGCTCCCAACGCCCCAGCCACAAATTCTCTCCTAGGCTCCTGCCACCCACCCATTGGAGCTCCCGACAGCATGACCCCAGACCCACGACCCAGCCACCAGAGCCCTGGCCCCAAACTCGCGCCCCGGCTGCCCACCCACCCGAGCTCCCGACGCCCCAACCGCAAACCCTCTCCCCGGTTGCCCGAACACTAGACCTCCGATGACTCGACCACAGACTCACTCCTATGCCCCGGCCGCCTTCTCATCCGAGCTCTCAACGTTCCCCCCCCCCCCCCCCAATCACCTGAATGCGGACTTACCACCCAGTCCCAGCCATCTGAACAACGCAGGCACTTATCACAGGCAAAAGTCATATTCCTCCCCTCCCCCCCACTCCCCCAAACTTGACCCAAACAAATAGGTCCCAAAACTCAACTATTACATGAGTATTATAGGGAGGATGTGGGAGTTATGGAGAGGGTGCAGAGGAGATTGACCAGGATGTTGCCTGGATTGAGAAACAAGTCTTATGACGCAAGGTTAGCCGAGCTGGGACTTTTCTCTTCGGGGAGCAGAGAAGGAGGTGAGGAGAGTTGATAGAGGTCTACAAGATGATGAGAGGCATAGATAAAGTGGACAGCCAGTGGCTGTTTCCCAGGGCAGGATCAGCAAACACCAGACGGCATGTGTACAGAGTGGAGGGAGGGAAGTTTAAGGGAGACCTCAGGGGTATGTTTTTTTTTTACATGGAGAGTTGTGGGGGCCTGGAATGCCTTGCCAGGGATGGTGGTGGATGCTGGAACATTGGGGGAATTTAAGAGTCTCTTAGACAGACACATGGGTGGAAGAAAAAGAGAGGTAGGGTAGGGTTAGTATTTTTTTAAAAGTGCAGCATCGCAGGCCGAAGGGTCTGTACTGTGCTGTTCTGCTCCATGTTATATGACTCATGTAAAAATTGACCCTCCCCCCCCACATTTGACCTGAAAGATTGGTCCCAAAATCTTGACTATTACACAGGTATATACAGTTAATCGGTGCTTGAAGGTCATCATGGACTTGATGGGCCAAGTGGCCTGTTTCCCTGGCTCTGCAGCCTCATCTCTTGCTTTGCTCTGACAGGAGTGAACTGTCTGCATCATGATCTTGGCCAACTCTTGACTGAATTTGGCTAATTTGGCAGTTGTTAAAGCTCTTTGCTTATCTTTTGGAAATTGTCACGACAGACCCGGATTTGCTGGCTGTGTTTGCAGTTTAAATATTTGTACGGCACCTTCTATTTATGTCAAACATTCCAGAATCATTGTAAAATTAGTAAATGATTCCTCAAAACATAATTATAATCATTAGGCAGAGATCTGCACCGTGTTTAAAAAGGCGCTGCTCCATTATTAAACTAGCTGGAAGTTTAGCTATTTAATATTCTGCCTGACCCTCCTTCTTGTGCTCCCCTGTGTTTGTGGGTGGGGCTTGTGTGTGGGCATGTGCGCGTATTTGTGTGTGGGCATGTGCGCGTATTTGTGTGTGGGCATGTGCGCGTATTTGTGTGTGGGCATGTGCGCGTATTTGTGTGTGGGCATGTGCGCGTATTTGTGTGTGGGCATGTGCGCGTATTTGTGTGTGGGCATGTGCGCGTATTTGTGTGTGGGCATGTGCGCGTATTTGTGTGTGGGCATGTGCGCGTATTTGTGTGTGGGCATGTGCGCGTATTTGTGTGTGGGCATGTGCGCGTATTTGTGTGTGGGCATGTATATGTTTGTGTGTAGGCATGTATGTGTTCATGCATGTGTTTGTATGTGCACATATATATGTGCGCATGTTGTGCGTGTGTATGCACTTCTGCAACTGTGTCCGCAGCGGGCATGAGTGTGCACGTTGATATGCGCATGTGTGTTTGTGGTGGGTGGGTGGGTGTGTGTGCATGCGTATGTGTATATGCCTGTGCATGTGTATGCTGGGGGTGGTGTATGCATGCGTGTCTTGGGCTTGCTTGTGTGTAAAAGTGGAAATGCGCAGGTGTGTTTTCATGCACGTGTGTCCGTGTTTGCGGGTTCAGACATACAGCAGTCAGGAGAATGCCCCACAGGGATGTTCTCACGTCCGTGTTCAGCACACATATGATCCATGAAGGTGAGGGAATTCTCCCTGAGTTGTTGGCCATTCAGAGGATTGGGAGGGAGTAAATCATTGCATCACAGGAGGGAATATTGTGGGAATTTGAGTGTCTGAACATCCACAGCGGGGAGGGCAGTCTCACTGGGACCTCTGCGACTCACTCTTGACATCTCCTCTAGTGGGAACAGGAACCCAGATCCTATCCCACTGACCTCTCTCCCTCCCATCCCACTGATCTCTCTCATCCCACCGAACCTCTCCCTTTCCCACCCCCTCCCCTCCCCCTTCCACCCCACTGACTCTTCCCTTCCCACTGACCCCTCTTATCCCACCGAACCCCTCCCTTCCCACTGACCCTTCTCACCCCACTAACCCCTCTCATCCCACCGAATCCCTCCCCTTCCCATCCCATCCCGCTGACCCCTCTCATCTCACTGAACTCCTCTCATCTCACTGAACCCCTCCCCTTCTGACCTCCTCCCATCCCACTGACCTCTCCCCCTCCCATCCCACTGACCTCTCCCCCTCCCATCCCACTGACCCCCTCCCCTCCCATCCCACTGACCCTTCCCATCTCTCCAAACCCTTCTCCCTTCCCTCCCCCATCTCATTGACCCCGACCCCCTCCCCCTTTCATCTCAGTATTCCCTCCCCTTCCCATTTTTTGGGGAAAATTTTTTATTTATTGATTTATCACTCGTATTAAACAAGATGATACAAAAAGATTTATATTTTCCCCCAAAAACCCCCCCTCCCCCCAAAGAGGAAAAAAGAAAAGAAAATAAACCACATAGAGGGGGTCAGGAAGCTCCAGTATGATTTGGATAAATTGAGGGACTGGGCAGATCCATGGCAAATGCACTACAATGTGGATAAATGTGAGGTTATCCACTTTGGTAATACAAACTGGAGGGCAGATTACTATTTGAATGGCAATAGATTA
This sequence comes from Narcine bancroftii, assembly GCF_036971445.1. Classification (NCBI taxonomy): domain Eukaryota; kingdom Metazoa; phylum Chordata; class Chondrichthyes; order Torpediniformes; family Narcinidae; genus Narcine; species Narcine bancroftii. The sequence goes on from NC_091469.1 coordinate 158,300,983, forward strand.
AGAGATGGGGAAGTGCAGAGAGACCTAGGGGTTCTTGTGCACCAGTCTCTGAAGGCGAGCATGCAGGTACAGCAGGTGGTTAAAAAGGCAAATGGTATGTTGGCCTTCATATCAAGAGGGTTTGAGTATAGGAACAAGGATACCTTACTGCAGCTGTACAGGACCTTGGTGAGACCCCACCTGGAGTATTGTGTGCAGTTTTGGTCACCTTATCTAAGGAAGGATGTTCTTGCAATGGAGGGAGTGCAGAGGCGATTCACCAGGCTGATACCTGGAATGGCAGGAATGACTTAGGAGGAAAGATTGCGCAAATTGGGATTGTACTTGCTGGAGTTTAGAAGATTGAGAGGGGATCTCATAGAGACCTATAAAATTCTGGCAGGACTGGACAGAATGGATGCAGATGGGATGTTTCCAAGGATGGGAAAATCCAGAACCCGGGTCCATGGTTTGAGGATAATAGGCAAACCATTTAGGACCGAGATGAGGAGGAATTTCTTGACCCAGAAGGTGGTGAATCTGTGGAATTCATTGCCACAGAGGGCAGTAGAGGCAGGTTCATTAAATATATTTAAGAGGGAATTAGATCTATTTTTTCAGTATAAGGGTATTAAAGGTTACGGAGAGAAGGCGGGGACGGGGTACTGAACTTTTAAGATCAGCCATGATCTCGTTGAATGGCGGAGCAGGCTCGAAGGGTCGAATGACCTACTCCTGCTCCTATCTTCTATGTTCTATACTATATATTTATTAATCATTAACCATATTCTCTTGATAGGGTAGGGAAGCAGGCTTTTAGTAGGCTGGCCTTTATAAATCAAAGCAGAGAATACAGGAGTTTGGAAGTGACGTTGATACTGTTCGAGGCATTGGTGAGGCCAAATTTAGATACTGTGGGCAGTTCTGGTCTCCGAATTATAGGAAAGATATCAACAAGGTGGATAGAGGGCAGAGAAGATTTATGAAAATGCTACATGGGTTATAGAATCTAGATGACAAGGAAAGATCAAGTAGATTAGGTCTTTATTCCTTGGAGAGTAGAAGGTGGGGGGGGGGTGGGATTTGATAGAGGTATTTAAGATTATGAGGGGGATAGATAGAGTTGATGTGGATCGGCTTTTACCATTGAGGGTAGGAGAGATTGAAACAAGAGATCACGAGTTGAGAGTTAAGGGGGAAAATTTAGAAGTAACATGAGGGGGAGCTTCTTCACTCAGAGACTGGTGGCTGAGTGGAATGATTTACCAGGAGAAGTAGTGGCGGTAGGGTCCATTTTGCCATTTAAGGAAAAATTGGATAGGTATATGGATGGGAGGGGAATGGAGGGATATGGGCAGGTGCAGGTAGGTGGGATTGGAGGAGAGGACTTGGTTTGGTGCAGACTAGAAGGGCCGAGATGGCCTGTTTCCCTACTGTAATTGTTATACGGTTATATATGTTTCAATGGCTGGTATTGACAATAAAGTGGATCACATCACATCGCACGTCAAACATTGAAAGGCATGGACAGAGTAACCACATAACCACTTACAGCACAGAACAGGCCAGTTCGGTCCTACTAGTCCATGCCGTAGCAAATCCCCACCCTCCTAGTCCCACTGACCAGCACCCGGTCCATACCCCTCTAGTCCCCTCCTATTCATGTAACGATCCAGTCTTTCCTTAAATGTAACCAATGATCCCGCCTCGACCACGTCTGCCGGAAGCTCATTCCACATCCCCACCACCCTCTGCGTAAAGAAATTTCCCCTCATGTTCCCCTTATAATTTTCCCCCTTCAATCTTAAACCATGTCCTCTAGTTTGAATCTCCCCTTTCTTAATTGAAAAAGCCTATCCACATTTACTCTGTCTGTCCCTTTTAAAATCTTAAACACCTCTATCAAGTCCCCTCTCAATCTTCTACGCTCCAGAGAAAAAAGCCCCAGTCTGCACAGCCTTTCCCTGTAACTCAGACCCTGAAATCCTGTCAACATTCTCGTGAACCTTCTCTGCACTCTCTCTATTTTGTTTATATCTTTCCTATAATTTGGTGACCAAAACTGTACACAGTACTCCAAATTTGGCCTCACCAATGCCTTGTACAATTTCATCATAACCTCCCTACTCTTGAATTCAATACTCCGATTTATGAAGGACAACATTCCAAATGCCTTCTTCACCACACCATCTACCTGAGTATCAGCCTTGAGGGTACTATTTACCACAACTCCTAAATCCCTTTGTTGCTCTGCACTCCTCAATTGTCTACCATTCAATGTATATGACCTATTTAAATTTGCCTTTCCAAAATGCAGCACCTCACATTTATCTGTATTAAATTCCATCAGCCATTTCTCAGCCCACACCTCCAGCCTTCCTAAATCACCTTTTAATCTATGGTAATCTACCTCACTGTCCACAACACCACCAATCTTTGTATCATCCGCAAACTTGCTTATCCAATTTTCTACCCCTACTTCCAGATCGTTAATATATATAACAAACAATAGTGGACCCAGGACCGAACCCTGAGGAACTCCACTAGTCACCGGCCTCCAATTGGACAAACAATTTTCTACCACTACTCTCTGACACCTTCCATCCAACCACTGCTGAATCCATTTCACTACCTCCTCATTTATACCTAATGCCTCCACCTTTTTTCCTAACCTCCTGTGGGGAACTTTGTCAAAAGCTTTACTAAAGTCCAAATAGACAACATCCACAGCTTTCCCTTCATCAACCTTTTTTGTAACCCCCTCGAAGAACTCAATCAGGTTTGTCAAGCATGATCTACCCCTGACAAAACCATGCTGATTACTCCCTATCAATCCCTATACCTCCAAATATTTGTAAATACCATCCCTAAGAACACTTTCCATCAACTTGCCCACCACAGACGTCAGACTTACAGTAGATGTAGGAAGGTTGTTTCTAATGGTGGGAGAGTCTAGGACCAGAGGGCACAACTTCAGGATGGAAGGGCACCCACTTAGAACAGAGATGCAGGGCAATTTCTTCAGCTGGAGAGCAGTGAACCTCTGGATTTGCGGCCAAGGGCGGCTGTGGCAGTCAGGTGATTGGGTGTATTGAAGGCAGAGACTGACAGGTATCTGAATTGTCAGGGTTATGGGGAGAAAGCAGGGGCTGAGTGGGAGAATGGATCAGCTCAGGATGGAATGGCAGACGGGACTCAACTGGCCGAATGGGCTATTTTGGTCCTATATCTTGTGATCCTTTTAAGTTTGCTTTAGGGTTTTATCTGGGGTTTATTTGTGACCAAAATAAAACCATTTGTCGGTGGGGGTCGTACTTCAGGAAAGATTTGAGTATATTATTAGGTCAAATTATGAAGATAAAATATAAAAGGATACAAGAATATTTTTATCTGATGGCATATATGAAGAAGGTGTCATGTGTGTGCTGAACACAGACGTGAGAACATCCCTGTGGGGCATTCTCCTGACTGCTGTATGTCTGAACCCACAAACACGAACACATGTGCATGAAAACACACCTGTGTATTTCCACTTTTACACACAAGCAAGCCCAAGACACGCATGCATACAACCCCCCCCCCCCAGCATACACATGCACAGGCACATACACATGCGGGCACACACAAACCCCCACCCACCCACCACAAACACACACGCGCATACCAACGTGCACACTCATGCACGCTGCGCACACGGTTGTAGAAGTGCATACACGTGCACAAAAATGCGCACATACATATGTGCACACAAACACATGCATGAACACATGCCTACACACAAATATATACATGTGCCTACACACAAACACATGCACATGCCCACACACAAACATACACGTGCCCACACAAATACACGCACATACAGGGTTAATTTCTCCTATTTTATTCATTTCGATCTGAACCCATGCTGTTTTTTTTCCAATTTGAATACAGGAGGACAGGAATCTTAATTGAGCTGCTTTGTGATAATTTTTAAAATTTGGTAATCTTAATCTGTCTTTCCAGAGCTACTCAGTGGAAGAGGGCTTCCTATCCCAGGACACTGCATGGCCAGTGAACTGAGATGCTAGTGGGAAAGGGGCTATAGATCAGCCAACACCTGTTTCCCAGAGCAGGAGTAGCAAACATCAGAAACTCTACAAAGTGAAGGGAGGGAAGTTTAGGGGAGACCTCAGGGGTAAGTTTTTATACACAGAAAGTTGTGGGAGTCTGGAATGCCTCACCAGGAGTGGTGGCGGAGGCTGAAACATTAGGGGCCTTTCGGAGACTCTCAGACAGGCAAATGAAGGGGGTTACGAGGTAGGGTTTTGTTTTTTTTTTTGGTTGGCACCACATCAAGGGCTGAAGGGCCTGACCTGGGCTGTAGCATTCTATCAGCGTTGAAGTGATTTTACAAAGCAGAGAAGTGCCTTGGCTTCCTCAACTATAAGCGGAAGGGTGTTTCAATCAGCCTACACTGGTTTGGCCACGGCTTGGCCATTGTGTCTTGTTCTAAGCACCACGCCTTGGAGAGGGATTTACTGGAATGAGGGATTTTTGCAAGGACCTTAGAGCAGAGAAGCAGGTCCTTTGGCTCATCTGGCCTATGCCCAACTATTATTTTGCCTGGACCCATCGAGGTGAACCCTGACCACAGCCCTCCATTCCACGAACCTATCCAGTCTTCTCTTCCTTCTCGCTGTCGAGTCTGCATCTACAGCCTCTGCTGGCAGCTCGTTCCACACTCTGAGTGAAGAAGTCCCCCCACCCTGGCCCAAAATGTTAATCTTTCGCCCTTACCCCCACGTCCTCTAGTTCTTGTCTCAGTGGAAAAACCCGGTTTGGATTTACCCCTCATAATTTTGTACACCTCAGTCACATGTTCCCTTGTGCTCCGAGGCTCCTGGAAATAAAGTCATAACAAATTTAACATCTCCCTGTAACTCAGCTCCTCAAATCCTGGCAAGATCCTTGTAAATCACCTCTGCACTCTTTCAATCTTATTGATATCTCGCTTGTAGTTAGGCGACCAAACCTGGCCTCTTTTTACAAATTCACCATAACATCCCGACTCCTGCACCCAGTATGAAGGCTCAGAGGTAAAACGCAAGATTCTGTTCACAATGGTGGTTAAGTGAAAACACACGCAAATGCTGGAGAAACTCAGCAGGTCAAACAGTGCCTTCAGGCAGCAAAGGTAAAGATACATCACCAACGTTTCATCGCTCTTCAACAGGCACATGGATGTCAGAAAAATAGAGGGTTATGGGTGTGAGGTTGGGAAGGATTAGATTGTTGTGGAGTAGGTTTACACAGGTTGGTAAAGGGCCTGTTCTGTGCTGTAATTATTATATGTTCTAATAGGCCCTTTGGTCCTGCATATTATTGCCGACCTGTATAAACCTACAATGCAACCCTTCCCAAGCACACCCATCATTAGCTGGATTTGGTGAAGAGCTGGTCCAGTCCAGCAGGGCTGAATGGCTCCTCTCCATTCTGTCAACATTGTTTGTCAAATGCAAAGCATGGGCAAGCCTGGTAAACCACTCCTTCTCCTTTGTCAGGGTCCCTAGCAAGTCTGGAGTGGGGGTGGGGGGGGTGGCAATCACACAGAGCCCTGAACAATTCTCAAAGAGGTGTAACTCGCTGCTAGAGATGGGGTGGGGGGGGTGGGGGTGGGGGCGTATTGCTCACCTCCAGAAGGGCTGGTGATGTGGAAGCTCACTGACAGGGCCCCCTGGTGTGCTCAGTTGGAGGTTCCATGCTTCTGTCTTGTGATTTTGAGGGAACCTCAAAGCCAGGGCAATGTGAGATCGGACATGTTATAGAAATAAAAACTGGAATTACTCAGACTGTTTCGAGAGTGGCAGGGTTGGGGCACGCGCGCGCGAGAGAGAGAGAGAGAGAGAGAGAGAGAGAGAGAGAGGAGGGTTGGGATGGGAGAGAGACCGAGAGAGAGAAAGAGAGAGAAGGCAGGGAGAGGTTGGGAGTGAGAGAAAGAGCAAGAGGAGAAAAGGGAGAAAAGACAGGTGGGGGGGGGGGGAGTGGGGGGTACCAGAGAGAGCAAAGAGAATTAGAGAGCGAGAGAGAGAGAGAGACAGATGGGATAGTGAGAGAATGTGAAGGGGTGGGGGAGAGAGGATAAGGGTGGGAGAGGGAAGGGAGAGAGATAGAGAGGAGGGAGATCCAGAGAGAGGGGTCTGTGAGAGAGAGAGCTGGGTAGGGGAGAGCAAGATTGAGGAGAGAGAGAGAGAGAGGAGGGGAATGAGCAAGAGAGAGAGGAGAGGTGGGAGAGATGAAGAGAAAGGAGCAAGACAGAGAGGGGGGTGGAAAAGCACAGAGACAGAAGGGGTGGAGAGACGGAAAGAGGAGAGTAGGAAAAGAGGTGGGAGAGAAGGACAGAGTTGGAGAGTCAAGATGGGTGGAGAGATGGAGAAAGAATGAGGAACAAAAGAGCAGGGTGGATGTGAGGAGAAAGTGGGAGGAAAGAAGATGGTCGAGTGGAGAAAGGGAGGGATGTTTCAGTATGGAGAAAGAGAAGGAGGAATAGACTGGGGAGAGAGGGAGGGCAGAGGATGGGGAGAGGGGGAGAAGCTGTCTGAGAGAGAGGAACAAAGAAGTAACTGCCGCCACATTCGTGCCCAAAATCAGTCAGCCATTTGGGGCAAAGACAGTCCTGCGCAGTTCAGCATCTCTGTGTTTAATTTCAGATTTTGGAGGTTTGGTTGTTGAGGTCAGAGGGGAGAGATCAGGGACTGGGGTTAGCTAAGGGGAGTTTAGATTGATTCAGTAAAACACAGCGTCTGCCACACAAGAAGTTCTGTGAGTGAATCTCCACTGCTCCCCCCCCCCCCCCCCAAACAGTTCTGCCTCGCTGTGGGCTCTGTGAAAGGCACCAGCTGAAAGGAGCTCACCCCTGGGCTTTCACCCTCTTGCCAAGATACATTCAACACGGGGGTCCAGGCTGTGGGGAGTCAGGAATTAACGGAATGAAGTTCACTGCCAAGGAATTAAGAAAGCCATACATGCTGAAACTGCAGCTCTGCCGCTGGTGTAGACCCAGGAGAGCAAGGGGCACAGACACAGCACTGCTCTCCAGAGCCCTACTGCCCGGTCCTGTTGCCGACGGCCCCATACAGACTTTAAACGCCCTGTTAGAGGAGCTAACGATTTTTAAAAAAAAAAATCCTGCAACCATGGTGTCTGTGCCCAAGGTGCCGACACCTGTGCTGGGCAGCATACCTCAAACAATTGCAGACACTGGGGATCAGCGGATTGGCGCAGGGCAACAGAAACAGGACAAAACCCCCCCCCCCCCCATCCCTCCCCATGGTGAGAAGGAGATGGTCAGGATGGCGACCGTGGCAGCGGACCAGCGAGAGGCTCAGCGGTGGGAGGACCCGCACGGGCTGCGGGCATCTAGAGACTGGATCTTGGGAGCGGGTGCTGAGGGCAAGAGGAACTCCTGAATGGGCCACAGATGCTGACGGTTTCCTTATTGTGACGGATCCAGGTTCCCGATGGTTTGAACAGGAGACTGTTCGGCTGCAGAGACTGCGGGAGGACTGGAGGTGAATCTACGGACACTCAGCGACTCTGAAGGGACCCTCCTTTACTTCTCTTTCTCCTATTGTTATGGGCGCGGGCAAGGCTCACGGCAGGGAAAAGTTGAAGTATGTCATGCATATTACATTTTTAATACAACGATTAAAAGGATAACAGAAGGGAGCCATCAGAGAGGCTCTCGCAGAACTCCCGTCAGAGAGACCCAAGCATCTGCAACACATCTGTGTATTGTCCCCGACCCTGGCATCTGCAGACGCTCTAGTGTGGCTCAACAAAGAGAACAAGGTGAGACTTGCATTTGTGTAGCATCTTTTGCAAGTCCTGGACTCCCTGAAATGACAAATGATGACAAGTTTATTGTCATACACATTGTACAAGGTTCACATGCACCGGGATTCTTACTTGCTGCAACCGAACGGGTACTCCCCGTGAAGAAGGCTGCAGTAGTCGACGTGACATGAAACTTAAAAGATATTTAACTCAAAAATAATGGATATTCACAGTTACCATTATACATGGAAAAAGGCGGCATTACAATAGCACAGACCGTATTGTGGCATTGGAGTTGTGTATGATTAGTGTACTAAGGCGCAGTTCATGAGGCGAGGGAAAGAAACTTGTCTGTTAATAAGAAGTCACAATTGCAGTGAGAGATGAGACCATGAGAGATAGGAGCAGAAATAGGCCACTCAGCCCATCGAGTCTGCCCCACCATTCAATCACAAGCTGATCCATTTCCCCACTTAGCCCCACTGCCCGGCCTTCTCCCCATAACCTATGATGCCCTGGCTAATCAAGAACCTATCTCTGTTTTAAATACACCCAATCTCCCGGCTCCACAACCGCCCATAGCAACAAACTCCACAGATTCACCACCCTCTAGCTGAAGAAATTTCTCCGCAGTGGATGCCCTTCAGTCCTGAAGTTGTGCCCTCCTGTCCTAGACGCGCCCACCGCAGGGAACAACCTTTCTCTGTCCTTGCCTGTCAACATTCGAATACCCTGTACTGTGTTTATTCTTGCACTATATAGTGGCTGACTTTCCTGGATTGTCCATAAGCTGTAGGAGCCTAATTAGGCCATTCAGCCCATCAAGTCTACTGAACTGTTCGAATAATGCTGATGTATTTTTTTCCTCTTGCCCTCATCCTTCTCCCCATAACCTTTGACACCCTTACAAATCAAGAACCTATCAGCCTCCTCTTTAAATATATCCAATGACTTGGTCTCCACAGCTGTCTGTGGCAACAAATTCTGCAGATTCACCCATCTCCAGCAGAAGAAACTTCTTCTCCCTTTCTGTTTTTAAGGGACGTCCTTTTCTGAGGCTGTGCTCTCTGGTTCTCGACTCTCCCACAACTAGAAACATCTTCTCCACTTCCATCCTATCCAGCCCAATTCAATGAGATCCCCCTCATCCTTCAGAACTCCAGTGAGTGCAGGCCAGAACTATGAAATGCTCTTCGTATGTTAATGCTCTCATCCCTGGGTTCATTCTCGAGAGTATCCTCTGGACCCTCTCCAACATTATCCCTCATCTATGTGGCCAAAAACTACTCACAATACATGGTATGGCCAAACCCATAAAGCCTCAGGATTAAATCTATTGCAAACCTCTCAAATACTAACATTTCATCTGCCTTCCCCACTACTGACTCAACCTGGAAGTTAACCTGCACAGAATCCTACACCAGAATTCCCAGGTCCCTTTGACCCCTGTTTTCTCAATTCCCTCCCTATTTAGAAAACAGTCTGCTTCTTTACACCTTCTAACAAAGTGATTGACCACACACTTCCCCACCCTGCATTCCATCCGCCACTGCTTTGCGCCTTCCTCCTACCTGTCCAAGATCTTCTGCAGTCTCCCTGTTTCCTGAACTCTACCCTCCCCCTCTCCATCTCTCTTTGTGTCATTGGCAAATTTGGCCACAAAGGCACCAATTCCGTCAACTAAATAATTTACAAACAACATGAAAAGCAGTGGACCCAACACCGATCCCTGTGGAACACCACTGGTCACTGGCAGGCAGCCAGAAAAAAGCTTCTTTGCCTTCTGCCAGTCAGCCAATCTGCTGGTACCTTTCCTGTGATACCATGGGCTCCAATCTTGTTTAGCACCCTTGTGTATGGCACCTTAGAACCATGGAACCATAGAACAAAACTGCACCAAAACAGGCCCTTCTAGTCCTACTGACCTACAACCCGACCACAGCTTTCCATACCTCTCCCATCCATTAACTGTCCAAATTCTTCTTAAAAAGTTAAAATTGATCCCACATTCACCACTTCAGCTGGCAAATGGTTCCACACACTCCCACCATCCTCTCTGTGGAGAAGTTACCCTTAATGTTCCCTCAAGACCTTTCATCCTTAGACCATGCCCTCTGGTTTGTATCTCACTTACCCTCAGTGGAAAAAGCCTATCTACATTTACTCTGTCTGTCTCCCTCATAATTTTAAATACCTCTATCAAATCTCCCCTCATTCTTTTACGCTACAGGGAATAAAGTCCTAACCTGTTTAACCTTTCCCTGTAACTCAGTTCCTAAAGTCCGGCAACATCCGTGTAAATCTTCTCTGTACTCTTTCTAACTTACTGATATCTTTCATGTAGTTAGGTGACCAAAACTGCAAACAACACTCCAAATTTGGCTTTGTACAACTTTAACATAACATCCCAACTCCTGTACTCAATACTTTGATTTATGAAGGCCAAGATGCCAAAAGCTATCTTTGCAACCCTATCCACTTGTGACGCCACTTTCAGGGAATTATGTATCTGTATTCCCAGATCCCTCTGTTCTACCGCACTCCTCAGTGCCCTACAATTTACTGTGTACATGCTATCTTGGTTTGTCCTTTTAAAATGCACCACCTCACATTTGTCTGCATTAAATTCCATCTGCCGTTTTTCAGCCCATTTTTCCAGTTGGTCCAGATCCCTCTGCAAATTTTGAAAACCTTCCTCGCTGTCCACAACGTCTCCAATCTTAGTGTCATCTGCAAACTTGCTGATCCAATTTACCACATTATCATCCAGATCATTGATATAGACAACAAACAACAATGGTCCCAGTACTGATCCCAGAGGCCCACCACTAGTCACTTGTCAAAGGCTTTCTGAAAATCCAAGTGCGCACTATCCACTGCCTCTCCTTTGTCTGTCCTGCTCATTACATCCTGAAAGATAGCTCTTTCTCTCTGTATAGTGGCAATAACAATTCAATGCAAGGAAGCAGCCAAAATGCAACCAGGAATGTCACGAGGCATGGTGACATCTGCAGTTAAACCACACAGAAAATGTGTGTAGCTTTATATATGATGAGTCTTGAGGAGATGCGACATGTCGTCAGATGCTCTAACAAACTTCTACAGGTACACTGACTGACTGCATCACAGCCTGATTTGGGAATTCAACTGCCCAAGAACACAGATCTTTCCTACTGTATGCAGTTTTGGTCTTCTTAATTAAGGAAAGATATAACCATATAACAATTTACAGCACGGAAACAGGCCATGTCGGCCCTTCGAATCCGCGCTGGTTCACTTGAACAGCTCCACTAGCTCAACCCTCCCGCTCTCTGCCCATAACCTTCCAACTTCTTCACCTCCATGTACACATCCAACCTTTTTTTTAATGACAGGAGGGACCCTGCTGCAACTATCTCTTTTGGAAGATCATTCCCCATTCTGCCACCACTCACTGAGTGAAAAATCCTCTTCTAACATTTCTCTTAAAGTTTTGCCCCCTTACCCTTAATTTATGCCCTCTTGTTCCAACCTCCCCTGCCCTCAGGGGTAAGAGTCTACTCACGTCCAGTCTATCTATTCCCTTCATAATTTTAAAAACCTCTATCAAGTCCCCTTTCAGTCGTCTACGTTCCAATGAATAAAGTCCCAGTCTCCTTAATCTCTCCCTGTAATCCAGATGCTGTAAGCCAGGCAACATCCTTGTAAACCTTCTCGTCACCCTCTCCACCTTATCTATATCCTTCCTATAATTTGGAGACCAGAACTGAGCAGAGTACTCCAAACCAGGCCTCACCAATGCCTTAAACAGCCGCAGCATCACTTCCCAGCTCCTATACTCTACGCTATGATTTATGAAGGACAGCATACCATATGCCTTCTTAACCACCCAGTCTACATGGGAATCCACCTTCAGTGAACTCTGTACCATAAACCCCCAGGTCCCTCTGTTCCTCTGCGAACCTCAGTGCCCTCCCCTTATCTGTATATGTCCTATTCTGGTTATTTTTTCTGAAATGCAGCACTGGCTTTAGAGGTGGTGCAGAGGAGGTTCACCAGGTTGATTCCAGAGATGAAGGAGTTGGCCTGTAAGGAAAGATTGAGTTGTCTGGGACTGTACTCACTGGAATTCAGAAGAATGAGAGGGAATTTTATAGAAACGTATAAAATTATGAAAGGTACAGATAAGATCGAGGTAGGTAAGATGTTTTCATTGGTGGGGGAGACCAGAACTAGGAGACATAGACTCAAGGTTCATGGTAGAAGATTTAGGGTGGAGATGAGGAGGAACTTCTTTCCCCAAAGGGTGGTGAATCCATGGAATTTGCTACCCATTAAAGTAGTGGAGACAACTTCAGTAAATATATTTAAGACAGGGTTGGATGGATTTTTACGTAGTTGGGGAATTAAGGGATATGGGGAAAAGGCAGGCAGGTGGAAATGAGCCTATCGTCAGATCAGCCGTGATCACATTGAGTAGCGGAGCAGGCTCGACGGGCCGAACGGCCGACTCCTGCTCCTATTCTTCAAGTTCTTATGTTCATAGCTGGGTCCATCACAGGCTCCGACCTCCCATCCACGGCAATCATCTCCGTGGGGCGCCGCCTCGGGAAGGCAGCCGGCATCAGAAAGGACCCCCATCGCCCTGGTCACAACCTCTTTTTATGGCTGCCTTCAGGCAGAAGGTATAGAAGCCTGAAGGCCAGCCCCCTCGAGGCTCAGGAACAATTTCTTTCCGGCAGTTCTCAGTGCTCTTGAACCACTGCTTGTTAATCTAATCTGGGTCTACTCCGGCACCACCAAAGAACCGTCTGCACTGTTGCAAAATGCCTTTTCTTTGCACGAGGATAACTGAATATTTATCATCACTCTATGTTGTGTTTCTCGTGTCTTTAATTCAATCAAGCAGTTGTATTTAGTATCTGTTCAGCTGTAGCAAGTTAGAATTTTGTAGACTATGCACATTGGAACATGTATATGACAATTACTGCTCCCTTTATCAAAGAGGAATGCTATGGGCCTGAGCGGGTATGGAAGAGGATCAGGAAGGGAACATGGGGAAATGGTTGGAGCAGACAATCTCGACCAATCTTTGGCTCTGAGCCCCTTGGGACCCTGCTCAAAGTTTATGGGGGTGGTGGGGGGGAGAGCACGATAGGCTGCAGACAGGAATAAAAACACCAAAATGCTGGAGGAACTCACCTGGCCTATTCACCGTCTATAGGAGGCCAAAGCCCCTTTTACACAGCCACTTCGAGGCGGGAACATCGCGCTGTGCCTTCTGCGTGAAAGGTGCGAGCACGGAATGGGGTGAGCGGGGGTCATTGTGGTCCACAGCAGAGGGAATTCACAGTGCCGAATCGGCGTCTATGTGTAAAAGAGAAAGGGCGAGCCCACAGCCCGGGACCAGGACTGGAATGGGTGCGTATGTTATACACTAGAAGCCAATCCTATGGCGTTACAAGTCCTGCCTCTTTTGCACCCGGGAATGCCGGCTTGCTGTGTAAAACGACACACTGGCCTAGCTTTATGCTGGCATTAAACCAGCAAAGCCGGCTTAATGACAGGTCTGTGGCAGGTATTGCGGGACCTTACGCAAAGGTATATTGCCGACCTTTTGGGCCTGAACCCTTCCTTCAAGGAGAAATCAAAGTTTATGGGCCCCCTCCCCGTGAAGCAGTAAAGTTTAGTTGGATCCTTCCTTATGGCTCTGCCACTGACTGCATGAAAAATATAGAATATATTTTAGGATTTCAGTCTGTGGTCCCACTAAATGTGCCGTGGCCCCCATTGAGAATGGCCGAGTTAGAACTGTATACAAGCACTTTAAGAATCCAGCTTCCTTTTATTTTCATTAAAAATATAACACCACAAGGTAGACAATGGATCACCGGCCGGAGCTCTGAGCAGAAGAAGAGTCGCCGAGTGTCCGTGGATTCGCCTCCAGCCCTCCCGCAGCCTCTGTTCGATCAGTCGGAAAGCCGACCTCCAGATCCAAACCCTCCGGCCCGATCAGGAAGGCTTCAGCACCCGAGCCCTTCTTGCCCTCGGCAACCTCTTATCCTGGCTCCCATTCACCGGTCTCCATCATCCCCCGACCATAGGCCGCCCACAGCCTGCGAGGGTCCCTCCCTGGCCGTCTCTTCTTCTTATGCTTCTTGAACAGGTTGGGGGGGGGGGTGGGGTGGTGATGGTGTTCTCCCTGTTTCTGGTCCCCTGCGCCTGTCCGCTGCTCCCCCCTGGAGTCTGCAGCCCCACCAAGCACAGGCGCTGCCTTCTAGGGCACAGACTTCCGCGGTGGCAGGATTCTACTTACAAATGCCTTTGGCCCCTTTACCAGGCAGTTTAAAGCCTGTATGGAGCCGCTGGAAATAGGAGCTTGTGGTTTGTACCTTCAGAGCAGTGCTGCATCTCCCCTCTCCTGGCTGCAGTTACCGCAGCTCCAGCCAATGTGCAGCCTCGCTGGCTATGGGAGGGTTAAACAGTGACGCAATCTTGGCTCGAGTCTGAAGGTTGAAGGATGTTGTTCAAAGTGTTTACAATTAGAAAAAGGATTTGAAAGTAAAAGATTCGGTGGAAAAACAATTTCCTCCTAAACAATCAACAGCCAGGATTTCCAGGAAAGGTGAAACCCAAGAGACTCCGAATGCTGGGATGTGGAGCAACGCGCGCTCTGCCAGAGGAGCCCAGCAGATCGAGCAGCGTCCATGGGAGAACAGGAATGGTTGACGTTCCAGGCCGGAACCCTTCATCAAGACCGAGAATGCAGAGGGGAGTGTCTGCCTAATGAGGACAGGGTTGGAGGGTCTGGAAGTAGCGGGCACCTATCCAACCCTGACCAACCAATCCTCACTATTCTTCTCATCACTGCTCTGATTCTTGATTGAGGGTTCAAATTTATTGTCTCATGTAGCAAGATTCAGTGATCAGAAGTTGTTTTGTGAGCAGACCAATTGTACATCTCATGCCTAGTACAAATGAGACAGTAGAGACGTTCATGGGTTAGGGAGCGATATTTCAGATTTCTTATTTATTCTGGGAGTCTATTCATGATATATACAACCCTGAGGTTCTTTTTCCTGTGGATCAGGCAGAATTACCACTCATTGGTAATGCAAAAAAACCTGTGCACAACATACGAATGTAAATAACTGACTGTACAATGCAGGGATGAAATAAACAAAAGAGTGCACAAGTCAGAGTCCTTAAACCAATTCCTGATTGAGTTTGTCGTTGAGGAGTCTGGCAGTGGAGGGGTAACGGCTGTTCCTGAACCTGCTGGTGCGAGTTTCGTGGCCCCGATTCCTCTTTGCTGATGGCAGCAGCGAGAACAGAGCCGGGTGGCGTGGGTCTTTGTTGATTGGTGTTGCTCTTTGACGGCAGCGTTCCCTGTAGATGTTCTCGATGGTGGGGAGGGTTTTGTCTGTGATGTCCTGGGCCGCACCCACTAACCTTTGCAGAGCTTTACACTCAGGGGCGTTGCTGTCCTCATACCAGACTGTGATGCAGCCGGTCAGCACCCTTTCCACCATACCTCTGTAGGGAAATTTGCCAGGGTTTCCGGTGTCACACCAAACCTCCGCAAACTCCTGAGGAAATAGAGGCGTTGGAGTGCTTTCTTTTCACGAGGCCATTGGTGTGTGGGGGCCAGGAAAGATCCTCCGAGATAGTGACTCCCAGGAACTTGCTCACCCTCTCCACCTCTAATCCCCCAATGATCAATAAATAAATATTTCCAGTTGTGGTTAATGCAAGAAAAGGGTGACATTTCAGTAGCACTGGAACTTTTTGGTGATCACAGAGCAGTTTATGGTTAAGGTTACGGTAATATAGAGAGATTTAGGAGCCTGATCCCTGTTGGGGGGATAAAAGCCAACTTGTTCTTGAACCAGGTGGTGCTGGTCTTCAGGCTCCTGTACCTTCTGTCCGAAGGGAGCAGTGGGAAGAGGTTAAGACCAGGTTGGTGAGGGTCATTTATGATGTCGGCTGTCTTCTTGCGGCAGCGCCTCACATGGATGTCTGCAGTGGAAGGGAGGTCAGAGCCTGTGATGGACCTGGCTGTGTTTTTACTTCATTTTCCAAACCAGACTATGATGCACCCAGTTGGTGCCTCACTCTCTTCCCCCAGTTCTCAGCAGTCTCCCCTCCCCCCTCCACTATTCTCAGTGGCAGCCCGATTTTGAGGAGCTCCGGCACCTAAAAGTTTGCCACTGCACCACTGGCATCGGTTACCTAACTGCAGGAAAGATATCGGTGGGATTGGAGGAGTGCAGAGAGGATTTACAAGGATGTTGCCAGGACTTGAGGAACTGAATTACAGGGAAACATTAAACAGAAGAGGATTTTATTCCCCGGAGCGTATGAGAATGAGGGGAGATTTGATAGGGGTGTACAAAACTATGAGGGGTAGAGTTAGAGAAAACAAGCAGGCTTTTCCACTGAGGTTGGGTGAGACAGGAATGAGAGGACATGGATTAAGGGGGAAAGTAAGATGTTGGGGGAACATTTGGGCAGTGATTTTCAAACTTTTTCTTTTCACTCACTGACCACCTTAAGTAATCCCCTATGCCTTTGGTGCTCTGTGATTAGCAAGGGATTACTTAAGGTGGATGTGAGTGGAAAGAAAAAGTTTGAAAACCACTATTTTAATCATCCCTAGTTGACTCGTTATGTGCACCGTTTCAGAACTCCAAAGGAAATGGGCCAATGACAATTTTTCTAAAGCAAAAGAGTAGTGATTCTCAACCTTACTTTCCCACCCACATTCCACTGTAAGCAGTCCCTTACTAATCACAGAGCACTGATGGCAGAGGGATTCCTTAAGGTGGAATGTGAGTGGAGAGAAAAAGGTTGAGAACCACTGCATTAGAGGGATCTTCACACAGAGCGTGGTGGGAGTGTGGAACGAGCCGCTAGCTGAGGTGGTGAATGCGGGCTCGATTTAACATTTAAGAAGAATTTGGACAGGTACATGGATGGGAAGGGTATGGTGGGGAGGGGGAGGTGATGGACTGGATGCAGGTCAATGGGAGAATAACAGTTTGGCGCAGAGTAGATGGGCCGATGGGCCTGTTTCTTTGCTGTAGTGGTTCACGGTTCTCTGGATTCTCCCTCCTTGACTCGGCCAAATAACTGAGAGTCTCAGTTATTTCTCCATGCCTCCCACTGCCTCACACTCTCGCACCCACCAGCTGTGTCGAGGTCTGCCTGCCTTGGAAACCGTGCCTTTACAGTGCTACACACTCCACCACCGCGTGTCAGCAGCTGCAGGAATTTGGGGTCCTCCCACTGCAAGCCAAGGGGATTGTAGTGTAGTGCATCGGTTTGGGCGCAAACCATGTGTGCATTGGGTGCTCTCGTTTGCAGTAATCTTGGCAGGTTTTTTTGGTAGGGGGGCTGGGGAGACAGAGATTGGTTTTTGTGCAGTTAGATTTTGGTGCAATGAGGGGCGAAAGAAATGGTGCCATCTAATTTCTGCTCCTTGGCAGTCTCGGGCTGGTTGATGGAACTTGTGTGGGAGTTGTGCATGCATGTTTGGCCAGAGATGAGAGGGTTACTAGATGACTCATGCCTGCAAGGAACGCAGCAGCTTCCGGAATGGGTGGAAAAAAAGGGAAGTGGACGTTCTCTATAGAAAACTGTCGGAAGCTGGAGAAACCTCACAGCATTTTCTAGCCAGAGGAGGATTCTTAATTGACTTACTATTGGAAAGATGGCGACTGATCTGTGCACAGTAAGCTCCCACAGACGAGACTAGCATAGAACTTGGTACTGGCCCTTCGGCCCACAATGTTGTGCCAACCCATGGAAACCTACCTCATGATCATTCTCTTACACCCATCAATCTCCATTTTTTTCCAATATCCATGTGCCTACCTAAGTTTTTAAAATGTTCCTACTGTATCAGGCTCCACCCCCCACTCTTGGCAATGTATTCTTCGAACACACCACTCTCTATGTAAAAATGAAACTGACCTCTCTGAAGTCTCCCCCAAACTTGCCTCCACTCACTTTGTACATATGTTCCTTGGTATTGACCAGTACCTCCCAGGAGAAAAGGTGCTGGTGTTCCACCCTGTCTCAAAATCCAATACACCTTTATTAAGTCACGTCTCCAAATAGAAAAAAGACTCAAGCTCTGTTCCATTTGCTTCATAAGACACTTTCTCCAATCCAGGCAACATCTTGGTAAATCTCCTCTGCACCCTCTTCCAAAACTTCTATGTCAGTGGGGTTCTCTACCTTTATCTTTCCACTCACATCCCACTTTAAGTAATCCCTATGCCATCGGTGCTCTGTGATTAGTCAGGGATTTGCTTAAAGTGGGATGTGGGTGGAAAGATAAAGGTTGAAAACCATTGTTTTAATCGTCCCTCATTGACTCGTTATGTGCACGGTTTCAGAACTCCAAAGGAAATGGGCCAATGACAATTTTTCTCACGCAGAATATTTCAGTAACAATTGGGTCTAGAGCAGTGACTCTCAACCTTCCCTTCCCACCTACATCCCACCTGAAGCAATCCCTTACTAATCACAGAGCACCGATGGCATAGGGATTACTTAAGGTGTGGAAAGAAAAAGGTTGAGAACCCCTGTTCTATGTCCTTCCTGTGACGAGGTGACCAGAACTGAATACAAAACTCTAAATGTAGTCGAACCAGAGATTTATAGGGCTGCAACATTACCTCAAGGCTTTTGAACTCAATCCCCTGACTACTGATGGGCAACGACTTCTTAACCACCCTATCAACTTCCATGCAAACTTCAGGGATCTATGGACTTGGACCCCAAGATCCCTCTGTTCCTCATCACCGTTAAGAATCCTGCTAATAACTTGTACTTTGCTTTCAAGTTCAACCTTCCAAAGCACATCACTGCACACTTATCCAGACTGAACTCCTTCCATGACTTCTGCATCCTGTCCGTATCTGTTGTAATCGCCGACGACCTTCTAGACAAGGTCTGGGCAACCTTTTAATTTTTAATTTAGACATACAGCATGGTAACCGGCCATTTCAGCCCACAAGTCCATGCCGCCCAATTAACTTACACCTCTGGTATGGACTCGTGGGCCAAAATGGCCGGTTACCATGCTGTATGTCTAAATAAAAAATTTAAAGCTTGGCCGCCCCTCTTCTAGACTATACGCAAACCTTTGTATCATCTGCTAACTTACTGCCCCGCTAATTATCCTCCGTATTCAAGATATATGAATCACAATGAGCACAGGTCACCCCTCTGCATGGGATAGACAGAGTAAATGGAACTAGGGTTTTTCCACTGAGGGTGGGTGAGATTCAAACCAGAGGACATGGGTTAAGGCTGAAAGGGGAAAAGTTTAGGGGGAACATAGAACACTACAGCACCGTATAGCCCCTTCGACCCTCGATTTTGGGCCGACCCAGATATTCCTTAAAAAGGTACTACCCCATAATCCTCTATTTTTCTATGTGCCTGTCTAAGAGTCTTTTAAGTGCCCCTAATGTTCCAGCCTCCACCACCATCCCCGGCAAGGCCATTCCAGGCACCCACAACTCTCTGTGTGAACCCCTGATGTCTCCCCTGAACTTCCCTCCCTTCACATTTTGTACGCATCTCACATAACTTCCTCACATGGAGAGCGGTGGGAGTGTGGAATGAGCTGCCGGCTGAGGTGGTGAATGCGGGCTCAATTTTCACAAGAAATTGGACTGGTACATGGATGGGAGGGGTATGAAGGGCTCTGGACTGGGTGCAGGTCAGGGAGACTCAGCAGAATAATCATTTGGTACGTACTAGAAGGGCCGAAGGGCCTGTGCTCTGCAATGTTCTACACGTTCCATCCTCTACCACCCTCTGCCTTCTGTGGACAATCCAATTCCGATTCCAAGCAACCAGGTTTCCACGGATCCTATGCCTCATGACTTTCACCTTCCTTGGTGGCACAGCGAGCAGAGCCGTGGTCTCCCAGCTTCAACCACCTGGGTTTGTTCCTGATCTCGTGCGCTGTCCGTGTGGAGTTTGTGCGGTCAATCCTGCGACCGCGTGGGTTTACTCCAGTTCCCCTCCCAGGTTGTTGGGTTAATTACTGCCCGTGTGCGAGGGAAGAGAGAGTGGGGTGAATAAAAGGGTGGAATTAAATGTGGGCTCTGTGTAGATGGGTGAATGATGTTTAGCAGGGAGTCGGTGAGATGAAAGGACTGTTTCTGCACCACCCTCTCTCTCTCTCTAGTGTCCAAATTCCTGGATGGTGGGGAAAACACCCCATTCCTGATTACAGGAGACTTTGGTAAATCCCGGGGAGGGTCAAGGTCAAGTTAATAGTCACATATGCCAAGAGAAGGTTTTGGAGGAGACCCGAGGACATCTCATACATTGCACAAGTAGGGCACAGTCCAAAAGTGCAGAGTTACAGAGGGAGATCAGTTGGTACAGAGAAACACAACATAATTTTACTATTTTAAGACTCATTCAAGTCTGATGACAGCAGGAAGGAAGCTGACATTGAATCTGGTGATGTGTGATCTCACCCTTGTGAATATATATAGTGCTACGAGCCCAGAGGACCCCAAAACCCATCAGCAATAGATATTCACCGAGACAATGGTTACTCAAGCAAAAGTTGCTTTTAATTATCTTTAAACACGAAAATAGAATCAAGCTTTAACTTATCACTATTAACTGAACTAACCTAACTTAACCCCCTTCTAATTCTAAGTGCTCGTGTATGTAATGTGTGTGTGTAAGTTCAGAAAAGTTCTTTGGTTCACAGTCCAATCTCACTTCTCACTCCTCCAAGTTCACTGGTTGTGGGCAATTCTTAGACTGTGCACGGAATTTAACGTTTATGAAGTTCACCAGGCTTTGGTCCTTGAAAGGTAAAGGGTTACCACTCAGGAAACTTCTTGTCAGTTTTCAGAGAGAAATTTGTTGTTGCAGAACATCCACGACTGATGTACTTCCATCAGCCACTCCTGTGTCTTGATCATGAAACTTGCCCCCTCAGGGTTCTCCAGATGATAACCCCTTTCTTTCAGGTCATCACAGAGTTCTTTTTTGTTTCGCTTATTCCAAGTGAAACATTAGACAGCCAGTCCTCTCCTCTTGCATGAACCACAACGGCTTTGACCAGGCCATTTTTCAAATGGACTTTCCATAAGCTTGCTAGCTTGTCCTGTTCCAGTCCCAACTACTTCTGCTGGCTGTAACACTGTACAAGTGATCTCTGTCTCGCTCTCTCTGAGAGAAAGCCTGTTTGACTCTCTCTGCTTGCAAAACCACATGACCCTCTTACAACAGCAAGCTCTCCTTCCAGACAATATGAGGCCTCAAAAAGCTCTTTCAGCTGTTGCCTTTTGTGCTTACATTAGTGAAATATCTTGAGCACTCTTCAAAGCTCTTGCAAAAGCTTGAGGCCCTGATATGTCTCGCATGGTGCATAAGATCTGTTTTAAAGTGATTTTGTATGTAACCTATTCTAACAAACCTTTCCCAATTTATCTCCCAAAAACATATCTTTCTTTTTCTTTGGCTTGGCTTCGTGGATGAAGATATATGGAGGGGTAATGTCCACGTCAGCTGCAGGCTCGTTTGTGGCTGACAAGTCCGATGCGGGACAGGCAGACACGGTTGCAAGGGAAAATTGGTGGGTTGGGTTTTTCCTCCTTTGCCTTTTGTCAGTGAGGTGGGCTCTGCGGTCTTCTTCAAAGGAGGTTGCTGCCCGCCAAACTGTGAGGCGCCAAGATGCGTGGTTTGAGGCGATATCAGCCCACTGGCGGTTGACGTCCTGTTTTGCTGAAACTGCCATAATGTTTGTCCTGGAAGTCAGCCTGAAGAAAACTGAGGTCCTCCATCAGCCAGCTCCCCACCATGACTACCAGCCCCCCTACATCTCCATCGGGCACACAAAACTCAAAATGGTCAACCAGTTTACCTATCTCGGCTGCACCATTTCATCGGATGCAAGGATCGACAACGAGATAGACAACAGACTCGCCAAGGCAAATAGCGCCTTTGGAAGACTACACAAAAGAGTCTGGAAAAACAACCAACTGAAAAACTTCACAAAGATTAGCTATACAGAGCCGTTGTCATACCCACACTCCTGTTCGGCTCCGAATCATGGGTCCTCTACCGGCATCACCTACGGCTCCTAGAACGCTTCCACCAGCATTGTCTCCGCTCCATCCTCAACATTCATTGGAGCAACTTCATCCCTAACATCAAAATATACTCTATATACTCTGTCACAACAGGTTCAAGCCACAGTATGGTTTATCAGCCCTGAACATGTTTGAGCGTCTCTGGAGCCCACCAGTCCCAAAAATGCCCACCAGTCCCAGAAATGCCCTATGGAAACACTGTGCTCCTTCCCCAGGAGTGTGAGGGCACGGAGGTAACGCCCCCTGACCTGTGGATAGCCACCTCGGACAGACCCAGGAGGAAAACCGACCAGGGAATTCTCCGAGCGAACCTATCCTCCCCCACTCTCCAAAAATCAGGAGCGCGGACCTCAAACATGAGCAAAACCCGAAGAGCAGTCCCTTCCCCACCCACTGCACCCACCAGATCCCCTTCTCCTGCTCTGAACTCTCCTCGACAGTGGGGCATAGCTGGGGTCACTAGAATGTGTGTGACGTGACCTTTCCTTTGTCCTCCTGCTCGTTGTGGTGCATAGTCAGGAATGGCGCAGAGGATTAAACCACTCCTGGAGGAACTCAGTGGGTCAAGCAGCGTCATTGGGAGTGTTTTCAGCCAAAACCTTTTGTTTGGACATCCTTCAACATTTCTTGTTGTTGGGGACCTCCGTGAAGGATTGGAAATTATCCAACATCCCCGCTGCCTTCCTCCAGCAGATTGTGTCTTCGGTAGGGCCAAGAGATGGGAGCAGGAGTCGGCCATCTGGCCCATCAGTGAACTGGTCGTGGTCTCAGCTCCACCTGTTCCCTATCACCCTTCATTCCCCTACTCTTGAAAAGAAACTATCGGTGCCTTGAATGATAACGGGTTTATTGCCGTGCACATTGTTCAATGCACATATGTACCGTAATTCTTAATTGCAGAACGAGTACAGTAAAAACCCTGGTATCCGGCATCTCGGTGCCGGATAAGCGCGTTTTCCGCTTGCCTGTGACTCACTCTTACAATGCTTCACTAAAGCACCTGCATTAAGAATAAACAGCTTAAAAGACAAAAGTATTTTACCGTACTTACACTGAACAAACTTCACTTGCATGAATATATAAACCTTAAAGCATTTTACCTCATTTTTCAATCACATTCTTTGAAAACATTTAACCTTCGCTCCATCTGCAGGTTCCTCCCCCCTCCACGGAGCTGCCTAAAAATCGAACAACAACATTCTAGATCATTAACCCTCCCTCCCCCAAGTTTAACTTGCTAATATATTAATAAAGACTCTGACTAAGTAGGAAAAAGGAGACACTTTAAGAGAGTCATCCCCATGGTGAGTGGCATCAACCAGCTCTTCATCCTGGGTGACGCCGTTTTATTCAAATACAACTTTATTCAAACAGCTGCTATGAGCAATGCCCGACCAAGGCCTTCCGCTGGCTGAATATTGGCTCCCATCTTCACGGAAGGTTCATGTGTTACTTCAGAGAACATTTACTTTTACAATTTTAAACTTTTATTTAAATTTTTATTTATTTTAATTTTTAACATTTCTTTTCCTTGATTTTTGTTTGCCGGTTACTTGAATTCCGGATAACAGAGGTTTTACCGTACTTTGAATTTAAATAAAAGGCAGCCAACTGGAGTTATGGTTAGCAGAGCACTATTACAGCGCCAGTGACATGGGTTCGAATCCCTCGCTGGCTTTAAGGAGTGTGTACGTCCTCCCTGTGTCTTCGTGGGATTCCTCCGGGTGCTCCAGTTTCCTCCCACATCCCAGAAACATATGGGGTTAGTAGGTTAATTGGGGTATTTGGGCGGCACAGGCTCGTGGACCATAAGTGCCTGTTACCGGGCTGCAAAAATAAAATGTATACAGTACAACTCCGATTATCCATAATGGTCGGGACCGGGCCCATTTCAGATAAATGGTTTTTTTTGGAGAACCGGTTGCTTTTTTAAAAACAGCCCAGTAGCAACAGCAAATCACTTGTAACAGTCTTTAAACAACAGACAGACAAGGGAAGGCTTTTTAAGCGTTAAAATAATGTTTAATTCTCACCAAAAAAGAAAACGCTGGCTACCGCCAATCACCGACGCCTCCCCACCGAGGCCCTGGTTGTGCCGGGAGCCTGAGGTCTGCTGCTGCCCGAGGTTCCCAGTCAGTTCCACTGTAAAAATATTCCGGATAAATGAGAATTTCTGATTTGTTTTGGATATCTTTCATCTCCGCTCTAAAGAGAAAAGCCTCAAACCTCGCCTCATGAGACACATTCTCCAATCCAGGCGACATCCTGGTAAATCTTCTCTACTCCCTCTCTGAAGGACAGCTATCAGGCTCTTGAACCTCCCCTTGATTGGTGTAACAAGGGGAAATTCAAGATCCCGATAACTGTTGGACAGAAATTGTTCTTGAGCCCAGAGATGCTAGACATCGGGCTTACTACCCAAAGAATGAGGCAGCCTTCACAGCTTCCACAGGCAGAGAATTCCACAGATTCTCTGCTCCCTGAGAGAAGTAGGCCCTCCTTGTTCCTCCTCAAGTTTTGGAGTCCTGGATCATGGTTTCCATTAACCGTCTGCCTCTCTCAATAGGTTCGACATCGGATGTCCGGTCAAGTGATGGTCCTCAAGATGAACAAGTTGCCGAGCAACCGCGCCAACATGCTCCGCGAGGTGCAGCTGATGAACCGTCTCTCTCACCCGAATATCCTGAGGTAAGGCTCATGCTGCCTTTTCTCCCCTCTTTCCTGCCTCATCTTCCCTTCTGAATCCTCCTCTCCCCCACCCTCCCCATGATCCACAGACTAGGGCGACCAACGACAAGTTAGGCGTCACTCATGAATAGCAAGGGGTGGGCTACAGTCTGGAACACCCCCCCTCCCCCCCCTCCCAGAATTGGGAGCTCAGGCGCCAGTGCAGGAAGAATGCTTTCATGCCAACTGGGGATAGTGTCTTGGTTACGGAGGGGGTGTCATGCACCCTGCTCTCTCTGCACTTCTGGTTGGTGGAGACCTCATTGGCTACGTGCCCAATTTCTTCCTATCCCTTCTTGGTTAACCTTCTTCTGTTTCTGATATGCCTTGGAGCTGTACAGCACAGAAATAGGTCTGACAGGCCACAGTGCTGTTCCAAGCTGCAGTGGAAGAAGTCGTTTTGCAAGCAGACTAGTTGGACATCTCATTCATAGTACAGCAAGATGCAGTTCAGAAGGGCAGAGTTACAGGGAGAGAGCAGTTGAATTATGGGTAAAGGATGAACATGTGATCCTTGAAACTTGATTATTCCCTGGAGCGTTGGAGAATGAGGTGAGTTTTGATAGAGGTGTACAAAATTATGAGGGGTATAGACAGAGGTGGGCTTTTTCCACTGAGGTTGGCTGAAATGCAAACTAGAGGACATGGGCTGAGAGTGAAAGGTGAAATTGGTAAAGGGAATACGAGGAGGCTTGATTATGACATTTACAAAAAATTTGGATAAATATGTTGGTGGGATATAGGCTGGGTGCATATCGATAGAACTAGCCAGAATAACAGTTCAGCCCAGACTAGAAGGGCTGAAGGTCCTGTTTCTGTGCTGTAGTGTTCTATGCTTCAATGATGTAGAGCAAAAACAATATAATACTAATATTGTAAGGGTCATGAGGAAGGAGCAAAGTGGAAGTGTACAGGCTGGAGATTGATCTTCTCACTGAGTGGGGCCACACCAACAACTTTGTGCTCAATGTTAGCAAAACCAAGTGTATGATTGTGTACTTCAGGAGGAAGTCAGGAGAATGTGAACCAGTCCTCATCCAGGGCTCAGCAGTGGAGAGGATCAAGAACTTCAAATTCCTGGGTGTCAACATCTCCGAGGATCTGTCCTGGAGCCTCCACGTTGATGTAATCACACAGAAGCCTCGCCAGCGGCAACACTTTGTCAAGTGTCTGAGGAGATTCTGTAATGTCACCTAAGACTCTCGTAAACTTCTGCAGGTGGACCATGGAGAGCATTCTGGCTGGTTGTATCACTGTCTAGTACAGAGGTCTCAACGCTTAGGACAAGAGCAAAAACGGCAGAGGGTTGTTAACTTGGCCTGCAACATCACAGGCACCAGTCTTCACTCCATCGAGGACATCAACATGAGGCGGTGACTTAGGAAAGGAGCCTCTATCTTCAAGGACCACCCCCGCCCCCCCCCACCCAGGCCATGGTCTCTTCACTCTGCTACCAATGGGAAAAAGGTCCAGGAGCCTGAAGACGAACACTCAGTGGCACAAGGACAGCTTCTTCCCCTCTGCCATCTGATTCCTGAATGATCAGTGAACCAGAGACACGGCCTCACTTTTCGTGCACGATTATGATTTATCTTTGTAAGGTGGTTTCTATGAATGTTTGCACTGAATTTTGTGACTTATTCATGACAATAAATTGTGATTCTGACATTCAGGAGTTTGATAACGGCGGGAAGAAACTCTCCGTGAATGTGGTGGTACAATAGGCCCATGTGTGGAGAATTCTGCTCCTCCCTCTCTTCTGCCCAGACTGAATGTTGGTCACAACCCCATCCATCCTTTCATGTTCCATGTTTTTTTTTAAACTTTATTTATTCGTTCAAAAAACAAACAATATACAACAATTAAACATGAACATGAACATTTTTTTTAATATATATAGAAAAAGAGAAAAGAACCCCCCCCCCCCCCCTTTCAGCCAACTCTCTTAAGGAGAGCCATAGAAAAAGAAAAAAGAAAGAATATTAAAAAAAGTTAAATATACATCTTAAAATCTAATCAATATAAATTGAAATGTAAATATTCTGAGTATAACAGCCACTTATTAATTAAAAAAATTATAATTATCATGCAAAACATACGTAATTTTTTCCATTATTAAACAATATTTCATCTCATTATGCCATCTATTAATATCAATCATATTTATATCTTTCCACGTACTAGCAATACATTTTTTCACTACGGATAAAGCTAAATATACAAAAGCAAGCTGAAACTTATCTAATCCCAAACCTTTAAGAGGTTGCAAACTATCCAATAATCGTGTTCCATGTTGAATTAATTGTTTATTGCTACTTGTAAAGTTCTGTGTACTATTCAGGCAAGTCAACCCATACTGAAGAACAGAAGGAGCGCAGAACACCTGGCAATAATTCAAGATTCCTCTATTGTCATGTAATATTACAGAACATGTAATATTACACAAAATTGCATTCTGCCTGCCGTAATGCAAGGAGTTGGCATTAGTGTCGCCTAACGCCCCCCCCCTACAGTACGAGAGAACGAGAAGCAAAGGAGAGTCACTTCAGAGTCGCTGAGTGTCCGTGGATTCACCTCAAGCCCTCTGCAGCTGCACAGACTCCTGTTCGATCCATCGACAACCCGAGCTCCTGATCCAGACCCCCCCCGACCCAATCAGGAAGCCTTCAGTGCCTGAGGCCTTTTAGGAGCCCTTCTTGCCTTCAGTTCCCTCTCGAATCCAGGTTCCAAAATCTTGTTCCCGGAAGCCACTCTCCAGCATACCATGCGGGTCCCCCAACCACAAGTCGCCCGTAGCCTGTATGGGTCCCTCAGCCGCTGAGCTGCCTGCTGGTCCGCTGCCGTGGTCACCTTCCCTTTAGGGCCATCTCCTCTGTTTTTCCTTCTCAATGGCAGTGGTGGTGAGGGGGCAGGAGTATTGGTTCTCCCCATTTCTGGTGCCTCGCGCTGGCCCACTGCTCCCCCGGAGCCTGCAATCCCTCGTGGCTGAGCACAGCCGCCGCCATCTTGGGCACAGACTTCCGTGGTTGTAGGATTTTACTCACAAGTACGAACGGCTCCTTTAAACCCTGTTTGGAGCCCCCTGCATTAGGACTGGGGGCAATTGAACCCTTTGGGGCAGCGCTGAGTCCTCACTCCCTGCTCTCCTCGGTCCACACCAGCGGCAGTTCTGCTGTTACAGCAGTTCTGACAGCACCGCCATTTTTTTTATGGGTTCACGGCATGGTCCCCTCCACATTGAAGGAATCAAAGGCAGATTGGTTTAGGGTTCAGCTCCCTGTGGCCTGCCCCTCGAATTCCCCACTTCCCTTCCCACTCTGCCTTCTCGGTCTGTCACCACCTGTGAGACCACGATCACAAGCTTGAGAAACAACACCCTCACCTTCCGTCTTGCAACCGCCGGACTCCACAACGTCACACAAACATGCCGGAGAAACTCAGCAGGTCACGCAATAAAGGATCACCGACGTTTCGGGCCTAGGCCCTTCGTCAAGGTGTGGGTGAAAGCAGGCAGGCATCTGAATAAGAAGGTGAGGAGAGGAGAGGAGGGAGGAAGGAAGGGGCAGGGGGAGGGCCACTGGCCAACAGATAAGAGATCACAGGGGGATACGGATGGGAGGGTAAAAGAGAAAACAAGCTGAGAAGTGATAGGAGGAGGGGGTAGTTCTTTGATATGGAGAGGGAAGGGATTGGGGTGGTGAACTGTAGGAAGGGAGACATAGGGATAGGGAAAGGGTTAATGGAAATTGGAGAAGCCAGTGTTAATGGTTGGAGAGTGCCCAGTCCAAATATAGAACCGTAGAAGATTACAGCACACAAACAGGCCCTTTGGCCCTTCTAGTCTGTGCCAAACTATTTTTCTGCCCAGATCCCTCTGACTTGCACCCAGTCCATAACCCTCCATACCTTTCCCATCCATGTACCTATTTAAATTTGTATTTAATGTTAAAATTGAGCCTGCATTCACCACCTCAGCTGGCAGCTTATTCCACATTGCGTGAAGACGATCCCCTTAAACCTTTCCCCTTTCACCCCTAACCCATGCCTTCTGGTTTGCATCTCGCCTACCTTCAGGGGTGGTGTTCCTCCAGTTTGCGGTTTGGCAGTGCATGAGGCCGCGGACAGACCTGTCGGTGTGGGAACGGAGTGTTGGCCACCGCAAGGTCCTTGCTGCAGCACCTGCCTGTTATTCAGCTGCCTGCCTTGTTCTGCTCATAACTGTCGAAGGGCTCAGGCCTGAGGCGCTGGTTGGGGGCAATGCCTTAACAGCACCAGCGATCAGATCAAGGGTTCTCCCCGTGTCTGCATGGGATTTCCTCTTGGGCTCCGGTTTCCTCCCACTGTTCGAAACCTACCGGGGCTTAGGTCAATTGGGTGTAAATTGGGCAGTACAGGCTCATGGGCCTAAATGGCCTGTTACCGTGCTCTATGTCTAAAAATTTACTTTCTGTGAATGTTGTGTGGCCCTAGTTTCTCCAGTACGTTTGTGCATTGCACTCGACCCGAGCATCTGCAGACTTTCCTCTTTAACTCTACAACTTCACAGAACCTGATTTCTTGGACTGGGTCGGTCCCCATCTAAATGTTTTAATTAAAAAAAAATTTAGACTAACAGCATGGTAACAGGCCATTTCGGCCCACGGCCTGTGCCACCCAATTACACCCGATTGGCCTACAACCCCTGAAACGTTTTGAACGGTGGGTGGGAACCGGAGACCCCGGGGAAAACCCACGCAGACACAGGTAGAAAGTACAAACTCCTTACAGACAAACTGGGACTCGAACCTCTGCGCTAACTGTGCCGCCCTCAAATGAATGATCTTATAGAAATGTGAAAAATCATGATAGGGGCGAGATAACGGTAGAGACAGGAAAGATGCTTCTAATACGAGGTGAGACTAGACCCAGGGGACGTGGCCTCAAGATTCGGGGGTGCATATTTAGGACAGAGATGAGGAGGAACTGCTTCTCCCAGAGAGTAGCGAATCTGCAGAATTCTCTGTCCAAGGAAGCAGTAGAAGCTGCCTCATTGAATATATTTAAGACGGAGTTCGATAGATTTTTGGAGAGCAGGGGAATTAAGGGATGTGGGGAACAGTCGGGTAGATAGAGCTGAGGCTACGGCCAGACTAGCTATGATCTTATCGAATGGTGGAGCAGACTCGACGGGTAACAAGACCAACTCCTGCTCCTATTTCTTGTGCTCTTATCTTGAAGTGGACCTACTGGGCACATCCCCCTGCTCTGCATTCTGCGACTCCCACATTTCTTGGTGGTTGTTCTTGCTTTCCAATTGGGCAGAACTCCACCCCAACGGCTCACCCCAGCATTCTCCAATCAGAGACATGGGCCTGCCCCTCCTGATGGTCTCCTGCCCAGTACTGTCGAAGGATCTTCGACCTCAGATGTCGACTGCCTTCCACTCCCGTCGGACGTAGGCTGGCCAGCTGAGTATTTCAGGCATTTTCTGTTTTTGTTGTCCTTCAGACCAGCCACTTTGTAAATTGGACTGTGCTCTGGTCACCAGCTATGGCAGCTGAGAATGCTTTCTAGATAGAGTGCACTGAGGCCTGGGAGATGCATTCATTTGATAGGTTCCTCATCTGTTACAGATCTGCCAAGAGTTTTGTAAGTTGGAAGGTCAGAAGTGTAACTTGGAGCAATCGCAGGGCATAAAGAGAATAAAACAACAAACCAAAAGTACAAACCAGTCACTGCAGATGGAATTTACCTCAGATAACCATGAGCTGCTGCATTTTAGGAAGTTGAACCAAGGCAGGGCTCTCACTGCGAATGGTAGAGTCCTAGAGTGAATCAGAGCTTATTGTCATGAACATGTGCCACAAAATTTGTTGTTTTGCAGAAGCATTACAGGTGCAAATATTGCTATGAAATTACAGTTAAACACTAAATAATTAAGTGGAAAAGATGAGAAAGTGAGGCGGTGTCTGAGGTACATTGTCCGTTCAGAACTCCGATGGCGGAGGGCAAGAAGCTGTTTCTGTACTGCAGGGTGTCCGTCTTCAGGCTCGTGCACCTCCTTCCTGACGGTAGTAGCGTGGAGAGGGCACGGCCTGGGTAGTGGCGGTCCCCTGATGGTAGAGGCTTGCTTTCTTGGGTCACCAGCTCTTGTGGATGATCTCGCTGGAGTGATGACTAATGTTCACCACTCCCTGTCGCCTTTTCCTGCCCTGTGCATTGGCACCTCCGTACCGGACAGTGATGCAACTGGTCAGACTGCTCTCCACGCAATTGGCACCCGTCTTTGTTGACAGACCGAATCTCCTCACGACGTACAGCAGCTGGTGAGCCTTCTTCATGATTACATCGACATCAAGGCCTCCAGAGATGTTGGCACCCAGGAATTTGAAGTTCTTTATCCTCTCCACTGCTGACCCCTGGATGAGGACTAGTTTGTGTTCTCCTCACTGCATCCTCCTGAAGTCCATAGTCACCTCCTTGGCTTTGACAACATTGAGTCCAAGTTTGCTGTAATGAAACCACTCAACCAGCTGATCTATCTCCCTCCTCGAAGATTCTTCATTGGTGTGATTCTGCCGACAACCATTGTGTCCTGGCATTCGGATTGTGCCTTGTTGTAGAACAGAGTTACTGAGGGGTACAGATACATACCTCCCTGAAAGTGGCGATGCAAGAGGACAGGGAGGCGAGGATGGTTTGCCTTCATCAATCAAGATACGGAGTAGGGCAGTGGGGACACCACGTGGAACTGTGCAAGACCTTGATGGGACCACACCATGTGCATATGATGTCGACCAGTTACAGGAATAAAGTCATCAAGCCAGAAATGGTGCAGAAAGAGATTCAATGAGGATGCTGTTGGAACTAGATGGCGTGAGTCAGGAGAGCCTGGATAAGCTGGCACCTTTCTCCCTGGAGTGTAGGAGTCTAAGGGGTGACCACATAGAGGTTTATAATATCATGAGGAACGTGGATAAAGTGAATGGTCACCATTGTCTCCCTGGGGTCGGGGAGTCTATACATTGAAGGTGAGAGGGGAAAGATTAGAAATCGAGAGAACCCCTTCCCATGGAGGGTGGTGGAACGAGCTGCTGGTGGAGGTGGGGATCATTCTAACAATCAAACTATATTTTTTTTCTTGCTTCTCTCTATCTTTTTCTCTCATTCTGTATGGGGGACCGGGCAATACTAATAATAAGGTGACTTAATAGAGGTTGACAAGGTTCTGGGAGGCACAGACGATGTAGGCAGCCAGCACCTTTTTCCCAGAGTGGGAGTGGCAAACACCAAAGGATACATGTAGAAAGTGAAGGGAGGGACGTTCAGGGAAAGCATCAGGGGTATGTAGTTTTACACAGAGAGTTGTGGGCGCCTGGAATGCCTTTCCGGGGTGGTGGTGGAGGCTGAAATATTGAGGACATTTGAGAGACTCTTTGACAGGCACATGGATGGAAGAAAATTAGGGGCTTACAGGGTAAGGAGGGTTTAGTTATATTTTTTGGTAGGAACAAAATTGAGGACTGAAGGGCCTGTACAGTCCAGAAGTGATTTGTGGCTTCTTGCCTTCCCTGTAACGGCACTGATTTACCACAGCTTACAAACAAATAGAGAATACACTCACATTGTTTCTTCCAGCACAGCATGAAATCAACTTGCTTTTATTGTTCACTGGACACAACATTCAACTCCCCAAACCCCATCCAGGTAAACCCCTCTGATCTTCACTGCCACACGGGTGACCCTGACACTCTCACTCCCCTCCTCCAGCATCTGAGATCCATCACCCATATACTGACACTTAACACAACCACACATGTGCGCTATTACCCCCCATGTGTTGGATCGCTTACATCATCAGCAGTGGTCGGTACCACCCCCAACAAAGGTAAGTATGTGATCATGACATCCTTAGAGCAGAAAAAAGTTAAACTATATCATGTATGTTATATTTTCAATGTATTACTACGGGACAATAAAAGGATCTTTGAACCTTGACCTTTACTTTGAACGGGTAGGAAAGGTTTAGAGCAGAGCTTCCACTCACATACCACCTTAACTAATCTCTTACTAATCACAGAGCAACGATGGCATAGGCTGCCGTGGACCCTCTCTGCTTAGAAAGCGATGTCATGGGTCCTCTCTGGTTAGTAAGGGATGCTGTGGGCCCACTCTGGTTAGTAAGGGATGTTGTGGGCCCTCTCTGGTTAGTAAGGGATGCCATGGTTCTGTCTGGTTAGTAAGAGATGCCGTGGGTTCTCTCTGGTTAGCAAGGGATGACGTAGGTTCTGTCTGGTTAGTAAGGGATGCCGTGGGGTTTATCTGGTTAGTTAGGGATGCCGTAGGTTCTGTGTGGTTAGTAAGGGATGCCAAGGGTCCTCACTGGTTAGTAAGGGATGCTGTGGGTTCTCTCTGGTTAGTAAGAGATGCCGTGGGTTCTCTCTGGTTAGCAAGGGATGCCGTAGGTTCTGTCTGGTTAGTAAGGGATGCCGTGGGCCCTCTCTGGTTATTAAGGGATGTCGTGGGTTCTGTGTGGTTAGTAAGGGATGCCAAGGGTCCTCACTAGTTAGTAAGGGATGCCGTGGGGTTTATCTGGTTAGTAAGGGATGCCGTGGGTTCTCTCTGGTTAGCAAGGGATGCCATAGGTTCTGTCTGGATAGTAAAGGATGCCGTGGGTTCTGTCTGGTTAGTAAGGGATGCCGTGGGCCCTCTCTGGTTAGTAAGGGATGCAGTGGGACCTCTCTAGTTAGTAAGTGATGCCATGGGTCCTCTCTGATTAGTAAGGAATGCCATAAGTGTTCTGAGGTTAGCAACGGATTACTTAAGGTGGTATGTGAGTGGGGAGAAAAAGGTTTGAGAACCACTAGTTTAAAGGGATGTGGGTCAAACTCAGGCAAACGGGATTTGTTTGGGTCGACATCTACGTCAGAAAGGACAAGTTGGGCTGAAGGACTTGTTTCTGTGTTGTCTGAATCTCTGCAAGTGTCCTACCTGACCACTGTGTCCAGTAACTTCTGGTTTCAGGTCCCCACAATCTGTCGGGTTTTGTTTTCAGTAACCCATCTCCAGAGAGACTTATTTTCTTTCCCATCCCCAACCCCCGGCCCTTCCACTGGAGACTGGGCCTCCCAACCTTGCCCTCCACATTGAGCTGCAAGTCTGCTGTGGGAAGGGAAGGCCAGCCAATAGGTGTTCAGCCCGGAGAACGTGTGACGTCTGGTCTCACGTAGGCGCCCCTACTTTGACTGCTGGGCACGATCCGCGGGAGTGCTTGGATTTTCAGATGGATGGGGAGATCCCACGAGTCGGAATGTCGGGGAGATGATGGTGCTTTCCCTGTGGTTTTCCACCTGCTGATTGGCCTGTGAATTTTCTCTGCAGGTTCTTGGGAGTGTGTGTTCATGAGGGCCAGTTGCACGCTCTGACTGAGGTAAGTGGTGCGTCCGTGCCACAGATTGAATGGACCGAGGCCATTCGGCCCATCTATTTAGAACTGGTGGAGCCCATTATGGCGCTCCCTACATAGATGGAGGCCACAGCCCCTCTCATTTACTGTTTGCTTCTTATGGATGTGGCATGACCTGCTGAGTTTCTCCAGATCTTTGCACATTGTACTTGACCCCTGCCTCTGCAGATTTCCCCGTCTAACCCCAGCCGGGTGCAATCCCAGCTCACTTCTGAACTGGAGACACTCAAGAGACTACAG
Organism: Narcine bancroftii; assembly: GCF_036971445.1. Lineage (NCBI taxonomy): Eukaryota > Metazoa > Chordata > Chondrichthyes > Torpediniformes > Narcinidae > Narcine > Narcine bancroftii. The sequence continues at coordinate 158,335,309 of NC_091469.1, forward strand.
AAGCTGAAATCTGGAGCACCGCACACTCTGCCGTAGGTGCTCAGTTGGTCGGGCCTTGTCAGCGGGAGACGGGGAAAGGTCGACATTTCGAGCCAGATGGGTTCCAGCCTGAAGCGTCGGCCAATCGTTTTCTCCCATGGATGGTGCTCGACCAGCTGAGACCCTCCAGCAGAGTGTGTGTAAACGTCCTGATGCATCTTTTGTGTATCCTCACAAGTTCAATCACAATGTTCGAAGTGTCCCCTCACCAGCATTTCGTCTCCATTTAACAGCTTGTCCTCACTCGGGGGTTGTCAATAATTCTTCTGTATTACTGGTGGCATCTCTATGCTGGCCAACACTTCTCAGAATCTTAGCGATCTTAGATTCCACCCAAATCTCTTTTACACAAAAGCCTGGTACCATCTGTGGTACCATAGTCTCCTATAACTTCATCAATCAACTGTGAAATTATGCCATAGGACAATGTAGAGAGAGCTTCACTCTGTATTTAACCTGTGTGGTGGGTGTGTGTAACAGGATACTGTGGAGGGAACTTCACCCTGTGTCTGACCCCAGGAGTTTGTGATGGGACGGTGTGGAGGGAGCTTCACTCTGTGTCTGACCCCAGGAAAGTGTGATGGGACAGTGTGGAGGGAGCTTCACTCTGTGTCTGACCCTGGGGGTGTGTGATGGGATGGTATGGAGGGAGCTTCACTTTGTATTTAACCTGTGTGGTGGGTGTGTGTAACAAGACAGTGTGGAGGGAACTTCACCCTGTGTCTGATCCCAGGAGTCTGTGATGGGATGGTGTAGAAGGAGCTTGACTCTGTGTCTGACCCAGAGAGAGTGAAATTGAACAGTGTACCTTCCCTCTGTGTTTAACACTCTCTGTCCAGGTTCTACTGAAACCCCTGGGCTGCCGTTCGACACTTTTCGTTACTGATAGGGATATCTTAAATGTTCCAAAGGGACTGGACTGAGTGCGAGATGAGTGAGCCGGAGATAGTGTGGAGGGGATGTGAGAACCTTATGATTTTTGAAGCTGTAATTATTCTGGGTAACAGATAATGTAAAAGTCTGGTTAGTATAAGGCTTTGGAAAATGTGCAGATGAGATATCCCAGGATACTGTCAGGGATGGTTGTGGAGACTGGTTCAACAGGGACTTTTCAAAGATTCTTAGGCATGTGGATGTAAGAAAAATAGAGGGTTATGAGTTAGGAAGGGGTTAGATTGTTGAGGAGTAGGTTTATATGGGTCAGCACAATATTGTGGGCTGAAGGGCCTGTACTGTGTTGTAATGTTCAATGTATGAACTATAAAACTTAGTGATGACCATTCTCTGTGGTTTATTGTTCAGGCTGGCACACTGTGAACAGCCACAGAGCTGTGTGCCAACTGACACACCATCCCACTGCCTTCCTGTTCCCAGGCAACACACCTCCAGCCCTCAACCCCCCCCCACCTTCCCCCAGCTTTACATGGTTTGGAAATGGCAGCTTTCTGGCGATGGCTCACATCGTTAACCTGCACCCTTCCACCTTCGCAGGGAGCCTTCCCAGCTCTGAGCTCTGCGGTGAGGGGTTGAACATCATTGCAAAGTGCATCACTCCCCCCTTTTGCCTACTGCCCAGTGATCCACTCCCCCTGTCAATGCACACTGAGTGGGGCTTCCTTGGTTATTACCATTGCCTCATTCAGAGGGACTGCTTTCTCTAGGGCACACATGTCAAACTCTGGCCCGCGGGCCAAATTTAGCCCGCAATATAATTATATTTGGCCCGCAAGATCATTTCAAAACTGTATTAGAGGTGGCCCGCTGGCTGCCGCGCCAGTAAAGCGCATGCACAGTAATACAACAAATCCCAGAATGCATTGGCGTCAGCCCGCTAATCGCCCCACCTCCTCTGTTTACGTTGCAGGGTCTCACCGTGGACTCTGGTTTTGGGGCCTGGCCGGTGTCAGGGGAAGCCAAGGCCGCTTCCCAGCGCCCGGAACCGGAGGCCTCGGGCCTGACCTCGCCAGGACCGTTGCCCACTCCCCCTCCCTGCCGCAGGCCGACCCGCGACTCACGGTGACGGGGCCGCTGATCCGCCGAGATGCCGCCCTGCAGCGAGAGCCGATGCCCCCGCACTGTCGTTGTCCAACCCGATCGCCCGCAAACCCCGCCCTCCCGCACACAGGCCTGAGTAAGGATTATGAACTTTAATCTCAGGATAAAACGATCTTCCAATAGTTTCACGTCACACTGATAAATATATTCCTGGTTAAAAATGGTCCTGCACCTGGATACAAGCTCATTAGGCATAAAACTTGAAAAGTGTGTCAATCAAAGGATATCTGTACCAATGGAAAAAGGGCATGGCAAATAACCCTGCTAGAGTTCATGCCCACAACCAGTCACCCATTGGATTGTTTCAGGAATCATGTTATTCTCCCACATTCTCAATAGCCCCCAGATTTTACTATTCGACAGCACACTAGCAACATTTGACAAATCCTCTATAGAGAAATAATATTTATTGAATATTTTATTTCTCATTTGAGAGTTTATCCAAAACTATTATTAGACATTTATTTTAATAAGAAAAAGTTTAACATTACATATGTTGAAAGAAGAGAAAACATGCAGATGTTGTTGAAAATTTTCAATAAATATTTAGTTCGGCCCTCGACTTAGTCCAAGTTTTTAATTTTGGCCCTCCGTGAATTTGAGTTTGACACCCCTGCTCTAGGGAGTAAGTTGCGTGCACGGGCTGGCTAACTGCAACTAACTCAGGGGTGTTTAACGGTGTCATTTCCTATCTGTGTTTGGCTCCCTCTCCTTGTTTCTCCTTCTGTCTCTCTCTCTCTCTCACCCTCCATGTACTGCACTCTTTTTCTCTATCTCTGTACTTCACTCTTTCGCTGTACACTCTCTTTCTCCTCTACCTCTCTTTATATCTGATACATCTCTTCTGTACTGCTGCCCTCCTTCTATGTCCAGCACTTCTCTCTCTCTCTCTGGGCACTGTACTCTCTGGCTGCTGTTCTCCATCTACTGTAAATTATTCCATTCTCCTCTCTGCACCATTTATCTCCAACATATGGTGTTTCTCTCCTCTCTCTCTCTCTCTCTCTTCTCCCTCTCCCCCTCTCCTCTACTCCCTCCATCTCTCCCTCTTTTTCCCTTTTACCACTCTCTCCCTCTCTCTGCCTTTCTCTTCCCACTCTCCCTCTTTATCTCCCTCCCTCACTCCCTCTATCTCTCCCTCTCTCTATCTCCCTCCCTCATTCCCTCCATCTCTCCCTCTCTCTGTTTCCCTTTTGAACATTTCGTACCTGATCGGTAAGTTTGTGACAGCACTGAAGCTGGTGAAGTTGTGGATAGGGAGGAAGGTTGCCTTAGGATACAGCAGGAGATTGGTTGGAGATGGGGTGGAGAAATGGCCAGCGGAGGTGATTCGAGCCAATGTGAGGTGTTACACTCAAGGGGGTACAGACATAATGTGTATTCACTGAATGGTCAGGGAGTTGGGAGCATTGGTGTTCAGAGGTGGCACGATTAGCACACAGGGAGGCGCAACACTGTTACCGCACCAGCAATCGGGACTGGGGTTCGAATCCCGCGCTGTCTGCAAGGAGTTTGTACGTTCTTCCCGTGGCTGCGTGGGTTTTCCCCTGGGTCTCTGGTTTCCTCCACCATTCAAAATGTGTAGGTTAAAACACATCAAAATGCTGCAGGAACTCAGAGGGTCTTTTCGGCATCCATAAGAAGCAAAGATACATTGCTGACATTTCGGGCCTGAGTCTGTCTTCAGGGAATAAGCCAGATGCAAGAAATCTCAACAAGTCTCAGAATTCAGACAGAGATGGCTGGGGGATGAATGCAAATCTACAAAAGGTGTTCATTAGATATGATAAGGTGAGAATTTATCATGTTTGTGCGAAAGGAGGCAGAGACAGATCTAGGGGAAGGGAACAGTGGAAGAAGTAGGAGTGAGCGGTGGGGGCGGGGGAGTTTAATGAAAGGCAGAGAAGTTGATATTGCCATCCGATTGGAGGGTGCCCAATTGGAAGATAGATGCTGTGCCTCCACTTTACTGATGGTCTCAGTCTGGCAGTGCATGAGACCATGGACAGACCTGTCGGCAAGGGAATGGGGTGGGGAATTGAAATAGGTGGACACCGGGAGATCCACGCTATTTGCGGCAGACGGAGCTGAGGTGCTCGACAAAGCGATCTCTCAATCTGCGTGCCGTCTCTCCGATGTAGAGGAGACCACAACGGGAGTTTCGGATGGAGTAGATGACCCCTGCAGATTAACAAGTAAAATGTTGCTTCACTTGGAAGCACTGTTTGTGGCCCCGAACAGAGGTGAGGGAGGAGGTGTGGGCACAAGGGGAGCATTCCTGCGGTCACAGGGGTGGGTACCAAGGGGACGATTTTGGGGAGGGAAGAGTGGACAATGGAGTCATGGAGGGAGTGGTGGACAATGAAGTCATGGAGGGAGTGGTTCCTGCAGAATGCGGAGAGGGGAGGAGAGAGAAATGTGTGTCTAGTGGTGGGATCTCGTAGTAGGTGGCAGAAATGGTGGAAGAGGAAGTGTTGGATGCGGAGACTGTTGGGGTGGTAGGTGAGGACAAGAGGAATCCTGTCCTTGTTGTGCATGGGGATGGAGGGGGCCAGGGCAGATATTCAGATATGTGGGTGAGTTGATGATGGTAGAGGGAAAGCCAAGATGTTTGAACAAGAAGGACATCTCTGATGAATCCCCTCGCTCTGGGAAAAGCAGTTCTTGCTCATCTCCATCCTAAATCTTTAAGAGACTCTTAGATTGACATATGGATGAAAGAAAAATAGAGGGTTATGGGGTAGGGAGGGTTTAGTACCTTTTGTTTGGAAGGAATTTATGGGCCGGGACAACATCAAGGGCTGAAGGGCCTATGCTGTGCTCTGATGTTCTATGTTCTAAATCTACTACCCTGCACCTTGAGGCTATGTCCCCTGATTCTGGTGTCCTTTCCCAATGGAAACAACTTATCTCCCTCTATCATACTAATGCCTTTCATAATTTTGTATGTGCCTATAAGATCCCCTCTCAGACTTCAGAATTCCAGTGAGTACAATCTCTCCTCACAGGCCAACCCCCTCATCCCTGGAATCAATCTGGTGAATCTCCTCTGCTCCTCTACATCCTTCCTCAAGTAGGGAGACCCAGATCTGAACACAGTTCTCCAAATGCTGCCTCACCAGGGCCTTGTCCATTTGCAGCACAACCTCCCTGCTTCTCAATTCAATCCCTCCAGCAATAAAGGCCAAAGTTCCATTTGCCTTCCTGAGACCTTGCTGCACCCGCAGACCAACCTTTTGCGATTCATGCACAAGCACTCCCAAGTCCTCTTGCATGGCAGCGTGCTGCAATCACTTTCTATCTAAATAATATTCTGATCTTCCATTTTTCCTTCCAAAGTGGATAACCTCACATTTGCCAACATTGGACTCCATATTGCTATAACTTGGAAGTCGGACACGGATCTGGGTATAGAAAGGTGGCATGCTGAAGTCCGGAGTTGTATACCACTTGAGGAAATTACTTATAATTTAAGAGGCAAATATATATTTTGGAAGAAATTGAGCCCTTATTTACAAGATATGGGTGTTAAATGAAGCTCTGACATACACTCACATTCTGCCTTAATAATCCCTTTACTATCAGTGCTCTGATTAGTAAGGGATTGTTTAAGGTGATATGTGGGTGGAAAGGGAATGTTGAGAATCACTGCTCTAGACCCAATTGTAACTGAGGTGATAGGTGGAGAAAGGAGGGAGGGGACAGCAGTGATCAAGGGGAGGAGGGATGGCTGGGTGAAGGGAGGGAGGAGAACTGGGAAGGGAAGGGGGAAGAGGAGAACAGGTCAGCAGAAATCAAAAAGTCGATGTTAATGCCACCTGGCTGGAGAGCGACTGGATGGAAAATCAGGCGTTGTTCTTCCAATTTGTGGGTGGTCTTGGTGGAACAATATAAGGCCATGGACAGACATGTGAGTGTGGGAGTGTGGCACAGGACTGAAATGGTTGGTTACTGGGAGGTCCCTGTCACTGGTACAGATGGAGCGAAGGTGCTCAGCGAAGCGATCTCCCAATCTGCACCCAGTCTCTCCAAAGGTTGAGGATGGCTGGTTGAGAAGGAGTTGAGTCAAACGCAGGCAATAGGGTTATCTCAGCTTGGTTTGTATGGATGAGTTGGCTAGAAGGTCCTTTTTCCGTGCTATTTAACACCTACCGAGTTGAGCTAAAATTCCATCGAGCGTTCTAGTGCAACACCCTAGCATGAACTGGTGTGGCTCGGCTTAGGAGTCGAGGAGACCCTCCCGGCGCATAGTTGACCATCAGCCTTGCCTCACTGCGCTCCAGTCCCTGCTTTCACAGGCCTTTTCCAGCTTCCCTGTTTTCTCAGTCTCCGCTGCTGATTTGGCCGTGTTGGCAGTTCCCCAGGCTTTCATCCAGGATAATGACAGGAAGGAGAAGGGTCAAGGTTAATCAAACAGGCAGATGACAGCAGTGAGAACGCTCCATATCACAGCCTTGGTCCTGACAGGCATCTGTAAAAGAAGTTATACTCATCCTCCCCGCAGTACAAGTGTGTGCTCGTGTGTGAATGCTCGTGAGTGTTTTCGTGTGTGTGGATGAATGCCTCTGTATGAGACTGTGTGAGTGTGCGCGTGTGCGTGTCAGCTTGCATGACACCCATCCTGTCTCGGAGCAGAGGGACCTTTCCCCCGCCTTCCACCCAGAGGCCTGCCAGAGCAGGTTCAGTCTTGGTGAACCCGGGTGGGTCTGGACCACCTAGGGACATGGACAAGGTGCTGCCCTGGTGAACCTGGGTGGGACTAGGCCATTGTCCCCCAGCCCATTGCACACACTCCCCTCCATCCCCCTGAACGTTCCCACTGCCCTTCACACCCGCCTGCCTGCCTGTCCTTGACCTCACTCCTACTGAACTTTCCCATTTACCTTACGACATAGGATGTGGCCATTCGGCCTGTTGATTTCCTGTGGGCTGCCAGTGCAATCCCTTTCCTCTTTCTCCCTGCAACCCATCCCCTCACCCATGCCTTGGGATAATTAACCGAACTGCACGTTGTTGGAACGTGGGAGGAAACCAGAGCCTCAGAGTGGGGGTTGGGGGAAGGAAATTGAAGGGTCACAGGAAGAACATGCAAACTCCACATAGACAGCGCCAGATGTCAAGATCAAACCCATGCCTGCAGCTGAGAGGCCACCCATTATCCTAAACCTCGCGGTGCCCTTTTTAAGACCTCCTTCCCTAATAATCATCAAACTCTGGTCGAAAGCCGAGCCTTTCCGTGTTAAAGGTTTAAAATAATAATAAGCCGTAGTTGTTGTGGACCACCAGAGCTATGTGCCTACATCGGGTGGGGGTGGGGGGAAGGATGGGTGGGGACATCTGTGTTTGTCTTCCTGTGAGAAGGTTTGGCAGGCTAGGTGGCAAGGAATGAAAACAAGTCCTGGAAGGCCACAGGTATTTCCTCCGCTGGCTGAATTCAGAGAGGATGCATCTCTCTGTCACACATGGCAACTGAACAACACTGGCATTCCACCGCTCTCCTCGACAAACCGCAGCTCTCTGATCTTGCCAAGTCAAGTTGTCCATCGCAGACAAGGTGATACAAAGATAGGGGCAGGGGCATATAGCGAGGAGGAAATGGAGAGGCCACAGGGAACCTGCGATCGATCAGGAGAATGGGTAGAGAAGCAGCAAACGTAACAGAACATTGGAAAGCGTATGATCATGAACTTTGGTGGGAGGGGTAAAGGGAAGACTATTAATTGGGGTGGGGAGAAAATTCAAAATTCTGAGGTGCAAAGGGACTTTGGAGTCAATGTGTAGGTTAACCTCCAAGTTGAGTCAGTGGTGAAGAAGGTAAATGCAATGTGGCATTGATATCGAGAGGAACAGGATACAGGAGCAGGGATTGTTGTTAAGGCTTTATAAGGCTCTGGTGGGGCTGTCGGGGGAACAACCAGGAAGTCGGACCCTGCAGACGAAAGCTGTGTCTCTGATCCCCAGGATACAGGGCATGGGTGCAACGAGCGAGCAGTAGGGCCCCCGCAAAGGAGCACTGTGTCCTCTTTCCCTAGTACCTTGAGGCTATCAGTGACAACCAGACAGTTGGACCCAGCAGAGCAGCGCTGTCTCTCCATTCTCCACTCCCACGGCAGTCAGCGTCAAAACCGGACCCCACAGAGCGATGCTTTGTCTCCAGTCCCCAAGGTCTTGACTGGGAAGTAGGACCCCACAGAGCAGCACTGTATCTCCGCTCCCTAGGACTAAGGGTGTAACCACTGGGCAGTTGGACCCCATGGAGCAGCACTGTGTTCCTGCACACAGCTGCCCCAAGTCCACACCAGTGACACCCCCATGATCCCCTCCACTCCAGGTGAAGCACTCCCAGCTTTCTCAGTCTCTCACGCCCCAGCCCTCGGGATCAGCAACAACCTTGTGCGCCTCCTCTGCCTTCTCTCAAGGTAGATCTGATCCTTCCTCATCTATTATAAGGGGTGAGCTCAGAGAGGGCTACAAAACCATGGCAGGAATAGATCAGGTAAATGCAAATAGTCTTTTGTCCAGAGTGGGGGATAGGTTGGGTTGAGAGGGATGTGGGCCAAATACAGGCATTTAGGACAACAGTGAGTGGGACATTTTGGTTCCATAGGCAAGTTGGGCCAAAGGGCTTGTTTCCACGCGGTGTAAGTCTGTAACCAAAATGGCAGAGAATATTCCTGGCACAGTCCCACCGACACAAGTTCCAGGATTTTGATCCAGCAACAGCAAGATATTCCCAAATCGAGACCATGTGTGGTCAGGGGGAAAACTCCAGTGGGTGGGGGGTCTCTCTGCCTTTGCTGCTCGAGCCCTGGTAGCTGATTGAGCTGGTGGGTTTGGAAAGTGCTTCCATAGTCTGCCCTAAACTTTCTTCCACTCTCCGTAAACAGACACAGCACCCACATACTCATGTAAGTAATCCTTTACTCGTCACAGAACACCGATGGCATAGGGAATACTTTAAGTGGTACGTGAGTGGAAAGAAAAAAGTTTGAAGACCACTGTTTTAATTGTACCTCATTGGCTCGTTATGTGCACGGTTTCATAACTCCAAAGGAAATGACAATTTTTCTCAAGTTAAAATATTTCAGTAACAATCAGGTCTGGAGCAGTGATTCTCAACCTTCCCTTCCCATTCACATCCCACCTTAAGCAATCCCTTACTTATCACTGAACACCAATGGCAGAGGGATGACTTAAAGTGGGATGTGAGTGGAAAGAAAAAGGTTGGGAACCACTGGTCTATATCATCTACATCCTTCCTGTAATGAGGCAACCAGAATTGAACACGATACTCCAAGTGTAGTCTAACCAGAGTTTTATTAAGCTACAATGTGACTGATGGCTTTTGATCTCAATCCCCCTGACTAACGATAATGCTTATTGCCATACAACCTTCATTACATTGCCATGTAATAATACATTACAAATGTAACTGCCTGCCTGCCATAAGGCTAACAAAGAGTCACTAGAGTCCCTCAGAGTCATAAATGTGCTGCCTTTGTCCTGCCAGCTGGTCGAGGTGGTGGGTTTGGAAGGTACCCATCAAAGGAGTCTTGTCCACTAACCAGCATCTGACTTTGTTTTTTCTTTTGCTTCAGTACATAAACGGAGGGAGTCTGGAACAGGTGCTGGCCGGCAAGGAGCACCTGTCCTGGCCAGTCCGGATTGAACTTGCCCTAGACATCGCCAAAGGCCTCTGCTACCTGCACTCGAAGGGAATCTTCCATCGGGACTTGACGTCCAAGGTATGGAAACCAAAGCTTTGGTGCAGCGCCTGTTGCGAGATCAGCACTCGGCTGGCGCGGCGACAGAGTGGGTGGGGGTGCTTCTTTGTGGCTCCCGAGTTCGATCCTGACCTCCGCCGTTGTCCGTGTGGAGTTTGCACATTCTCTGACGCTGTCTGTCTGGAGTTCCCCCCCCCAGTGCGTAGAGGAGTTGATGGGAATGAGGTGAGAGATTGGGCGACATGTGCGGGAGGGGATGGGATTTCCCTGTGAACTGGCATGGACACGATGGGCTAAATGGCCTCCTTCAGCGACTTGAAGGAAGTCAGAATCTGCCTGTACCTGGATTTTAGAGAATTGCCAAGGAAACTGAAAGAATTTACGTCTTTTAAAATGTTAACAATACAGTAGAAGCCCCTCCTCTCTCTTGAAACCCTCACTGCTCAATTACACCCAATTAACTTACTGGCCTGTACGTCTTTGGAACATAGGAGGAAAGCATAGCAGCTGGAAGAAGCAGGTCCTAGGGAGAATATCTAATCTCCACAGATAGCGGCGGATTTGAACCCACATCTCATTGGCGCTAATCGTGCTGCTGATTTTATCTACACTGATGTGTAGGTTTCGGAAAAGGTACAGCAGAGGTTTACCAGGATGCTGCCTGGGGTAGAGGCTATGAGCTAATGGGGAGAAAGTGGGCAAACCTGGTTTGTTTTCTCCAGAGCGTCGGAGGCTGAGGGGAGAACTGATCGAGGTTCATAAGCGTCATTGGTAGTGTGGACAGTGAGAGGTTTTACCCCCCAGGCTAAAAATGTCACACACTGTAGAACATTCATTTAAAGTGAAGGCGGAGAGGGGGAGTTTAAGGGAGATGTGTGGGGCAGGCATTTTACCCAGAGAGTGGAACAGGCTGCCAGGGGTAGTGGTGGAAGCAGATATGTTTAATTTAATTTAAATTTAGACAGACACCACGGTAACAGGCCATTTCGACCCTCGAGTCCATGCCGCCCAATTACACCCAATTAACCTACAGCCCCCGGTATATTTCAAACAATGGGCGGAAACTGGAGCCCCCTGGGGCAAACCCATGCAGACACAGGGAGAACATACAAACTCCTTACAGAACCCTGGTCCCAATCGCTGGTGCTGCAATGGTGTTGGGTTAACCGCTACACCAACCGAGCGCCCTATAGTGTTCAAGATGCTTCAAGATAGACACTTCAATATAGAACATTACAGCACGGTACAGACCACGATATATTGCCAGCCTATGTAAATATACTCCACAACAGTCTAAACCTTCCCTACATCACACCCACACCCTTCTATTTTCCTGACATCCATGGGAATGAGCTTTTTAAAGGTACCAGCCTCCACCACCTGTAATGCATTCCAGGCACCCACCACTCTGTTTTTTTTTTAAACTTACCCCCCCGATGACTCGCTTAAACTTTCTTTCACTCAGCTTAAACCAATGTCCTCTATATTTGCTACTCTCATCCCAGAAAAAAGGTGCTGTTGTCCACCCAATCTGTGCCTCTCATAATCTTATACACCGCAATGAAGTCACCTCTTACGCTTCATTTCTCCAAAAAGAAAAGCTTCGCTCTGTCAACCTTGCGTGGGATATGAGGAGGGGGGAAGGAGGGATATGGATAATGGGCAACCGGCAGAATCTTAGTTTAATTTGGGCATCATGTACAGCACAGGCGTGTGGGCTGAGGGACCTGTTCCTGCGCTGTACTGTTCTGTGAGACAGTTTGAGGGAAGGTGAGCTGACAACGCTGACCGGCTTTTCTGCGCCTGCCGACATTGTTGGAAGGGATTGGCCAGCATCCTGTCCCGCTGCTGACTGGGGGAGCTTTGTGCGAATCATCTGCCTGCATTTGTAGCACCAGGGCATGTGAGGGAGGTGACAGGTAGGGTAGGCGACCAACTCATTCTTCCTCCAATCTGGATCAACTTGCCTGCCAGTGAGCTAAGAATCCCCATTCAGATGCCCAGCAACCTTGACTCTGTGGATGAGAAAGAGAGGGGTACGCGATCATTGTTGGTCAGAACGATAGCTCTGGACTGAAACACGAAAGTCTTAAATTAAATTGGATCAGCAAGTTTACAGATGACACTAAGATTGGAGACGTTGTGGACAGCGAAGAAGGTTTTCAAAGCTGCAGAGGGATCTGGACCAGCTAGAAACATGGGCTGGAAAGTGGCAGATGGAATTTAATGCAGACAAGTATGAGGTGTTGCATTTTGGAAGGACATACCAAGAAAGGACGTACTCAGTAAAAAGTAGGGCTCTGAGGAGTGCGGTAGAACAGAGGGATCTGGGAATACAGATACATAATTCCCTGAAAGTGGCGTCACAGGTGGATAGGGTTGTAAAGAGAGCTTTTGGCAAATTGACCTTCATAAATCCAAGTATTGAGTACAGGAGTTGGGATGTTATAGTAAAGTTGTATAAGACATTGGTGAGGTCAAATTTGGAGTATTGTGTTTAGTTTTGGTCACCTAATGACAGGGAAGATATCAATAAGATAGAAAGAGTGCAGAGAAGATTTACTAGGATGTTGCCTGGACTTCAGGAATTGAGTTACAGGGAAAGGTTAAACAGGTTAGAACTTTTTATTCCTGGAGCGTAGAAGAATGAGGGGAGATTTGATAGAAGTATTTAAATTTATGAGGGGGACAGACAGAGTAAATGTAGGTCGGCTTTTTCCATTGAGGGTAGGTGAGATACAAACCATAGGACATGGGTTAAAGGTGAAAGGGGAAATGTTCAGGGGGAACATCTTCACACAGAGAATGGTGGGGGTGTGGAACGAGCTACCAGCTGAGGTGGTGAATGCGGGCTCAATTTTAACATTTAAGAATCATTTAGACAGGTACGTGGATGGAAGGGCCAAAGGGGCCTGTTTCTCTGCTGTAATATTCTATGGTTCTTTGTACGCTGCGATTGTCATAAAAGCACAGAAATGCCGGAGGAACTCAACAGCCCCTCCTATTCCATCTGGCCACCCTCCAATAGGATGGCATTAACACTGACTTCTCCAGTTTCCCTTAGCCAACCCCCACCCCTATGTCTCCTTTCCTTGTAGCACTGTCTCTCTCTTTCTTTCTCTCTTTCTCTCTCTGTCTCTCTCTTCATTTACCATGTGTCTCCTTTACCTCAGCTCTGCATTCACTGAGCCAAACCCTCCGCCCATCTATTCTCACCTTTCCTCTCTCCTACCCCATCCATGTCCAATTATCATCTTTTGCCTGTTGGTCTCCACTCCTCCTCCCCACCCCCCAACACTCCGCCATTTCTTTCATTCAGGCGCCTGTCTGCCTGCCTGTTCCCATACCTTGATGAAGGGCTCAGGCCCGAACATTGGTGATGCGTCCTGTTGAGTTTCTCAGCATTTCTGTGTTTTCACTTGGAATGATGGCTCCTCCCGGCCTCTATGTCTGAAGATATAGACTGACTGCCTGAACGTAGAACATTGACCAGTACAGCTCTTCGACGCGTTATGTCTGATCTCATCAGGGCTGCTGTACTGTTAGATTTGTGCTGGATGTATTTTACAGCCAAGCCCCCATTCTCCTGCCTTCTCCTTGTAACATTTGGCATTCTTACTAATACACCTGTCGACTTGGTCTGTTGTTGTCTGTTGCCATGAATCCTACAGATCCACCAGCTTCGGGTAGAGAAATTTAAAGTGCATATTTCCGCACGGTCTGTGTAGCGGTTAGCACAACACCATTACAGCGCCAGCGATTGGGACCGGGATTTGAACCCCTTGCTGTCTATAAGGAGTTTGTATGTTCTCCCCATGTTTGCATGGGTTTTCCCCATGGCTCTGGTTTCCTCTCACCATTCGAAAGGCACCGGGTGGTGGGGGGGAGGGGTGATTTATTGGGTGTAATTGAGGCAGCTTGTACTCATGGGCCGAAATGGCCTGTTACCATTCTGTATGTATTTTTTATATATATATATATATATGTATATGTATGTATATATCTATATGTCTAAATAACAAACATTTGAATCCTTCTTCATCTGTGTTCTAAAGGGATGTCCTTTTACTCTGAGGCTATTCCCCCTGGTCTGAGACTCTCCCCCTGCAGGAAACATCTTCCCCATGTCCACTCTCTCCAGCCCTTTCAATGTTTGGAAGCCATCTGAGCACTCAATTTTGGCACGAAGGGTTTAGAAGGATATGAAGCAAATGGGACTCGTCCTGAATGCTAGCTCGGGTGGGCCAAAGGGCCTGTTCTGTGCTGTCTGACTCCACGTTCGAGGACCAATCCAGTGGTTCATTTCCAACACCTTTTCCAATTGGGAAAGGCACCCACTCATACTGCCTGTTGATGTCAGCCAGTGCATACCGGCTCATTTGGTGTGTGACATTCCCGCTGTTCCTTTCAGAACTGCCTGGTAAAGTGCGAAGATAAGTCCTACACAGCTGTGGTGGCTGACTTTGGCCTTTCTGAGAAGATCCCAAACTACAGGTGAGTGCCGTAAAGCCCCGGCGTTACTCTTATCATTGGGACCGGGCGGCTGAACCATTCAGAGCACCGCTCCTTACCCTCCCAGGGTCCACACCAGAGGCTGCGCCATCATTTTTTCTTCCTGAGTGAGAGGATCTGGGGTGGGGTTGATGGGAAGGCAGTGGCGAGGGAACAGGCTACTGGGAAATAAGTGAATGCCGGATGCCTTTGAGCCAGCACAGACACAATGGGACAAATGGCCTACACAGTAAAGAGAATATCAGGATTGTCGTGTTCCACCGTCACGGTTTCATACTTAGCCATCTCCTAGCTCTCTACCTCGCAGTTAGGCACTTCCATTATTTGTTGGAACGTCGCCGTTTTACCACTTACAGGTGCTCCCCAACTTACGATGGTCTGGCTTATGATTTTTCGAAGTTACGATGGCTCGAATCCGGTCATTGAACTTCAAATTCCGATCTGTTCCCGCTCTTGGATTATGAGGTACATTACTCTCTCGCAATGCTGGGCTGTCCTCAAACATTATTAGAAGAGAATGAAAGTGATGGCCTTGTCGCTTTAGATCTTCACCATCCAGCACTTAATTTGAGTTCAATGCTTCAAACATTCTTCGTGCCCAGTGTGCTTTCAGCTGTGTAATGGTTTTTTCAGCATGAAACAAACGTATTCCGGAATGTAAGTCGAGGAGCACCTGTATACTGAACACCAACCTCTTACATATACCACGCCAGCAAGTGCGTCAACCACTGCACTGTTCCTGCTCTCCGTTCCGGCAAACTCATGTGCATTACTTTTCCCGAGCACCGCCACAGATGCATTGCCGACCCTTCTCGAGGCCCGCATAAGTATGCGGCCGCGACAAGAAGGAACTACAATGCAAAAAGTCCCTTCACCCCACTAAATCTGTGCTGGTCATAAACCTACATCATTCTCCCTGTATCTATAACGCCCCCATCTCAGATTCCACCATCACCAACTCACTGGGAGGGGGCGGATTTGCAGCGGAGAGACGGGGAATCGCAGGCAGAGGGTGCAAACTCCGCACAGTCGGAGGTCGGAATCGAACCTGGGTCATCACCACGGTGAGGCAGTGGCTCTACTCGCTCTGCCACTGTGTGAGCCTGTGTGTGAATGGAATGGGTGTATGTTACCTGGGTTATCCAGTGACCTGGGTTGGTCAAACCAATCCACATCTCATCTCCGCAATTTCAATTCATTTTCACATTATTTAACTCACCCACAGTAATTCTCATCGGTGTCAGCTGTCAACAGAATGGGAGGAGATTATTTTCCCACTGGGAGGTGGTTAAGACCAGTATCAAATCACAGTCTAGTTAGAACTATAGAACATTACAACATAGAAACAGGCCCCTTCAGCCCTTCTAGTCTGTGCCTAACCACTTTTCTGCCAAGTTGCACTGACCCAGTCCATAGCCCTCCATACTCCTCCCATCTAGGTACCTGACCAAATTCTTCTTAAATGTTAAAAATTAGCCTGATACATCACTTCAACTGACAGCTCGTTCCATACACCCACCATTCTCTATGTGAAGAGGTTCCTCCTAAACTTTTCCCCTTTCACCTTTAATCCATGTCCTCTGGTTTGTATCTCACCTACCCTCAGTGGAAAAAGCCTATCTATATTTACTTTGTCTGTCCCCCTCATAATTTTAAATATCTCCATCAAATCTCCCCTCATTCTTCTACGTTTCAGGGAATAAAGTCCAAACCTGTTTAAGCTTCAGTTCCTGAAGTCCGGGCAACATCCCAGTAACTCTTCTCTGCACTCTTTCCATCTCACTGATCTCTTTTCTGTAGTTAGGTGACCAAAACTGCACATAATGCTCCAAATTTGGCCTCACCAATGCCTTGTACAACTTGACAATAATATCAGAACTGCTTTACTCAGTACTCTGAAGGTCAATATGCCAAAAGTTCTCTTTATAACTATATCTACTTATGACACCAGTGTCAGGGAATTACCATTCACATCTCCATTCCCAGATCTTTCTGATCTACCGCACTCCTCAGTGCCCGACCATTTACTGTGGATGTCCTTTCTTGGTTTGTCCTTCCAAAATGCAACACCTCACTCTTGTCTGCATTAAATTCCATCGGCCACTTTCCAGCCCATTTTTCCAGCTGGTCCAGATCCCTCTGCAACCTTTGAAAACCTTCTTCACCGTCCACAACGTCTCCAATCTTAGTGTCATCTGCAAACCTGCTGATCCATTTTCCCACATTATCATCTGGATCATTGATATAAATGACAAACAACAATGGTCCCAGCACCTATACTTGAGGTGCACCACTAGTCTTGAGAAGCAATCACCCACCACCACTACTCTCTGGCTTCTCCCAACCAGCCATTGTCAAATCCATATTACAACTTCACCTATAATACTGTGTGTCTGAACCTTCCTGACTAACTTCCCATGTGGAACCTTGTCAATGTCCATGTAGACAACATCCACACCCTTCATCAACGTTCCTGGTAACCTCCCCGAAAAACACTATAAGATTGGTTAAACACGACCTACCACACACAAAGCCGTGTTAACTATCCATAATCTGACCTTGGCAATCCAAATAATTGTATATCTGATCTCTGAGAACCCCTTCCAATAATTTACCTACTACTGACATCAGGCTCACCAGCCTATAATTTCCAGGGTAATTTTTGGAGGCTTTTTAAACAACAGAACAACATGAGCTACCCTCCAATCCTCCAGTACCACCCCCGTGGCTAAAGGTGTTTTAAATATTTCTCTTCGAACCCCTGCTATTTCTATGCTAGTCTCCCTCAAGTCCCTGGGGATTTATCCACCCTGATTTGCTTGATGTTTTCATGTTGAAAACTATCCATCAGAGTTAAACGGTTTTTGGATTATTCCAAAGTGTTACCTGGAATGCAGGACTGTTCGGCCCCAAACTATACATTCTGCCTTTATACAGGGTGTCTGATCTTTGAGCAGGGTGCAAAGAAATCTGCAGCACAGAAGATTTGATCTTATAACCTACAATGCCTAGAATTTCTCCCCTGTATAACACTCCATTTCCCTCAGTTCCATATACCTATCTAATGGTCTCTTAAAAGATCCTATCGTACCTGTCTCCACCACTGTGCACCCACCACTCTGTGTAAAAAAAGCTTAACTCTTACATAAGAACATAAGAAATAGGGGCAAGAGTTGGCCATCCAGCCCGTCGAGCCTGCTCCACCATTCAATAAGATCATGGCTGATCTGACGATCGGCTCATCTCCACTGACCTTCCTTTTCCCCACATCCTCTACTATGTAAAAATCTTATTACTCCCCAGTACTTACTCGCATGGACCTTAAAACTCTGCCCTTCCCCCTCTAACCACCCAGCTGTCCCTCCTCCCTTTGATCACTGCTGTCCCCTCCCTCCCTTGTCCACCTATCATCTCTTGCCCTTGCTGCCCCCCATTTTTTTGTTCGGACGCGTGGTGACATTCTCTTATGTTCGATGAAGGCCTCAAGCCTGAAATGGCGGTTAAGTATTTTTACCTTCGTTATATACAGGACTCTGACCCAGTGAGTTTTACTTAAAACTATGCCCCATCATTTTAGCCATTTCCGCCCCCTGGGGAGAAAAGCCTCTGGTCTTCCACTCGATCAATGCCCCTCATCATCTTGTCCATCTCTATATGGTCTCTGCCGTTGCTCCGAGGAGAAAAGACCAAGTTCATTCCCTGTAAGGCACGTTCTCCAATCCAGGCAGTATGCTTGTCAATCCCCCTCGGCACCCTCTCTGTAACATCCACATCTTTCTTGTGGTGAGGTGACCAGCCCTGAACACAATCTCCCAGTTTGTTTTAGACCGAGGTGTTGTATAGCTACAACATTACCTCATGGGTCTTGAGCTCAACGCCACAATCAATGAAGACCCACACACCATGCGCTTTGCTCAGCTGGTCCCATCCGTGCGACACTCCTGCCCTGTGAGCTTGTTCAGTTCTTCCTTTACCTCCACTCAGCCTCTGGGAGTGATCCCCACCTTCCACATCTCCTTGGGTGAAGGAGTCTCATCTGAATTCTGCACTGGATTTGCATGCAGCACAGATTTCTGAGCAGAACTAGGCCATTCAGCCTACCAAGTCTGCTCTGCCATTCCACCTTGAGCTGATCCACTCAGCCCCATAACCTTCAATACCCTGACGAAGGCAGAGATTGGGAGGTTCTTGAATAGCCAGGACATCAAAGGTTAGGGGGAAGAAGGCCTGGCAGTAGGACTGGGTGGGGGAAAATGGATCAGCTTGTAATCAAACTCGATGGGCTGAATGGCTTATTTCTGCTCCTACAGTATGTCTTATAGTCTGTTCAGATACCTATCAATCTCTGCCTTAACCCTTTGGGCTCCGTTTCCCGGTTTTCAGGGGCTACCAACAAGCAAATATACTGTTTCCCCGTTTCATACCCAACCACCAGCTGGCTGATGCTGTAGTTTACCCATGAACCCAGTCCAGAGTATAAACTATGAAAGATTAACAATGGCTGAAGTCCAAAGGGTTAAACACTGGAGAGGAGCCCCAGCTTGTACATATTTTGCTAAGGATTGCCATCTCACCATTCCCCACTGATAGCCAGGCCACCCTCTTCTCGATGGTTCTCCTCTGTCAATCCTTCGTGGATTTTATCCCAAGGTTCTCCACTACACCTCACGGTCGCTGAAACTGATTGCCTTCCCTGTTGGGAAATGGGCCTTTGGAGCAATACATTGGCCTTCCCTGCAGAGGAAGATTGCTTTTTTTGATGTTAGCGAGGCTCAGCCAGACTTTAACAAGGGATTCAGATTTATTGTCAGAGAGCATACATGGCATGCAACCCTGAGACTCCTTTTTCCTGCGGGCGCGGCAGAATGATCTCTTAGTCGTGCAAAAAAATCTGTACACAAGTAAACAAATAAAGAACTGTAAACAGATAATGAATGTAAAGAAACTTCAATACAGAGAGGAAAAAAAATCACTGAAGTGCAGAAGTTAGAGCCCTTGAAGAGTCCTTGACTGAGTTTGTGGTTGAGGAGTCTGATGGTGGAGGGGTAGCAGCTGTTCCTGAACCTGGTGGTGTGAGTCCTGAGCAGTGAGAACAGAACGTATGGTGGGGGGTGGTGTGGATCCTTGATGATTGCTGCTGCTTTCCCGACAGTAGCGTTCCCTGTAGATGTTCTTAATGATGGGGAATGTTTTGCCTGTGATGTCCTGGTCTGTGACCACTACCTTTGGGAGAGCTTTATGCTCAGGGCTGTTGGTGTTTCCATACCAGACTGTAATGAAGCCAGTCACCTCGACTCAAGAGTGCTGTACTGAGGTTGTGCTGCAATGTTGAATGGCTGAAGGGGCCTGTTTCAGTTCTGTAATATAATGGGTTGTATAAAGGAAGGGAATGAGTCAGCGTGCAGGAAGGAGATTGAAAACTTGGCTGAATGGTGCACCAACAACAACCTTGCACTCAATGTCACCAAAACCAAGGAGCTGAGTGTTGACTTCAGGAAAGAAAACCAGTGATCATTGGGGGGATCAGAGGTGGGGAGGGTGAGCAAATTTAAGTTCTTGGAAGTCACTATCTTGGAGGATCTGTCCTGGACCAAACACACCAATGGCATCATGAAGAAAACACATCAGCACCGCTACTTCCTCGGGTTTGCGGAGGTTTGTTATGACATTAGAAACCCTGGCAAACTTCTACAGATGTGTGGTGGAAATTGTGCTGACCGGCTACATCACAGTCTGGTATGGGGACACCAATACCCCTGAGTGTAACGTCCCCCAAGAGGTAGTGGACGCAGTCCAGGACATTACAGGCAAAATCCTCCCCACCATCGAGAACATCTACAAGGAACGCTGCAGTCGGAGAGCAGCAGCAATCATCAAGGATCTACACCACCCAGCACACATTCTGTTTTCGCCGCTGCCATTAGGAAAGAGTTATCAAGTGCCACAAGACTCGCACCAGTTCAGGAACAGCCGCTACCTCTCCACCATCAGACTCCTTAATGACAAACTCAATCAGGGACTCATTTAAGGACGTGCACTTTATTGATTTTCTTTGTTCTCTCTGTATTACAGTCTGTTCACATTCATTATCTGTTTCCAGTTCTTTGTTTACATGTTTATGCTGTGTACAGTCTCTTTTCTTGCCCAACCAATAAGTGGTAATTCTGCCTGGCCCACAGGAAAAGGAATCTCGGGGTTGTATGTCATGTCACGTATGTTCTCAGGCAATAAATCTGAAATCTAATCCACAATCACAGCGTCAGCAGATATTCTGGTTTAGGTCCTTTCCAATAGCTGTCAGGGTCTTGAACCTCACCTTGTTACACTAAGCATGGACACTCTAAATAGGAGTGTCTGCACTATTGCAAAGTTACTTCTATTTACTCGAAGGTAACGATGGGTATTTATTATCTATTTGTTATACTAATTATCTATTTCTAATTCATTGAGGTGCACTATTGATTTTTGTATCCTTTTACACAATATCTGGCTGCAGAATTTTACAATGTCCGTGCGTGCACTGTACAGTGTTTATGACTGTAAAATCATTATCCTTATCAACATGGCTGCCCAGTTGGCGTAGCGGTTAGCACCATGTTGTCACAGCACCAGGGGTCGGGACTAGGGTTTGCACATTCTCCCCGCGTCTCCGTGGGCTTTTCCCCAAGGGCTCCGGTTTCCTCCCACAGTTCGAACTGTACCAGGGGATTGTAGGTTAATTGGATGGGACCAGAAGGACCTGTTTACCTGCTGTATGTCTAAATTTTTACAGATTTAAACAATCGACTTCACGAAGTTCTTTGTGTCAGGGCAGCCATTCTGACGGCATCGCATAAATGACGGTCTACACGATTGTAATGCCACCTTTTTACCTGCACAGTGGTCATGGCAAATAAATATCTGTTCATCTCTCATTTCCATTTATTATCCCTTTTTAATTTCATTTCACGTTTACTACTGTAGCCTTCCTCACGGGGAGTACCTGCTCAGCTGCAGCAAGTAGGAATTTCGGTGCATATATACCTTGAACAATGTGACAATGTAGATTTTTGTTTCAGATTTAGATCAATTTACACCCGCCTGACCTACTGCTGAGCCCCCACCCCACCCCCGGTACGTTTTGAACGGTGGGAGGAAACTAGAGCGCCTGGGGGGGGATAACCCACGCAGACACGGGGAGAACGTACAGATTCCTTACAGACAGTGCGGGATTTGAACCCGGGAATGGGATTAAATTAGAAAGTCCTCAGAGGCTGGGGTTGAGTGCAATCCACAGGCCATTCTCAACGGTGGGTGGGGGGGGCCTTATTTTCATCTCACTCAGAGTCGGCAACAGACCAAATCTAATTGAGGGGCATTAGGGTAACCGTGGTGGGGAGGGGCACTGATTTCTCAGCGGGTGGGGTGGGGGTGTCGGCAGCAGCGTCAGTCTTGGTTGGGGGGGGGGGTTGGTGGCAGCGGGTAAAGCCCTGTGAATGCATCCCCATGACCCCAACTGTGACCTCACATAACATGGATATTTTTATGCCCTTGGTAGGAGAGAAATATGGAAGCTAAATCTTGATGGATTCACAGGGAAGGGAGCCCTTAAACTTTGAGCAAGTCAAGTCCCCTTTATTTGTCGTTCATACCATACTCGCAAGGTAAAGATGAGAGACCGTTTCTCCAGGACCACGGAGCATATTTACATACATATACATTCAAATAGAGGTTAAACACATAAAAATATTAAGACATATACAGTAAAAGTCCATAGTTGGACTATCTACATATGTTCTGGGAATTCAGGAGTCTGATGGCTTAGGGGGAGTAAACGCTGTTGCCCAGTCTGGATGTAAGGGCTTGAGTGCCATGGTAACTCCTACCAGGTGGCAGAAGGGAGAACAGTTTCCATGAGGGGTGTGTGGAGTCCTTCACAATGTTTATTGCCTTTCGCCTGCATCGAGTGTTGTAGGTGTCCTTCATGGTAGGAGGAGAGCCCCCAGAGATCTTTCCCACCGACTTCACTGTCCTCTGCAGGGTCTTGTGGTCTGAGATGGTAAAGCTTCCAGACCAGGCGGTGATGCAGTTGCATAGGATGCTCTCGATACATCCTCTGTAGAATGTGGTGAGGACAGAGGGTGGGAGATGAACTTTCCTCAGCCTTCGCAGGAAGTAGAGGCGCTGCTAGGCTTCCTTGGGCTGTGGTGCTGGTGTTAAGGTACCAGGGGAGATTCTCCACCAGATCCACTCCAAGGAACTTGATACTCTTGACAACCTAGCAGAGTCCTTGGGGGCCATTGATGAAAATAAGGTTGAGAATGGCTGGTTTCAAGCTATCCTCAGGGCCTGGTCAGAATAATTTCTTGCTTTGTTCTAATCATGAATCATACGAAGTTCACTGCCTGGGTCATTGTTTACAACTTATTCCAATCCCTTGGTTGATTTAATGGTTGAACACACACACACACGTACCTTCGCTTGTACAATTCTGATGGCAATTAGTTTCAGCTCCCAAGCTCTGCACTTTGCCCTGGAACACCTGCATAACAGGAAAGACAATATCAGATTCATATTTAAGAATTCCTGCTCTGCCTTCAACTCCTTGGCTTGTGAGACCACCCACAAATTGGGGAATCTACCCTCTTATATCTTATATATACTGCATCCGGTGCTCCCTTTGTGGCCTTCTCTACATCGGAGAGACTGGTTGCAGACTGGGAGATCGCTTCGCTTGCTCCTCCGCTCCGTTTGCAACCACACTGATCTCCCAGTGGCCAACCACTTCAATTCCGGGTCACACTCCCGCACTCACATGTCTGTCCGTGGCCTTATGTGCTGTCCCACCCAGACCACTCACAGATTGGTGGAACAACACCTTGCTTTCCGGCTGGGCACCCTGCAGCCACATGGCAGGAACAGTAGCCTCTTTTAAACCACAGCCCCTGGGTGGCCCTTCTAGGACCCAGGCGCGATTACTGGGGCAAAGGAGCTGGAAGCACCTCTTAAACTGCAAGGGGATCCGCCCATTAAACCGCCAAACGGGATGTTCAGATGCTGGCTGCCCCGGTGACGCACGCACGCAAGCGCTGACGTTACCGGAATAAGCGGGTCGGCCATTTTCCTGTTCAACTCGCCTGTGGACGCGACCTAGGCAAGTTTAACTGGGTCCCCTGATTACCTCTGAGGTAGGTCAGGGACCTGGTTGGGTTCCGACAGGGTTGACTGGATCGGACCCTTTCAAACTGCCACGTAACTGGGCCCTAACCGGGAAAATTGCCCGGTTAACCCCATTTTAAACAGCAGTTGGAGAGAGTAGCCATGCTGCTTTTCACTAAACCTCCTCGCCTTTTCTTTCCCCTCCCCTTTTTCCTCTCTTTCCAGTTCTCCTACCCACCCAGCCACCCCTCCTCCCCCAATCGCTGCTGTCCCCTCCCTCCTTTCTCCACCTATCATCTTCTGCATTTGCCACTCCTAACACACCCCCCCCCCCCCCCGACTCATTTGTTCGGGCGCCTGCAGGCATTTTCTCACACCTTGATGAAGGGCTCAAGCCCGAAATGTCGGTCGTCTATCTTTACCTTTGCTACATAAAGGACACTGTTTGACCTGCTGGGATTTTCCTGCATTTTGTATTTTTTTTACTTCAACCACGGTGTCTGCAGAATTTTGTGATTTCCTTCATCTAGACCCGCGGAAGTTTCAGATTTCAGATTTACTGTCAGGGTACATACATGACATCACATACAACACTGAGATTCTTTTTCCTGCAGGTGTGGCAGAATGACCACTAAATGGCAGTGCAAAATTAAACTGTACACCACCTAAAGTTTCCAACCAGATGGCGTAGTATCTACTTCCCCAGTTTGTGTTAACCCCTCCCCCAGTCTTTCTGTTTCCCTACCCTTCTATCTCCCTTCCTCAGCTCCCCACCCCCTTCCCTTCATTTTCCTTTCAGAGAGCTGTCTTTCCCCACCCTCTGTCCTTCTTCCTTCTTCCCCATCACTTCTCAGATTCTTTCTCTTTTACCCTGTCACCTCTTACCTGTCAGCCTGTTACAAGGGATGGGAATTGGATTGATTGAATTGCTCTGTTGGGAGCTGGCCTGGTCAAATGGCGTACTACCTAATTTCCATAGAACGCTACAGCACAGAAACAGACCCTTCAGTCCTCAAATTTGTGCCAAAGTATTTTGCCTCGTCCTGCTGACCTGCAGCCAGTCCATAGCCCTCCAAACCTCTCCCATCCATGTACCTGTACAAATTCTTCTTAAATGTTACAATTGAGCCCACATTCACCAACTCAGCTGGCAGCTCGTACCACACCCCCACCGCTCTCTGTGTAAAGACATTTTCTCTCATGTTCCCCTGAACTTTTTCCCCTTTCTCCCTTAGCCCATGTCCTCTGGTTTGTACACACAATACACAAAATTCATCAACTTTTGAACTAGAAAGTCAGCAAATGCTGTGATTTATGTAAAATACTCAGAACTGCCTGATGAATCTACAGCGTCCAAAACTTTTAAATTAAATTTAGACATACAGCACAGTAACAGGCCTGTCCAGTCCACAGGCCCGAGCTACCCAATTAACCTATAATCTCCATACATTATAAAGGGTGGGAGGAAACCGGATCGCCTGACATATATAACCAACGTTTTGGGCCTGAGCCCCTCGTCAAGGTATGAGCTCCTCCCGTGTCTCCAGGCTCTGCCTACGGACATTGGGGGGATTTGCTGAGATTCTCCAGCCCTTCTGCATATTTACATTCAGCAGCTTTTGTCTGCCGTAAAGGCAAAGTGGGAGGTGCCACTCGCCCGGCGTCCCACCAGGAAGAGAAAGAGAAGCTAAGAGAGTCCCCTTGGAGATACCGAATGCCCGTGGGTTCGTCTCCCCCGGCCTCCTGCCCGCTCCCAGCGGTGACCCCCTCACAGGGCTCCCAATTCGGAACCTCCGGTACGATCGGATACCATTCTTGGTTTTCAGTGAACAGGTCTGCTCCCACTGTGTGCCATGGTCTGGCGGGTATTTCTGCAGGTATCTCTTCTTTTTGTTGTGTATTTCTGGCATGCTGGACATGTAGCCACCATGTTTTCAATGTCCTTGTACATGCCTATCCAATAAACTGCTGTCTTTGCTTTAAGTTTGCATTTCTCCATTCCCATGTGGCCTTGGTGTATCTTGTGGAGAATTTCTTTTTTCATTGTCTCTGGTATTATCAGCCGAGACCCTGCCAGCAGTATCCCATTCTTCAGGGATATGTCGTCCCTGACAGACCAATACTGACGTATTGTAGGCTGTACCTGTTCTATCCTTTCTGGCCATCCCTGTTTCACCTGTTGGGAGAGCAGCAGCAGCTCTTCATCCTTTGTGGTTTCATCTTTAATCAGGTTTAGTTTGTTACTGGTTACCCTGACGAGGTGATGTATCTTGATTTTCATGTCTTTCATTTCGTATTTTTCATTTGGGGAAAGACGTGACAAAGCACCAGCGAACACCATTTCCTTCCTCGGCCTACACTTCAAGGTAAAGTAGTAACATCGGAGCTGGAGCAGTTGTCTCTGAGGTGTGGCTGGTGCCTTGCTGAGGTTCTTTTTCTGGATGTGTTCCAGTGGGTGATGATCACTCTGTACCTCAAACTGACTCCCATAGAGGAATCTGTGGAATTTTTCACATCCATATCCAACTGCCAACAGCTCCCTTTCAATATTGGCATATTGGGTCTCTGCTGTTGTCAGGGGTTTTGAAGCCAAGGCCATCGGTTTTCCTTCCTGCACCAATGCTGCCCCGAGGCCTCTGGTGGAAACGTCTACTTTTAATGTGACATTTTTTTTTCTGAAATAGTAGCTCAGTTCTACTTCTCTGCAGACCACTTCCTTAATCTTGTCAAAATCTTGCTGATGTGATGGTGACCACTAAACTCCACATCCTCTTTCAGCAACTCTCTGAGGTTGGCTGTGTGGTCTGACATGTGTGGGGTGAAGGAATTCATGTACTAGATGAGGTAACAATGGCTGTTACCTTCTCTGGCCCCTTCAGGTGTGTACACCATTCCAAAGAACCGACACTCCTCCACCTTCATGATGCATTTGTCTGCATTGAGTTTGATGCCGGCCCATCTTGTTTTCTCCATGGCTTCGTGTAGGTGAAGGTCGTGGGTTTTCCTGTCTCCACCAAAGACCTGGATGTAGTCTGCGTTGCCGACACCGCCCTTGCATCCCCTGTAGGTCTCATCTATCTTTTGCTGGAAGATGTCTCGGCTCACCTTTCGGCCAAAAGGTAGGTGCAGGAACTTGTACTGGCTGAATGGAGTGTTGAATGTTGTGAGCAATGTCGATTCTTCATCCAGCTTCACATTCCAATACCCATTCTTTGCATCTAGCTTACTGAAGATTTTGGATCCCGTTAATTCAGGTGATGTCTTCCAGCATTGGTGTTGGATAGTGACCTCTTTTGATTGCTTGCATTAGTTTCAGTTCTATTGGCACCTTCCGTGGACCATGGATTATTGTTTGCATTCTGGGTCTATGGGTATGTGGTATTCGAAATTTCCAAAGCACCCAACTGTATCATCAAAGCATTCAGGATACATGTCCATGAGCTCGGCCTAATTTGTGATTGGAGGCCGTTGCTCAAGCGGGGTGTCGCTATTGATCCTCGGACATTTCCTTCTCCCTGATCTCATTGTTTACAGAGATTAGCTGTGGTCCGTCGGCGACAACTACAAAGAATGTGCATATGATGCTCTGTCCTTTATGTTTGCCTTTTATTTGGACTTTTCCTAGTTTAATCAAGGGGCCACCATAGGCGGTGAGCGTGACATTTGCAGCTTCTAGTGTGCCTTCCTCCAGGTACCCATTCTTTATGTACTCTGGGAGCATCTGGTGGTACTGTCAGTCTAAGCAGGAGGATGTTGCTTTGTGATCCTGTATCCAACTTTATTTTCAAGTTGAATGTTGTTGATTTGTTTCTGACCTTTCTTTTAACTTGGGTCGTGGTGTGCAATTCATAAGTTCTCCCTTCCCTTTCTTGGACATCTCATGGAGGAGTATTGTTTTGATGTCGAGTGTCAGTGAGTCGGAGTCGCTGCTGTCACTTCCCTCAACGTGGTGTACTTTCCTTCTGTATTCTTGGTTTCTTTCTCTTTTCATGTCAGACCTATACATCTTTTCCCAATGATTGACCTTCACACAAGTCCTGCACTTCGAACCATACGCAGGGCATTTCTTGGGGTCATCGAAGGGGTGTATTCTGCCGCATCTCTGCAGTTCTCAGATGTCTGCGACTTTCTCTGCGTGCGCTTAATGGCATCAACCCTTCTATCTCTGTGCTGCGTGTTGGCCTGCATGGAGAGGGATTGCATTTGCCTCCTCGTGGCCCCGAAGGTCCGAGCTACGTCTACGGCATCTGCTAGTTTCAAGCTGTCTTTTCCTATGAGGAGCTTTCTGCCCTTCAGGATGAGCCCTTCCCCAGATTAGTTGGTCGTCTCTTCTCTCCTCGATTTCTTTGAACTTGCATTTTGCTGCATTTTGAGGAAATTATCTACTGATTTATCAGGCTCTTGTTTTAATCCCTGGAACTCATTTCACTTTATTCTATGGTTGGATTTTGGTTCCAGATGAGAGGAAAACTTTTCTAAAATCCTTTCTGGGTTATTTTCTCCCCCTTCAGCCAGCTCCCAACTAATAAACAGGTCTAGTCCTTGCTCCCCCGTCCAAAGAAGGATGTAACTAACCTTTTCCTCTGGTGTGATTCCCTTGAGGAGACTTTTGAATGCCAGGTTGCACTTTTGCTTGAACTTTCTAAAAGCCTCTATGATTTCGTCGGCTTCCCCGTCCATGACTGGGTGCAATGTTCCAACTGCTGCTGCGGCCATTTTCTTCTCCAGCTCTGGTAATTGGATAATGGGGCTTTTTCTTTGTTTCCTTCTCTCCCTGTTTATTTCCATTTTTTTTCTATATGATGTGGGTTTCGATCGCTGCCACCATGTTGTGTCCAAGTTGTACCATCTGAAGTCTTAATAAACACTAGAAAGGCTTGTAAGTTTAACAACATATTTCTTTACTCATATCAGGTGTAGAGCTCGTCGAAAGAACAAAAGACGTTGATCCAAACCAAGGCTTTTATTAGCAAAAGACAGGAGCTCTTCACAGGTGGCTGACCAGTCCGGAATGATCCGACCTGGCTAGGGACACAACCCTTTAAGGCCCAGACAGTAGGCGTGGCTAAATTCTCAGCCAATCGCTGTAAGCACACTCTAGATACTGTAACTATATACACTATATACATTGGTGATAGATCTGTACTATCACATCAGGCTACTGGGTCGCATATTGATACAATGTCTCTCACCACACATGCACCACTCTCAAGTGTGATGTGGCTCTTACAGAGTTAGTGTTCACGCTCTAGCATAAAGTAATCCCAGGTTGCCTCAGTATATGACACTGATGTGTCTGTCCACGGTTTCAGGAACTGCCGAGTTGAGACCACCTGCAAATTGGAGGAACAACACTTTATATTCTGTCCCAACAGATTCCAAACAGGCATCAGGGTCAACTTCTCCAATTTCTGTTAACTCCCCCGCCCCCACTTTGAATCTCTCTTTCCCCACCCCTCTGTTTCCCTTCCTCCAGCTCCCCACCCCTTCCCTTCCTTCTATGAGAGTTATCTCCACCCTCTCCTATCACCTCTTAGCTTTCCTTTCCACCTCGCCACCTGTGACCTATTAGCCTGTGCTTTTCCCCATCCTCCCTTCGCTCCTCTCCTCCTCCCCCTCCTACCTATTTTTACCAGAATTCTGAACAAGGGCCGAGGCCATGTGCCTGTCTAAGAGTCTCTAAAATGCCCCCAATGTTCCAGTCTTCACCACCACCCCTGGCAATGCATTCCAGACACACACAACTCTGTGTAAAAGACTTACCATATAACAATTACAATACAGAAACAGGCCATATCGGCCCCTTTCCTTTGCCAACCTGTCCTTTGGTGTTTGCTATTCCCCATGGGATTCAGATGCCAGCCATCCATCCTATTTATGCCTCTCAGGATCTTGTAGACTTCTATCAAGTCTCCTCTCGTCCTTCTTCATTCCAAAGTGAAAAGTCTACGTTCTGCTCACCTTCCCTCATAAGACTTATTTCCCAATCCAGACATCATCCTGGTCAATCTTCTCTGCACCCTCTCCAGCTTCCACATTCTTCCTATAATGAGGTGACCAGAATTGAACAATACTCCAACTGTGTTCTCACCAGAGATTTGTAGAGTTGCAACAAGATCTCTCGACTCTTGAACTCGATCAGATTTCAGATTTACTGTCAGAGAGCATACATGGCATCACATACAATCCTGAGATTCCTTTTTCCTGTGGGCACAGCAGAATTACCACTAACTGGTAGTGCAAAACTATTAAACAGGTCTAGTCCTTGCGTAAACATGTAAACAAATATAGAACTGTAAACAGATAACAAATGTATACAAACTGTGCAATACAGAGAGAACCAAAGAAAATCTATAAAGTACAAATGTAAGAGTCCTTAAATGAGACCCTGATTGAGTTTGTTGTTGAGGAGTCTGATGGTGGAGGGGGAGCAGCTGATCCTGAACCTGGGGATGCGAGTCTTGTGGCACCAATACCTCTTTCCTGATGGCAGCAGCGAGAACAGAGCATGTGCTGGGTGGTGTGGATCCTTGGTGATTGCTGCTGCTCTCCGACGGCAGCGTTCCCTTTAGAGGTTTTCGATGGTGGGGAAGGTTTTGCCTGTGATGTCCTGGACTGTGTCCACTACCTTTTGGAGGGCTTTACACTCAGGGGTGTTGGTGTCCCCATACCAGACTGTGATGCAGCTGGTCAGCACACTTTCCACCACACCTCTGTAGAGATTTGCCAGGGTTTCTGGTCTCATACCAAACCTCCACAAACTCCTGAGGAAGTAGAGGCGCTGACATGCTTTCTTCATAATGCCATTGGTGTTTTGGATCCAGGAAAGATAGTCACCTTCTCCACCTCTGATCCCCCGATGATCACTGGATCGTATACCTCTGGCTTTCCTTTCCTGAAGTCGACAATCAGCTCCTTAATTTTGGTGACATTGCATCCAAGGATGTTGTTGGTGCATCAACCAACCAAGTTTTCAATCTCCCTCCTATGTGCTGTCTCATCTTCTTCCTTTATACAACCATGGTTATTACAACAATGGACCTCCAGTGCCCCCATTGTGCTAGACTCTGTACTTCCAGACTGGAATGACAAAGTCACCTTCGTGTCCACAGAGGAACAACGCGCCTTCTTTGAATTGAGAGGTGGTCTTGTGAGCACACCAGTGAACATCCCATACACAGTACAACAGGAAAGACAGAGTACAAAAGTGAGAGTCCATCCGGGAGGTAAAATCTGAAGGCTGAGGACACTTAACAGAGGGATCTTGGGGCCCAAATCCATACATTTCTCAAGGTTGCCACGCAGGCTGATAGGATAGCTAAGAAGGCTTATGGGATGCTGGGCCACAATCAGTGAGGATTGGTAAGAACATCTCCTCCACAATCTCCAGATTGGAGACAGTCTTGGAGCACCACAGAGCTGGGTTCTTAGCCTCCTGCTCTACTCACTTTACACCTTACGACTGTGTCCCTCAGTACGACAATAACACCAAATTTGATGACTATACCACGATAGTTGGTTGTCTTCACTATAGAGCAGCTGGCGAGGCAAACGGTGGTCATCCATTCGGATAACGTGTCCCACCCACCACATCTGGGCCCTGATGATCAGAGACTCAATGCTGGTGGACTTTGCGTGATCCAGGTTGGGAACTGTCTTGCCAACGGATGGCGCGCATGTGGAATTTCTCCAGTTTGATGTGCCGTGGGTACAGAGTCCAGGTCTCATCCGTGTAGGAGAAGAGAGGATGTCCGCAGCTTTGTAGATTTTCAGCTTGTGGAGATGCTGACGTTGTGTTGATTGAGCACTCTGGTACGCATCTTCTCTGGAGCCTGGCTGGCGTTGCAGATCCTGGAGTCAATTTCTTTGTCCAGAGACCCATCATTCGAGATGCTGCTCCCCAAGTATTTGAAGCTGTTTACATTTGTCAGCTGAGTGTTGTCAACAGTGAATTTTGGTTCCATGGTGTTGGTGTTTGGCATGGACTGATGGAGAACTTCAGTCTTGTTCATGGTGATGGTCAGGCCAAAGAGTGTGTTCAGCATTAACTGTAGACCACTATGTTTGTGCGCCAAGAGCGCACAGTCTACTTGTTCCCCAAATTGCTGCAGCCAATCAGATACTTTAATAAAACAAATATACAATTGCATACATTAAATCACATTAAATATAATAAATATTTCCAAGGTAGTCATCAATGTAGCAGAGGAAAAGATGAAGGGCCTTGCCTGTGTCAGCTTGTAGAATGGATTGCACCATGTAGCCAACAAAAAGGCGGGCATAGCTGGGGCCCCATAGCCACGCCTTTGACATGGAGAAAGTGGGATGAGTCAAAGGACCTAGACATGGTGGTCTTCAGGCTTCTGTACCTTCTGCCTGAAGGTCGCAGTGAGAGGAGGTTGTGATCAGAGTGATGGGGGTCCTTCATGATGTTGGGTGCCTTTGTGAGGCAGCGCCTCACATAGATGTCTTCAGTGGACAGGACATGCCAGCTCACTACAGGTCTTTTGGCCTGTAGTGCTGCCGTATGTGAATCTACTCCACAACAATCTAACCCTTCCCTCCCTCACACCCATAATCCTCTATTTTGTTTGGCATTCACACGTTTATCTAAGAGTCTTTTCAGTGTCCCAACTTTATCAGCCTCCACCTCCACCCCTGGCAATGCATTCCAGGCACCCACTGCTTTTTCAGTAAAAATAAAATACC
This sequence comes from Narcine bancroftii, assembly GCF_036971445.1. Taxonomy (NCBI): domain Eukaryota; kingdom Metazoa; phylum Chordata; class Chondrichthyes; order Torpediniformes; family Narcinidae; genus Narcine; species Narcine bancroftii. Next base: position 158,367,486 of record NC_091469.1, read on the forward strand.
CCTGACGTCTCCCCTCACCTTAACTGATGTCCTTTGGTATTTGCTGTTGTTGCCCCAGGAAAAGGTGCTGGCCATCCACCCTAAATGTGCCCATCATAATCTTATTTATTTCTACTGTCCCCGCTCATCCTTCATCGCTCCAAAGCCCTGTCTTGCTCAACCTTGCTTTGGAAGACATGTTCTCCAATCCAGGCAACTTCCTGGAGAATCTCCTCTGCACCCTCTCTGAAGATACCACTATACTTTCCATAGTGCACCCGTAGAGATTTAAGGGAGTATTCAACAACATGCCCAATCTCCTCAGACCTCTTAGAAAGTAGAGGTGTTATTTGTCACATTGGACCGAGATCAATGAGAATTGTTCTTCTGTGAGCAGTCTAGCAGGTTACCTCTAACATTCATACAGCCGTGTAAAGAACACAGTCTCCAGAATGTAAGATCACAATGAAAAGGAAGATCAAGCAAGGGGTTCATTCAGGACCCCGATGCCTGTGGGGAATAAACTGTCTTTCGCCGGGCTGGAAGTAAAACATGAAAGTCTGCAGACACCATGTAAAAACACAATGCTGGAGAAACTCAGCAGGTCAAGCAGTATCCTTTATATGGTAAAGATAAAGATGCATCAAAGTATTTCATCGTGCGGTTATGTGTTTGCAAACTCATGAAGCTTCTCCCCAATGGGAGGTAGGAGAAGAGAGTGTGTCCAGGGTGAGATGGGTCCTTCAGTGTACTGACTGCCTTTCCCGGGCGGTGGGAGATGGAGTCCGTGGAGGGGAGAGGTTCCTCGGATGACAACTCTGTGCTTTAAGGAGAGGTTGAGTTGGTCGGATCTTCAATCAGTGACATTCAGAACAACCAGGGGTGACCTCATTGAGACGTAGACAGTTGAACATGGGATTAGGGTGGTCATTTCCAAAAGGATAGGTGTCAGAACAAGTCTAATGGCGGGGGGGGGGGAGGGGGCATTAGGGAAATACAAACTGACGTTCCAAACTCTCTCAGCGGGAGTGAGGGGGGGCCTTACCTGCAATGAAGCTCCATGCGCCGTCATCACACTTCCCCCTCCCTCCGACGGAACACACAAACGCGCGTGCTGACACTAATGGCCTCACCACTCCAATCCATCGCGCGTGCGCCAGCCGGCAGTCACACACGTGCACACAAGATCTAACATGACCCATGGTCCCCGGGACGCCGCATTTAACATAGCAAGTGCCCCCTCCCTGGCCTTTTCTGCCCCTAGACCCCAAAATAGAGGACCAAGGCACAGGACAGAGGCCTCAAAAGCTGGACTGTCCAGCCTAAAACCGGATGTCTGGCCACGGGGATGTTTCCCTGGCTGAGGAGTTAGACCTTGGGTCACCGATTCAGGGTGAGGGGTAAATCTGAATGGGGAGAAATGTTTTCACTCAGAGATCCTTTATCTCGGCCCTGGAGGGCTATGGGGGCTCAGACTAAACATCTTCTTTGGCTTGGCTTCGCGGACGAAGATTTATGGAGGGGGTAGAAGTCCACGTCAGCTGCAGGCTCGATTGTGGCTGACAAGTCCGATGCGGGACAGGCAGACACGGTTGCAGCATAAATCGATAGATATTGTGGATTTTTTTAGAATCACATAAGGTGGAACAGTAATTGGACAGGGAGAAGGTTTTCAAAGCTCGCAGAGGAATCTGGACCAGCTGAAAAAATGGGCTGCAAAATGCCAGATGGAGTTTAATGCAGAAAATTTTGAGGTGTTGCATTTTGGATGGATAAACCAAGGTAGGGCATACACGGTAAATGGTTGGGCACTGAGGAATGCGGTGGAACAGAGGGATCTGGGAACACAGATACATAATTCCCTGAACATGGCGTCACAGGTAGATAGGGTTGCAAAGAGAGCTTGTGGCAAATTGACCTTCATAAATCAGTGTTGAATACAGGAGTTGGGATGTTATGGTAAAGTTGTATAAGACACTGGTGAGGCCAAATTTGGAGTATTGTGTGCAGTTCTGGTCATCTAATTACAGGAAAGAGATCAATAAGATAGAAAGAGGGCATAGGAGATTTACTAGGATGTTGCCTGGACTTCAGGAACTGAGTTACAGGGACAGGTGAAACAGGTTAGGACTTTATTCCCTGGAGCGTAGAAGAATGAGGGGAGATTTGATAGAGGTATTTAAAATGATGAGGGGGACAGACAGAGTAAATGTAGGTCGGCTTTTTCCACTGAGGGTAGATGAGATAAAAACCAGAGGGCATGGTTTAAGGATAAAAGAGGAAAGGTTTAGGGGGAACATGAGGGGGAACTTCTTCACCCAGAGAGGGGTGTGGGTGTGGAACGAACTGCCAGCTGACATGGTGTATGCGGGCTCAATTTTAACATTAACGAAAAATCTGAACAGGTCCGTGGATGGGAGAGGTATGGAGGGATATGGAATGGGTGCAGGTTGGTGGGCAGAATCATAGTTCGGAACAGACTTGAAGAGACAAAGGGCCTGCTTTCTGTGTTTTATGGTTCTATGGAAATTGGTGCAGAGGTCAAAGAATGGCCTTGATCTGACTGAGTGATGAAGTGGGTTTGGTGGGGGGGGGTGTGAAGAATGCTGCTTTTCTTTTAATGTTCTGATGAAAAAGTATTTGATTTGATGCTGTTGGGGCTCCAGAATTCTCAAAGTCTATTTATTTAAAGAAGAATGGAATATATGACCAGTGATGTAATATTGAAGCTTTACAAGGCTCCGTTGAGACTTCATATGGAGTATTGAGAGCAGTTTTAGCCTCATTCAGGTCAGGATGTTCTGACATTGAAGAGGGCTCAGAGGAAATTCACAAGGATGATTCCTCGAATGAAAGGGTTTACAAGGAGAAGGTTATGGGGAGAAGGCCGGGAAGTTGGGCTGAGTGTGGAAATGGATCAGGTCATGATTAAATGGTGGGGATTTCCTCTATCTGCTTATATGTGTTATAAAGTGCTTCTTAGTTGAATGAACAGAGCTGTGGTGTGCATTATGAGGCATTTGGTCTGTTGGGAGTTGGGCCACTTTTCAAGCATTCCAGCTGTATTCTCATGGGCTATGACGATGTTGAAACTTGCCCATGTTCTGCAGCCCGCAACACATTCCAGACCTATTCTGTGTGACCTAAACCATCACACAAACCTTCATGTGCTGCGGCTTGTGATGAACTACGGAGTGGGTGTGTGTTCCAAGACATTGGCTCAGGGGATGATCCCTCAGCATTGCCAGAAAATCTGAAATGCGTACAGTCTTTTCTTGGAGTGTGCAGACTGACACATAAGGTTGCTTCCAGAACCCGATGTTATTAAGTATCAAAGGTATTCTGATCCTTGAAGATAAAGATGTCCATTCCATCATTAAAAGTAGGAGGGGAGGAGGTCATTCAGGACCTTGAATGTGCTCTACCTTTCATTAAGATAGTGGCTGATCCATATTTCTTCATCTGCTCTCAGCACTCTTCCTTCAATCCTTGAGTCATGGAACCTATTCAGTGCAGAGCAAATCCATGCAGACCACTCTGGGCCCGTCTCGTTTGCCTGTATTCGGAACATCCTCAGCCAAGACCCCCTCTCATCTATATATCCATGTCTTTTGAACGTTAGAATTGTGTCCACTTCAAAAGTCCTTGGGCAGCTTGTTCCAGATACGGATCACCCTCTGGGTGAATAAGCTGCCCCTTGGGTCCATCTTAAATCTCTCCCCTCTCACCTTCAATCTGTGCCCTCTAGTTCTACTAGGTCAATGGTTCTCAACCCTTTTTCTTTCCACTCACATCCCACTTGAAGTCATCCCTCTGCCATCGGTGCTCTGTGATTATAAGGGATTGCTTAAGGTGGGATGTGAGTGGGAAGGGAAAGTTGAGAACCACTGCTCTAGACCCAATTGTTACTGAAATATTTTGCTTGAGAAAAATTGTCATTGGCCCATTTCCTTTGGAGTTCTGAAACCCTGCACATAACAAGTCAATGAGGGACGATTAAAACAGAGGGTTTCAAACTTTTACTTTCCACCCACATTTCACCTGAAGCAATCCCTTACTAATCACAGAGCACCTATGGCATAGGGAATCCTTAAAGTGGCATGAAAAAGGTTGAGAACCACTGTACTAGATCTACCCTGGGGAAAATACTTCACTTTTTCTGAGATTAGACATATAACAGTTAACAGGCCATTCCGGCCCACAAGCCAGCCAGTTGCACCCATGTGATCAATTAACCCGACCCTGTACGTCCTTGTAGGATGGGAGGAAACCGGAGCACCCGGAGGAAACCCACGCAGGTCATGGGGAGAACGTACAAACTCCTTACAGACAGCGCCGGATTCGAACACGGGTCGCTGGTTCTGTAACAGCATCACACATACCGCTACTCGAGCCGTGCTGCCCCTTGTGATAGTTTACAATCCCCTTCAGCCAACGCTCAGCCTCCTACCCTCCAGAGAGTATCGGCTATCCCTGGCCCCATGCCTCAAGCCCTAGTCCTGCCATTATCCTGGTGAATTTGCACCCCGTCCAATTTATTGTCTCTGTGGAACATTCAGCACAGTGCAGGTCCTTCAGCTTGTCCTGTTCCAGTCCCAGCTTCTACTGCTGCTGGCTGTAATCTCTCTCTCTCACTCACTCACACACACACACACACACACACACACACAAACACACACACACACACACACACACACACACACACACACACACACACACACACACACACACACAGAGAGAGAGAGAGAAAAAGCCTGTGTGACTCTCTCTGTTTGAAAAACAACATGACCCTCTTAGAACATCTCCAGACAATCTGCAGCTCCAACAAGATCTTTCATCTGTTGCCTTTTTGTAAACAACAATCCATTAGTGAAGTCTCTTGTGCACTCTCCAAAGCTCTTGCAAAGGGTGTGGGGCCGATATGCCTAGCATTAGCAGAGCTCCAGTATTTCAAATAAGATTTGTTTTAAAGTGTTTGTATGTAACCTACTCTAACAAATCCTGCCTCAATTTATCTCCCAAAAATATCTATATACTCTGTCACACTGGTAAGCATCCTGCGTGGTTAGCATGGCAGTTAGCACAACGCTGTTACAGCGCCAGCGAACTGGGCTCGAATGCGGCGAAATTTGGGCATTCTCCCCGTGACCAACATGGATTTAGCCCCTCCCCCCCCGATGCTCCGGTTTCCTCCTACCCTCCAAAAATGTATGTCGGCATGGGTTTCAATGGGCAGAATCTGCTTCTACCCTTCTGGTAACCCTCTCCAGCTTGACATCATCTTTCCTGCCTCACAGTGACCAAAACTGAACCCAGTTCTCCGAATGAGCCCTCGTGCAGGATTCCCTGAAGGTTAACATTTTGCTGGGTTTTGATGGCCTGTTCCCATGAGCCATCTCATTCATAATGACCACTCCTTTATGTTGAAACCATGCCCTCTTGGTCTTTATCTCTTAAAAATAATCAGTACATTAACACTGGGATTTTCCCAATGAATTTTCACCATTGCAATTGAGTTTTACTTGGGGGCCTTGTTTCAACAATTTAAAAACACAAAATCCAGTATTAATTAATATAAACAATTGCATTCCTGAGCCAACTCTGATCATGCAACTTGATTTCCTGTTGGCACATTTAGGTGCTCGTTAACTCTTCCAATTATAAATGCATCAGTGGTATTCAGGAACATGTTCCAATCTGCAGACTTTGTTCAGCGAGGGGGGCCAAGTGCTCAGCTTTCAGTCAGGCAGAAGTTACTGCTTGGAACAACGTTGTAGCAGACACAGAATAGGAAATGCTGGTAACATTCGGTGGATCTCAGGGCCGCCGCCTCGCCGGTCCGGAGAGCCGGGTTCAATCCCCGCCTCTGCTGCTGCATGAGGACACAGTATTTTCCCGGGACCCTGCGGATTTTCCCTGGGTCCTCCAGTTTCCTCAGAGGTTAAGGGCATTTGACTCATCCCACCGAGCCCAGTGATCGCTGCCACAAGCTCCATTTGCAGATTTACAATGATCGGAAGATGAATTAGTCTCATGCAGAAGGCAGCATGAGAGTATCGTTTGTGGGGTTCATTCAAGAGCCTGATGGCTGTTGGGAGGAGACTGCTCTTGCACTTTGTTGTGACCAGAGCGATGGGGGCCCTTGGTGATGCTGGCTACCTTCTTCAGGCAGCGTCTCACATCGATCTCCTCCTGTGATTGTCTGGGTGCGATTGCAGCTTCCTGCAGCCTTCTGCGTTCCTGGGCAGTCAAATTCCCAAACCAGGCTGTGATGCACCTGTCGAAGTTTGACAGAGTGGCCGACGAACCTCCTCAGAAAGTCGGTTTGCCATCTTCACAGTGGTGTGAGGTGTAAGGGGAACGCTCACAGGAAGTGACTGGAGCCTCAGAACCATTGATGTACAGTGCACACATGGGATGTGACAGAGTATATAGAAATGTATTTGGGAGATAAATTGGGGAAGTTTTGTTAGAGTAGGTCACACACAAACACTTTAAAATAGATCTTATTTGAAATACTGGAGACATAGTGGCTTCTCACACCTTTTTGCAAGAGCTCTGAAGAGTGCTCAAAAGACCACTAATGGATTATTGTTTTCCAAGGCAACAGATGAAAGAGCAGGCTGGAGCCACTGCTGTTGTAAGAGGATCATGTGGTTTATACAAGCAGGGAGAGTCAAACAGGCTTTCTCTCAGTCTCAGTGTGTGAGAGAGAGAGAGAGTGAGAGAGCAGAGACTTGACAGTGTTAAAGCCAGCAGAAGTTGCTGGGAGTGAAACAGGACAAGCTGGCAAAGTTTTGGAAGACAGCCTGGTCAAAGCCCTTGTGGTTCATGCAAGAGGAGAGGACTGGCTGTCTAATGTTTCACTTGGAATAAGGGAAACAAAAAAAAAATTCTGTGGTGACCTGAAAGAAAGAGGTTATCATCTGGAGAACCCTGAGGGGACAAGTTTCGTTAGCTAGACACTGGGGTGACTGATGGAAGTACATCAGTTGAGGATATCCTGGAACAACAAATCTCTCTCTGAAAACCAACAAGAACCTTTCTGAGTGGTAACTATTTGCCTTTCAAGCACCAAAACCTGAGCTTTGGCTCATCAGGCTTCGGCGAAAGCAGGCAGAGAGAAAGCTAAGATAGTCTTCATTACTTCTTCATTTGGGTAAGGGATGAGTGTTAAGGCTGTGTGTTGTCGGGAGTGCCGGATGTGGGAGGTCCTGGAGTCTTCCAGACTCCCGGATGTCCATATCTGCACAAGGTGTGTCGAGCTGCAGATTGTCAGGGACCGTGTTAGGGAACTAGAGCTGCAGCTCGATGACCTCAGGCTGGTTAGGGAAACAGAGGTAGTCATAGACAGGAGTTACAGCCAGGTGGTCACGCCAGGGCCACGGGAGGTTGAAAGGTGGGTAACTGTTAGGAGAGGGACAAAAGAACGTAAGGTGCCAGAGACGAGCCCTGTGAATGTAACCCTCAGCAATAAGTACGCCTCTTTGAGCACTGTTGAGGGGGACATCAAGGTTGGGGGGAGTGACAGTGGCTGTGCCTTCGGCACGAGGTCGGCCCCTGTAGCTCAGAAAGGGAGGGAAAGGAAGAGGAGGGCAATTGTGGTAGGAGACTCCATAGTTAAGAGGACGGATAGGGGATTCTGCGGACGCAGCAAGGAGAACCGGATGGTGGCTTGCCTCCCTGGTGCCAGGGTCCGGGATGTTGCTGCTCGGGTCCCAGATATCCTAAAGTGGGAGGGACAGGAGCCAGAGGTCGTGGTACATGTAGGTACCAATGACATAGGGAGAATTAGAGAAGAGGTCCTAAAAAGTGAGTACAGGCAGTTAGGTAGGGAGTTAAAAAGGACCGCAAAGGGGGTAATCTCTGGATTACTCCCTGTGCCACGTGACAGTGTGAATAGAAATAGAATGAGGTGGAGGATTAACACGTGGCTGAAGGGGTGGAGTAAGGGGCAGGGTTTTAAGTTTCTGGATAACTGGGACCTTTTTTGGGGGAGATGTGACCTGTACAGTAAGGACAGGTTACACTTAAATCCCAGGGGGACCAGAATCCTGGCAGAGGTATTTGCTAGGGCTACTCAGGATCCTTTAAACTAGAATGGTTGGGGGGAGGGAACAAAATAGTACAGAGCAGTAAGGAGAAGGTTAGAATGCAAACAAAGAAAGTTTGTAGTAAGTATTTGAATATGGATGGGCAGGTGATAGAGAAGGGAAATGCTCTGGAAGAAGATGAAGGGCAATTGGCAGGAAAAGTAAATAATGTTGTTCTTAAAGATGAGGGAAAACAGGGATTAAAAAATGGGAAATCCCTGAAATTCATATATTTTAATGCCAGGAGTATTGTAAAAAAGGTGGATGAGCTGAAGGTGTGGATTGATACTTGGAAGTATGATGTGGTAGCGATTAGTGAGACATGGTTGCAGGAGGGATGTGATTGGCAACTGAATATCCCTGGGTTTCGTTGTTTTAGGTGTGATAGAGTCGGAGGGGCAAGAGGAGGTGGGGTTGCATTGCTTGTCAGGGAAAATATTACAGCGGTGCCTAGGAAGGATAGATTAGAGGGCACATCCACGGAGGCTATTTGGGTGGAACTGAGGAGTAGGAAAGGAGAGGTTACACTTGTAGGGGTGTATTATAGACCACCCGGAGGGGACCGAGACCTAGAGGAGCAAATCTGTAGGGAGATAGTAGATATTTGTGATAAGCACAGGGTTGTAATTATGGGAGATTTTAATTTTCCACATATAGATTGGGAAACACATTCTGTGAAAGGAATGGATGGGTTAGAGTTTGTGAAATGTGTGCAAGATAGTTTTTTACAACAATATGTAGAGGTGCCGACCAGAGAAGGAGCAGTGTTAGATCTACTGTTGGCAAATGGGATGGGTCAAGTGACGGAGGTTAGTGATGGCGAGCACTTTGGGTCCAGTGATCATAATGCAATCAGCTTCAATGTCATTATGGAAAGAGAGAAATCAGTGCCAAGTATTGAGGTTTTTGATTGGGGAAAAGCTAGATTTGAGGAGATGCGAAAGGACTTGCAGGGTGTGCATTGGTTCAATTTGTTTTATGGGCAGGATGTAGTAGAGAGATGGAAGTCTTTTAAAGATCAGATTTTGAGAGTGCAAAAGCTTTATGTTCCTGTTAGGTTAAAAGGAGGAGCAAAAGGTTTGAGAGAGCCGTGGTTTTCAAGGAATATTGGAAACTTGGTTCGAAGAAAAAGGGAGGCGTACATTAGATATAAGAAGCATGGAGTTAAGGAGATGTTTGAAAGATACATTGAATGCAAGAAGAATCTTAAGAGAGGAATTAGGAAAGCTAAAAGAAGGTACGAGAAAATTATGGCAAGCAGGGTGAAAACTAATCCAAAAGAGTTCTACAAATATGTTAATGGTAAGAGGAAAGCTAGAGACAAAATTGGTCCCTTAGAAAATCAGAGTGGAAAACTGTGTGTGGAACCTAGAGAAATGGGGGAGATATTGAACAGTTTCTTTTCTTCGGTATTCACTAAGGAGAAGGATATTGGGAGATGTGGGATAAAAAAAGCAAATTGGGTAAATATGGGGAATATAGAGATTACAAAAGGTGTAGTTTTAAGGCTTTTGAAGAATATAAAGGTGGATAAGTCTCCGGGACCAGACGGGATCTTCCCCAGGACATTGAGAGAAGTGAAGGAGGAAATAGCAGAGGCTCTGGCGGTAATTTTTCAAATGTCATTAGATATGGGGATAGTGCTGGAGGATTGGCGCATTGCGCATGTGGTTCCGTTATTTAAAAAGGGTTCAAGGAGGAAGCCTGGCAACTATCGGCCTGTAAGTTTGACGTCTGTGGTAGGTAAATTAATGGAGAAAATTCTTAGAGATAGTACTTATAAACATCTGGATAGACAGGGTCTGATCAGGAGCACTCAACATGGATTTGTGGGAGGAAGGTCATGTTTGACCAATCTGATTGAATTTTTTGAAGAGGTGACTAGGAATGTGGATGAGGGTAGCGCAGTGGATGTTGTCTATATGGACTTCAGTAAGGCCTTCGATAAGGTACCACATGGAAGGTTAGTTAGGAAGGTGCAGTCTTTAGGTATAAATTTTGAGATAGTCAAATGGATTGAACATTGGCTGAAAGGGAGAGGCCAGAGAGTGGTAGTGGATAATTGTCTGTCAGGTTGGAGGCCGGTGACCAGTGGTGTGCCTCAAGGATCTGTATTGGGCCCATTGTTGTTCGTTATATATATTAATGATCTAGATGATGGGGTGGTGAATTGGATTAGTAAATATGCAGACGATACTAAGATAGGTGGAATAGTGGATAATGAAGAAGGTTTTCAAGGATTGCAGAGGGATTTGGGCTGCTTAGAAAAGTGGGCTGAAAAATGGCAGATGGAATTTAATGCTGATAAGTGTGAGGTGCTTCATTTTGGTAAGAAGAATCAGAATAGGACATATGTGGTAAATGGGAGAGCATTGAGGAATACAGAAGAGCAGAAAGATTTAGGAGTGACGGTACATCGTTCCCTAAAGGTAGAAACTCACGTGAATAGGGTGGTGAAGAAGGCTTTTAGTATGCTGGCCTTTATCAATCATTGCATGGAATATAGGAGTTGGGAGGTGATGTTGAGATTGTATAAGACTTTGGTGCGGCCTAATTTGGAGTTCTGTGTGCAGTTCTGGTCGCCTAATTATAGGAAGGATATAAACAGAGTGGAGAGAGTGCAGAGAAGGTTTACCAGAATGTTGCCTGGGTTTAAGCATCTGGAGTATGGGGAGAGATTGGACAGATTGGGTCTTTATTCTTTGGAGCGTAGAAGGTTGAGAGGGGATTTGATAGAAGTATTTAAGATTATGAAAGGGATAGACAGAATGGATGTGGATAGACTATTTCCGTTAAGAGGAGGAAAGTTTAAAACAAGTGGACATGAGTTAAGAATTAAGGGGCAGAGGTTTAGAGGTAACATGAGGGGGAACTTCTTTACTCAGAGAGTGGTAGCTGTGTGGAATGATCTTCCGGGAGAAATAGTGGCGGCGGAGTCAATTGTATTATTTAAGAAAAGGTTGGACAGGTATATGGATGAGAAGAAGATGGAGGGTTATGGGCATTGTGCAGGGAGGTGGGATTAGAAAGGGGTGTTTGGTTCGGTGCGGACTAGAAGGGCCTAATGGCCTGTTTCCGTGCTGTAATTGTTATGTTATGTTATAAATGTTAAATTCTGTGCACAGTTTAAGAATTGCCTACAACCAGTGAACTTGGAGGAGTGAGAAGTGAGATTGGACTGTGAACCAAAGAACTTTTCTGAACTTACACACACGTGTGCTTAGAATTAGAAGGGGGTTAAGTTAGGTTAGTTAAGTTAATAGTGATGTTAAAGTGTGATCCTGTTTTCATGTTTAAAGATAATTAAAATCAACCTTTGTTTAAGTAACCATTTGTCTTGGTGAATATCTTTGGGGTTTTGGGGTCCTCTGGGCTCGTAACAACACAAGTGGGTGAGGTGGTAATGAGATGCACGACATGCTGGTCTTCATTGGTTAGGGATTGACTATGAAGGTAGTGAAGTCACGATGCAGCCGTTACGGCCACATTTGGAGTATTGTGGGCTGGCCACTGCACTGCAGGGCGGATGTGGAAGATTCGCAGAGGGTGCAAAAGAGGTTCAGCGGAACCACACCCTTCCCCAGTCAGTTCTCACCTTTCCTCTCCTGCCCTACCTGCCACGTCCAACTGCCATTTTTTATCTGTTGGTCTCTGCTCCTCCCCCAGCCTTTTCATTCAAACGCCTGCCTGCTTTTTGCTTATACCTTGAAGAAGGGCTGAGGGCTAAAATGTCTTTACCTCCTATGGATGCTGCGAGACCAGCTGAGTCCCATGCTTTCACTGTAACAGTCATCCGTGATCTTGAGGGAACTCCTGATCAAGATTTAGAGATACGCTTCTGACAACTCCATGTTCAATTAATTTTAATTAATTTACAAATCTGAATTTAAATATGCCTGCCTGCTGTGTTTTTACACAGTGCAGATATCTTCGCCATCCGGGTTACGGACACTATGGGGATATCTTCACCATCTGGACTAGGGACATGGTGAGGGTATCTTCACTGTCTGGGCAAGGGACACAGTGCAGATATCTTCACCATCCGGGCTACGGACATGATGGGGGGATCTTCACCATCCAGGCTACGGACACTGGGGATATCTTCACCATACAGGCTACGGACATGGTGGGGGTATCTTCAATGTCTGGGCGAGGGACACAGTGCGGATATCTTCACCATCTGGGATAGGGACATAGCGGAGATATCTTTACTATCTGGGCTATAGATCTGTGTGCTCAGTATCTGGGATCCATTAGAATGTCTGCTGGCTGTGTGTGGGATTGGGATTAACTTTGGTATTTGGATAATGTATCCTGGATCTTATATTCAGGCATAGAAGAAATACCATTCCTAATTCTGGGCCATGAAGGCTGGGGAATGAGGGCAGTAGTTTCTCTACCTCTGGATTAGTTGCACTGCTACAGGCCGATGGGCCGAATGCCCTCTACTGAGGTGGCGATGGGTGTGTGAATCTGTGCCGTGACCACCTGCCGCTACGCTGAAAGCTGTCTCCGTTTGTAATGAGCTCACGCATTCACAGGTTGCTGAATTCTTTTTTGTTCCACAGCGGTGATGGGGAGAAGGAGCCCTTGGCTGTGGTCGGATCGCCATACTGGATGGCGCCTGAGGTCCTGAGAGGAGAGCTGTATGACGAGAAGGTAAAAGCAGGCAGCTGAAGGCAGCATGTGGCCACCTTCGCACCATATAGAATGCAGAGCTGCACAGCAAAGGACGGCCCTTGGGCAACACCATGTCTACACAGAACTGAAACTGTCCTCCCTGCACCTGCACCATACCCCTCCATTCCCGACATATTCATAGGGAGATCATGGAACCCATTACACTTTGCCATTGTATCTGCTTCCACTGACCCTGGCACCTCGTTCCAGGCCCCCAGCACTTTGTGTGAATTTAATTTTTAATTTTTTTTTATTATTAATCAGTGCAGAATGACTTGTATCACAGTTACTGCAACAGTGTTACAGCGTTAGCGACCTGTGTCAGAATCCGGTGCTCTCTGTAAGGAGTTTGTATGTTCTCCCCGTGTCTGCGTGGGTTTCCAATGGGGGCTCCGGTTTCCTCCCATCGTTCAAAACGTCCCGTGTTTGTAGATCATTTGGGCGGCACGGGCCCATGGGGCGGAAGGGCTTGTTACCACGTTCTATGTCTAAATTTTTAAAATACCGTATAACTCCGATTATCCGAAATGGTCTGGACCAGGCCACGGGTTTTTTTTTCAGAGAACTGGTCATTTTTTTTAAAAACAGCCCAGTACCAACAGCAAATCTCTTGTTTCAACAGTGTTTAAACAACAACAAACGACAAGGGAAGGCTTTTTAAGCATGTTGAATTCTCACCAAAAAAACCAACCTGAACAAAATACTGCAAGATAAATCACCAAACGCTTGAAATTCTACTCACCAACGCAGTGCTCTCTGCAGGCCTCTTTGCCATCGCAAAACCTTCGAGTGCTCTGTTGGAATCAAAATGGCGACTCGGACACGCAAAGAGCACGCTGGCTTTAAATTGTTTTGAAGCTGTGAAGTGAATTCGGCATCGAAAAAATATTCGGATAAATGAGGATTTTTGATTGTTTCAAAAATCCTCATTCATCCGGATATTTTTGGGAGATGAATGATTTTCGGATGAATGAGGATTTCTGATTTTTCTCAGATCCTCGTTTATCCGATAAATCTTATTTTTCCTCCAAACAATTTGGGATAAATGAGGATTTTGGAGGATCCGATTTCGGTTAATCGGAGTTATACTGTATACATTTCGAAATATACCAGTATTTAAAAATTTTAACGGTAGAGGGTCAGTCCGGCCCATGAAAACTGTGTTGCCCAATTAACATACCAACCCCGTTGAAACGTGGGAGGAAACTGAATCCCCTGGAAACCCACACAGGTCACGGGGAGAAAGTACAAACTCCTTACGGACAGCGCTTGATTTGAACCTGGGTCGCTGACTCTGTAATAGTGACGTTCTCCCATCTCCTTTAAACCCCCTCCCTCCATCCCCAAACCCTTAAACACGTGACCTTGAGTATTTGACGCTTTAATCCAGGGGAAAAGCTCATGAGTGCCCACCACGCGACTGCAGACACTCATTCCCCGAACAGAAGGCTACATCTTGTCCTCCCGGACTCTGCACCCATAGACCCTCAGGACGAGTCCCATCAACCCACTGCGGACGCAGAGAGAGAACCAGAGGTACACTGCCCTCCAATTCCGACTTGCTACAGCCACACAACTACATCATTAACAACAGTGTAAATTAAATTACACAATATGGCAGGAAAGTCAGAAAGAAAGAGGCAATAAATAGAACATGATGTAAATTCTAACATTTGTAGTTCATGCAGTGATGCAGACGGATCTTTTGATGGTCCTGGAGTAGTTTACGTTCAGGGTTAGAGCTGTACAATGAGGTTCAAACTTGATGAGTTCTTGACCCAGGAGGTGCTAGCCTTCAAGATTCCTGTATTGTTGTGTAATAAAAACAGGTGTAATATTACACAAAATTGACTTTAGTCTGCCCTAAGCCATCAGCAGAAATTGTCCTGTGCTCCTGAGAGTCAAAGAATGAGAAGCAAAACAGAGTCCCTTCAGAGACGCTGAGTGTCCGTGGGTTCGCCTCCAGCCCTCCCGTAGCCTCTACGGCCGCACAGACTTCGGTCCGAACAATCGGCTGCCCGAGCTCCAGTTCCGGGACCTCTGACACGATCGGGAACAGTTTCTTTTCTTCGGTATTCACCAAGGAGGATATTGGGATATGTGAGATAAAAAAAGCAAATTGGGTAAATATGGAGAATATAGTGATTACGAAAGATGTAGTGTTAGGCCTTTTGAGGAATATAAAGGTGGATAAGTCTCCGGGACCAGACAGGATCTTCCCCAGGACATTGAGAGAAGTAAAGGAGGAAATAGCAGAGGCTCTGATGGTAATTATCCAAATGTCATTAGAGAAGGGGATAGTGCCGGAGGATTGGCGAATTGCGCATGTGGGTCCGTTATTTAAAAAGGGTTCAAGGAGGAAGCCTGGCAATTATCGGTCTGTAAGTTTGACGTCTGTGGTAGGTAAATTAATGGAGAAAGTTCTTAGAGATAGTACTTATAAACATCTGGATAGACAGGGTCTGATCAGGAGCACTCAACACGGATTTGTGAGCGGAAGGTCTTGTTTGACCAATCTGATTGAATTTTTTGAAGAGGTGACTAGGAATGTGGATGAGGGTAGTGCAGTGGATGTTGTCTATATGGACTTCAGTAAGGCCTTCGATAAGGTACCACATGGAAAGTTAGTTAGGAAGGTGCAGTCTTTAGGTATAAATTTTGAGATAGTCAAATGGATTGGACATTGGCTGAAAGGGAGAGGCCAGAGAGTGGTAGTGGAAAATTGTTTGTCAGGTTGGAGGCCGGTGACCAGTGGTGTGCCTCAAGGATCTGTATTGGGCCCATTGTTGTTCGTTATATACATTAATGATCTAGATGATGGGGTGGTGAATTGGATTAGTAAATATGCAGACGATACTAAGATAGGTGGAATAGTGGCTAATGAAGAAGGGTTTCAAGGATTGCAGAGGGATTTGGGCTGCTTAGAAAAGTGGGCTGAAAAATGGCAGATGGAATTTAATGCTGATAAGTGTGAGGTGCTTCATTTTGGTAAGAAGAATCAGAACAGGACATACGTGGTAAATGGGAGAGCATTGAGGAATACAGAAGAGCAGAAAGATTTAGGAGTAACGGTACATCGTTCCCTGAAGGTAGAAACTCACGTGAATAGGGTGGTGAAGAAGGCTTTTAGTATGCTGGCCTTTATCAATCATTGCATGGAACATAGGAGTTGGGAGGTGATGTTGAGACTGTATAAGACATTGGTGCGGCCTAATTTGGAGTTCTGTGTGCAGTTCTGGTCGCCTAATTATAGGAAGGATATAAACAGAGTGGAGAGAGTACAGAGAAGGTTTACCAGAATGTTACCTGGGTTTAAGCATCTAGAGTATAGGGAGAGATTGGACAGATTAGGTCTTTATTCTTTGGAGCGTAGAAGGTTGAGAGGGGATTTGATAGAAGTATTTAAGATTATGAAAGGGATAGACAGAGTGGATGTGGATAGACTATTTCCGTTAAGAGGAGGAAAGATTAAAACAAGAGGACATGAGTTAAGAATTAAGGGGCAGAGGTTTAGAGGTAACATGAGGGGGAACTTCTTGACTCAGAGAGTGGTAGCCGTGTGGAATGAGCTTCCGGGAGAAATAATGGCGGCGGAGTCAATTGTATTATTTAAGAAAAAGCTGGACAGGTATATGGATGAGAAGAAGGTGGAGGGTTATGGGCATTGTGCAGGTAGGTTGGACTAGAGAGGAGTGTTTGGTTCGGTGCGGACTAGAAGGGCCTAATGGCCTGTTTCCGTGCTGTAATTGTTATGTTATATGTTATATATTTTCAAAGAATGGACCAAAAGTAGCCAGCATTTCGGGCCCTGACAGATCACGATTAGTGCTCTTACTTCATCATTTCCATTTGTTACTTCCTCAAAAAAATCAATTAGGCTCCTGAGGCCTAACCTACCCCTCACAAAGCCATGACGACTATCCCTGAGAAGATATAAGACATATATAAAGAATAAAAGAGAGACACGTGTTGACATAGGACCGATAGAAAATGATGCTGGGGAAATTATAATAGGTTACAAAGAAATGGCAGAAGAATTAAATCAATATTTTACATCTGCATTCACTATAAAAGACATTAGTAAAATATCCCTGACAGACAGAGGCTTCAGGGAGTAGAGTTGAAAACAATTAAATTAGAGAAATTGTACTAGGTAAATCGAATGGATTAAAGATAGATAAATCTCCCGGACCAGATGAGGTACCCCTGTGGGTTTTGAAAGAGGTGGCTTTGGAGATTGTGGATCCAGATTGTGACAATCTTCTAGAAATCAATAGTCTCTGGAGTGGTTTCCAGGGGATTGGAAGGTTGCAAATGTGGTTCTGCTGTACAAGAAAGGTGGGAAACAGAAAAAAGGAAACTATAACCTATAAGTCTGACATCAGTGGTTGGGAAGATACTAGAGTCAATCCTCAAGGATGAAGTTATGAAATACCTGGAAATGCACAACAGGATAGGTCCTAGACAGCATGATTTTTTTAAAGGATAGATCATGCCTGACTAACCTAATAGAGTTTTTTGAAGAAACCTCAGGTAGGATTGACAAGGGGGAGGCTGTGGATGTTATATATTTGGATTTTCAAAAGGCTATCTGGATGGGGAGAAAATTCAATCCTTGGAGGTGCAAAGATATCTGGGCATTCTCGTGCAGGGAAACCTAAAAGTTAATGCCCAGGTGGGATTGGTAGTGAAGAAGGCAAATGCTAGCATTCATTTCAAGAGGAATAGCATATGAGTAGAGAGGTGTTAATGAGACTCTATAGGGCACTGGCGAGACCCCATTTGGAGAACTGTGTGCAGTTTTGGACCCCCTCTCTTAGAAAGGATGTGATGTTGTTGGAGAGGATGCAGAGGAGATTTACCAGGATGATTCCTGGAATGCAAGGGCTGGCGTATGGGGAACGTTTGGCAGTTCTTGGGTTGTATTTGTTGGAGTATAGGAGAGTGATGGGGGGATCTCATAGAGGCATTTTGAATATTGAAAGGGTTTGACAAAGTGGATGTGGATAAGATGTTTCCTTTGATGGGTGAATCGAGGACAAGGGGTCATAGTCTTAAAATTAGAAGTCCAATTAAAACAGAGATTAGGAAGAACTTCTTTAGTCAGAGGGTCATGGATCTGAGGCCAGATCACTGGGAGTATTTAAACAGGAAATGGACAAGTATCTCATTAGTAAGGGTATCAAGGGATATGGGGAAAAGGCTGGAAATTGGAACTAGGTGTGAGCATTATTCAGCTTCGAGTCACAGAACAGGCTTGATGGGCCTGCTTCTGGCCCTCCGTCTTGTGATAAGAACATAAGAAATAGGAGCAGGAGTCGGCCATCCGGCCCGTCGAGCCTGCTCCGCCATTCAGTAAAATCATGGCTGATCTGATCATTGAATCAACTCCACCCACCTGCCTTTTCCTCATAACCCTTAATTCCTTTTTTATGTAAAAATCCATCTAACTGAACCTTAAATACGTTTAATGAAGTCACCTCAACTGCTTCCCTGGGCAGAGAATTCCACAGATTCACTTCTCTCTGGGAAAACAGTTTTTCCTCATCTCCGTCTTAAATCTACTCCCATGAATCTTGAGGCTGTACCCCCTAGTTCTGGTCTCACCTACCAGTGAAAACAATTTTCCTGGCTCTATCTTATCTATCCCTTTCATAGTTTTATATGTTTCCATAAGATCTCTTCTCATTCTTCTGAATTCGAGTGAGTATAATCCCAGACGATTGAGTGGCTCCTCGTAGGTGAACCCCCCTCATCTCCGGGATCAACCTGGTGAACCTCTGGACTGCCTCCAAGGCCAGGATATCCCTCCTCAAGTCTGGAGACCAGAACAGCACACAGTTCTCCAGATGCGGCCTTGTAAATCCTGTCCCGAAGAATCCTCTCCAATCATTTGCTCACCTCTGGAGTACAACGCACTGGTCTATAATTCCCAGGATTCTCCTTATTACCATTTTTTGAACAAGGGAACCACAAAGGAATCCTCCAGTGTCTCCACTGTGCTCAGGGAGGACACCTTCATCTCCACCCTGAGAACCATTCACTTATCCTTCTTAAGACTGTCTATTCTACAATACAAATCCAGGAATGACAGGCCAGTGAGGCCATCATCTGCAGTGGGTAAGTTATTGGAAGATAGCCTCAGAGAGTGAATAGATGGGGACTGATTAACATGGCTTTGTTGGTCATTGTCCAACTGATTTTGTGGAGAGTTTCAAGGTGGTGATTAGGAAAGTTGAGGAAAAGGCCATGGACTTTAGTAAGGCCTTTGATGAGGAGGTTGGTCGAGAGGTCCGATCGCTCTGTATTCAAGATAAGGTTAGACGTTGGCTTTACGGGAGAAGCCAGAGAGTGGTAGGAGATTATTGTCTCTCAGACCGGAGGCCTGTTACTAATGGCGTCCCTCCAGGATCAGTGTTGTCATTTATATCGGCAATCTGGATGATAATGTTGTAAATTGGATCATCCAGTTTGCTGATGGCACTGAGATTGGAAGAAGGTTTTCAAAGCTTGCAGAGGGGTCTGGACCAGCTGGAAAAAAATTGGCTGAAAAATGGTCGATGGAATTTAATGCAGACAAGTGTGAGGTGTTGCATTTTGGAAGGACAAACCAAGAAATATACGGTAAATGGTCGGGCACTGACGAGTGTGAAAGAACAGAGGAATCTGGGAATATAGATACATAATTCCCTGAAGACTGGTAGATAGGGTCGTGAAGAGAGTTTTTGGCCTTAATAAATCAAAGTATTGAGACAGGAATTGGGATATTATGTTGAAATTGTACAAAACATTGGTGAGGCCATATCTGGAGTATTATGAGCAGTTTTGGTCACAATACAAGGTACAAGGATATGGTTGGGACTTGGGGAGAAATGTTCGAGGAAAATGTTAAACAGGTTAGGGTTTTATTCCCTGGGGGTGTGGGGAATGAGGGGAGATTTGACGCAAGTTTCCAAAATCATGATGGGTGTAGAAGGAGTCAATGCAGTCGCGCTTTCTCCTCCGAGGTTGTGCAAGGGAAGAAGAACGAGAAGACATGGGTTCAGGGTTTAAGGGGAACATTCGGGTGAACCGGTTCACTCGGAGGGAGGTGAGAGTGTGGCACGAGCTTCCAGAGGAGGTGGTGGATAAGGGTTCAAATTCAACATTAAAGAGAAATTTAGACAGGTACATGGATGGGAGGGGTATGGAGGGCTATGGTCAGGGTGCAGGTCGATGGAACGAGGCAGAATAGTTTGGCATGCACTTAATGGGCCAAGGTGTTCTGTACCGTCGAGTTCTGTGTCTTTGCCCTTGCCATCCAAAGTTCTGATAATATTGGCCAAACAGTGCTTGCTTTATTTTCTGGCTAATTTAAAGGAAGAGTTGATTTGCTCAGGAAAGTTTTCAAGATCAATATGTAGAGCAGTGATTCTCAACCTTTTTCCACTCACATCCCACTTTAAGTAATCCCTATGCCATCGGTGCTCTGTGATTAGTAAGGGATTGCTTAAGTTGGTGTGTGAGAGGGAAGGGAAGGTTGAGAATCACTGCTCTAGACCCAATTGTTACTGAAATATTTGGCTTGAGAAAAATTCTCATTGGCCCATTTCCTTTGAAGTTCTGAAACCGTGCACATATCGAGTCAATGAGGGACAATTAAAACAGTGGTTTTCAACCTTTTTCTTCCCACCCACGTCCCACCTTAAGCAATTCCTTACTGATCACAGAGCACCGATGACAGAGGGATTATTTAAAGTGGGATGTGAGTGGAAGGAAAAAGGTTGAGAACCACTGATATAGAGGTACCTGTTAGAATTAAAGGCAAAGTTTACAGGCCTAGGGAACCTTGGTTTTCAAGAGATATTAACAATCTGGTAAAGAGGAAGCGAGAGGTGTGCAGCAGGTACAGGCGACAAGGAGCAAATGAAATACTAAAAGAGTAAAGAAAATGCAAGAAAATACTTAAGAAGGAAATCAGGAAGGCAAAAAGAAGACATGAGATTGCTTTGGCAGATGTGAAGATGTGAAGGTAAACCTGAAGGGTTTCCATAAGTATATTAAAAGGATAGTCAGAGGAAAAATTGGTCCCCTAGAAGATCAGAGTGGTCGTCCATGTGTGGAGCTTCACGAGATGGAGGAGATCTTAAAACAGTTTTTTTTTGCATCAGTATTTACTCTGGAAAGTGACGTAGGGTATAAGGAAGGGAGGGGAACAAGTGGCTTGAAACATGTAGAGGTTAAAGAGGAGGAGGACACATTGGGAATCATTTTCCAGTGTTCTCTAGATCCAGGATCAGTTCCCACTTTTCAAAAAAGAAGGAGAGATAAAACAGTTAGCTGATGTCCGTGGTGGGGAAGATGCTGGAGTCAATTATAAAAGATGAAATAGTGGCACATTTGGATAGCAGTAAGAGGATTAGAGAACATGATATTGTGGGTAGGGTACTGACATGCATAGAAAATTTGTTGGTAAACAGGAAACAAAGAGTACAGATTAACAGGGTCCCTTTCAGAATGGCAGGCAGTGATTAGTCGGGTACCACTAGGCTCGGAGCTGGAACAGCAGATATTTACTATATACATTAATGATTGAGAAGAAGGGATTAAAAGTAACATTAGCAAATTTGCAGATGACACAAAGCTGGGTGGCCATGTGAAATGTGAGGAGGATGTTATGAGAAGGCAGGATGACTTGGACAGGTTGGGTGAGTGGGCAGTTGCATGGCAGATGCAGTTTAATGGATAAATGTGGGGTTATCCACTTTGGTAGCAGGAACAGGAAGGCAGATTACTATCTGAATGGTGTCAAGTCAGGAAAAGGGGAAGTAGAACAAGATGTGGGTGTCCTTATTCATCAGTCACTAAAAGTAAGCATGCAGTGAAGAAAACTAATGGCATGTTGGCCTTCACAAGAAGGGGAGTTGAGTATAGGATCAGAGAGGTCCTTCTGCAGTTGTGCAGGGCCTTGGTGAAACCACACCTGGAGTATTATGTGAAGTTTTGGTCTCCAAGTTTGAGGAAGGACATTCTTGTTATTGAGGGAGTGCATCGTAGATTCACGAGGTTAATTCCCGGGATGGTAGAACTGTCATATGTTGTAAGATTGGAGCATCTGGGCTTGTATGCACTGGAATTTAGAAGGATGAGAGGGGATCTGATTGAAACATAAGATTATTAAGGGATTCTACACGCTAGAGGCAGGAAACATGTTCCCGATGTTGGTGGAGTCCAGAACCAGAGGCCACAGTTTAAAAATAGGGGTAGGCCATTTAGAACGGAGTTGAGGAAACACTTTTTCACCCAGAGAGTTGTGGATCTGTGGAATGCTCTGCCTCAGAAGGGGCCAATTCTCTGGTTGCTTTCAAGAAAGAGTTAGATAGTGGAATCAAGGGATATGGGGAGAAGGCAGGAAAGGAGAACTGATTGTGGATGATCAGCCATGATCACAGTGAATGGCAGTGCTGGCTCGAAGGGCCGAATGGCCTGCTCTTGCCCCTATTGTCTTTTGTCATAAATAAAGGTAAATAAATCCCCGGGTTTGACATGATATTCCCTCAGACTTTGAGGGAGACTAGTGTAGAAATTATAGGGGCCCTGGCAGAAACATTTAAAATGTCCTTTGCCACGGGTGAAGTGCCGGAGGATTGGAGGGTAGCTCACGCTGTTCTGTTGTTTAAAAAAGGCTCCAAAAATAAACCAGGAGATTACAGGATGGTGGGCCTGACATCAGTAGTAGGTAAATTATTGGAGGGTGTTCTGAGAGATTGGATATACAAATTTTTGGACAGACAAGAGTTGATTAAAGATAGGTGGCTTTGTGCATAGAGGGTGAAGGAAAGGCTGTGGATGTTGTCTACATGGACTTTAGTAAGACCTTTGACAAAGTCCCACATGGGAGGTTAGTTCTGAAGGTTGATACACTCGGTATCCCTGGAAAGGTTGTAAACTTGGAAATTGGCTGAATGGGAGAAGCCAGAGAGTAGTGGTGAATGATTGCTTCTCAGACTGAAGACCTGTGATTAGTGGTGGGCCTCTGGGATCAGTGCAGGGACCATTGTTGTTTGTTGTCCATATCCAATGATCTGGATGAAAATGTGGAATCTGGGAATTCAGATACATAATTCCCTGAAAGTGGCGTCGCAGGTAGACAGGGGTGTAAAGAAAGCTTTTGGGATCTTGGCCTTCATAAATCAAAGTATTGAGTACAGGAGTTGGGGTGTTATAGTGAGGTTGTACAAGACATTGGTGAGGCCAAATTTGGAGTATTGTGTGCAGTTCTGGTCACCAAACTACAGGAAGGATATCAGTAAAATCAAAAGCATTCAGAGAAGAATTACTAGGATGTTTCCGGGTCTTCAGGAGTTGATTTATAGGGAAAAATTAAACAGGTTAGGACTTTATTCCTTGGAACGTATAAGAATGAGGGGTGATTTGATAGTGCTTTACAAAATTGAGAAATGTAGATAGAGAAAATGCGAGTAGGGTCTTTCAACTTAGATTACGTGAGATAAATACAAGAGGACATGGCTTTAGGGTGAAAGGGTTGGGGGAAGTTCTTCACTCAGAGAATGGTGGGAGTATGGAACGAGCTGCCATCTGATGTAAATGTGGACTCAGGTTTTAAGAATAAATTGGATAGTTGCATGGATGGGAGAGGTCTGAAGTTATGGAATGGGTGCAAGTCAGTGGGATTTGTGGAATGGAAGGGCCGAATGGCCTGTTTTCTGTGCTGCAGTTTTCTATGGTTCTGTGGAAGAAACTTCTGCCGCACAGTAAAGGACTGTACGCAGATGGAAACCATAGGTGCGGTCAAGCATGTTTCCAAAACAAACTTCAGTTTCCAACATAACTTTTGGATCTCCCCTAGTTATCAGGGACTGCTCTAACACCACAAAAGGACTGTCTGCACCATTGCAAAACCCCCTTTTTATTGCTCAACTAATACATATCTTTTTTTTAGTATTTATTGCTTCTTTTTAATTCACTTAATTTTAGATTTATTACCAGAGTACATACATAACAGCACATACAACCCTGAGATTCCATTTACCCTGCAGGGCAGGCAGAATTACCACTGATTGGTAGCGCAAAAAATAAGGGTAAACATATAAACAAATGAAGAACTGTACAAGTCAGAGTCCTTAAACATTGAATTTGTTGTTGAGGAATCTGATGGTGGAGGGGGAGCAGCTGTTCCTGAACCTGCTGGTGCGAGTTTTGTGGTCCCGAGACCTTTTCCCTGATGGCAGCAGCGAGAAAAGAGCGTGTGGTGGGTGGTGAGGGTCCTGGATGATCGCTGCTGCCCTCCGACGGATGTTGTCGACGGAGAGGAGAGTTTATTCGTTGTTTTTCCATCGACTCAGGCACGTCTGGATGCAAGAAAAATAGGTTAAGGGTGTGAGGCAGGGCAGGGTTAGATGGTGGAGTAGGCTTATATAGGTCAGCACAACATTGTGGGCCGAAGGGCCTGTACTGTACTGTTCTATTTCTTTGTCGGGTGTTTCTTGTTTGTGAAGAACCTGTTCAGCTGCAGCAAGTAAGGGTTATGATGCAATGTTTAATTCTACAATCTGGGTGACATTAAATTCCTTGTTCCCTTTGCTGAAATGGAAATTGTGGAAAATAAAATTCTGGTAAAAGCACAAAATGCTGAAGGAACTCAGCCGGTCCTCATAGTGTCCATGAGAGGTCAAGATTCAATTGTCATAGTCCACAAAATTGCCCTTTTTCCTGCTGTAAGGCAGACAGATTGGCCATCGGCAGAAATTGCCTGAAGTGCCTCTTACAGGCAGAGAGAGAGAGAAGCCATCGAGAGTCCGCACAGTGTCCTCCAGCCCTGCTACAGCTGCACTAAGTCATGTCCGCACGATCAGCTGCCCGAGCTCTAGATCCCACCTCCGACATGGTCAGGAATCTTTCAGCTCACATCGCATCCCGGATCCGATACCTGGTTCCCCTTTAACCAGTCTCGAGCCAGTCTCCAGCGGTCTAAAACCTGGTGCAAGTCCCTTGACTGTGGTCTCCAGCAGCCTGCAGCCTCCATGGAATCTTCGCTTTAAGTCACCAACAACCCACCGCCTGTCTGTTCCTCAGTCGCAGAACTAGTCCGCTCCTTTAGGTCGTCTCCTCCGCTTCTCCTTCTCAAACAGGAAGAGAGGGGGTGGGTCTCCCTGTTTTCTGATGTCTTGCACCAGTCCTCCACTTCCCTGGAGTCCACAATCCCTTGTGGCTGCTGCCAATTAGAGGTGCCATCATCTTAGGCCCATACCTCCCCCACCCCCCCAAAGACACAGGATTTTCAATCAAACTGCCGTTGGCTCCTTTAACAGGCCATTTAAAGCCTGCATTGACGTTTCAGGCCTGAACCCTTCCTCAAGTTATGAGCAAAGCCAGGGAGGAATACATGCAAAAAATGTTCGTTGGATATGATAAGAGGATTGGAGAGAGGTGAGAATTGATGGGGGGGTTGTTTGACTCTGCGAAAGGAGATAGAGGAAAAAGCGAAGAGTCAGGGCTAAAGGCAAGAAAAGATGGGGAGGGGGTAACAGAAACTGAAGAAGTCGATGTCAATGCCATCCGGTTGGACGGAGTATGAGGTGTTGTTCCTCCATTCTGTGAGTGGTCTCATTCCGGCAGAGCACAAGAGGCTGTGGCCAATGAGCAGCACTTGGCGAGATCTTCCTCTGAACGTTGCTTTCCTTCTCTCCCTGTTGCAGACCGATGTCTTCTCTTACGGCATCATTTTATGCGAGATTATAGCCCGAATATCAGCTGATCCTGACTGCCTGCCCCGCACCGAGGTAAGAGCAACTGCACTACATTTAGTTAGCCCTGGCAACCTCGTAAGCTGTCCAAATAAATGTCACTCCCCCAGTGCAATCGGGCAACCGCATAAAGTGAGCTGCTCAGATAAGATTTACCGAAGGTACAAATTTCAGGAATTTTCCAAAGGGAAGGGTGAATTTCAGAGTTGGGTTGAGTGGATTGTAGAATGAAGGGAAAATGCAAGGAGTCAAGTTTCAAGGCTTGTTTACAATCACGTACATAATATGTACATTCTCCTGGTATTTGTGAACCATAAAGCCACAGCAGAGGTGCCTCTAGATCAGTTGCTTTCAACCTTTTTCTTTCCACTCACATCCCACCTTCAGTAATCCCTATGCCATCGGTGCTCTGTGATTAGTAAAGGATTGCTGAAGGTGGGATGTGAGTGGGAAGGGAAGGTTGAGAATCACTGCTCTAGACCCAATTGTTACTGAAATATTTTGCTTGAGAAAAATGGTCATTGGCCCATTTTTTTGGAGCTCTGAAACCCTGCACATAACGAGTCAATTAGGTACGATTAAAACAGTGGTTTTCAAACTTTTTATTTCCATCCACAGACCACCTTACAGTGCACCAATAGCAGAGGGAATACTTAAAGTGGTACGTGAGCGGAAATAAAAAGGTTGAGGACCCCTGCGCAAGCCCAACGCAGTCGCCAATGAGTGAAAGTGAAGCAAAAGAGAGTCCCTTCAGAGTCACAGGTGTCCGTGGATTCACCTCCTGCGTTCCCACAGCCTCATATCCATTCCCCCAGTGGCACTGAGCTCCCAGATCCCAACCCTTGACACGATCAGGAGCGCCTGCTTGCCATTGGCACCCTCACAGACCTCGGTACCTGGTCCCCACCAGTTGGTCTCCAACAGCCATAGCCTGGTGTGAGACCTGGCCCGCTGCTATGACCTCCTACCCTGATGGGTCCTCTCCCGGGCTTCTTCTCGGAGAGGGTAGGGGATATTCTCCCTCTTTGGTGTCTTGTGCACACTCTGGTCCCCTGCCCCTGTCTCCTCATCTCCTGGAGCTCACAACCCTTGTGGTCTGCTGCCAGGCAATAGGGAACTGCTATCTTGGGCACTGGTCTCTGTGATTTTGCTACTGTTAAGAAAAAAAACCTTTGTGCAGGACATTTAAAATTGGCATAAAGACCGGGCAGTAGGACCCCTCGGAGGAGCACTGTGCCTCCACTCCCCAGGGTATAGGGCCTTTAGGGTAAAGACCATGCAGTAGGTCCCTGCAGAGGAGGCCTCCGTCTCTACTCCTCCAGGGTACTGGGCCGTGAGTGTAACGACCAGGCAGTAGGACCATGTGGAGGAGGGTTGTGCCTCCATCCCTCATGGTGTAGGGCTAACAGTGTAACAACCAGGCAGTAGGACCCTGTGGTGGAGTGCAGTGCCTTCTTCCCCCAGGGTATGTGGCTGTCAGTGTAACGACCCGGCAGTAGGACCCCGTGGAGGAGTGCAGTGCCTCCATTCCCCAGAGTACGGGGCTGTCAATGTAATGACCAAGCAATAGGACCCCGTGGAGGAGCGCTGTGCCTCCATCCCCAAGGGTACAGGCTGTCAGTGTAATGACCAAGCAATAGGACCCCGTGGAGGAGTGCTGTGCCTCCATCCCCCAGGGTACGGGCTGTCAGTGTTATGACCAGGCAGTAGGACCCTGTGGAAGAGCGCAGTGCCTCCTCTCATCCAGGGTACCAATAGTGCCGATGTAATGACCGGGCAGTAGCTATAGATAGATGTTTTCACTGTGGGGGAATTAAGAGTTATTGGAAACGGGCAGGTAAGTGGACTGAGTCAATGGCCAGATCAGCCATGATGGTATTGAATCGCAGAGCAAGGTCAACAGGTTGGATGGCCAACTCCCGTTCCTATGCACATAGGGTAACCTCGATTTTCCGTGATGTTCAACCACTACCATGCCTCTCACTTTGTTCCCTTTTCCCAGTTCTTAAGATGAGTTCCTTTTGGAAAATAGTCTCTTTGTTTTAATGATCTGTCTCAGCACGTGTGAGTGTTGAGTAACCCTCTCTCATGCCCAGGCAGCTCCAATCTGTGCAGCTGGTAGGCAGGATGACTGATGCAGGGAGTCGCAGCTGGAGGCCCTGCTATAATTAATTCCTCTTCTCAGTTCTGGTCGTGTTCCCAGTGTCGGAGGATTATGCTGAAAGGAAAGGGATCCTTCAGCCTAGCTGAAGGGTAAATTGACTGTCCGAGATAGGGCTCCTCGTTTAAGAAAGGATGTGCTGGCGTTGGAGGGGGTTCAGAGGAGGTTTACAAGGATGATTCCGGGAATGAAAGGGTTATCGTGTGAGGAACGTTTGACAGCTTTGCCCTGTACTCGTTGGAATTTAGGAGAATGACAGGGGGATCTCAATGAAACATTTCAAATGAGGACAGAGTAGATGTAGAAAGGCTGCTTCCCGTGGAGGACAGTCATTCTCAATCTTTTTTTTGCTACTGCTCCCTTAGTTCCCTCAGGACTCTACTTAAAGTTTATGGGCCCCCTTTCCTGTGTCACAGTCAAAAGGATCTGCTCTCTCCATTGAAACCATAAGAGCAAAATTTGGCCATTCAGCCCATTGAGTCTGCCCCTCAATTCTGTCATGGCTGATTTTACTATCCTATTTAACCTCATTTCCCCCTAACTCTTGATTCCATTCCTGATCAAGAACATGTCTACCTCCATCTTAAATGTCCCCCAATGAATTGGCCTCCACAGCCATCCGCAGCTCCAGATTTCACAAATTCTCCTTTCACCCCAACCCCGAATAAAGAAATTCCACCTCATCTCTGTTATAAAGGGACATTTTTCATATTCAATAGGTTTCAATTAACCCCCCCCACCCCACCCCCCGCCACTCATCCTTCTAAACTCCAGTGAGTACAATCCTGGAGGCAACAAATGCTCCTCAGGCAATAACCCTTCCATACCAAGGAATCATTCTCGTGAACCTTCTCCAGATCCAATCCAAGCCACACCTCTCCTGCAAGAGTTTGGCCAGACCTTTGAGGTGGTGCTTCTCTCTGGGCCTAACTTCCACTGGCCTGGAGTGTCTCATGCAGTCATTAGGTGCTCTCTGTGGAACATTGAGCCATTTCGCTTGCTGCACACCTATCACCTCTTGACAAACAAAAGGCCCTTCTTTTCCCCTTCCGATCACTCTATTGCAGCATGAATTTTGAATGATCGGACAATGTTTGGGCTGCACCAGCCGTGAATTATTCAGAACATGGCTGTGTGTCATAGTGAACTCCTTTGTTTAGGTTCTCTGTGTCTTATTAGAGCAATTGTGGCAGCTTTAGTTGTTGTGGAGCGTTCTGAGGTTTTGCACAGCACATAAATTACCTACATGTCCTTAGCGGCATCTCCCCCTTCGTTGTCCTGTTGAGTGAATGTTGGCCTTAAACCACTGGTGTCGAGCGTGATATCGGCCGTGAGCAAGGTTCAAGGCCTTTTTATTGCCGTGTAAAAATACATTAAAAACGTCGTAGCTTTACCACCCTGTGATCCGGTTTGATCCTGTGTTGTCTGTAAGGAGTTTGTTCGTTCTCCCTGTGTGGGTTTCCTTCGGGGGCTCAGGTTTCCTCCAAAATATACCAGGGGTGTAGATTAATGGGGTGTAAATTGGGTGGCATGGGCTCATGGGCCAAAATGGCCTGTTACCGTGCTGTGTCTAAATTCTTTTTTAAATTCTTTCCCCTGCCTTTCAATTTCTCTCCAATATCCCTGTCCCAAATGATCTTTCCCTTTTCCTTCTCTACACCTCTCTATCTACCTTGTCACCTTTTGACCCCTCCCAGCTCCTTTCCCCCTCTGTAGACATAATACCAGCTCCTTTTTCACACACGTCTTGATTTAAGGGTCCCGACCTGGAAATTTGACTGATCATTTCCGTCCACAGATGCCTACTCACCCCACCCCACCCCCCACCCCTCTCCAACCCCAATTTCCTCCAGTAGCTCAGACATTTGCTGGGTGGGAAACTTTGAAAAAATAAGTCTAGCTTCTTCCACAAATCGTATTTTTATTATGTACCCCTTCAAGAATTTGGGGTTGAGTGAGTGCTGTCACTTGGCCCTTGAAGCTGAGCTCGGCCACTATTTGTGTGGAGTTTGCACACCTTCCCTGTGATCACATGGGTTTCCCCACCGGGTGTTCTGGTGTCCTCCCACACCCCAAAGGCATGCGGGCTGTTATGAGCTGCGCCTGCGTGTAGGTGAATGGAAGAATCTGCAGGAGTCAACGCCAATGCAAGGAGAATAAGATGGGTTTGGGGTGGTGCATATCTAGTGGGCTGAAGGACCTGGCTCAGTGGTGGGTGACTATGACAGAATACCCTGAGGCTGTAATAGCTGGGAAGTCATCTAGTGACGTGAAGTGCGTGAATGTGTTCCAAGTTTATCATCCCATTGCGCAAGTACAACCCAACAAAACAGCGTTCTCTGGTCCTCGATGCAAAACACACAAACACACAACCAGACAAATGATACACATGCAGGATCAACATACAGATATAGAAGTAAATGAATAGGTATTATTTCATAAATATTAGTGTCTCGTATGGTTAGTGTTCAGGGCTCAAAGAAGCTGAGGCAAAGCACATTTCAACATGGAAATAAGTAAATGGAGCTGGCAGACACATTTTAGCTGATTCATCCAGAAGGAGTCTGCATTTCTGTCACCATTCCATTTAGTTTTACGAGCATGACACCTTATTGTCATATATACCGATGCACCGAAATCCTTCCTTGCTTCAACTACAATGGGAAGTTACATCAAGATGCCGTGAGGCAGATAAAGTGGTTGTTTCCCAATCCATCATTGTGCATTGGCTGGGTTCTCACCAGAATGAGCACAGAATCCCTCTGTCTCTCTCTCACACTCACACACATGCACACACACTCTCACACTCTCACATGCACACACACTCTCACACTTACACATGCACACACACACTCTCACATACTCACACCCCCTCTGTCACACCCCCCCCTCATGCATGCACGCACACACAGCACCACCTGCTGACTGTAATGAATGTTGCAGTAGGAACAGTCCATTTCCTTCCAAATTTCAAAGGTTCTCAATGACTTTCGAGTTATAGGTTGAAAGTCATTGAGTTATAGGTAACAACTCTCCATGCAAACCGTGTTCCTACCTGAGATACTTCCACTTGTCCATGTTCGGCCTATGCTTCTCCACTCCTTTCCTATCCCTCTTCCGTCTATATCTCTCAAATCTCGTTGTTCCCATCTCTGTCATTTCCTCTGGCAGCTCATTCCACAGACCCACCACTCTCTATATGAAAAATATACCCCACCGGTCATTTTTAAATATTAGTTAAATTACTGCAGAAGAGAAAAAAAAATCATAAATCTTTGAGCATCTGGTAATGGAACGCATCAAATCACACCTCCCAGTGACTGGACCCATTTCAATGAGTCTTTAGGAGAAACCGTTCCACAGACGCTGCTGTAGCCATATCACCTTACTCCGTCCTGACCCACCTGGAGAACGAAGCCACATACGCCAGGCTGCTGTTCATTATCTTCAGCTCAGCATTTCATACGATTATTCATACGAATTATTCCCCAGAAGTTGTCCTCACTGGGATTCCACACACCTCTTAGTATCTGGATCCTTCACTTCCTACTGCGCAGGTCAGTAGCAGAACAACGAGCACTGGCGCACCTCAGGGCTATGGGCTCAGCCCACTTCTGTTCATGCTTCTGGCCCACGACTGCATCACCAGATCCAGCTCCAACAGTGTCATCAAGTTTGGAGATGACTCGACAGTCGTCGGCCTCATCAGCAACAACGACGAGTCGCACCACAGAGAACAGGCGGAAAATCTCGTGACGCGGTGCGAGAGGAACAACCTGAGTCTCAATGTGGACAAGGCAAAGGAGGTGATTGTGGACTTCAGGAGGAGCAGGAACGATCGCCCTCCACTACACATCAACAACTCGTGACCTATGTGGACACTCAGCATTTCCTCACTTGTCAGGATGGTGTAACAGGGACTGCGGTCCCTGAGAAGACTGAAGGCAAGGCTGCTGGCCACCATTACGTCAACCTTTTACAGGAGCTCTATCGAGGGCGTCCTGGCCAGCTGCATCACAGTGGGGTACGGTTGCTGCAGAGAAATGGATTGGACGTCAAACCACAGGACCATAAGAGTGGCAGAGAAGATCACTGGAGTCTCCATCCCCAGCCCCCACTGACGTGATCTATCAGGATTGTTGTCTGAAGAAGGCACGCAAAATCATTGAGGACCCCTTCCACCCCCCATCTTTCAGCTGCTCCCGTCGGGGAAGAGATACAGGAGGATCAGAACCAGTACCATCAGGCTGGGGAACAGCTTCTTCCCACGGGCAGTGAGAGCGCTGAACGAACAAAGGAACTGATCACACTGACCACCCGAATCTCTCATATTCATGAAACGATATTTATTTGTATAGATGAAATGCTTGTGTATGTATTATTTGTCTGGATGTGTGTTCTGTCTGGTTGTATGTCTGCATGTTTTGCACCGAGGACTGGAGATCACTGTTTCGTCGGGTTGCCCTTGTACAATCAGTTGACAATAAGCTTAAATATTCACAATTACAGATTGTGCAGAAAATGTGCAGACAGGTCTTTTGTTGGTGCTGGACTAGTTTATCATTAGGGTAGTTAAGAAGGTTGAAGAGCATGATAGCTGTTGAAATTAAACTATTCCCAAACTTAGAGGGGTTGGACTTCAGGCTTCTGTGCCTTCTACCTGAAGATGGCAGCAAGATCCGAACCATATCCGCGTGATTGGAGTCCTTTGTTATATTGGTGACTTCTTAATTCATCACCTCATCAACAGATTTCCTGTAACTCAATTCCTCAAGTCCTGGAAATATCCTAGTAAATCTTCTCTGCACCCATTCAATCATCTTGATAGCATTGCTGTTAGTTAGGTGACCTAAACTGCACACAATAAATATACCAATGGTTCTCAACCTTTTTCTTCCCACTCACATCCCACTTTAAGTAATCTCGATGCCATCGGTGCTCTGTGATTAGTCGGGGATTGCTTCAGGTGGGATGTGGGTGGGAAGGGAAGGTTGAGAATCACTGCTCTAGACCCAATTGTTACTGAAATATTTGGCTTGAGAAAAATTCTCATTGGCCCATTTCCTTTGGAGTTATGAAGCCATGCACATAACGAGTCAATGAGGGACGATTAAAACTGGTTTTCAAACTTTTTCTTTCCACCCACAGACCACCTGAAGCAATCCCTTACTAATCACCACCAATGGCATAGGGGACACTTAAAGTGGTCTGTGAGTGGAAAGAAAAAGGTTGAGAACCACTGAAATCCAGCAAATTTCTATAACTTTGAGACAATTGAGGAATGAGGGGAGAGACTACGAGTTGCTGATACAAAGGGAATGAAGAATTCCCCAAACCCTTTGCGATTGGACATTTTCCAACAAATTGGTTGCAGGAAGTTCAAAAGAATCCCCAGCAATCGCGTCCACTATCGGCATCAGTGGATCTCATCAACATCCACCTCTTCGATAGACAGCAGTAACAGCCTTGATTCATATCAATCACATCATTGTTACCACATCGACGTTGTTGACCGTTTCATTATTAACTGCCTTCATAAGTGACCAATATCGACAGTGAAATCTCCAGGGGAGGGTGTGGAATGGAGAAAGGGCTTGCAGTTTATCTATAATACATAGGACTTACCCCCTCCCACTCTTGTCCAATCAGCAGCTATCCTCCTCCCTCAACTTAATAGTACTGATAAAAAAATACTGAGCCAAGGCCTCCCAGTTTTCTAATTTAGACTCTTAACCACATCCATTTACCCGGGAATTTGTCGCAAGATGGAACTTACTGTGTATGATGTGAGAGGCAATGGAAACTTCTCCTAACTTACTGAAGAACTTAGCCATCCCCCCTCCTAATGACAGAGCTGTAAACCATCACCATGAAAGTCTGCACCCAGGACTCCACTCCCGCCGAACCCCTGGTACACCATCCCCCTGAAAAAGTGTCCGTGAGTCTGGTTCCCCCCCCCCTGGCCTGAGAACCACACCACCTTCCCACCCCACCAGAACCATAGAACACTGCAGCACAGAAAGATGGCTTTCAGCCCATCTAGTCTGCACCAAATTTATTATGTTTAGTCCCATTGGCCTGCACCCAGATCATAGCCCTCCCTTCCATATACCTGTCTGATTTTTACTAATCGTCAAAATGTCACCCGCATTCACCACTTCACAGTCCCACCACTCTGCGTGGTTCCTCTGAAGAATTTCCCCTTTAAACATTGTGCCAACACATCCACCTACCCTTCCCCTTCATTTATATACGCCACTCAAAGCTGCAATTTCACCAAAATAAAACCTCTGGGACAATCATTCCAGATTTGCTGCAGGGCTACAATTATTTTCTTTCTGTGATCCATAAATGTAAATCAAAACAGTCAAACTGAGTAGTGAGTCAGCACATTTCTGGCTTCGATCCAGGTTAGGCTGACAGTTTCTAACAAGTTTCAACTGAGTACTGCCTACACGTTCCCAGTGTTAAATCCCGCCCTTCCCCTCCATCCACCCATCTCCAATTCTCTCCACCCCCCCTGCCAATAGTCCGACCGAGATCTTGTTCAGTGCCCTTTCAGAACGGACACCCGATGTGAATTGAATCGAATTTGTTTGTCATGAGAAAAGGGGTCTTGCTTGGTTCATCTAACAGATTGTGCAAAATAAAAACAGCGCAGTGTACTTTTACAGCGAAAAGGTTCAGTTAAAATTGTGCATGACAAAATTATTTTAGTCACGAGAGGTCTGTGCAACAGGCCAACAACAGGGGGAAAAAAAGTGGTGATATGATTTCAAACAAATGTGTATTATCCCTGACCCGGGGGGTGGGGTACCAACGGAGAATAGACAGGATACTTTCGAGGGTGCACGAGGAAACAGTGTCAAATTCCTTTGGTTTAAGTCTCTGTTCTCTAATTTCTCATAGAACTTTGGCTTGGACGTGAAGACTTTCCAAAAGATGGTTGGAGACTGTCCATCTGTATTCCTGGAGTTGGCAGTCCTCTGCTGTGTTGTAAGTCTCGTGTGAAACTTGCTAACTGGGGTTTGCTCAAGCCCCTTTAGAAATGGAACTGTATGTACAGAGTTAAGATTGTGCAATGAACAGTAAGTTCCTCTGGAGTATTGAGGAACAGAGGGACTTTGGTATATGCATCTCACTGATGTCGGCAACAATAGCTGGGCCGTAAGAGCAGAGTGATTGATCGTGGTTTATCAGAATATTACAGCACAGTGCAGGCTATTCATCCCACAAGGTCATGCCGACCCATCTACTGAACAATCTAACCCACTTACATCCCACTTTAAGTCATCCTTATGCCATCAGTGCTCTGTGATTAGTAAGGGATTACTTAAGGGGGTCTGTGGGTGGGAAGGTTGAGAACCGCTGCTCTGGACCCAATTGTATGAGAAAAATTGTCATTGACCATTTCCTTTGGAGCTCTGAAACCGTGCACATAATGAGTCAATGAGGGACGATTAAAATAGTTGTTTTCAAACTTTTTCTTTCCACCCACATCCCACCTTAAGCAATCCCTTACTAATCACAGAGTGCCTATGGCATAGGGATTACTTAAAAGTGGTTTCTGAATGGAAAGAAAAAGTACTGATCTAAACCCTTACTGCCCTCTCACCCATAACACTTTTTCTTGTGTAAATGTGCCAATCTAAGTCTTTTGAATGGCCCTATTTTACCAGCCTCCACCACCACTCCTGGCACCTACCACTCCAAGTAAAATTTTACCACTGACATCTCCCCTAAAATTTCCTCTACTCACCTTAAACAGAGATCGTCTAGTATTTGCTATTGTCATTGCAGGAAAAAAGGTGCTGGCACTCCAACCTATTAGGTCCCTGATCTTACGCTCCTCTTTTAAGTCTCCTCTCATCCTTTGTCACTCCAAAATGAAAAGCCCTGTCAACCATCCTTCATATATGTTCTCCAATCCAGGCAACCTGGTAAATCTCCTCTGCATTGTCTCTGCAGCATCGACATTCTTCCTATAATGTGGGGACCAGAACTGAACTCCAAGTGGCATAACCTAAGTATTATAGAGCTGCAATATTACCTTGGGGCTCTTGAATTTAATGCTCCAACTCATGAAGATCAACGCACCAAACTCCTTCTTAACCACCCAATCAACTTGTCTGACAACTTTGAGGGATCTATGAACCTGGACCCCAAAAATCTCTCTGTTCCTCTAGCCCAGAGGTTCTCAAGCCAAATATTTCAGTAACAATTGGGTCCAGAGCAGTGGTTCTGAACCTTCCCTTCCCACCCACATCCCACCTTAAGCAATCCCGTACTAATCATGGAGCACTTATAGCATAGGGATAGCTTAAGGTGGAGTGTGAGTTTAGGGGAGGCAGTTTGAAAAACAACTGCACAAACTGTTAAGAATCCTGCCATTAATTATGTACTCTGCCTTTGAGTTCGACCTTTCAAAGAGAATCACTTCACACTCATCCTGATTCAACTCAATCTGCCAGGCTGGCTGCAGCCATGCTGAAAATTACAGCGTGGAATCAACTTGGATGCAGTTGTTCATGATCTATATCAATGAGTTTGATGAAAATACCAGTGGTTATACATGCAAGTCGGTTAATGATGCACCATACATGTGAATTATCAATGGGCACATAGACAGGTTAAATGTGGGAGTGTGGATATGGCAGATGAAACAATGTAGCTGGAGAAATTCAGCAGGTCAGTGTCATTTATATTGCAAATATAGGTACCTTGTCCATGGCCTCATGTACTGTCCACCAAGTCCATCCATAAAAAAAAGACCACCCCCCCAGGAACAGCTTCCTCCCACGGGCAGTGAGAATGCTGAACGAACAAAGGAACTGCTCACACTGACCATCCGAACCTCTCATTTGTACAAAACAATATTTATTTTTATGGATAAAATGTTTGATCTGCATAAGGCATTATTTGTATGGAACGTCTGGTTGTGTGTCTGTGCGTTTTTCACCAAGGTCCGGAGAACAGTTTTATCGGGTTGTACTTGACTTGGAAATTGGAGGAGGCACTCCTTATTTTCCGTCTGGGCCCTGTGCAATCCGATGGCATTAACATTGACTTGTCCGGTTTCTACTCGCCTATTGTCCGCTCTTTCCTCCAGCTTTCCACCCACAGCCTTCCCCCTCCCCTTTTTTGCTGGTGTGCCCTCTCTCCCTTATCCACTTATTAACACCAGCCTGTGGGACTGTGCCCCTCCCCATCCCACCCCCTCATCATTTTGCTCACACCTTGATAAATGACTCAGTACAAAATGTTAGTTATGTTTGTTTATCTTTGCTGTATAAAGTACACGGTTTGACCTGCCGAGTTTCTCTCGCATTGTGTTTAGTCAAAAAATGTGGTTGTTCAATTTGATAAGAGTACAAAAAAAAATTAGATTTTTTTGAACTGGTGTTCAGAGGAACCCAAATATGCTAGTACGTGATTCATTGAAAGTTAATGTCCAGGTACAGTGAGTAATAAGGCCATGGAATATGTTGGCCTTTATTGCAGGACTTTTCTCACAAGAATTATAGACTCTCTAGTGATACTTTGTACAGATCTGATCTTCCAATCCAAGAATAGGGAGATTGATTTCTGGGATGAGAGCAGGAGTGATCTTGGAACCTGTCCCCACCATGGTTAGAATGAGAGGTGATCAAACTGAAACTTCCTGGTAAAGGGACTTGGCAGCAGCATGGATGCAAGGACATGGTTTTCCTTGACTGGGGTATCTGAACCAGTGGAAAGTGTCAAAGGGATTAAAACAGAGATGAGAAGCTTCCTCGCCCAGAAACTAATGACGCTTTTGTAATTGTCTAATAAAGAGGGCTGTGGAAGTTCAGTTGCTTCTTCTACACAAGGCTGGGTGTGTATTTAGGGCACCACTAAAAGAGCTCCTGGACAGAATGGCTTTTGTTATGTGTGCTGAAATATAGTCAGAAGCTCTGTTTTGTGGGGTATCCAAGCTAGTCAACTCACACAGCAAGCAAAGCAATAAAACAAGTGTTGGAAGTCATGTTAGAATAGTTCATTGTGTTGATAAAAGTACAAAAATATAAAAGACAGTGCAAGGGCATAATCTTCTACCGAATGAAACATTAAAGTCTGCAAACAATGTGATTATAGTAAAAACAGAGATGCTGGAGGAACTCTGCCAGTCTTTTCAGCATCCATAGGAGACAAAGATAGATTGACAACATTCAGGCCTGAGGCCTTCTTCAACTTATTCCCTGAAGAAGGGCTCAAGCCCAAAATGTTAGCAATCTATCTTTGTCTCCTATGGACGCTGAAAAGACTGGCCGAGTTCCTCCAGCATTTTGGTGTTTTTATCGTCTTCTACCTGTATTAGATCCACTTAAGTTTCTGATAGCAGCAGAAATGGTTCTTGAATCTGGAGGTTCAAGTTTTCAAGCTCGTACATCTGCTGTCCAATTGAAAGGGGACAGTGTGATGGAGGTAGGATTGCTCTTTATTGCTGTCAGCTTCCATGAGACAGTTGGAAGTACAACAGACGAAGGGAGATTTGTTTACGTGATAGCCTTAGCTACATTTACCACTCTCTGCAGGGTCTTGGGCAGTGCAATTCTCACACCAGGCTATGCTGCATCCATAATATTACTGAATAGTAGAGCAGGGCCTGACAGCCATTGGCTTATATTTTGTGGTGGACAGAGGGTAATGAGGGGGCGAGGCAGTGGGATACACATCTAGTGGGAGAAGAGTGCAGAACAATACTGTAGTGCTTACATTAATGGTTGACCGCCAGATGTCTATATCTTTTAACCAGACACAAGCTTGTTTTGCACTGTGTCAGCTGGGGAATTTAAAATGTAAGTAATTATGACAACCATGAAACCAGTGGATAGTTGGAAAAATACACCTAGTTCACTTGATGTTTTTAAGGGAGAAAATCAGCTATCTTTACTAGTATGTGCTCAATCCCAAAAACTGCCTCCTCAGTTCTGGGGTGACCAACATTGCGAGTGTGGCCATGATTTCGTGAACATTCAAACCATAATCTGTGCATAAGGTGGAGAAACAGGATTGGGCCATCCTGACCCTGGACCCTGTGGCTGATCTTGCAACCTTGAACTCATTAGAATTGAGACTGGATGAACCCATTAATTGTTGACTGGCTGTCTGAACCCATTTTATGTTTCTATTTTCTGCACGTTAAGATGGATTCCATCCAAAGACCCTCCTTTGCAGACATTGTCCAGCGGCTGGAGGTGATCCTGGAACAAAAGCTGTATGCAAACAAGGCTCCAGGTGTGGAAGATGCAAGACAACTTCACATAACCATTGAAGTATCAAGCATGCACAATGGTAATTTGAGCCTGATGAAGAAGGGGTGGAAAGAAATGGGGATGGAGGAGGATCAAAATTACGTGGAGAGATGCAGCAAAAGTGGGAGGAACATCAGAAGGTCAATGTGATTAACAAGTGACAAATACAGAAAGACTACGCAGGAGTTTTGAAATGAGTGCATCACGATACCAGTTGCACAAATTTTGACGAGGCTCTCCCTGCCTTTGCTCACTGGGATTTAAACCAGTTAATAATGACTGTCTGACCATTCAAAGGTCACAGCGTGGAATTAGGACCTTTGGCATAATTTGTCCACACCATCTAAGCTACTCCCACTTGACTGTGTTCAGCCAACATCCCTCCATGTACTTGTCTGAATGTCTTTTAAATATAACAATTATCCCCACTTATAACATTTCCATGTTATCCTCCACCCTGCATCCATCTCCACTCACCTTAAATCTGCGCCCTCTTGTTTTAGATTATTTACCTTATCCCTGCCCCATGTGATTTTATAAACCTCTATGATGTACCCTGCCAACCTCCCCCACCTTCTCAGCCTGCAGCAACATCTCTCCATGCAATGTCTCTAATAACTTTATGAGTCAATAAGATTCTCTCTCATTAATCACTGGTGAGTTCAGGCCTAGTCTCCGCCATATCCGGCAAACTGAGCTTTCCCATCACTTTCCCGTTTCTCTGATTTCCAGCATTGGGCATTTTCTTCATGTTTCCACTTTGGTGAATATTTGATGCATTCCCTTGACAGCATGTACATGTTTTCCCTCAGTAAGACTGAAAGTACACACAAATCTTCATGGTCTAATATCATCCCAACACTTCATGATTTTTCCTACATACACTCCCTGAAAGCCAGTCTGCAATTTGCCATCCCAATTGCTTTAATGCACTCGCATGTTACCATTCGATGACTTGTCTACACAAACAGCCAACTTCTTTGAAACGTCAACACTGCAGCTCCCATCAGTTCACGGACCTTGTTTTCTCGGAGAAACACTGGTTAATTTGCAGATGGAGGTGTTGTCTGGCGCTCCACGCCAGACATCTTCACCAGTCATGAATCCACCCTCCACTGGCCTACCAAGAGTCTGGAACAGTTCTCCCAACTAACCCTGGTGGAAGACATGACTGAGTAGACCCATCCTCTGCAGGTTAATAAGGCATCTGACCTTGAGAAGCCTGTCAGCTTTAAGGTGAGAGGACCACCTCTGACCCCAGACCACACAAAGCCAGGCCTATCAATCTCATCCATAGAACCAGGAATGGCTCCACACAGATGGAATACAACTGGCCTGACATAGGTCATTCATGACTAATCTGCTCCCAAATGGAAGGATCACCAAGGGCCTGTTTCAGTTGGCAAGGAACCTGCACCATTATGTATAAAATACCACCCAAATCTAAACACATGCAGCATCCTGGGAACTACCAACTACCCTGTCCCGGATCTGCTAAACCTTGCCTCATAAGACATTTTCCAATCCAAGCAACATCTGGTCTATCTCCTCTGCACCCTCTCCATAGCTTCCGCATCCTATAATGAGGTCACCAGAACTGAACACAATATTCCAAGTGTGTTCTCACCAGAGATTTGTAGAATGTTAACATGACCTCTTCACTCTTGAACTCAATCCACCCACTAATAGAACCCAGCATCCCACAGACCTTAACTATCCTGTCAACCTGAGTTGCAACCTTGAAGGATGTATGGATTTGGACACCAAGGTCCCTCTGTTCATCCACACTGTTAATTATCCAACAATTAATTCTGTACTCAGCCTTCTGGTTTGACAGTCCAAAATGCATCACCTCACACAAATCCAGACTGAACTCTCATCTGACACTTTTCCAACTATCCCTGCATCCTGACTCTCTCCTTTTGTGACCTACAACAACCTTCAGCACCATCCACTCCTCCAACCTTCGTATCATCCACAAACTTACTGACCACCTCTTCCTCTGGGTTATTTATCAAGATCACAAAGAGCAGGGGTCCCAGAACGGATCCTTGCAGAACTTCTCTATTCACTAATATCACACAGAATATTCTATCCCTTGAAATGAATGCCAGTATTACATTTGCCTTCTTCACCACCGCCTCAACCTGCAAGTTCACCTTCAGAATTTATTGCCCTGAAGTTCGATGTTTTCAGGCTTTAGGGCCAGTGGTTCTTAAACTTTTTCTTTGCACTCACATACCGCTTTAAGTAATCCCTATACCATCAGTGCTCTGTGATTAGTAAGGGATTGCTTAAGGTGGGATGTGAGTGGGAAGGAAAGGATGAGAATCACTGGCTCCAGACCCAATTGTTACTGAAAATATTGTTTGAGAAAAATTGTCATTGGCCCATTTCCTTTGGAGTTATGAAACCCTCCACATAACGAGTCAATTAGGTTGAGAACCACTGATCTTTGGCATCGAGATTACTTAGTGGAAAGAATAAGGATAAGAACCACTGATCTATGGCATTGGGAATACTTAGTGGAAAGAAAAAGGTTGAGAACCACTGATCTATGGCCTCGGAATTACTTAGTGGAAAGAAAAAGGTTGAGAACCACTGATCTATGGCCTCGGATTTACTTCGTGGAAACAAAAAGGTTGAGAACCACTGATCTATGGCCTCGGAATTACTTAGTGGAAAGAAAAAGGTTGAGAACCACTGATCTATGGCCTCGGAATTACTTAGTGGAAAGAAAAAGGTTGAGAAACACTGATCTCTGGCATTGGGAATACTTAGTGGAAAGAAAAAGGTTGAGAACCACTGATCTATGGCATTGGAAATACTTAGTGGAAAGAAAAAGGTTGAGAACCACTGATTTATGGCATCGGGATTACTTAGTGGAAAGAAAAAGGATGAGAACCACTGATCTATGGCATTGGGAATACTTAGTGGAAAGAAAAAGGTTGAGAACCACTGATCTATGGCCTCGGATTTACTTAGTGGAAAGAAAAAGGTTGAGAACCACTGATCTATGGCATCGGGATTACTTTGTGGAAAGAAAAAGGTTGAGAACCACTGATCTATGGCATTGGGAATACTTAGTGGAAAGAAAAAGGATAAGAACCACTGATCTATGGCATCGGGAATATTTAGTGGAAAGAAAAAGGTTGAGAACCACTGATCTTTAGCATCAAGATTACTTAGTGGAAAGAAAAAGGTTGAGAACCACTGATCTATGGCATTGGGAATACTTAGTGGAAAGAAAAAGGTTGAGAACCACTGATCTATGGCCTCGGATTACTTAGTGGAAAGAAAAAGGTTGAGAACCACTGATCTATGGACTCGGAATTACTTAGTGGAAAGAAAAAGGTTGAGAACCACTGATCTATGGCATTGGGAATACTTAGTGGAAAGAAAAAGGATAAGAACCACTGATCTATGGCATCGGGATTACTTAGTGGAAAGAAAAAGGTTGAGAACCACTGATCTATGGCATTGGGAATACTTAGTGGAAAGAAAAAGGTTGTGAACCACTGATCTATGGCATTGGGATTACTTAGTGGAAAGAAAAAGGTTGAGAACCACTAATCTATGGCATCGGGATTACTTTGTGGAAAGAAAAAGGTTGAGAACCACTGATCTATGGCCTCGAGATTACTTAGTGGTAAGAAAAAGGTTGAGAACAACTGATCTATGGCATTGGGAATACTTAACATGAGATGTGAGTGGAAAGAAAAAGATTGACAACCACTGATCTATGGCCTCGGAATTACTTAGTGGAAAGAAAAAGGTTGAGAACTTCTGATCTATGGCTGCGGAATTACTTAGTGGAAAGAAAAAGGTTGAGAACCACTGATCTATGGCCTCGGAATTACTTAGTGGAAAGAAAAAGGTTGAGAACCACTGATCTATGTCCTCGGAATTACTTAGTGGAAAGAAAAAGGTTGAGAAACACTGATCTCTGGCATTGGGAATACTTAGTGGAAAGAAAAAGGTTGAGAACCACTGATCTATGGCATTGGAAATACTTAGTGGAAAGAAAAAGGTTGAGAACCACTGATTTATGGCATCGGGATTACTTAGTGGAAAGAAAAGGTTGAGAACCACTGATCTATGGCATTGGGAATACTTAGTGGAAAGAAAAAGGTTGAGAACCACTGATCTATGGCCTCGGATTTACTTAGTGGAAAGAAAAAGGTTGAGAACCACTGATCTATGGCATCGGGATTACTTTGTGGAAAGAAAAAGGTTGAGAACCACTGATCTATGGCATTGGGAATACTTAGTGGAAAGAAAAAGGATAAGAACCACTGATCTATGGCATCGGGAATATTTAGTGGAAAGAAAAAGGTTGAGAACCACTGATCTTTAGCATCAAGATTACTTAGTGGAAAGAAAAAGGTTGAGAACCACTGATCTATGGCATTGGGAATACTTAGTGGAAAGAAAAAGGTTGAGAACCACTGATCTATGGCCTCGGAATTACTTAGTGGAAAGAAAAAGGTTGAGAACCACTGATCTATGGCATCGGGATTACTTTGTGGAAAGAAAAAGGTTGAGAATCACTGATCTATGGCATTGGGAATACTTAGTGGAAAGAAAAAGGATAAGAACCACTGATCTATGGCATCGGGAATATTTAGTGGAAAGAAAAAGGTTGAGAACCACTGATCTTTAGCATCGAGATTACTTAGTGGAAAGAAAAAGGTTGAGAACCACTGATCTATGGCCTCGGAATTACTTAGTGGAAAGAAAAAGGTTGAGAACCACTGATCTATGGCATCGGGATTACTTAAAGTGGGATGTGAGTGGAAAAAAAAAGGTTGAGAACAACTGATCTATGCCATCGGGAATACTTAACATGAGATGTGAGTGGAAAGAAAAAGATTGACAACCACTGATCTATGGCCTCGGAATTACTTAGTGGAAAGAAAAAGGTTGAGAACCACTGATCTACGGCCTCGGATTTACTTAGTGGAAAGAAAAAGGTTGAGAACCACTGATCTATGGCCTCGGAATTACTTAGTGGAAAGAAAAAGGTTGAGAACCACTGATCTATGGCCTCGGAATTACTTAGTGGAAAGAAAAAGGTTGAGAAACACTGATCTCTGGCATTGGGAATACTTAGTGGAAAGAAAAAGGTTGAGAACCACTGATCTATGGCATTGGGAATACTTAGTGGAAAGAAAAAGGTTGAGAACCACTGATCTATGGCATCGGGATTACTTAGTGGAAAGAAAAAGGTTGAGAACCACTGATCTATGGCATTGGGAATAATTAGTGGAAAGAA
This sequence comes from Narcine bancroftii, assembly GCF_036971445.1. Lineage (NCBI taxonomy): Eukaryota > Metazoa > Chordata > Chondrichthyes > Torpediniformes > Narcinidae > Narcine > Narcine bancroftii. The sequence goes on from NC_091469.1 coordinate 158,411,696, forward strand.
AAAGGATAAGAACCACTGATCTATGGCATCGGGATTACTTTGTGGAAAGAGAAAGGTTGAGAACCACTGATCTATGGCATTGGGAATTCTTAGTGGAAAGAAAAAGGTTGAGAACCACTGATCTATGGCCTCGGATTACTTAGTGGAAAGAAAAAGGTTGAGAACCACTGATCTATGGACTCGGAATTACTTAGTGGAAAGAAAAAGGTTGAGAACCACTGATCTATGGCATTGGGAATACTTAGTGGAAAGAAAAAGGATAAGAACCACTGATCTATGGCATCGGGATTACTTTGTGGAAAGAAAAAGGTTGAGAACCACTGATCTATGGCATTGGGAATACTTAGTGGAAAGAAAAAGTTTGAGAACCACTGATCTATGGCCTCGGAATTACTTAGTGGAAAGAAAAAGGTTGAGAACCACTGATCTATGGCCTCAGATTTACTTAGTGGAAAGAAAAAGGTTGGGAACCACTGATCTATGGCCTCGGAATTACTAAGTGGAAAGAAAAAGGTTGAGAAACACTGATCTCTGGCATTGGGAATACTTAGTGGAAAGAAAAAGGTTGAGAACCACTGATCTATGGCATTGGGAATACTTAGTGGAAAGAAAAAGGTTGTGAACCACTGATCTATGGCATCGGGATTACTTAGTGGAAAGAAAAAGGTTGAGAACCACTGATCTATGGCATTGGGAATACTTAGTGGAAAGAAAAAGGATAAGAACCACTAATCTATGGCATCGGGATTACTTTGTGGAAAGAAAAAGGTTGAGAACCACTGATCTATGGCCTCGAGATTACTTAGTGGTAAGAAAAAGGTTGAGAACAACTGATCTATGGCATTGGGAATACTTAACATGAGATGTGAGTGGAAAGAAAAAGATTGACAACCACTGATCTATGGCCTCGGAATTACTTAGTGGAAAGAAAAAGGTTGAGAACCACTGATCTATGGCCGCGGAATTACTTAGTGGAAAGAAAAAGGTTGAGAACCACTGATCTATGGCCTCGGATTTACTTAGTGGAAAGAAAAAGGTTGAGAACCACTGATCTATGGCCTCGGAATTACTTAGTGGAAAGAAAAAGGTTGAGAAACACTGATCTCTGGCATTGGGAATACTTAGTGGAAAGAAAAAGGTTGAGAACCACTGATCTATGGCATTGGGAATACTTAGTGGAAAGAAAAAGGTTGAGAACCACTGATCTATGGCATCGGGATTACTTAGTGGAAAGAAAAAGGTTGAGAACCACTGATCTATGGCATTGGGAATACTTAGTGGAAAGAAAAAGGATAAGAACCACTGATCTATGGCATCGGGATTACTTTGTGGAAAGAAAAAGGTTGAGAACCACTGATCTATGGCCGCGGAATTACTTAGTGGAAAGAAAAAGGTTGAGAACCACTGATCTATGGCATCGGGATTACTTAAAGTGGGATGTGAGTGGAAAGAAAAAGGTTGAGAACAATTGATCTATGCCATCGGGAATACTTAATGTGAGATGTGAGTGGAAAGAAAAAGATTGACAACCACTGATCTATGGCCTCGGGATTACTTAGTGGAAAGAAAAAGGTTGAGAACCACTGATCTATGGCCTCGGAATTACTTAGTGGAAAGAAAAAGGTTGAGAACCACTGATCTATGGCCTCGAGATTACTTAGTGGAAAGAAAAAGGTTGAGAACCACTGATCTATGGCATTGGGAATACTTAAAGTGGGATGTGAGTGGAAAGAAAAAGGTTGTGAACCACTGATATATGGCCTCGGGATTACTTCGTGGAAAGAAAAAGATTGAGTACCACTCATCTATGGCATCAGGATTACTTAAAGTGGGATGTGAGTGGAAAGAATGTGGTTGAGAACCACTGATCTCTGGCATTGGGAATACTTAGTGGAAAGAAAAAGGTTGAGAACCACTGATCTATGGCATTGGGAATACTTAGTGGAAAGAAAAAGGTTGAGAACCACTGATCGATGGCATCGGGATTACTTAGTGGAAAGAAAAAGGTTGAGAACCACTGATCTATGGCATTGGGAATACTTAGTGGAAAGAAAAAGGATAAGAACCACTGATCTATGGCATCGGGATTACTTAGTGGAAAGAAAAAGGTTGAGAACCACTGATCTATGGCATTGGGAATACTTCGTGGAAAGAAAAAGGTTGAGAACCACTGATCTATGGCATCGGGATTACTTAAAGTGGGATGTGAGTGGAAAGAAAAAGGTTGAGAACAATTGATCTATGCCATCGGGAATACTTAATGTGAGATGTGATTGGAAAGAAAAAGATTGACAACCACTGATCTATGGCCTCGGGATTACTTAGTGGAAAGAAAAAGGTTGAGAACCACTGATCTATGGCCTCGGAATTACTTAGTGGAAAGAAAAAGGTTGAGAACCACTGATCTATGGCCTCGAGATTACTTAGTGGAAAGAAAAAGGTTGAGAACCACTGATCTATGGCATTGGGAATACTTAAAGTGGGATGTGAGTGGAAAGAAAAAGGTTGTGAACCACTGATATATGGCCTCGGGATTACTTCGTGGAAAGAAAAAGATTGAGTACCACTCATCTATGGCATCAGGATTACTTAAAGTGGGATGTGAGTGGAAAGAATGTGGTTGAGAACCACTGATCTCTGGCATTGGAAATACTTAGTGGAAAGAAAAAGGTTGAGAACCACTGATCTATGGCATTGGGAATACTTAGTGGAAAGAAAAAGGTTGAGAACCACTGATCTATGGCATCGGGATTACTTAGTGGAAAGAAAAAGGTTGAGAACCACAGATCTCTGTCCTCGGGAATGTTCAGTGGGAAGAAGGTGGTTGGGACCCTCTGATCTCGGGATCGTTTAGGTGGTTGGGACCCTCTAATCTCGGGAATATTTAGATGGTTGGGACCCTCTGATCTCGGGAATATTTAGGTGGTAGGGACCCTCTGATCTCGGGAATATTTAGTTGGTTGGGACCCTCTGATCCAGGGAATGTTTAGGTGGTTGGGACCCTCTGATCCAGGGAATGTTTAGGTGGTTTGGACCCTCTGATCCAGGGAATGTTGAGGTGGTTGGGACCCTCTGATCCAGGGAATGTTGAGGTGGTTGGGATCCTCTGATCCAGGGAATGTTTAGGTGGTTGGGACCCTCTGATCCAGGGAATGTTTAGGTGGTCGGGACCCTCTGATCCAGGGTATGTTTAGGTGGTTGGGACCCTCTGATCCAGGGAATGTTGAGGTGGTTGGGACCCTCTGATCCAGGGAATGTTGAGGTGGTTGGGATCCTCTGATCCAGGGAATGTTTAGGTGGTTGGGACCCTCTGATCTCGGGATCGTTTAGGTGGTTGGGACCCTCTGATCTTGGGAATATTTAGGTAGTTGGGACCCTCTGATCCAGGGAATGTTTAGGTGGTTGTGACCCTCTGATCCAGGGAATGTTTAGGTGGTTGGGACCCTCTCATCCAGGGAATGTTGAGGTGGTTGGGACCCTCTGATCTCGGGATCGTTTAGATGGTTGGGACCCTCTGATCTCGGGAATATTTAGGTGGTTGGGACCCTCTGATCCAGGGAATGTTTAGGTGGTTGGGACCCTCTGATCCAGGGAATGTTTAGGTGGTTGGGACCCTCTGATCCAGGGAATGTTTAGGTGGTTGAGACCCTCTGATCCAGGGAATGTTTAGGTGGTTGGGACCCTCTGATCCCGGGAATGTTTAGGTGGTTGCGACCCTCTGATCCCGGGAATGTTTAAGTGGTTGGGACCCTCTGATCCCGGGAATGTTTAGGTGGTTGGGACCCTCTGATCCAGGGAATGTTTAGGTGGTTGGGACCCTCTGATCCAGGGAATGTTTAGGTGGTTGAGACCCTCTGATCCAGGGAATTTTTAGGTGGTTGGGACCCTCTGATCTCGGGAATGTTTAGGTGGTTGGGACCCTCTGATCCAGGGAATGTTTAGGTGGTTGGGACCCTCTGATCCAGGGAATGTTTAGGTGGTTGGGACCCTCTGATCTCGGGATCGTTTAGGTGGTTGGGACCCTCTGATCTTGGGAATATTTAGGTAGTTGGGACCCTCTGATCCAGGCAATGTTTAGGTGGTTGTGACCCTCTGATTCAGGGAATGTTTAGGTGGTTGGGACCCTCTCATCCAGGGAATGTTGAGGTGGTTGGGACCCTCTGATCTCGGGATCGTTTAGATGGTTGGGACCCTCTGATCTCGGGAATATTTAGGTGGTTGGGACCCTCTGATCCAGGGAATGTTTAGGTGGTTGGGACCCTCTGATCCAGGGAATGTTTAGGTGGTTGGGACCCTCTGATCCAGGGAATGTTGAGGTGGTTGGGACCCTCTGATCCAGGGAATGTTGAGGTGGTTGGGACCCTCTGATCCAGGGAATGTTGAGGTGGTTGGGACCCTCTGATCTCGGGATCGTTTAGATGGTTGGGACCCTCTGATCTCGGGAATATTTAGGTGGTTGGGACCCTCTGATCCAGGGAATGTTTAGGTGGTTGGGACCCTCTGATCCAGGGAATGTTTAGGTGGTTGGGACCCTCTGATCCAGGGAATGTTTAGGTGGTTGAGACCCTCTGATCCAGGGAATGTTTAGGTGGTTGGGACCCTCTGATCCCGGGAATGTTTAGGTGGTTGCGACCCTCTGATCCCGGGAATGTTTAAGTGGTTGGGACCCTCTGATCCCGGGAATGTTTAGGTGGTTGGGACCCTCTGATCCAGGGAATGTTTAGGTGGTTGGGACCCTCTGATCCAGGGAATGTTTAGGTGGTTGAGACCCTCTGATCCAGGGAATTTTTAGGTGGTTGGGACCCTCTGATCTCGGGAATGTTTAGGTGGTTGGGACCCTCTGATCCAGGGAATGTTTAGGTGGTTGGGACCCTCTGATCCAGGGAATGTTTAGGTGGTTGGGACCCTCTGATCTCGGGATCGTTTAGGTGGTTGGGACCCTCTGATCTTGGGAATATTTAGGTAGTTGGGACCCTCTGATCCAGGCAATGTTTAGGTGGTTGTGACCCTCTGATTCAGGGAATGTTTAGGTGGTTGGGACCCTCTCATCCAGGGAATGTTGAGGTGGTTGGGACCCTCTGATCTCGGGATCGTTTAGATGGTTGGGACCCTCTGATCTCGGGAATATTTAGGTGGTTGGGACCCTCTGATCCAGGGAATGTTTAGGTGGTTGGGACCCTCTGATCCAGGGAATGTTTAGGTGGTTGGGACCCTCTGATCCAGGGAATGTTGAGGTGGTTGGGACCCTCTGATCCAGGGAATGTTGAGGTGGTTGGGACCCTCTGATCCAGGGAATGTTGAGGTGGTTGGGACCCTGTGCAGGAGGTTCTCCCCGGGTTGGGTGGTCCACATCTGGCCCCTCCCCCTGACCCTTGCCCTTCCTTCCATCCACAGGGGACGGAGGCGATGACCGGGGGTCGGCTGGGAGCGGCCTGGGCCCGGGCCCGGGCCTGTCCAACAGCCTGCGCATCCAGTGCGAGCCGCGCCTGTCCCGCAGCCACTCGGACGTGTTGTGCCGGTCGGGCCCGGGGGCCCGGGTGAACCCGTTCTCGGGCCGGGACGACTTGAAGGGGGGCAAGATCAAGCTGTACGACTCGCCAAGCAGGTCGCTCCTGTCGCTGGCCTTCGACCTGCCGCCGCCCGCCGCCTCCCGCCTCCTCCTGCCCGCCGCCCCCGAGTCCGGGACCCAGGCGGCCCGCAACTGCCACTCGCTGCCCACGTCGCCTGTCCTCCGCCGCGGCCTGCTCTTCTCCCGGCCGCTCCGCCCGGAAGCCGACGACAGCGACGAGGAGCCGCCGCCGCCGCACCGCCCGGCGCAGCCCGAGGCCGCTGGCCAGAGCCAGGCCTCCGACTCGTCGGAATACGGGGAGGCCGCAGCCGCAGCCGCCAGGCGCCGTCGTCCCGCCTCCCGCAGGGTCTCGGCCAGTGCGCAGGCGCCGGCGCGAGGGAACGGCTGGTCGAACAGTGCGCAGGCGCCAACGGCCGCGGAGCGCGGCAAGGCGTTCTCGGGGGCCGCGGCCAGTGCGCAGGCGCCGAGGCTGACCGTCGCCGAGGGGAGCGCGCCCTCGGCCAGTGCGCAGGCGCTGGGGTCGAAGCGAGGGGAGGCTGCGCATGCGTCAGAGCCGCCGTTGGCGGGAGATGGCGGGCCCGAGGCCGAGGAGACGCCGTCTTGTCCTGGTTGCTGCCTGGGCGGCTTTGCCTTCTTCCCGCCCGTGTGCCTGCGCCCGGCCAACAGGCCCGCCCGCTACCGGAGCCTGAGCTGCGAGTCCGAACAAGGCCCGCGGCACATCCCACAAGCCTAGTCACCGGGCGGGGATTCTGCCCCTGGGGAGGCGGCACCGACCCGCGATGAAACCTCTCTCCCACCCTGTCGCACAGAGACCCCCATCCACCCCCTCAACCACAGAGACCCCCCAACCCCCCCCCTCAACCACAGAGACCCCCCATCCACCCCCTCAACCACAGAGACCCCCCAACCCCCCCCCTCAACCACAGAGACCCCCATCCACCCCCCTCAACCACAGAGACCCCCATCCACCCCCCTCAACCCCCCCCTCAAACACAGAGACCCCCATCCACCCCCCTCAACCACAGAGACCCCCCCAACCCCACCCCCTCAACCACAGGGACCCCCATCCACCCCCCTCAACCACAGAGACCCCCCTCAACCACAGAGACCCCCATCCACCCCCCTCAACCACAGAGACCCCCATCCACCCCCCTCAACCACAGAGACCCCCCAACCCCCCCCTCAACCACAGAGACCCCCATCCACCCCCCTCAACCACAGAGACCCCCCAATCCACCCCCTCAACCACAGAGACCCCCATCCACCCCCCTCAACCACAGAGACCCCCCAACCCCCCCTCAACCACAGAGACCCCCATCCACCCCCCTCAACCACAGAGACCCCCATCCACACCCTCAACCACAGAGACCCCCCAACCCCCCCTCAACCACAGAGACCCCCATCCACCCCCCTCAACCACAGAGACCCCCATCCACCCCCTCAACCACAGAGACCCCCCAACCCCCCCCTCAACCACAGAGACCCCCCAACCCCCCCCCAACCACAGAGACCCCCAACCCCCCCCTCAACCACAGAGACCCCCATCCACCCCCCTCAACCCCCCCCTCAAACACAGAGACCCCCATCCACCCCCCTCAACCACAGAGACCCCCATCCACCCCCTCAACCACAGAGACCCCCCAACCCCCCCTCAACCACAGAAACCCCAATCCACCCCCCTCAACCACAGAGACCCCCCAACACCCCCCTCAACCACAGAGACCCCCATCCACCCCCCTCAACCACAGAGACCCCCATCCACCCCCCTCAACCACAGAGACCCCCATCCACCCCCCTCAACCACAGAGACCCCGCAACCCCCCCTCAACCACAGAGACCCCCATCCACCCCCCTCAACCACAGAGACCCCCGAACCCCCCCCAACCACAGAGACCCCCATCCACCCCCCTCAACCACAGAGACCCCCATCCACCCCCTCAACCACAGAGACCCCCCAACCCCCCCCCTCAACCACAGAGACCCCCCAACCCCCCCCTCAACCACAGAGACCCCCATCCACCCCCCTCAACCACAGAGACCCCCACCCCCCCCTCAACAACAGAGACCCCCATCCACCCCCCTCAACCCCCCCCTCAAACACAGAGACCCCCATCCACCCCCCTCAACCACAGAGACCCCCCCTCAACCACAGAGACCCCCATCCACCCCCCTCAACCACAGAGACCCCCCAACCCCCCCTCAACCACAGACCCCCATCTACCCCCCTCAACCACAGAGACCCCCCAACCCCCCCTCAACCACAGAGACCCCCATCCACCCCCTCAACCACAGAGACCCCCCAACCCCCCCCCACAACCACAGAGACCCCCCAACCCCCCCCTCAACCACAGAGACCCCCATCCACCCCCCTCAACCACAGAGATCCCCCAACCCCCCCCTCAACCACAGAGACCCCCATCCACCCTCCTCAACCACAGAGACCCCCCAACCCCCCCCTCAACCACAGAGACCCCCATCCACCCCCCTCAACCACAGAGACCCCCATCCACCCCCCTCAACCACAGAGACCCCCCAACCCCCCCCTCAACCACAGAGACCCCCATCCACCCCCCTCAACCACAGAGACCCCCATCCACCCCCCTCAACCACAGAGACCCCCCAACCCCCCCTCAACCACAGAGACCCCCATCCACCCCCCTCAACCACGGAGACCCCCCCAACCCCCCCTCAACCACAGAGACCCCCATCCACCCCCCTCAACCACAGAGACCCCCATCCACCCCCCTCAACCACAGAGACCCCCATCCACCCCCCTCAACCACAGAGACCCCCCAACCCCCCCCTCAACCACAGAGATCCCCATCCACCCCCTCAACCACAGACCCCCCCCATCCACCCCCCTCAACCACAGACCCCCCTCAACCACAGAGACCCCACTCTCAACCTCAGAGACCACCCCATCCACCCCCCTGAACCTTAGAGACCCCCCTCAACCTGAGACCCCCATCCATCCCCCCTCAACCTCAGAGACCCCCATCAACCCCCCTAACCACAGACCCCCCCAACCACAGAGACCCCCCTCAACCTCAGAGACCCCCCTCAACCACAGAGACCCCCTTAAACCACAGACCCACAATCCACACTCTCCTTCAGAGACCCCCCCATCCACCCCCCTCAACCACAGAGACCCCACTCTCAACCTCAGAGACCCCCCCATCCACCCACCCTCAACCACGGAAACCCCCCTATCCACCACCCTGAACCACAGAGGCCCCCCCTGTCCACCCACCCTCAAACATAGAGACCCCCCCCACCCATCCATCCTGTCCATGGAGCCCTCTCTCACCCTGTTCGATGGAGACCCCCATCCACTCCACAGAGACCTTCCCCTCATCCACCCTGTCCAATGGAGACCCCCCTTTCCCCCGCCCCCACGGAGATCCCCCTCCCTTCTCCCCCCACAAAGACCAACACTCCCTGCACCAACGGAGACAGACCTCTCTCCACCACTCCCCCCCTGGAGACCGACCCCCTGCCCACTCACGGGGATCCTCTCCCCGGAGGACCCCTCACCATCGGAGATTCCCTCCCCGCAAACTCCTCCCACTGTTGGACACTTCCCCCACAGATACTCCCCTCCCTGAGACCTTCCTTCAGGAGGTCCTTTCTCCCCCATTGATGACCCCTTCTTCCTGGAGAACACCCCCCCCCCCCAACAGATCCCTCCTGCATAGAGATCCCCCGGAGATATTTACCCTATGGACATCCTAGACCCATTCCCCCAACGAAACCCCACCCCCCTGGATACTCTTCCCCTGGAGACCACTCCCACAGAGACCCATCCCCAATGGCAATCCCCTCCATAAATGAGATACCTACCCCCAAGAAGTCATCAGTCCTATGAAGGCAATCCTTGGACCCTCTCCCCTAATGAGAACCCTTTTCCTGGAGACCCTCTCCTCTATGGAGACTGCACCCACATGGGGATCCACCCCAAGGATACCCCACTTTCATGGTGAACCCTCCTGTGATGATCCCTCCCCACGAAGAACTCTCTCACATGGAGACCCCTCCCCCTTCCCCACCAACCTCTCCTGACACTTCTCCCATGGAGAATCCTACCACGAAAATCCTCACCTGAACTTCCTCAGAAATCCTTCCCCACCAACTCCCACAGAGCTCTTTCCTCACCCAACCTTGCCTCAAGAAGATTCTTCCCAATAATTTCTCTCCATGGAGATCCTTGCTCAGCCATCTTCACTTGCTATTGAGACCCAACCCCACCCCCCACCATGAAGACACCCACCAACCTCTTCTGATGGAGATCTTCTGCGTCATCACCTGCCAACTTCCATTCCCCTTCACCATACCTCCAGCTCAACATAAGGCTACTCCTAGGCCTTGTATATAAGTGCATGGCTGCTTTGGTTCAAAAGGTTTTAATTAGATTTTGAAAGTTCATTATATTAATAATTTCTCTGTTGATGTATTTTTAAGGGAAAGGGTTGGTTAAGTGTGGTGTATCCAGGAGCAAAAGGTGCCTTTAACAATGTCTGGTGCAATACTCTAGCCTTGAGTCGGGCCCAAATCTTGAATACAGTAGGTGTGCACACGCAGTGGATTTTCTTTTCCTGGCCTTTTTTTTTAAACCTCTGCACTTGGATTCTAGGATTTTTTCAACTAATTGCTCAATCTCCCTCTTCAAAGGGAGAGATGGGTCCTTCAGTTCTCGGTTTCTATCGTCTTGCCTGGGGCGTCGGACTTCTTTCCAGCACAGGCTCTCGAGATGGGGTGAGAGCGTGAGATGCTGTCCCGCCCATGGGAGTTTGGGCCAAGACTGCCGTGTTCAGTGGCAGAAAGACAGGCGGGTCGGAGGCCACTATGGCAATGATCATTTGTCACCGGCTGACCTTGGGCGAGCAAGTGAAATGGACAGACTACCACCCTGGACGACCAGTTACTTCTTACCTGTTTTATTTTTGATGTATTCCTCCACGACATGCACAGAATGCTTGCCCTGGTGTGATTTAGTTAAGAAAAATCCCCACTTCACTGCTTAGAATCGCCTGCTGGGAATACCTACACAGATCGTGGCATTTTTATGTACAATATTTGGGTATATCTCAATCTTGAGTGCATGTGGTGTGGGACTGAACCGTATCTGGACACCAAGGAAGCCAGATAATAGTCAGTCTTGTGCTGAAACTGCATATTAGTAAAGGGCTGGTGTTGGGGGGAGGGGGGGTGGGGGAGACAAATACCCGTCTACATACAGTTGGCCACTCGTTGACTTGCAACAGTCTCCCCGGGGAGGGAGAGAACCATCCAACAGTTACCCTCTCAGAGGGACACGCAAGGCTGATTTGTACTTGTGGAGATAATGAGGAAGTGGGCATCTCCCCCAACAGGCTGGGCTGAGATTTCCAGCAGTTGTACAGATACCTCTCCCTGAGAGAGAAAAAGAAACTGAGATACTCGACAATGTACAGATGCAACTCCTCGAAAGAGGAAGAACTGAGCGATCCCAGTGTGCACAGATATTTTATTGTAAATTTGGCAAATATTGTTCTATTTTGAGGACGCCTTTTGTAACCATTTGTTAATCTTTCCTGCTCTTTATTGTCTGACTGAAGAGTCAGAGTTGAATAAAGCTTTGATCTCTGATATTTCATTCACTTTTTTTTATTTTTGCGGGCGACGAGGGCTGGTGTACATGGTAGAAATTTACTCTCTGTGCTCTTCACACTTCAAAAGCCAGGAAGAATGCCTTTTCATGATCAACGGCAAGAGAGAAGGGCCTGCTAAGAACCAAGTTCCAGCTCAGTGCATCTTGATCCTGACTACCTCCACAAATTAGGCCCCAGCATGCCAAGCCAAACCATTCCATGACTAATGTGGATCTTGGGCAGGTAGTTACAGGAATGGTTTGGTTGAGTCTGCAGAAAGTCCCTTCAATCCTATTCTCCCACTTATTTTCCTGCAACCCATTTTCTCCTGACATGTCAATCAACACAGTAGATTCTCCTGCAGCCCGCGGGCACAGTGAGAAGGCTGGGGGTGGGTGGTGGGTGGGGGGGCAGGGGCATTTACAGTAACCAGGTAACCCACCTCTGGAATACCTGCTGCCCCATTGAGTTACCCCCCCCCCCCCCATTAGCTTCCTGGACTGATCTTCCTCTGATGACCATTATTCGCTTAACACGTCGACCAAATGTTCTAAAATCGACCCCAAAAAACATAGAGGTGAGATGAGGTGAGGTCCGAGATTGAGAATCAGCTACATACATTTCAGTGTTCTGTTGTCTGCAGACTGAACAGCAACCTTTCATGTAAGTGGTGCCTTGGAGAGATCGCCAGGTCATTGGATTTCATTAGCGGGAAAAAATCTCAAAACGCTGGAGGAACTCAGCCGGTCTCACAGCGTGAAGATATATAACTGACATTTCGGGCCTGAAACATCAGTGATACATCTTTACCTCCTCTGCACGCTGTGAGACCGGCTGAGTTCCTCCAGCGTTTCTGTGTTTTCTCGACAATCACGACTTTTGCAGAATCTCGTCTTTCCCTCCATTGGATAGGCGACAATTACATATATGTGCTAGAGGAGCGCAGCAGTTCATGCAGCATCCAAGGCGAAGGGCCCAGGCCTGAAACGCTGGTTACCCTTTACTTCCTCTGGACGTTGCGTGACCCGCTGAGTTTTGAGTGTCGCATTTGACCCTAGCATCTGCAGATTTTTCCTGTTTAACTCCATCGGTGTGCTGGTCGCTTTGCATTTCCAGAGAATTACCAAATAAAAACTTGATACTGGAAATCAATCGTGGCTCAGCGTCGTAATTTAGAAAGAAATGGTGAATATGTGAGGGGGAAATGGAATGGCTGAATGTACAACCCAGACTGGGGATACACTGGGGACTGCAGAGACTGGAACTGAAGCAAGATTCAAGTTAGCTAGGTTACCAAACCCAAACCCTAAAAGATTCATAACAGTGTGGACGAACAGAGGGACCCTGGGGTCCAAATCCATGCATCCCTCAAGGTTGCTGTGCAGGATGATGGGTTGGTTAAGGAGTATGGGAGTATTGTGAAGAATACTGGAAGAAGATGAAGGGCAATTGGCAGGAAAAGTAAATAATGTTGTTATTAAAGATGAGGGAAAACAGGGATTAAAAATTGGGAAATCTCTGAAATTCATATATTTTAATGCCAGGAGTATTGTAAAAAAGGTGGATGAGCTGAAGGTGTGGATTGATACTTGGAAGTATGATGTGGTAGCGATTAGTGAGACATGGTTGCAGGAGGGATGTGATTGGCAACTGAATATCCCTGGGTTTCGTTGTTTTAGGTGTGATAGAGTCGGAGGGGCAAGAGGAGGTGGGGTTGCATTGCTTGTCAGGGAAAATATTACAGCGGTGCCTAGGAAGGATAGATTAGAGGGCACATCCACAGAGGCTATTTGGGTGGAACTGAGGAGTAGGAAAGGAGAGGTTACACTTGTAGGGGTGTATTATAGACCACCCGGAGGGGACCGAGACCTAGAGGAGCAAATCTGTAGGGAGATAGTAGATATTTGTGATAAGCACAGGGTTGTAATTATGGGAGATTTTACTTTTCCACATATAGATTGGAAACACATTCTGTGAAAGGACTGGATGGGTTAGAGTTTGTGAAATGTGTGCAAGATAGTTTTTTACAACAATATGTAGAGGTGCCGACCAGAGAAGGAGCAGTGTTAGATCTACTGTTGGCAAATGGGATGGGTCAAGTGACGGAGGTTAGTGTTGGCGAGCACTTCGGGTCCAATGATCATAATGCCATCAGCTTCAATGTCATTATGGAAAGAGAGAAGTCAGGGCCAAGGGTTGAGGTTTTTGATTGGGGAAAAGCTAGATTTGAGGAGATGCGAAAGGACTTGCAGGGTATGGATTGGGACAATTTGTTTTATGGGCAGGATGTAGTAGAGAGATGGAAGTCTTTTAAAGATCAGATTTTGAGAGTGCAAAAGCTTTATGTTCCTGTTAGGTTAAAAGGAGGGGCAAAAGGTTTGAGAGAGTCGTGGTTTTCAAGGAATATTGGAAACTTGGTTCGAAGAAAAAGGGAGGCATACATTAGATATAAGAAGCATGGAGTTAAGGGGATGTTTGAAAGATACATTGAATGTAAGAGGAATCTTAAGAGAGGAATTAGGAAAGCTAAAAGAAGGTACAAGAAAACTATGGCAAGCAGGGTGAAAACTAATCCAAAAGAGTTCTACAAATATGTTAATGGTAAAAGGAAAGCTAGAGACAAAATTGGTCCCTTAGAGAATCAGAGCGGAAAACTGTGTGTGGAGCCTAGAGAAATGGGGGAGATATTGAACAGTTTCTTTTCTTCGGTATTCACTAAGGAGAAGGATATTGGGAGATGTGAGATTAAAAAAAGCAAATTGGGTAAATATGGGGAATATAGAGATTACAAAAGATGTAGTTTTAAGGCTTTTGAAGAATATAAAGGTGGATAAGTCTCCGGGACCAGACGGGATCTTCCCCAGGACATTGAGAGAAGTGAAGGAGGAAATAGCAGAGGCTCTGGCGGTATTTCCAAATGTCATTAGATATGGGGATAGTGCCGGAGGATTGGCGCATTGTGCATGTGGTTCCATTATTTAAAAAGGGTTCAAGGAGGAAGCCTGGCAACTATCGGCCTGTAAGTTTGACGTCTGTGGTAGGTAAATTAATGGAGAAAATTCTTAGAGATAGTACTTATAAACATCTGGATAGACAGGGTCTGATCAGGAGCACTCAACATGGATTTGTGGGAGGAAGGTCATGTTTGACCAATCTGATTGAATTTTTTGAAGAGGTGACTGGGAATGTGGATGAGGGTAGCATGGTGGATGTTGTCTATATGGACTTCAGTAAGGCCTTCGATAAGGTACCACATGGAAGGTTAGTTAAGAAGCTGCAGTCTTTAGGTATAAATTTTGAGATAGTCAAATGGATTGAACATTGGCTGAAAGGGAGAGGCCAGAGAGTGGTAGTGGATAATTGTCTGTCAGGTTGGAGGCCGGTGACCAGTGGTGTGCCTCAAGGATCTGTATCGGGCCCATTGTTGTTCATTATATACATTAATGATCTAGATGATGGGGTGGTAAATTGGATTAGTAAATATGCAGACGATACTAAGATAGGTGGAATAGTGGATAATGAAGGATTGCAGAGGGATTTGGCTGCTTAGAAAAGTGGGCTGAAAAATGGCAGATGGAATTTAATGCTAACCCTAACCCTAATGTGAGGTGCTTCATTTTGTTAATAAGAATCAGAACAGGACATACGTGGTAAATGGGAGAGCATTGAGGAATACAGAAGAGCAGAAAGATTTAGGAGTAACGGTACATCGTTCCCTGAAGGTAGAAACTCACGTGAATAGGGTGGTGAAGAAGGCTTTTAGTATGCTGGCCTTTATCAATCATTACATGGAATATAGGAGTTGGGAGGTGATGTTGAGATTGTATAAGACGTTGGTGCGGCCTAATTTGGAGTTCTGTGTGCAGTTCTGGTCGCCTAATTATAGGAAGGATATAAACAGAGTGGAGAGAGTGCAGAGAAGATTTACCAGAATGTTACCTGGGTTTAAGCATCTAGAGTACAGGGAGAGATTGGACAGATTAGGTCTTCATTCTTTGGAGAGTAGAAGGTTGAGAGGGGATTTGATAGAAGTATTTAAGATTATGAAAGGGATAGACAGAGTGGATGTGGATAGACTATTTCCGTTAAGAGGAGGAAAGATTAAAACAAGAGGACATGAGTTAAGAATTAAGGGGCAGAGGTTTAGAGGTAACATGAGGGGGAACTTCTTTACTCAGAGAGTGGTAGCCGTGTGGAATGATCTTCCGGGAGAAATAGTGGCGGCGGAGTCAATTGTATTATTTAAGAAAAGGTTGGACAGGTATATGGATGAGAAGAAGATGGAGGGTTATGGGCATTGTGCAGGGAGGTGGGACTAGAGAGGGGTGTTTGGTTCGGTGCGGACTAGAAGGGCCTAATGGCCTGTTTCCGTGCTGTAAATTGTTATGTTAAAGCTAGTTGCCTCATCACAGGAAGGATGTGGAGAGCTGAGGAGAATGCAAGAACTGAAGAAAATATGAGACAAGGTGGGCAGAATTAGAGGTTTTCCCTTTGGAGTGAAGAAAGATGAAAAATGACTTAGATGATCCCACACTGCTTCCCCCAGACCCCTCACCCTCCCACCATCCCACAGACTCCCAGCACCATTCCTTGCAAACCCCTACTCGCCAGCACCCCTCCCCCAGACCACTCACTCTCCTAGCATCCCTCCACGGACTCCCAGCACCGCTTCCTCCAAACCCCTCATTCACCTAGCGCCCCTCCCGCAGGCCCTACACTCCCAGCACTCCTCTCATGGATCACTCATTCTCCCAGCACCCCTCCCACAGACCACTCCCTCTCCCAGCACCCTTCCTGCAGACCGCCTCACTCTCCCAGCACCCATCCCTGCAGACCCCACTCTGAGCAAAGCCCAACAGACCTCACACTCTCCCAGCACCTCCCCCCACAGACCTCTCACTTGCCCAGTTCCGCTCCCTACAGACTCCTCATTCACCTCACCCCCCTCCCGCAGGCCGTACAGTCCCAGTACCCTTCTCATGGACCCCTCACAGCATCGGTCCCACAGACACCCTCACTCTCCCAGTAGAGACCCCATCTCCTGCACCATTCCCCGCAGAAACCCTCACTCTCCCAGCACCGCTCCCCGCAGACCCCCTCACTCTCCAAGTACCCCACCCATAGACCCGCTCATTCTCTCAGCACCCATACCGCAGACCCCCTCACTCTCCCAGCATCGCTCCCCGCAGACCCCCCTCACTCTCCCAGCACCAGTCCCCACAGGCCCCCTCACTCTCCCAGCACCACTCCCACGACCCCCTCATTCTACCAGCACCGCTCCCTACAGACCCATCACTCTCCCAGCACAGCCCTGCAGAACTCTCACTCTCCAGCACAGCTCCCTACAGAACCCTCACTCTCCCAGCACCGCTCCCAGACTCCCATCTCCCAGCACCGCTCCCCGCAGATGCCCTCACTCTCCCAGCTCCTGTCCCTACAGAACCTTCACTCTCCCAGCACCACTACCGCATACCCCTCACTCTCCCAGTACCATTAACCGCAGATCCCCTCACACTCCCAGCACCATTCCTGCAGATCCCATCAACCTCCCAGCACCATTAACTGCAAATCCCCTCACTCTCCCTGCACCATTCCCCGCAGACCTCTCACTCACCCTATACTGCTCCCACAGAACCCCTCACTCTTCCAGCAATGTTCCCCGCAGAAACCCTCACACTCCCAGCACCACTCCCTGCAGAGCCCTCACTCTCCCAGCACTGCTCCCACACACCCCTCACTCTCCCAGCACTTCTCCTGCAGAACCCTTCACTCTCCCAGCACTGCTCCCAGCAGACCCCTCACTCTCCCAGTACCCCTACCGCTGACCCCCCCATTCTCCCAGCAGCCGTCACACAGACCCCTCACTCTCCCAGCACCGCGCCTGCAGAACCCCTCACTCTCCCAGCACCACTTCCCGTATACCCCCCATTCTCCCAGCACCCCTCCTGCAGACCCCCTCACTCTCCCAGCACCACTCCCCGCAAACCCCTCACTCTCCCAGCACCGCTCCCCGCAGACCCCCTCACTCTCCCAGCACCGCTCCCCGCAGATGCCTTCACTTTCCCATCACCTGTCCCTACAGAACCCTCACTCTCCCAGCACTGCTTCCCGCAGACCCCCCACTCTCCCAGCACCCCTCCCGCAGACCCCCTCACTCTCCCAGCACCCCTCCCGCAGACCCCTCTCCCAGCACCCCTCCCGCAGACCCCCTCACTCTCCCAGCACCGCTCCCCGCAGACCCCCTCACTCTCCCAGCACCGCTCCCCGCAGACCCCCTCACTCTCCCAGAACCACTCCCCGCAGACCCCCTCACTCTCCCAGAACCGCTCCCCGCAGACCCCCTCACTCTCCCAGCACCCCTCCCGCAGACCCCCTCACTCTCCGAGAACCGCTCCCCGCAGACCCCCTCACTCTCCCAGCACCGCTCCCCGCAGATGCCTTCACTTTCCCATCACCTGTCCCTACAGAACCCTCACTCTCCCAGCACTGCTTCCCGCAGACCCCCTCACTCTCCCAGCACCCCTTCCGCAGACCCCCTCACTCTCCCAGCACCCCTCCCGCAGACCCCTCTCCCAGCACCCCTCCCGCAGACCCCTCTCCCAGCACCCCTCCCGCAGACCCCCTCACTCTCCCAGCACCCCTACCGCAGACCCCTCTCCCAGCACCCCTCCCGCAGACCCCTCTCCCAGCACCCCTCCCGCAGACCCCTCTCCCAGCACCCCTCCCGCAGACCCCTCTCCCAGCACCCCTCCCGCAGACCCCTCTCCCAGCACCCCTCCCGCAGACCCCCTCACTCTCCCAGCACCGCTCCCCGCAGACACCCTCACTCTCCCAGCACCCCTCCCGCAGACACCCTCACTCTCCCAGCACCGCTCCCCGCAGACCCCCTCACTCTCCCAGAACCGCTCCCCGCAGACCCCCTCACTCTCCCAGCACCGCTCCCCGCAGATGCCTTCACTTTCCCATCACCTGTCGCTACAGAACCCTCACTCTCCCAGCACCGCTTCCCGCAGACCCCCTCACTCTCCCAGCACCCCTCCCGCAGACCCCTCACTCTCCCAGCACCGCTCCCCGCAGACCACCTCACTCTCCCAGCACCCCTCTCGCAGAACCCATCACTCTCCCATCACTCTCCCAGCACCGCTCACCGCAGAACCCCGCACTCTCCCAGAACCGCTCTCCTTAGACCCCCGCACTCTCCCAGAACTGCTCCCCGCAGACCCCCTAACTCTCCCAGCACCCCTCCCGCAGACCCCCTCACTCTCCCAGAACCGCTCCCCGCAGACCTCCTCACTCTCCCAGCACCGCTCCCCGCAGATGCCTTCACTTTCCCATCACCTGTCCCTACAGAACCCTCACTCTCCCAGCACCGCTTCCCGCAGACCCTCTCACTCTCCCAGCACCCCTCCACAGACCCACTCACTCTCCCAGCACCCCTCCCGCAGA
The DNA here is from genome assembly GCF_036971445.1 of Narcine bancroftii. Classification (NCBI taxonomy): domain Eukaryota; kingdom Metazoa; phylum Chordata; class Chondrichthyes; order Torpediniformes; family Narcinidae; genus Narcine; species Narcine bancroftii. The sequence goes on from NC_091469.1 coordinate 158,430,338, forward strand.
CCCCTCTACCAGCACCCCTCCCGCAGACCCCCTCACTCTCCCAGCACCCCTCCCGCAGACACCTCTCCCAGCACCCCTCCCGCAGACCCCTCTCCCAGCACCCCTCCCGCAGACCCCTCTCCCAGCACCCCTCCCGCAGACCCCTCTCCCAGCACCCCTCCCGCAGACCCCTCACTCTCCCAGCACCGCTCCCCGCAGACCCCCTCACTCTCCCAGCACCCATCCCGCAGACCCTCACTCTCCCAGCACTGCTCCCTGCAGACCCCCTCACTCTCCCAGAACCGCTCCCCGCAGACCCCCCTCACTCTCCCAGCACCGCTCCCCGCAGATGCCTTCACTTTCCCATCACCTGTCCCTACAGAACCCTCACTCTCCCAGCACCACTTCCCGCAGACCCCCTCACTCTCCCAGCACCCCTCCCGCAGACCCCCTCACTCTCCCAGCACCCCTCCCGCAGACCCCTCTCCCAGCACCCTCCCGCAGACCCCCTCACTCTCCCAGCACCGCTCCCCGCAGACCCCCTCACTCTCCCAGCACCGCTCCCCGCAGACCCCCTCACTCTCCCAGCACCGCTCCCCGCAGAGCCCCGTCTCCCTGCACCGTTACCCACCTGTGCCACCAGCACCCGTTCATTCAGCCGCTCTGTTCATTCATCCCGCCCCTCCGTCAGTCCCACCCGCCTCGGATCGACAGCTGGTGCATCCAACCACTGCGCCTCGGGCCTGTGATTGACAGGTGTCAGGCTGCAGATGGGGCGGCTCCCCTCCGATCCAGGGCATCGCGAATCCGTTGAAAGGCAGGAATGTGGAGTCCGCACTCAGTTCGTTCCAGACCCACTTGACAGTGAAGTCACGCAGGGATTAAAAAGTTTGCTTGAAGCCCTTGAAAACCAGGCTTTGCAACCGTGGGAATCGGATTCCATCCACGTTGCTTCTTAGCAGAGGATTGGAACTTTTTTTGGAGGGGCAAAGACTTGCTTCCTTTGCTGTTGTGCAAACAATCTGAAGCATCTCCCTGGGGGGGGGGGGGGAATCCTCAAAGGGGGCGACCCCCACCGACAAATGGTTTTATTTTGGTCACAAACAAACCCCAGACAAAACCCTAAAGCAAACTTAAAAGGATCACAAGAGATAGGACCAAAATAGCCCATTCGGCCAGTTGAGTCCCGTCTGCCATTCCATCCTGAGCTGATCCATTCTCCCACTCAGCCCCTGCTTTCTCCCCATAACCCTGACAATTCAGATACCTGTCAGTCTCTGCCTTCAATACACCTAATCACCTGACTGCCACAGCCGCCCTTGGCCGCAAATCCAGAGGTTCACTGCTCTCCAGCTGAAGAAATTGCCCTGCATCTCTGTTCTAAGTGGGTGCCCTTCCATCCTGAAGTTGTGCCCTCTGGTCCTAGACTCTCCCACCACGAGAAACAACCTTCCTATATCTACTCTGTCCATGCCTTTCAATGTTTGACGTGCGATGTGATGTGATCCACTTTATTGTCAATACCAGCCATTGAAACATATATAACCACCAGGGAAACAGGCCATCTCGGCCCTTCTAGTCGGCACCAAACCGAGTCGTCTCCTCCAATCCCACCTACCTGCACCTGCCCATAACCCTCCATTCTCCTCCCATCCATATACCTATCCAATTTTTCCTTAAATGGCAAAATGGACCCTACCGCCACTACTTCTCCCGGTAAATCACTCCACTCAGCCACCACTCTCTGGGTGAAGAAGTTCCCCCTCATGTTACTTCTAAATGTTCCCCCTTAACTCTTAACTTGTGACCTCTTATTTCAATCTCTCCTCCCCTCAATGGAAAAAGCCGATCCACATCAACTCTATCTATCCCCCTCATAATCTTAAATACCTCTATCAAATCCCCCCTCAGCCTTCTACAGTCCAAAGAATAAAGACCTCACCTGCTTAATCTTTCTTTGTAATCTAGATTCTATAACCCAGGTAACATTTTTGTTAAATTTCTCTGCACTCCCTCTCTTCTTTCTTTGGCTTGGCTTCGCGGACGAAGATTTATGGAGGGGTAATGTCCACGTCAGCTGCAGGCTCGTTGGTGACTGACAAGTCCGATGCGGGACAGGCAGGTGCGGTTGCAGCGGTTGCAAGGGAAAATTGGTGGGTTGGATTTGGGTGTTGCGTTTTGCCTCGTTTGTTGATAACCTTCCTACAACCCGATGACCAGAACTGCACATAGCACTCGAAATTTGGCCTCACCAATGCCTTCAATATCACTTCCAAACTCCTGTATTCTATGCATTGATTGATAAAGGCCAGCATACTAAAAGCCTTCTTCACCATCCTATCCACATGAGATTCTACCTTCAGGGAACGATGAACTGTTATTCCTAAATCTTTCAGCTCCACTCCATTCCTCAACGTCCTCCCATTTACTGCACGTCCTGTTTTGATTATTCCTTCCAAAATGGAGCACTTCACGCTTCTCAGCATCAAACTCCATCTGCCATCTTTCAGCCCACTCTTCTAAGCCATCCAAATTCCTCTGCAATCCTTGAAAACCTTCTTCAAGATCCACCATTCATTTTAGTGTCATCTGCATATTAACTAATCCAATTTACCATCCCATCATCCGGATCATTAATGTAAATGACAAACAGCAAAGGTCCCAAAACAGATCCCTAAGGCACACCGCTTGTCACCGGCCTCCAACCTGACAAACAGTTATCTATTATGACTCTCTGGCATCTCCCTTCCAGCCACTGTTGAATCCATTTGACTATCTCAAAATTAATACCTAACAACTGAACCATCCTAATTAACCTTCCAAGCGGAACCTTATCAAACGCCTTACTGAAGTCCATATAGACAACATCCACTGCTCTACCCTCATCAACATTCCTCGTCACCTCTTCAAAAAAAATCAATAAGATTGGTCAAAAATGACCTTCCACGCACAAATCTGTGTTATGTTTCCCTGATCAGACTCTTTCTCTCCAGATACTTATATGTACTATCTCTAAGAACGCTTTCCATTAATTTACCTACCACAGACATTGAACTTACAGGCCGATAATTGCTAGACTTTCTCCTTAAACCCTTTTTAAACAAAGGAACCACGTGTGCAACACGCCAATCCTCCGGCACGATACCCGTCTCTAATGACATTTGAAAAATCACTGCCAGAGCCTCCGCTATTTCCTCACTAACTTTTCTCAAGGTCCTGGGGAGAATCCTGTCAGGACCTGGAGACTTAACCACATTTATCTGCTTCAAAGCTCCAGTGCTACCTCTATCTTAATCACTAGAGTCTCCATAATGACCCTCTTTGCTTTCTTTACCCTGCACGATTCAATATCCTTCTCCTTAGTGAATACCAAAGAAAAGAAATTGTTCAAGATTTACCCCCATCTCTTTTGGCTCCACACACAGTTGTTGGCTCTAATTCTCTCGGGGAATGATTTTATCGCTCACTCTCCTTTTGCTATTAACATATTTGTAGAAACCCTTTGGATTTATTTTCACGCTGCTTGCTATAGCCACCTCGCACCTTCTTTTAGCTTTTCCAATTTTTTCTTAAGATTATTTTTACATTCAATGATTAGCATAGACTGGAATATAAAATAACCAGAAAGTAAACCATATATAATTAAAACCACAATACTCTAAAATAAATGATTTAGAAAAGGATTACTGGTTCTGAAATATAAGCTCAGCACCACTCGACACTGTGAATTGGTATTTCACATTATCACGGCTTCATGAAAGAAGCTCTTTTTAAGTCTGGAAGTTCTCGAGCGAAAGCTCTTATAACGTCTGCCCAATGGTAGGAGAGTAAATAGTTCATGGTCAGGGTGTGTTGCGTCTTTAATGACATTCCCCCCCCCACCCCCATCCAAACACCGTCCCCTATAGATAGATTCGATGGGAAGCAATTGCATTCCAACAATCCGTTGGGCAGTTCCCACTCCCCACTGGAGTGCCTTACAAGCTCATGCATAACAATTCCCATAGCACACCGAAACACTGTACGTCAGCACACTCTCAATAGGACATCGAGAGAATTCTAACAGCACTCTGGGGCTGAGGTGTAACTTCCTCATACATCCCAAAAAATATCATTATTGATGAAGTCAAAGACCAAGTGAGATCACCAAAGATATGGACCCCCCCAGGAATTTGAAACTCTGCTTCAGTGAGATCTCCCCACATTCTCCTAAATTCCAATGAATACAGGTTAAGAGCTGTCAAACGTTCCTCACATGATAACCCTCTCATTCCCGGAATCATCGTTGTGAACCTCCTCCAACATCAGCACTTTCTTTGCTTGAATAAAGAGCCCCAAACTGCTCACAGTTCTCCAAGTGAGGCCTCATTCAATACGTTGGCTGATAAAGGCAAATACTCCCAAAGCCTTTTTGACCACACACCCCACCCCCAATCGACCTGTGATGCCTCTTTCAAGGTACTATGTACCTGTACTCCTGGATCCACAACCCTCCTCAGATTCAAAGTTCTGATTTATTGTCAGAGAACACACAAGACATCATATACAACCTTGAGATTCCTTTTCCTGCTGGGTCAGGTAGAATTTCTACTTATGAGAAACTGTAAACTGATATGTATACAAAAGAGAGAAATATAAACAATCTGTGAAATACAGAAACAATAAATATTCAGTAATAAATAATGTGCAGCTCTTAAATGAGTCCTGGATTGAGTTTGATGATGAGGAGTCTGATGGTGGAGGGGGAGCAGCTGTTTCTGAACCTGGTGGTGCGAGGCTTATGGAACCTAGACCTCTTTCTTGATGGCAGCAGTGAGAACGGAGCATGTCCTGGGTGGTGTGGATCCTTGATGACTGCCGCTGCTCTCTGATGGCAGCTTTCCAGATAGATTTTCTCAATGGTGGGAAGAATTTTGCATGCGACATACTGGGCTGTGACCACTACCTTTTGCAGGGCTTTTTGCTCAGATGTATTGGTTCCACTATATCAGGTCATGATCCACACTTTCCAGCACACATCTGTAAAAGTGTAAAGAGTATAGAGAGAGAGAGAGAGTGCAGAGGAGATTTACGAGAATGTTGCCTGGGTTTCAGGGTTTGTGTTACAGGGAAAGGTTAAACAGGCTAGGACTTTATTCTCTGGAGCGCAGATGATTGAGGGGTGATTTGATAGTTATTTAAAATTATGAGGGGGACAGATAGAGTCAATGTGGACAGGCTTTTTCCACTGAGAGTGGGGGAGATTCAAACAAGAGGAAACGGATTGAGATTGAAGGGGGAGAAGCTTAGGGGAAATGTGGGGGAATATCTTCACTCAGAGGGTGGTGGGAGTGTGGAATGAGCTTCAGCCAAAGTGGTAGATGCGAGCTCGATTTTAATATTAAAGGAAAAGTTGGATAGGTACATAGACAAGAGAGGTGTGGAGGATTATGGGCCGGGTACGGGCCAATGGGACTAGGTGGGAGAAGGTGTTTGGCATGGACTAGTAGGGCCGAACTGGCCTGTTTCTGTGCTGTATGCATTTATTTCTCGGCGTTAAATTAGGATGGAATGTCCAGTGTGGTAGTTAGCACACACTATGACAGCACCTGTTACCCAGGGTTCAAATCCCCCACCGTTTGTAAACTCATACACTCTCCCCCGGCCTGCACAGGTTTCCTCCGGGTGCTCCGGTTTCCTCCCACGTTCCACAGACGTACAGTGTTGGTGGGTTAATTAGTCAGGTGGGTGTATTTGTGTGGTGCAGGCTTGTGGTCCGGAAGGGCCTGTTACTGTGCTGTATCTCTACAAAAAGGAGTCAAGTGGAGGAAGAAGAGTCACACATGGTGGGGTGATAAGTGCTGGCATCCGATGAGAAGGGAAGTTACAATCTCCTGGGTGTGGCTCCTGCGCGGATCTGGCCAAGGACTCAGCTCCACCAAACCGTCTATTCCCCATAACCCTTAATTCCCCGGCTAAAATTCATCCAAAGATTCAGAAAGATTTCAAGGCTCCAAATGCCTGGTTTTAGATCAGCCCAGTGCTACAAAATAAAAGTTTGACCTTCATCTTAAATAGAATTAATTGAGGTTGGAAATATATTGAATGTAGGATGTCTCTCCTGGGGAAGGTGATCCCATTCGACAGAGCTTGGCCCAAATTCCTAAAACGTTCAGTGCTCACCGTCCAGTTCCTCAGTCATGTGACTTGCTCTCCATCAGCCATTGACCCATTCATGGCTCAGGCCCTGTCAAAGCAAGCCAACCGATGATTGGAGCAGTGCACCACCGGTCAGGCAACGTGTGGGGTGTGTGGGGGGGTGGGGGGAGGTGGTGGAGGGGGAGAAAGAGTCCGATAAACTTTGTATCAGAACTTGAAAAAGTTTTGATGAAGGATTCTGCTCCAGAATGTCGACCGTTCTTTTTTTCCTCCCACTGATGCTGTCCGACCCACTGAGTTAAATTTAAATTTTAAATTTAGATATACAGCATGGTACCAGGCCATTTCGGCCCATGAGCCCGTGTTGCCCAATTACAACCCCCGGTATGTTTTGAACAGTGGGAGGAAATTGGAGCCCTGGGGAAAACCCAGGCAGGCACAGTGACATGTACAAACACCTTACAGATAGTGCAGGATTCGAACCCCTTTTCCGATTGCTCATGCTGTAACAGTGTTGTGCTAGTTGTTACGCCAACCGTGCTGCCCCACATTCCAAAGACGTCCAAGGTTAATAGGTTATTTGGTCACATGGGTGTATTTGGGAGGTGCGGGCCCATAGATTGTATGTCTAAATTTTAAATTTTAGACATACACCAGTGTAACAGGCCATTTCAACCCACGAGCCCGTGTCACCCAATTTACACCCAATTAACCTACAACTTCAGGTTCATAGAACATAGAACATTCTAACACAATACAGGCCCTTTGGTCCAACCCATGTAAACCTACTCCACAACAATCTCACCCAGAGATTTTTAAACTGGCCCCCTAAACTCATATTCCACTGTAAGTCATCCCTCTGCCATCGGTGCTCTGTGATCAGTAAGGGATTGCTTAAGGTGGGATGTGAGTGGGAAGGGAAGATTGGGAATCACTGCTCTAGACCCAATTGTTACTGAAATATTTGGCTTGAGAAAAATGGTCATTGGCCTATTTCCTTTGGAGTTCTGAAACCCTGCACATAACGAGTCAATGAGGGACGATTAAAACAGTGGGTTTCAAACTTTTCTTCCCACTTTAAGCAATCCCTTACTAATCACAGAGCACTTATGGCATAGGGAATACTTAAGGTGAGTTTGGGGGGACAGTTTGAAAACCACTGATCTAACCCTTCCTTCCCTCACACCCATAATTCTCTATTTTTCTTACATCCATATGCCTGTCTAAGGGCCATCCAAATGTCCCTGTATTGTACCAGCCTCCGCAGCAACCTCCAGCAATGTATTCCAGGCATTGTGTGAGTAAATAACCTACCTCCAAATTCTCTCATATACTTCCCTCCACTCACTTTGTACAGATGTCCTCCAGTGTTTGCTACTGTTGCCCTGGGAAACAGGCACTGGCCATCCACCCAATCTAACCCCCTCATAATCTCGTCGCTCCAAAGAGAAAAGCCCTAGCTCTGTCAGCTCTGGTTGCAAAAGATGAAAAGTGTCCATCCATATTTTTTTTGAGAGCACAGGAAAAGTGGTGTGAAAGAATATGTTTATTCCCATTAAAGAAAGGGTTAATGAACAAGGTGAAAAAGTAGTTGCCTTGGAACAGGGTGGGAAGGTAATTGCCTTCTAACATGACCTTCCCTGGTCTATTATGAGAATACTAGTAACTAACAGCGCCAAGAACATCAAACCAAGAGCTAGGACACCTGACATTTCCCAGCTACTTGCAGGCACCAGAATTGAACAGAAAAGGCCAGCTGTGTGAAACATGTAGGGTCTCACACAGGCCCTTGCCCAAAAGGTGTATGAAAGTGGAATGAACACTCTGCATGCTTTCAGTTGGGGCTCAGTGTGGAGAACGAATTACTGAACTCTTTCTTTGTGGCCCTCACTCCCGCTAGCATTATCAAGGCTCTGATGCAACCAGTCAGTGCAGTTTCCACAGTTCACCTGTAGAAGTTGGATGGAGTATCCGGCAATATGCCAAATCTTATCCAACTCCTGAGAAAGTACTGGCCTTCTTCACAGTTACGTCAACGTGCTGGCACCAGAAGAGACCTTCTGATATATGGGCTCTCAGGAACTCGAAGATTCCCACCCTCTCCACTTCTGTCCCATCAACATGGACAGGTGCGCGGTCTCTCAGTCTCTCCTTCATAGAATCAGCAAGAAGTTCCTTGGTCTTGGTGACGTTGAGAGCAGGATTATTGTTGTCATTGCCCAACCAGGTTCTCGATCTCCATTCCGCTTATCTCCTGTATTCTGCCAATTACAGGGGTGTTAAATGCCGAACTGTAGTCGATAAAGTATGGAAACTTCCAGTGTCACCTGCGACACATCCAGCAAAGTCCACAACAGCTACCTGCTATACAGGAATGTCCAGGATTTGGACCACGTGGCAGAGAGAAAGAATGTGCTGTGCGTTGGTGTTATAAACAGTGGTAATCTGTGCTTCTCGCCAATAATGACCCAAGGTGATTTAAATTAGCCAACAGCAAGGTGTGCACTAATGGGGGGATGGAGTCCAACCTTGATTGACAGGTGATGTGACTTCCAGCCCACAGGCCTATGTCCCCAAATACCCCAATTATCCTACACTCCCTGACCCTTGTTGAAGGGTGGGAGGAAACCGGAGTACCCGGAGGAAATCTACACAGACATGGGGAGATCGTAGGAACTCCCTACAGAGTGCGCCGGAGTGCTAGCATTGCGCTAACTGCTATACTAACTGTGCCACCTGCTTTATGCTGACACCATGACGAAAGGCTCAGGCCCAAAATATCGGTGATATTTCTTTGCTTCCTATGGACGTGGTGGGAGCTGCAGACACTGTGAATGTAGTAAACACACCGAAATGCTGGAGAAACTCAGCTGGTCTTTTCAGCATCTAAAGGAGACAAAGATATGTTGCTGAAGTTTCGGGCCTGAGCCCTTCTGCAAGGAAAAATCAGAAAAGGCTGAAGCGGGTGTTGTGGGTGGAGGAAACGTGGCCTCCCTGCCTGTCTGGATCATTGTGGATTGCAGGTGGTCACATGGCCTCCCCGGCTGAAACTTATTCAGAAGTCACATCACCCGTCAATCAAGGATGGACATCGATCCCCCCGCCCCCTATTAGTGCACACCTTGCCGTTGGCTAATTTAAATCACCTAGGGTCATTATTGGCTAGAAACACAGATTACCACTGTTTATAACACCAACGCACAGCACATTCCTTCTCTCTGCCACGTGGTCCAAACCCTGGACATTGCTGACTAGCAGGTTGATGTTGTGGTCATGGCTGGATGTGTCGCAGGTGAGGTGTCCACTACACTGAAGCTGAGCTGGAGTACTGCGATAAATCAGTACTTGCAGGGTTGCACCCTGGGGAACAGTTCCCAGGGGAACTGGGTGTGTGTGTGTGTAAGAATCCCTGTTTGTAGTGTGTGAACGCGTTGAGAATAGGTTTACCAACCGAAATATAGGAATCCAACCAAAGTCTGAGGTGAATGTCTATATCATTGCTTAAGTGAAGTAGTGATCGAGTCACAAGGAATGATTGGTGGGGAGGGAGGAGTGGACAAGGGAGTCATGGAGGCGAAAGGTGGAGAGGGGAATATGTCTCTGGTGGTGGGATCACGTAGTAGAGAAATGGTGGAGGAAGATATGTGGGGCGATGAGGACAAGAGGACTCCTGTCCTTGTTGTCCATGAGGACAAGAAGAATCCTGTCCTTGTTGCACGTGGGGGCGGAGGGGGCCAGGGCAGATGTGTGGGTAATGGAGGATATGCGGGTGAGGGCTGAGTTGATGGCAGTAGTCACGTTGTTTGAAGAAGGAGGATGTCTCTGATGAACAGGCATGGAAGTCCTCATCCTGGGTACAAATGCAACGGAGGAATTGAGAGAAAAGAATGGAATCCTGACGGGGGACAGGATGGGAACAGTCGATGTAGCTGTGGGAGTTGGTGGGTTTGCAGAAAGCTTGCTCGAACAGCAGCTGTCCAATTAAAACAAGTGCAATTGATCCCTAATCTTACAGCCATTTGTTTAACCAATTCATTATCCAATTTACATCCCCTTTATCTCTAGGGTCTCGACTGCAGCCGCAAGTCTCTGGTGAGGCATTTTATCAATGGCTTTTGAAAGTCAAGATATACAACACTCATCATATGACCCTTCCATTAACTGGCTCAGATGCTCCGAGAATTCAATATATTTCATTCCAGAAATTAAATAAGAAAGTCTGCAGATGCTTTGATGGTAGCTAATATGCAAAAATGCTGGAGGAAGTTCCTCCACGTGTGCCCACATCTCCTCCCTCACCACCATTCGGGGCCCCAAGCAGTCCTTCCAAGTGAAGCAACATTTCACTTGTGAATCTGCAGGGGTCATCTACTGCATCCTCTACATCAGAGAGACTGGACACAGGCTGGGAGATGGCTTTGTTGAGCACGTTGGCTGCGCCCGCCGCAATAGCGCGCATCTCCCAATGGCCACCCATTTCAATTCCCTTGCTGACATGTCTGTCCATGGTCTCATGCACTGCCTGAAAATTGAAGGAACAACACCTCATCTTCCAACCAGATGGCATTAATATCGACTTTTGTGAAAACCCCCTCCTCCCCTCCTTTCCCCCGCCCCGTCACCTTCCCCCAGCTCCTTTTTCCCTGTCTCCTTTCACACAGACATGATAAATTCTTACCTCTCCACTTATCATATCCAATGAAACCCTGTTGTCGGTCTGGGTTCCTCCCCCAGCCGGCACTGTCCGTGTTCTGAGATTTCCTGCTTTTGGCTCATTCTGTTTATTCCTCGAAGAGGGGCTCAGGCCTGAAATGTCGGCGATATACCTTTGCTTTTTATGGACACCGAGTTCCTCTAACATTTTGGTGTTTTTATGACCACGACATCATCTGCACACTTTCATGTTTCCCACAAGCTATCCATTGGAGCAGGCGATTTGTTATGACTTGGAGACGATGCTCCTTGCCCTGAGAACATCCACCTGAGGTAAATACGAGGAAATGGCTGAAAGTCAAGTGCATGGGTGACACAGTTAACATTGCAGTTAGAGCAGAGCTATTACAGCCCCAGCGACCCAGGTTCAAATCCCCAGCTATCTGTAAGGAGTTCGTTTTTCCTCTCCACGATCTGCATGGGTTTCCTCCCACCCTCCAAAAACAAGCGGGTCTGATAGATTAATTTGGCAGTGCAGATTTCATGAGCCGGAATGGCCTTCTATCCCGCTGTCAGAATCATAGCCAGAAGGAGGAGGGGAAAGTACCGAGATGGTGGGGGGGGGGGGAGTGTGATTCACGGGAAAGTACGAGTGGACTAGGGAGCCCGGAGGGACCCATCCCAACATAAAACAGAGAGGGGAGGGGAGGAGAAGACGTGTCAGAAATCAGAATTAGGTTTATTGTCAAGAAACAGATAAATGGAGGTGTTTCGGGCCCAGAGGACCCCAAAGCCCAGCAGCAATAGAAATTCACCAAGACAAATGGTTACTTCAACAAAAGTTGCTTTTAATTATCTTTAAACATGAAAACAGGATCACACTTTAACTTAACTCTATTAACTTACTTAACCACCTTCTAATTCTAAGTCCACGTGTATGTAATGTTTGTGTGTCAGTTCAGGAAAGTTCTTTGATTCACAGTCCAATCTCACTTCTCATTCCTCCAAGTTCACCGGTATCAGGTAATTCTTATACAGTGCACGGAATTTAACATTTAGAAAGTTCGCCAGGCTTTGGTGCTTGAAAGGTAACTGGTTACCGCTCAGGAAGGTTCTTGTCGGTTTTCACAGAGAGATTTGTTGCTCGTTGGACACAAACTGATTCCTTCCGATCAGCCACTTCAATGTCTTGCCATGGAAATTTGCCCCCTCAGGGTTTTCCGGATGATAACCTCTTTCTTTCAGGTCACCATAGAGATCCTTTTTTTGTTCCCCATTATCTCAGGTGAAACATTATACAGCCAGCCATCTTCCTCTTGTATGGACCACAAGGGCTTTGACCAGGCTGAACTCAGAACTGACAACCCGTCCTCAAAATGAGGGTTTCCACAAGCTTTCTAGCTTGTCCTGTTCCAGTCCCAGCTGCTACTCCTGAGCCATAGAACTGAATTCTCTGTCTCTCTGTCTCAGAGAAAACCACATGAGCCTCTTAGAACAGCAAACTGCACTCAGACAGACTGTGGCACCGACCTAATCTTCTGAGTCCATTCAGCTGTTGTTTTCCAAAACAATAATCCATTACTCCACAGCAGGTCCAATTAACATCTTCTTTAAAGTTTTTGCAAGGGTGCTTGGAGTCTGGACTGTGTCGCATGAGCAGAGCTCTAGCATTTTAAATGAGATCTGTGTTGTGAAATATTTTGTATGTGACCTACACTAAAAAAAACCCCAGAATTTAACTCCTTTAAGATATATTTATATACAAGATAAAATATAAAATATAACATAATCCATCACTGAGGATATTCAAAGGAGAAATTTTGAGAGTACAGACTCGGTATGTCCCTTTGGGGGCTAAAGGAAAGTATTTAAGATTATGAAAGGGATAGACAGAGTGGATGTGGATAGACTATTTCCGTTAAGAGGAGGAAAGATTAAAACAAGAGGACATGAGTTAAGAATTAAGGGGCAGAGGTTTAGAGGTAACATGAGGGGGAACTTCTTTACTCAGAGAGTGGTAGCCGTGTGGAATGAGCTTCCGGGAGAAATAGTGGCGGCGGAGTCAATTGTATTATTTAAGAAAAGGTTGGACAGGTATATGGATGAGAAGAAGATGGAGGGTTATGGGCATTGTGCAGGGAGGTGGGATTAGAAAGGGGTGTTTGGTTCGGTGTGGACTAGAAGGGCCTAATGGCCTGTTTCCGTGCTGTAATTGTTATGTTATGTTATGTTATGTTATGTTAGAAAATAGAGGGAGCCTTGGTTTTCAGGGGATATTGGGAACTTGGTTCAGAGGAAGTCAAATGTGTACAGGGAAGGGATGAACTGTTTGAGGAATATAAGGAGTGTAAAAAATATCTTAAGAAATTAGAACGGCTAAAAGGAGATATGAGGCTGCTTTGGCAGGCAAGATAAAAATAAATCCAAAGGATTTATATATTAAAAGTAAAAGAATAGTGAGGGACAAAATGGTGCCCCCTTGAGGATCAGATGTGAGGAAATCAGAAGCGATGGAGGAAATTTCATGATTTTTTTTCTTCAGTATTCACTAGTGAAAGGAAATCTGGTCGTGAGGTCATGGAAAATGTACAGATTAATGAGGATGTATTACTGGGTGATTTAAAGAGAATAAAGGTGGATAGATCTCGGGGTCCTGACAAAATATTCCCTGGACCCTAAGGGAGGTTAATGTAGAAATAGCGGGAGCTCTGACAGAAATATTTGAAATGTCATTAGTAATAGAAGATTGGAGGATGGCTCGTGTTGTTCCACTGATTAAAAAAGGCTCCAAAAGTACATTGGGACAATATAAGTTTGTGAGTCTGATGTTGGAGGTGGGTAAATTAATGGAGTGTGTTCTTAGAAATGGTATATACAATTATTTGGATAACCAGGGTCTGATTAGAAGTAATCAACATGGTTTTGTGTATGGTAGATCACGTTTAACAAATCTTACAGAATTTTTTGAGGAGGTTACGAAGAAGGTTAACGAGGGGAAGGCTGTGGATGTTGTCTATTTGGACTTTAGTAAGGCTTTTGACAAGGTTCCACATAAGAGCGTAGTTAGGAAAGTTCAAACATTAGGTATTAATGTTGAGGTAGTGAAATGGATTCAACAATGGTTGGATGGGAGATGCCAGAGAGTAGCGGTGGAAAATTGTTAACCTGGAGGCCAGTGACAAATGGAGTGCCTCAGGGATTGGTACTGGGTCCACTGCTTTGTCATATATGTTAATGATCTAGTCTAGATGATAGGGTGGAAAATTGGATTAGTAAATTTGCAGATGGTACCAAGGTTGGAGGTGTGGACAATGAGGAAGATTATCAAAATTTACAGTGATATAGGATAGTTAGAAGAGTGGGTTGAAAGTTGGCAGATGGAGTTTAATACTGATAAATGTGAGGTGCTACATTTTGGTCAGGCTAACCAGCAAAGGGCAGACACGCTAAATGGTCGACAACTGAGGGATGCAGGAGAACAAAGGGATTTAGGAATTCTGCTACATAATTCCCTGAAAGTGGATAGGGTGGTGAAGAAAGCTTTTAGTATGTTGGCCTCCATAAATTAGAGTATTCAGTACAGGAGTTGGGATGTCAGGTTGAAGTTGTATAGGGCAATGGCAAGGCCAAATATGGAATATTGTGTGAAGTTTTGGTTGCCGAATTACAGGAAGGATAGAAACAAAATAGAGTGAGTGGAGAGAAGATTTACAAGAATGTTGCCTGGATTTCAGGGTTTGAATTAAAGGGAAAGGTTGAGCAGCTTGGGACTTTATTGTCCCGAGTGTAGAAGACTGAGGGGTGATTTGATAGAGGTATTTAAAATTATGAGGGGGAGAGATAGAGTCAATGTGGACAGGCTTTTTCCACTGAGAGTGGGGGAAGATTCAAACAGAAGGACATGGATTGAGATTGAAGGGGGAAATGTTTAGAGGAAAAATGAGGGGGATATTTCTTCACTCAGAAGGTGGTGGGAGTGTGGAATGAGTTTCCATCCAAAGAGGTAGGTCCGGGCTCGATTTTAATATTTGAGGAAAAGTTGGACAGGCATATGGTCGAGAGAGGTGTGGAGGATTATGGGCTGGGTGTGGGCCAATGGGACTAGGTGGGAGAAGGTGTTTGGCATGGACTAGAAGGGCCAAACTGGCCAGTTTTTGTGCTGTAATTGTTATATGGTTAATCCTTTATTTGTCTGACTATTTATTCGTCTATTAGCAGCAATATTTGTGCAGAACAAGGGGCAAAATTACGATAAATTACTTATATCCCAGTGGGTGATTGGCAGCCAACTGGGTGGGGCTTGGTCCATTCAGGTCAGCTGATTGACAACTGGTCAGTTGTTGCCTTGTCCTCTAGTGCTCTTCTGCAGGTACGCAGGTCGCCCCCTGCAGTCGGCTAGTGGAATATCACCACAATCTCTTCCTTCTCTTTAGTCCCTTCCAATGCATCAAACACCAGCTGGTGGAAGGGTCCTCAACTTTCTGATTTTTTCACCACTCCTCCACCCCCCCCCTCCCCCTCACCACCAAGGGTGATGCTGGGAGCTGATCTCTTGCTCACTGATTGTAAATAAGGAGGATAAAAATTTCCACCAAGGCCATAGTTACTGAAAGTCGGTGACCTGTGACAGATTATATTATATTTTATATGGTATATAGGTATGTTTTTGAAGGAGGTAGATTGTGGGGTAATTTTTAGTGTTGGTCACAAACAAACAGAAACACAAAACACATCTCATTTAAAATGCCAGAGCTCTGCTCAAGCCAGACTATTCAGGCTCCGAATGCCTTTGCAAATTCATTGAAGAATGGCTATAGAGACTTCACAAGTAGGTGTTAATTGGACATGTGGTGGAGTAATGGATTATTGTTTTGAAAGCAACAGATGAAGAGAGAGAGAGAGAGAGAGAGAGAGAAAGAGAGAGAGAGAGAGTGAGAGAGAGAGAGAGAGAGAGAGAGAGAGAGAGATTGTGAGTTCTGAGTTCAGCCTGTTGAAAACCCTTGTCATCCTTACCAGAGAAATGGCTGGCTAGAGTGTTTCACCTGGAATAAGGGAAGCAAAAAGAACTCTGTGGTGACCTGCAGAGGATTATCATTTGGAAAACCCTGATGGGGCAAGTTTCTTTGCCAAGACACTGAAGTGGCTGCTGGGAGGAAATCAGTTTGTGTGTGTCCAACGAGGAAGGAATCCCTCTTTGAAACCCGACAAGAACCTTCCTGAGCAGTAACCAATTACTTTTAAACACCAGAGCTTGGTGAAAATTCATAAATGTTAAATTCTGTTCACAGTATGAATTGCCTGATACCAGTGAACTTAGAGGAGTGAGAAGTGAGATTGGACTGTGAAGCAAAGAACTTTCCTGAACTTACATACACATTACATACACGTGCACTTAGAATTAGATGGAGGTTATTAATAATAATAAGTTAAAGTGTTTTCTTGTTCAAAGAAAATTTAAAACTACTTTTGTTTAAGTAACCATTTGTCTTGGTGAATTTCTATTTCTGTAGAGTTTTGGAGTCCTCTAGGCCAGTAACAGACCCAAAACAATAACTGTTTTTCTCTCTCTACCTGACTTGCTGAATGTTTCTTGTAAACAAAGAAAATCTGAAGAGTTTAGACTCGAAACATTGACTGATCATTTCTCTCCACGGTCGCTGTCTGACCTGTTGAGTCCCTCCAACTTGACCAAAAATAGACATCATTCACAATTGGTGCAGCGGTTAGTGCAACACTGTTACAGCACCAGCGAGTGGGACCCGGGTTTGAATCCTACCCTGTCTGTGAGGAGTTTGTACATTCTTCCTGTGTCCATGTGGGTTTATCCTGTGGGCTCCGGTTTCCTCCCACCCTCCAAAATGTATGGGATAGTAATGAATTTGGGAGTAATTGGGCAACATGGGTTCAAATGACCGGAATCGACTTCTACTGTGTAAATAAAATTTTAAATTTTAAAATTTAAATTATTGACTAAACAGAAACAGTTCAAAGTCTCCGCACCTTTAGTGTCATAGCCTTATATTTCCATCACTGTACGTAGCTATATTCTGTCACTTTACACCATTGTGGCTTCTTGTTGTTACACCCTCCTCTTTTGCTTGAGGGGCTTCTCCTTGGTCTCAGCCCCTCAATTCCCTGTGTTGAAGGACTCGAGACTGTAGTCCTTCCCCACAGTGCCCTCGTTGGCTGTGCCAAGCCTCAGTGCCTCCCTCAGCCTTAAATGTGCCAGCGGCAGGATTCCTTCCCTGGCATCTTCGGGTGCTGAAAGGCCAACAAGTTTCAGGCGGACAAAAGAACGTCTTTCACCGAGCTAGCGGCCTTCCAGCGGTTCTGGATGCCTGACTCTGTGTGCGTCCCTTGGAACTGCCCCTTGATTAGTGAGCCCTCTGTCAGACTGTTGCAGGGGAGGAACAGTGAAACCTATCCTTACATCATTCTCCACACACTCTGAGCAAGTCTGCATTCAGCAAAGAGGTGGGTGACAGTCTTCACTCCATCGCAGTCATCTCGGGGGACAACGTATGTCACGGGTGATGTTGTGAGTACTGACAAAGAGGCATTCCACTTGATGACGTGGGCATCTGGTCAGGGAAACACGCCCCAATGTCCATCAAATCCTCGACTCTGAGTGTCTGCAGGATGTTCTGTGCTGACCAATGCCCGATGGCCTTGTGGCCAAAGGTGCTTGTCTGTAAAAACGTTTCCATGAAGGATAGGTGGTGTGGCAAAGTCCAGCTGATGGGCACATTGTGTGGCAATGGGGCCAGGCCCATCCTTCACAACACCTGGGACAGGTTGAACCTCAGCATGTAGTGGTCATTGATGCCCTCGTACTTTGGTTCCACGCACAACCTGAAGCAGCCATACATGAAGGTGGTCATCAGGATGAGGGCCAAGTTGGGTAAACCCTTGCCTCCATTTTTTGGCGACTTGTACCCTGTGACCCTTCAAACCATTTCCATCTTGGATCCCCGTAAGAACTGGAAGACCGCCAGGGCGGAGGTGCAGAGGACGAGCCACACCTGTGCTATGTACAGCACTCCTGAGGACCTGATGACCAGTTCTTCCCTGTTATTGAGAGGGAGTGGCACGCTCACAGACCCAATTTCTGGTGGACCTTTTGCTATCTGCTCCAACCAATTCTTGTTGAACACCTTGGCCCCTTTAAACCAGATCCCCAGCACTTTCAGGTAGTCAGATCTGACTATGAAGAGGTGTGTGGACTGGACATACCAGCTGCTAAAGACCATTGCAATGCTCTTCTACTGATTTACCCTGACTGTAGATGCTGATTAGTTTCCAGAATAATCATGTGTCTGAACAGAAGATAGTGACACCGTTCATGTACAGGGAGGCCTTGGCCTGAGCACCTCCGCAGCCTGGAAACGCCGTTCCTCTTACGCCCTCCTCCTTCCTGATGGATTTGGCAAAGGGCTCGATGCAGCACCCCAATAAGACTGGGAGAATGGGCAGCCCTGCCTAACTCCAGACTCCATTGGGAAGCTAGCTCACCCATTGATTTGGACTTCACTACAGATGACTGTGCAGAGCAGCTTAATCCAATTTTGGATTCCCTCCCCAAGCACGTTTTGGAGAGCACATCCATCATGGATGTCTGCAAAGTCTCATCGCTCCCTCAAGATAAAAGCACCTGCTTTCTTGTTCCTCCAGATTCTGATTCTATTTCCAGTCTTGTTGTTCATTTCCTTGAAGTTTTACATCAGGATGATCCTGCAAGATAACATTGTGTGTCTATGTGTGAACTGTAGTCCAGAAAAATGCTGTTTCATCTGGTTGAATGTGTAGTCAGACAGTTAAACTGGTTTTGTGGTAGGTCACTTGCCAACAGCATCAGTGTCCCCGGTAGGTTTTCTCTATTGTGTTTCATGTATGGCTCCCATATTTGTTCAAATATTTCAATATTATTTCTTAAACTATATGTTATTTTTTCTAATGGAATACATTTATTCATTTCTATATACCATTGTTGTATTCTCAAGTTATCTTCTAATTTCCAGGTTGACATAATACATTTTTTTGCTACGGCTAGAGCTATCCTAACAAATCTTTTTTGTGCTCCATCCAAATCAAGTCCAAATTCTTTGTTTTTAATGTTACTTAGGAGGAAGATCTCTGGGTTTTTTGGTATATTGTTTTTTGTGATTTTATTTAATATCTGGCTTAGATCTTCCCAAAATTTTTTCACTTTCTCACATGTCCAAATTGCATGGATTGTTGTTCCCGTTTCCTTTTTACAGCGAAAACATCTATCAGATACTGTTGGGTCCCATTTATTTAACTTTTGAGGTGTAATGTATAGCCTGTGTATCCAGTTATATTGTATCATACGTAACCTCGTATTTATTGTATTTCTCATAGTTCCTGAGCATAACTTCTCCCATGCTTCCTTCTTTATCTTTATGTTTAGATCTTGTTCCCATTTTTGTTTAGTTTTACCATTTGTTTCCTCATTCTCCTTTTCTTGTAGTTTAATATACATGTTTGTTACAAATTTTTTGATTATCATGTGTCTGTAATCACATATTCAAAATTACTTCCCTCTGGTAACCTCAGACTGCTTCCCAATTTGTCCATCAAGTAGGATCTCAGTTGGTAGTATGCCAACACTGTATCAGACACCGTGGTTGAAGTAATAACATAATGCTGGAGAAACGCAGCAGGTCAAACCATGTCCTTTATGTAGCAAAGGTAAAGCTACAGAACCAATGTTTCAGGCTTGAGCCCTTCATCAAGGTGTGGGAAAATGTGCTAAAAAAAAGCTGCCCTAATAATGGATTAGCTGGAAGTCAGGTGTTGCTGAGGTTGGCTGGATTGAGAATTAGTGGGAGATGCAAATGTAGTGTTAACTAATGCTTGGCATTATGATCTGTATTATCAGACTGTCAAATCTAATCCATCATCACCTGAATTCTGAAGGATAAAGTTCAATACCCACCATAACACCAGAATCAAGGTAATTTAATTGGACTAAAAAAAAACACGAAACAGAGAAATTATGTGAATTTTACACAAAACACTGTTCTCACTGTTGCCATCAAGACAGAAGTGTCACAAGACTCACTCCACTAAGTTCACGAGCTGTGTTACCACCATCAGTTACCAAAACAACATAGAAACATAGAAGGTAGGAGCAGGAGTAGGTCATTCGACCCTTCGAGCCTGCTCCGCCATTCAACGAGATCATGGCTGACCTTAAAGTTCAGTACCCCGTCCCCGCCTTCTCTCCGTAACCTTTAATACCCTTATACTGAAGAAATAGATCTAATTCCCTCTTAAATATATTTAATGAACCTGCCTCTACTGCCCTCTGTGGCAATGAATTCCACAGATTCACCACTCTCTGGGTCAAGAAATTCCTCTTCATCTTGGTCCTAAATGGTTTGCCTATTATCCTCAAACCATGGCCCCGGGTTCTGCACTCCCCCACCATTGGAAACATCCCGTCTGCATCCATTCTGTCCAGTCCTGCCAGAACAACAGACTCATTAAGGACTCTTATTTTTCTCATTATTTGTTACTGATTTTTTTTTCCTGCTTTTGCATTGTCAGTTTGTTTACATTTTCTTATTCGCTGACATTTGTATCTTTTGAATGTATATCTTTCTTCCCGAGTACAGTTTACATAGAAATTCTGCCTGGTCCACAGGAAATAGAATCTCAGGGTTGTATGAGACATCATGTATGTACTCTGAAAATAAATTGGAACTTTGAACTTTGTATGTGTCACAGGCCCAGAGGACTCCAAAACCCAGCAGCCATAGAATTTCACCAAGTCAATGGTTACTTAATCAAAAGTTGCTTTTAATTTTTTTAAACATTAAAAACAAGATCAATCTTTAACTTATTCCTATTAATTTAACCCCCTTCTAATTCTAAGCCCACATGTCTAATGTGTATGTGTTCAGGAAAGGTCTTTGTTTCACAGTCCAATCGTTCACTTTTCACTTCTCCAAGTTCACTGATATCAGGCAATTCTTATACTGTGCACAGAATTTAACATTTATGAATCTTCACCAGGTTCTGGTGCTTAAATGGTTACTGCTCAGGAAGTTTCTTGTTGGTTTCAGAGAGATTTGTTACTCGTTGGACACACATAAACTGATTCCCTCTGATCAGTCACTTCAGTGTCTTGCCAAAGAAACTTGCCCCATCATGAATTTTCCAAATGATAACCTCTTCTTCCAGGAAACCACAGAGTTCTTCGTGTGTCTCTTATTTCAGGAGAAACACTCTCGCCAGCCATTTCCTCTTGTAAGAACTACAAGGGGTTTGAACAGGCTGAACTCAGAACTCACAACCTGTCATCAAAATGAGTTTTTCAACAAGCTTCCAAAAGTCAGTTTTCTCTCTTTCTCAGAATAAACCCATTTGGTCTTTTCTCTCTCTCTCTGCTTGCAAAACCAGGGCTCCAGACCCAATCTTTGAAAGATCTTTATCAGCACGAGCCCTTTTAAGTTCTTTCCCAAAGCAGTTTTTATTGTCTTTGCAAAGACAATAATGATCCTTGGATAATGATTAGGATAATGATCCAAGGATCACTTGGAGCCTGGACTGTCTGGCTTGAGCAAGGCTCTTGCATTTTAAATGAGATGTCTTTTGTGAAGTATTACTGTCTGTTTGTCATCTCTGCTACAGATTATTCTCCATGACCTTTTTCCTCATAATAAGGTTTCAACATATTTATTTGACAAACGTGAGTCTTATTTCTATGATCTGGAGTTTTTATCGCATAGTTTTGATTTCTCTTCGAATGGTCCATAAAATCTAGCTCTCGAAGGATTGTCATATGTTGGAAACAAAATCAAAACTTTACATCCTGTCATAAAATTCCTCACTTGAGCTTTTCTCTCAAATAATCGCTTCATTTTACTCTGAGCCATTTATAGATTCTCTTGAACCAAAATCCACACTCTTTGCAACTGATTTTTAAATTTAGAAACATAATCCAGCAAATCCAACTGCACGTCCTCATTAACCCACTGTTCTTTTATCAACATTAAAAGTCCTCTAACCTGATGACCAAACACAATTTCAAAAGGGCTGAACCCTAATGACTCCTGCACAGTATCCCTTGCTGCAAATAACAATAAATGAATCCCTTCATCCCAATCTTTCCCATTCTCCAAACAATAAATCCTCAAAGTATTTTTAAGAGTAGAATTAAATCTTTCCACAGCTCCCTGAGTTTCAGGATGAAGTGATCTGTTTAGTTCCCAACTCATAAATCAATTGCTGAAACAACCCAGACATGAAGTTAGATCCTTGATCAGTCTGAATCTTTTTAGGTAACTCAAAAACTGTGAAAAAATTTTCCAAAGCCTTTACCACTGTTTTTGTTTCAATATTCCTCAATGGTGTAACATCTGGACACCGACTACGTAATTGTTAACAAGAACTGATTCTCAGCTTTTGATTTAGGCAGGGGACCCACACAATCCACAATAACCCTTGTGAAAGGTTCCTCAACAACAGGAATAGTTTGCAGAGGAGCTACTGGAGGACCCTGGTTAGGTTTCCCCACAACCTGCCAAAGGTGACATGTCCAGCACCAATTTACAACATCCTTCCTCAAACCAGGCCTGAAAAATTGTTTCAAAATTTTATTCATTGTTTTCTTTACACCAAGATGACCACCCAAAGGTGTACAATGGCCCAAATTTAAAATTTAATTCCGGTAAATTGTAGGAATGACCACCTGATGGATCACCGCCCACTCTTCATTTGCAGGAACATCATGAGGTCTCCATTTCATCATTAACAATCCACCCTTCCAGTAAGATCCACAGGGCATTTCCTTAATCTCCTCCTCATTCTCCCTAAGTAAATCTCTCTATTGGTGCTCAATCCATTCTTTCCTTGCCAAAGACAAATCATAACTCTCACATTTAACCTGCTCCTTCTGGACTATTTCAGAAGTACTGGGCAAGTCTCTATCAACTGGATCTTCCTCTGCTCTCATCATTTTCTTAAACAAAGACCTTGTTTTAGCACATGCAGGATATATCTCTCAATGTTTGTCATCCTTAATAGGTTTATTCGTTAATCTCAAAACTAATTCTGAATTCATCACTATTTTGTGCAGAGATATTGACTCGACATCTCCTCCAACACCTCTAATTAAAGACGTCTTTCCTGTGTCTGCCTTTTGATCAAGAGTTAAAACAGTCTCCAACAACAGTGAGTGGTCAGCTCCAGTATCTATAAGAAATTTAACTGGAACCTGGGAATTTCCATCCTTTACTGAAACCAAGCCCTCTGACACAAAAGGTTTGAATATATCCATAACATCCTTACCAGGTATGGAACATCTGCTCTCCTTAAATTCAACTGTCTGAATACACGCTTTTGGTAATACCTCCTTTTCTCGTCTCTTTTTCAACATGAAACAATTTTTAAGAACATGACCAGGTTTCTTTCAAAAATGACATACAAATCCAGCAGGTCTATCCTTTCCCACTTTCATTTTTTTTTCTTAGTATTCTCCCGAGACTTAATTTTAGGTTTACTAGTCTGCTCCACATTAACTCTCTGAAAAGGCCGACTATACTGAAGTTGTTTTTGTGAATTAGGGCAAATTCGTCCGCTAATCTAGCCGTTTGCCGCCACGTCCCCATGTCTCTCTCATCCAGATATAATTTAATCTCATTTGGAACACACCTTTTAATTTCCTCAATTAACATCAATTCTCTCAATCTGTCAAAATCATTATTTATTCCTTTTTGAGTCGCAACAACGGCCAAAAGATACAGATTTCTTCACCGACAAATCCATACAAGATTGATTCTATGTTTTCACCAAACTCCTAAATTTTTGTCCATATGCTCCTGGAACCAACTCATAAGCTTTCAATACAGCTTGTTTAACAGTATCATAATTTGCCACTTGCTCTGTAGTCAAACTAGAATATGCAATTTGTGCTTTTCCCTTCAATAATCTTTGGAGCACAAGAGGCCATTTTTCTTTAGGCCATCTTAAACTCTCAGCAACCTTTTTAAGAAGCTGAAAATATATATTTATATCTCCCTCTTCAAAAGGAGGAACTAGAATTACCTCTCTACTAGCCAAAATCCTCACCCCAGGAGTTACAGCCTCAATTCTCTTACCTCCCTCCATCTCAATTTCTAACTTCTCTAATTGAAACCATCTGTCCCTTTCAATTTGTTCTGTTATATTTTCTTTGCTTTTCATCATCCTCCCCCATTTTTCAGCCTCGTCTGCCTCATATTTTTGTTTCTGCAATTCAAACTCCCATTTCTCTCCTTTTTTTTTGCCACCCTCAGTTCCAATTGCAATTCAAAAGATCTATCCTCTGGAAAATTGTCCAAGTCTTTCTCAACAAATTTTCCCTCACCAATATAATATTTCACTATAATTCTCTGTTTGCATTTTCCTCATCCAATGCTTGGCTTTGTCCAGCTTTAATCCCTTAGCGATGACCATCAGTTCCTTTTTTTCCTCTGTAGCTCTGCAGGTGATGGGTGTAACAAAAATGTACTAACATCTATTGCTGCTGTTCTCCACACACACAAGCTTTAAATTAGCTTGAAAAAAATCAATTAACTAGTAAATTACAAAAACTCCGAAAGTTTAAGATCCCAAAACTCCAAATATTTCAATCTGAAAAGGACAAACCTCCACTTTGTTCCGAGTTCAGAGGACTCCAAAACCCAATAGCAACAGAAATTCACTAAGTTACTTAAACAAAAGTTGCTTTTATTTTCCTTTAAACCTAAAAACAAGATCAGACTTTAACTTATTACCATTAACTTAACTTAACCTAACTTAACTCCCTTCTAACTCTAAGCGCACGTGTCTGTAATGTGTATATGTTCATGAAAGTTCTTTGTTTCACAGTCCAATCATTCATTTTTCACTCCTCCAAGTTCACCGGTATCACGCAATTTTTATACTGCGCACAGAATTTAGCATTTATGAATTTTCACCAGGCTCTGGTGGTTAACATTAAATGGTTACCACTCAGGAAGGTTCTTGTTGGTTTCAGAGAGAAATTTGTTGCTCGTTGGATACACACACAAACTGATTTCCTCTGATCGGCCACTTCAGTGTCTTGCCAAAGAAACTTGCCTCATCTTGGGTTTTCCAAATGATAACATCTTCTTCCAGGTCACTATAGAATTCCTCTTGGTTCCCTTATTTCAGAATAAACACTCTAGCCTGTTTCAACAGGCTGAACTCGGAACTCACAATCTCTCTCTCTCTCTCTCAAAACCAAACCCCATCCTAAGACTCCAGACCCAATCTTTGAAAGATCTTTATCAGCACTGAGCCTGGACTTTTCATTTGCACCTGCTTTTGAAGTTCTTTCCAAAGCAGTTCCATTGTCTCTGCAAAGTCATAAAGCCTAAATGCCCAGCTTTTGCAAAGCTCCTGCATTTTAAATGAGATGTGAAATATACGTATCTGTTTGTGAAGTGACCTACACTGAACCCCTACAATCTATCTCTTTTAAAGATCTATTTATAATATAACCTGTAACTGTAAACCAAAAGTTAGTTTTGCCAAAATATACTTTATTCACAATAAATTATTTAAAATCGAAGAAAAACATTCAAGAATTTTTACATTCATGGTGTCAATCATATCGATACATTTTACATCATTGTACATTTTACATTCTTCTCTCCATACCCCGTTATCACCACTGTGGCACCTTGTCATTTCTCCACGACCCTCGCCACCACTCTGTTGGTTGGGGGACTTCTCCTCAGTGTCAGCCCCTCAGTGCCCAGTAATGAGAGTACTATAGACTGTGGTCCTTCCCCACAGTGCCACAAGTGTCTAACTATGGCTTGTGTTCCATTGGTTTTGTAATAGGCCACTTGCCAATATGTGGAATGAGATACATCCCTTCCCATGAATCCGCCTTGGTCCCTACCTCTATGATTGCAGAAAATGCTGCACTTCTCCCTCACCGTCATTTGGGCCCCAAACTGTCCTTGCAAGTGAAGCAACACATCACTTGTGAATCTGCGGGGGTCATCTGCTGCATCCGGTGCTCCCCATGCCGTCTCCTTTACATTGGGGAGACTGAACGGAGACTGCAAGATCACTTCGCTGAACAGCTTTGCTGCCACAGCAAGGACCTCCCAGTGCCCAACCATTTCATTTCCACACATCATTCCCACAGCAACATGTCTGTCCATGGCCTGATGCACTGCCAAACCGAGGCCACCCGAAAATTGGAGGAACAACACCTTGTATTCCGTGGGGCACTCTCCAACCAGTCTGCATTAACATTGAATTCTCCAATTTCTGTTAACCCCCCCCAGTCTCTCTCTTTCCCCATCTCTCTCTCCTTTCCTCCAGTTCCCCACTCCTTTTCCTCTCCATTCAGAGAGTTACCTTCCCCATCTCAGCTTTTTTTTTCTTCTGCCTGCTTACCTCCAGACATCTTTAATCTCTTACCTGTTAGCCTATGCTGCCCCTCCTTCCTCCTCTTCTCTTGTCCCCCTTCCTCCCCCTCCTTTCCCCTGACCCCACTTTATATTCAAGCACCTGACAAAGGGCTCAGGCCTGAAATGTTGGCTGCTGTTTGCTTCCTGTTACGGCAGCGCTGTCACTGGTGCGGACCCGCAGAGGGCAGTGATCGAGACACAGCGCTCCCCTGCAGGGTTCAACCACCCAGTCTGACTGCCGTCAGCTCCCTAGTTAAACTGCACATTAAAGGAGCCGACGGTAGTTTTACGTAAAATCCTGTGACTGCGGGGTCTGCACCCAAGTTGGTGGCTCCCATGAGGGGTTGCAGACTCCAGGGTAGTGGAGGTCTGGTGCAGGACACCATAAAACAGGGAGGCCACCTCCTCCCCTGTCTAAGAAGGAGAAGCAGAGGAGACGACCCTCGGGATGGTAACCAGGGCGGCGGACCAGTGAGGCTTTCTGTGGCTGAGGAACACACAGGCTACGGACTGCTGGAGATTGCGGTCGAGGGGTTCACACCGGGACTGCTGGGAACTGTCTCAAGACTAGCTGATGGGTATCGGAACCGGGAGCGAGAGGGTGCCGACCGAGTGTGCTGAAGTGTTCCTAATCGTGTCGGATCTCGAGCTCAGGTTGCTGATGGTTTGGACCAGGGGTGCAGTGTTGCAGGACCTCACAGGAGCGCCACTTCGGCATCTCAGAGGGCCACTCCAAGTACCTCTTGGGGGACCTCCTTGTCACCATTTTTAGTGAGTTCCTGCACCAAAAAAAAATTAGCACTGGGCCGCTGGACTCTGCGGAGGCTGTGGGGGCACTGGAGGTGAATCCACGGATATTCGTGGGTGGGGGGGGGGGACTCCCTTTTGCTTCTCTTTCTCTCTCCGTCAGAGGCACTTCAGGCAATTTCTGCCGATGGCGAATCTGTCTGCCTTGCAGCAGGTAAAAGGCAATTTCGTGTAATGTGACACATAACACTAACTTAAATCTTGACTCCTACAGATGCTGTGTGACCTGAGTTTCCCCAGCACGCTTGTGCATTGCATCTGCAGATATTCTTGTTTAACTCTTGAAATACAGCTTCCTTTTCAAGATTGCAACCATTCTGTGAAAGAAATCTAACAGATTGACATTCCTTATTTCAGTCCACAACTTCCAAAAGTTGCTCCTTGTCATTTTGGGTTTGGGCAATAGGGTATTCACGTTCCGGGGCGAGAAGGTCTGACCGTTTATGCGGGTGACGGCAGGGTGTGGTCTCGAGCCGGAATATTGCGGTATCCAGGTGACGGGGCGGGGTCCAGGGCTGGCGCTGGGTTCTGCGCGAGAGCTCGGCCGGCTCAGCCTTGGTGATGCGAACATCCAGGTTACGGGGCGCCAGGAGTGCGGCATCCAGGAGACGGGGCGACTTGTCCTTCAGGTTACAGGTGCGGGCGGCTGCCTGACCTGCCGCGAGCGCGGCCCGACGTCAGGAGGCGACGGAAGGGAGTGGCGGGGAGCGGGCGACCGGGGACGATGAGTTCGGCCGCGCGTTATCACCGGTTGCGGGCCAAGGACTGGAACGAGGAGGAGGTGGAGGAGGCCGAAGATGTGTTAGAAGGAGATAACGTGTCCATTGACCTGCACTCGTAAGTATTAGTTCTGGGAGTAAGGACATGGGTCAGAAGGGAGAAGATTTAGAAAGTGTCATTCCTTGCAGATGCTGCCAACCCGAGATAAAATCCGAAAACGTTTGCTGCATCAATAGGCCAAGGCAGCGTCTGAGGAGGGAGAAGCCGGTTTAATATTTCTCTCCCCACTCATCTGCATTGATCCTGGTGTGTTCTTTTCCAGCCTTTTGTTCACACAGAGCTTGTTTTCCACCTCTGTGTCTGCGCAGGCCAAGTCGTTGGGTCCATGTAAGGCAGCGATCGATCAGCCTTCCAAAACGTACAGGGTCGTTGGGGGTTGGGAGGGGTGTAGACCGCACCGGGTGACACCATCGGAGGGGGTGACAGCAAAATGACTCCGTAAAATTTGTGTGCGGTGTTTCAGCAGAAATTTGTTTAGAGAGAAATTCCCTGTAGTTAGTTATAACAACAAAGCATTCTTCGTACGCCCATCTTCCTTGCTACAACTCCGATTATCCGAAATGGGCAGGACCGGGCCTATGTCGGATGAGCGTGTTTTTGTTTTTGGGGGAGAACTGGTCATTTTTAAAAAAAAAAAACAGCCCAGTAGCCCGAGGTCCCCGCTGACTCTGGCAGCCGGACATCCCCAGTCAGTTGGGCTCCGAAAAAATTTGGATAATTGAGGATTTCTGATTTGTTTCAGATATCCTAATTTATCTGAAATTTTAAACAAAA
Organism: Narcine bancroftii; assembly: GCF_036971445.1. Lineage (NCBI taxonomy): Eukaryota > Metazoa > Chordata > Chondrichthyes > Torpediniformes > Narcinidae > Narcine > Narcine bancroftii. The sequence goes on from NC_091469.1 coordinate 158,458,906, forward strand.
TTGGATAAATGAGGATTTTGGAGAATCCGATTTTGGATAATTAGAGTTGTACTGTGCCTACAAGGTTAAAACTTGATGCTAATTTACTTTTTGAACCTTCTAATGCACTCCGGACAGAGCTGTCATTATTACCCAATTACAACGATGCTTCGAATCACGTGGTTTCGTCTGCACGCGCTTGTTTTGTTGCTGCTGGTATTTTTTTGTGGCAGCTTTTGTCTAATATACTGGTGTTTCAGCTCCAATATAGTGGTAATTCGTATTGATGAACCTGGATCAATAACCTTTTTGAAAATGAAGTAGAATGTTATTGTAATTTAAAGGTGTCATTTTAATTTTGCTAGTTGTTTATCTCACTACTTTTGCCGTTACATTCAGCGATCTATGGGAATTATGATTTTCAAGTAACATTAGTACAAAAAAACATTACTAAGGATTTTATATGGTCTGGTATTGGGGGGGGGGCAGGTGGTGTTACACCATGAGTTACTGCACTAGGTGACACCAACACTAGTGATGCCACTGGGGTTGTAGGTTAATTTTGGTGCATGGGTTTAAATGGCTTGAATTGGGTTCTATTGTAGCGTCAACAAAATTTTAAATTTCAAAATACTTACAAATTGAAAACCGTTCAAAGTCTCATCGCACCTTTAGTGTCATGGCTATACTGTACGTGGTTACATACCCTTTCTATTTAAACCATTGCAACCACTTGTTGTTACATCCCCCTGTGGTTTGAGGGCCTTCCCCTCGGTCTCAGCCCTTCAATGCCTGGTGACAGAAGGACTCTAGAATGTGGTCCTTCCCCACAATGCCCTCGCATTCACTGTGCCCCTCAGCAGCCTGGAATGCGCCAGTTGGGAGCATCCCTACACCGATATCTCTGTATGCTGAAAGACCAACAAGTTTCGAGCAGTCGAAAGGGTGTTTTTCTCCACCAAGGCATAAAAAGTTATGGGGATAAGGCTGGGAGGTAGGGCTGTATGGAGAAAATGGATCAGCTCATGATGGACAGACTCGATGGGATGAATGGCCTATTTCTGCTCCTATGTCTTAAGGCAGGGGTGTCAAACTCAAATTCACGGAGGGCCAAAATTAAAAACTTGGACTAAGTCGAGGGCCGAACTAAATATTTATTGAAAATTTTCAACAACATCTGCATGTTTTCTCTTCTTTCAACATATGTAATGTTAAACTTTTTCTTATTAAAATAAATGTTTAATAATAGTTTTGGATAAACTCTTTCCAGAAGCATTAACAAATGAGAAATAAAATATTCAATAAATAATCTTTCTCTATAGAGGATTTGTCAAATGTTGCTAGTGTGCTGTCGAATAGTAAAATCTGAGGGCTATTGAGAATGTGGGAGAATAACATGATTCCTGAAACAATCAAATGGGTGACTGATTCTGGGCATGAACTCTACCAGGGTTATTTGCCATGCCCTTTTTCTATTGGTACAGATATCCTTTGATTTAATTGACACACTTTTCAAGTTTTATGCCTAATGAGCTTGTATCCAGGTGCAGGACCATTTTTAACCAGGAATATATTGATCACTGTGACATGAAACTATTGGAAGATCGTTTTATCCTGAGATTAAAGTTCATAATCCTTACTCAGGCCTGTGTGCGGGAGGGCGGGGTTTGCGGGCGATCGGTTTGGATAACGACAGTGCGGGGGCATCGGCTCTCGCTGCAGGGCGGCATCTTGGCGGATCAGCGGCTCCGTCACAGTGAGTCGCGGATCGGCCTGTGGCAGGGAGGGGGAGTGGGCAACGGTCCTGGCGAGGTCAGGCCCGAGGCCTCCAGTTCCGGGTGCTGGGAAGTGGCCTTGGCTTCCCCTGACACCGGCCAGGCCCCAAAACCAGAGTCCACGATGAGACCCTGCAACATAAACAGAGGAGGTGGGGGCGATTAGCAGGCTGACACCAATGCATTCTGGGATTTGTTGTATTACTGTGCATGCGCTATACTGGCGCGGCGGCCAGCGGGCCACCTCTAATACATTTTTGAAATGATCTTGTGGGCCAAATATAATTATATGCCCGCGGGCCAGAGTTTTACATGTGTGCCTTAAGGCATCTTTACTGTGTCTTTTAGGTATTCCACTTTTACAACTAGTAAGTTCATTGCTTCTGTGATTCGGGAAATGTGGCACACAATTTGTACACATCAAGTTCCATAAACAACAAAGAAAGTAATCGGGCCATTTTAAGTAACATTAAAGCAAATCACTTGCAAGGATGGAAATTTCAGAATAAGAAAAAAAATGCTGGAAGTGTCAGGCCACATCAATAATGAGATGATCCTTTGTGAAATTCTTTGGAGAAATCAGTTGGAGAGAGGCAATGGTTTCAAAATGGTGGTTGTACCACTGTTGAGGAATAATGGAAGGGGGGAGGGGCATGCGTTTGTGCTTTGTAACTGATAAAAGAGTTTTCTGACACTTTTGGTCAGGTGTATTGAAGTGAATCTTTGGGCTTGCATTAGATGCAGAAACAAGTATTTGAATGGGTTCCTCATTTAAGAATGATGTACTGATGTTGGAGAGGGTTCAAAGGAGGTTCATAAGGATGAAAGATTGTTTCCAAGCTCCAGTGTTATTTTTATTAGGTAATATTGAAGGGATAAGACCAAAATTTAAAAACAATTTTTAAAGGTTGCCTTAGCAGTCGCAAGAAAATGTATAGCAGTGACATGGAATTCAGATACGCACCTAGGTATGAAATGTTGGAATACAGGAATACATAGCAGTGTTCCTTTGGAGAAAATCACTTATAATTTGAGAAATAAGTAAGATGTATTTTTGAAAATTTTGCACCCATACTTAAGAATTGAGGAATTAATTTATAGACCCCTTTCTTCAGCCTCAAACTTTGTTAACTTCTGTGAAAGTATTAAAAGTTATATATGATTAACTCCGTGAGGTGAGAGGGAACTTTCGGCAACCAAGTTTCTAATTTAGTTTCTTACTTTTCTTTACTCTTATGTTTTCTAACATATTTTATTTCCTTTCTTTTTACCTGCTTTATCTTCTTTTGGGGTTAGTTTAGTGGGGGGAGGGGGTTGGATTTTATATCATCATGTAATAGATTTGATATTAATAATGATTGTCATATTTTGTACTTGGATGTTATTATATGTATGGAAAACTTAAATAATCTTTTTTTTAAAAGAAAGGTTGTTTCCCCATGGTGGGAGAGTCTAGGACAAGAGGGCACAACTTCAGGATTGAAGGGAACAGAGATGTGCTGGAATTTCTTCAGCCAGAGGGTGGTTAATCTGTGGAATTTGTTGCCACAGGCAGATGTAGAAGCTGGGTCATTTAAGGCAGAGATTGATAGGTTCTTGATTGGCCAAGGTATCAAAGGTTATGGGGAGTGGGAAAATGGATCAGCTCATGATTAAATGGTGGGGCAGACTCGATGGGCTGAATGGCATACTCCTGCTCCTCTTTCTTATTTGTTATGGCTGGAAGAATGTTTGTTGCTGCTGCTTCTCTGCTCTTCCAATGACCCAGGTTCACTTCTGACTTTGGGGAATGTAAAGCCTGCACACCTTTTCTGTGATTGGAAGGGGTTTCCCCGGAGAACTCTTGCTTCTGCCCGCACCTTGGGATGTTCTGCATATTAACTCCAGTGTGGGTGCAGGAGAAGTTAGGGTAGTCGGGCGGGCTATTGGCAATGGAGTTGGAAGTTTTGGAAGAGAATAGATATGAGGGTTATAAACGGTTGGGGTGGGGGGTGGGGGTGAGCAGGCAGGTACTTGGGAGATGACACTGAAATACAATGTCAGGAAGTGTACGGTCATGTACTTTGGTAGAAAAAAATAAACAGGGACATTAAAAAATTTGAAAATAACTAGATTCAAAGGGACCTGGGAGTCCTCGTGCGAGTGAACATGAAGGTAAACTTGCAAGTTGCCTCAGTGATGAAGGAGGAAAGTGTAATGCTGGCATTCATTTCAAGAGGAGTTGTATATGATTTAAATTTAAACATCCAGCATGGTGAAAGGCCCTTTCAGCCCACGATCCCGTGCCATCTGTTAGGAGCCCAGAGGACCCCAAAACCCAGCAGCAATAGATATTCACCAAGACAAATGGTTACTTCAACAAAAGTTGCTTTTAATTATCTTTAAACATGAAAATAGAATCAAACTTTAACTTAACTATTATTAACTTAACCTAATTTAACCCCTTTCTATTCTAAGTGCCCGTGTATGTAATGTGTGTGTAAGTTCAGAAAAGTTCTTTGGTTCACCGTCCAATCTCACTTCTCATTCCTCCAAGTTCACTGGTTGTAGGCAATTCTTAGACTGTGCACAAAATTTAACATTTATAAAATTCACCAGGCTTTGGTGCTCGACAGGTAAATTGTTACCACTCAGGAAGGTTCTTGTCGGTTTTCAGAAAGAGTTGTGCTGTTCCAGGACATCCACAACTGAGGTACTTCCCTCAGTGTCCTGCTGATGAAACCTGCCCCATCAAAGTTCTCCAGATGATCACCTCTTTCTTTCAGATCACCCCAGAGTTCCTTTCAGATCACCCCAGAGTTCCTTTCTGTTTCCTTATTCCGAGTGAAACATTAAGCAGCCAGTCCTTTCCTCTTATATGAACCACAAGAGCTGTGACCAGGCTGTCTTTCACACTGGGGCTTCTGATTCAGTTCCAGCAACAACTGCTGGCTGACGCTTCTGTCTCTGTGTCTCTGTGTCTCTGTGTCTCTGTGTCTCTGTGTCTCTGTGTCTCTGTGTCTCTGTGTCTCTGTGTCTCTGTGTCTCTGTGTCTCTGTGTCTCTGTGTCTCTGTGTCTCTGTGTCTCTGTGTCGCTCTGTCGCTCTGTCTCTCTCACCCACTGAGACTAAGACAGCCTGTTTGATTCTCTCTGCTTGCAAAACCACATGACCTTCTCCACCGAAAAATAGGAGCTTTTGGATAAACAAGAACCCATCAGTGACCTCTCTCCAGCACTCTTCATGCTCCTGCAAAAAGGGGTGAGAAGCCACTGTCTCTTTGCCTAAAAGACAATGGTGCATTTATTCCACCACATCAGTCCAATTAACACCTGCTTGTGAAGTCTCCATAGGAATTCTTCAAAATTTCTTTTTGTAAAGTCACTGTGGATGTGAAGTCGCCAGCATTTCAAATAAGATCTGTTTTAAAGTGTTTGTGTGTAACCTACTCTAACCTTTCCCAATTTAGGTTTCTTCAGGTGAATTCTCTGCCAAGAATGCGCCTGCAGAAGCAGAAGTGACCCTTTGAATTGCCGTTCAGGTGGCAGTGCTAAAAGGACAGCGCTGGCCACCTGAAGTGTCAGCTGCACCGGATGTGCCTCTGTGCACACTCCTGCTCCTGTCCCTTCGGGCTGTCAGGTTTAGGATGGCTATCTGTCAGAGTTGGGACAGCCGATGCAGGCTATCAGTGCGGTGACCTCCCCACACTGACATCACTGCCCCACTCCCCCAACAGCCCGACACGAGCTCCCGCACCCGCTCCCCCAACAGCCCGACACGAGCCCCCTGCCTGCCCCCAACAGTCCGACACGAGCCCCTGCACCTGCCCCCCCAACAGCCCGACACGAGCCCCCACACCTGATCCCCAACAGCCCGACACAAGCCCCCACACCCGACCCCTAACAGCCCGACATGAGCCCCCGCACCCAACCCCCAACAGCCTGACACGAGCCCCCGCACCCGACCCCCAACAGCCCGACACGAGCCCCCGCACCCGACCCCTAACAGCCTGATACGAGCCCCCGCACCCGACACCCAACAGCCCGACACGAGCCCCCACACCCGACCCCCAACAGCCCAACACGAGCCCCCACACCCGACACCCAACAGTCCGACAGGAGCCCCTGCACCCGACCCCCAACAGCCTGACACAGGCCCCCGCACCCGACCCCCAACAGCCCGACACGAGCCCCCACACCCGACCCCCAACAGCCCGACACGAGCCCCCACACCCGACCCCCAACAGCCCGACACGAGCCCCCACACCCGACCCCCAACAGCCCGACACGAGCCCCCACACCCGACCCCCAACAGCCCGACACGAGCCCCCACACCCGACCCCCAACAGCCCGACACGAGCCCCCACACCCGACCCCCAACAGCCCGACACGAGCCCCCACACCTGACCCCAAACAGCCCGACACGAGTCCCCACACCCGACCCCCAACAGCCCGACACGAGCCCACACACCCGACCCCCCTTAACAGCCTGACATGATCCTCCACACCGTGGGGTGGCCAGCGTGGAGACGCCACGCACAGGATGTCTCCACACTGACTGCCCATGCTGACCCACAGCACAGGGACACACGTCGGGCCATTGGGAGAACAGGTGTGGGGATCCTCGCCAGGAGAGCGGGCGTGGGGACCCACACCGGGCTACCGGGAGAGCTGGGCAGTGGTATGGGGATGACCCCACACTGACTGGCCGCCCCACAGTGCGGGCACTCACGTTGGGCTGCTGGGAGAGCTGGGCAGCGGTATGGGGATGTCCCCAGACTGACCAGCTGCCCCACAGTGCGGGGACTCACATCGGGCTGCTGGGACAGCGGGCCTGGGGACCCATGCCGGGCCATTGGGAGAGTGGGTGCAGGGACCCATGTCGAGCCGCTGGGAGAGCTGGGCAGCGGCATGGGGGCGTCCCGTGCGGGATGTCCCCACAGCGACAGCCCGCGCAGGCTGCCCCAGTGTGGGAACCCACATCGGGCCGTTGGGAGAGTGGGGTAGTGGCATCAGTGTGGGGACGTCCCTGCGCTGACAGCCCATGCCGGCTACCCCTGCCCTGATGTCCCGCGCGGTGGGGGTAGGGGCACCTGGAAGGGGAGCTGTCAGGCGCTCGCCAGCTGACCGTCATCCCCTTAGCAGCCACTTTCAGACAGCTGCATTCATGTTCAGGGGATGACCTCACTGCTCTGGCGATTATCCCTCCCGAAGGAGGGTTACAGAGTTCGCCTCACAGACGCCTCCTGCGCTTTCAAGTGGCCTCCCGACAGCCGCATTTTGGCATAATATGCAGCTTTACAAGCGGGGAATTTGGCCACCTGAAAGTTCCTTTTATCTCCCAAAAATATTTCTATGTACTCTGTCACACACCCAAATATACCCACTCAACCTACAACCCTTGGTGCATTGTGAATGGTGGGAGGAAACTGGAGTCCTTGGAGGAGGCCCCTCGCAGACATGGGGGAGAATGTACAAACTCTTTACAGGCAGCACAGGATTTGAACCCTGGTGCCAATCACTGGCGCTGTAACAGCTTTGCGCTAACTGCTACGCCAATCGTGCAGCCCCGGAGCAGGGAAGTGATGTTGAGGCTCAATAAAGCACTGGTGAAACCTCAGTTGGAGTACTGTGAGCAGTTTTGGGCTCCTTGTTTGAGAAAGGAAGTGCTGACGTTGGAGAGGAGGGTTCAGAAGTTCACAAGGATGATTCTGGGAAGCAAAGGGTTAACATATGAGGAGCTCTAGTCCTGTACTTGTGGGAATTTAGGAGAATGAGAGGGGGCATCTCATTGAAATATTTCAAATGTTGAAAGGCATTGGTATAGTAGATGTAGAAAGGTTGTTTCCCACAGTGGGAGAGCCTAGGACAAGAGGGCACAGCTTCAGGATTGAAGGCTGTCCGCTGAGAACAGAGATGCAGAGGAATTTTTTTCAGCCAGAGGGTGGTAAACCTGTGGAATTTATTGCCATAGACAGTTGTGGAGGACAGGTCATTGGGTGTATTTAAGGCAGAAATTGATTGGTTCTTGACTAACCAGGGCCTCAAGGGTTATGCGGGGAAGGTCGGGCAGTGGGGCTGAGTGGGAGAATGGATCAGCTCGTAATTAAAAGGTGGGACAGACTCGATGAACCAAATAGTTTTTCTGTCTTGTGGTCTGATGACGTAGGAGGCCATGGGGCCCATTGATTCTATGTTGTATTAAATTATAAAATATTGGTAATGACACTAAGTAACACTCAAGGTCATTCCCTAATGTACCTTCATAATAATCCAAGATTCTTTTCATTCCCGCAACCAAGACACTTAGTCAAGTCACTACCTAACCTGTCCTGCTGTGTGTCCACAAAAAAATATGTTTGGTCTGTGAGCTGTGCACAATATCCATTTTTGAAAATCACTTTCTCAAAAACAAAGAGGAAGTTTAATATTATTAATATATTGCCAGTACAGAATTTTATTTGCAAAAAAATATTAAAACACATTTACATTTAGTGCTGATTTTTTTAAAAATGGAAAAACTTCCAGATGTGCAGATAAGCGTGCAGTGTGGCAACACAAACGACAGGCTATATTTTTCCACTGTGGCATTCTCTTGAATGGCATATAACGGTTCAAGAGTGAGCATAAATTATCACATTGTTCCTCTCCATACAAAGTCCTATCCAGAGCAGCCATTCTCAACGGAGGCCCGACACAAACCCCCATGGGGACCATAGCAGCACTCCCCGTTCTCCCCTATCACTGTCCACTGGCTCTCCGCCCCTTCCCTCTCCATTCCCAGAGCAATCCCCTTCCCCGTTTTCGCTTGTGCCCGCCCTCCTTTAAATAACCACATAACCATTGTCATGATTAAAGGTCATGTCGGCCTTTCGAGTCCGCACCGGTTCACTCGAACAACTCCACTAGCTCAAACCTCCCGCTCACCCCCAATAACCCTCCAACCACTTCACCTCCATGTACACATCCTACATTCTCTTAAATGACAGAAGGGACCCTGACGCAACTATCTCATTCCATTCTGTCACCACTCGCTGAGTGAAAAAGCCACCTCTAATATATCTCCTAAAGTGTTGCCCCTTACCCTTAACTCGTGGCCTCTTGTTCCAACCTCCCTGCCTTCAGGGGAAAGAGTCTGTTTGTGTCTAGTCTATCTATTCCTTTCATAATTTTAAAAACCTCTATCAAGTCCCCTTTCAGTCGTCTACGTTCCAATGAATAAAGTCCCAGTCTCCTTAATCTCTCCCTGTAATCCAGATGCTGTAAGCCAGGCAACATCTTTGTAAACCTTCTCTGCACCCTCTCCAACTTATCTATATCCTTTCTATAATTTGGAGACCAGAACTGAGCACAGTACTCCAAACCTGGCCTCACCAATGCCTTAAACAGCCGCAGCATCACCTCCCAGCTCCTATACTCTACACTATGATTTATGAAGGCCAGCAGACCATATGCCTTCTTAACCACCCTGTCTACATGGGAATTCACCTTCAGTGAACTCTGTACCATAATCCCCAGGTCCCTTTGGTCCTCTGCGAACCTCAGTGCCCTCCCCTTAACTCTATATGTCCTATTCTGGTTATTTTTACTGAAATGCAACACCTCACACTTGTCTACATTGAATTCCATCTGCCATCTTTCAGCCCACTCTTCCAAACAAACTAAATCCTTCTGTAATCCAAGAACATCTACCTCACTATCCACCACTCCCCCTATTTTCGTATCATCCACATATTTGCTTACCCAGTTAACCACACCCTCCTCTAAATCATTAATATAAATGATAAACAACAAGGGACCCAGCACCGATCCCTGAGGCACCCTGCTTGTCACAGGCTTTCAACCTGACATACAGTTGTCCACCATGACTCTCTGCTGTCTATCTCCCAGCCACCTCTGAACCCATGTCACAATCTCTCTACTAATTCCTAGTGACTGAACCTTCCTTATTAACCTTCCTTGCGGAACCTTATCAAAAGCCTTACTAAAATCCAAATAGATCACATCAACCGCTCTACCTTCATCCACCTTTTTTTGTCACTTCCTCAAAAACTCAACAAGGTTTGTCAAACATGACTTTCCTTTTACAAACCCATGCTGGGTGCCCCTAATCAATCCCTGCCCATCCAGATACGCCTATATACTATCTCGAAGAATACCTTCCCCACCACCAAAGTCAAACTTACTGGCCGATAATTACTTGGCCTACACCTACTGCCTTTTTTGAACAATGGAACAACATTTCCAACCCTCCAATCCTGTGGTACCACCCCCTCCTCCAGTGATCTTTGAAAAATCACTGTCAGTGCCCCTGCTATTTGTACCCTGACCTTTCTGAAAGTCCTGGGAAAAATCCCACCAAGACTAGGAGACTTATCCACCTTAATTGACCCTAGAAGCTCCAAAACTCTCGCTTTACTAATCCCTATCCTTTCCATAACTAAGCCCTTTGCCTCTCTTATCTCGTATAGCCCAATGTCCCTTTCCCTCATGAATATGGATAAGAAAAAATTGTTCAATATTTCTCCCATCTCATACGGTTTCTGACATAGTTCACTGGTCCCATCATCCAGTGGACCTTTTCTATCCTTAATGCTCCTTTTACTGTTCACACATTTGTAAAAACCCTTAGGATTCACCTTTGCCTTATTAGCTATGGACTCCTCGTACCTTTTTGCCTTTCTAATTTCCCTCTTAAGCTTCTTCCTGCAATCTAAGTAATGACCATACATCTCCTCAATCCCTTGTTTTTTTTAGATTTGGTATAGGCCTCCTCCTTGTCCCCAACCAACTTCTTAATTTCACCAGAAAACCATGGCTCCCTCAAACTTTTAGTCTTCTCCTTCAGCCTGACTGGAACATAAAGATCCTGTATTCTCAAAATCTCACCCCTAAATGCCCTTCAAATTTCCTCTACATCTTTCTGGCAGAAAGATCAGCCCACACAACTCTCTGCAAATCCCTTCTCATTTCTCCAAATCTGGCCTTCCCCCACTCGAAGACCTTCAACCTCGGACCCAACCTATCCATTTCCATCATTAAGCTAAAGCTAATGGACCCATGATCACTGGATCCAAAGTTCTCTCCAATGTTTACCTCCGTCACCTGCCCCATTGCCTTCCCAATCAACGGATCAAACACTACTCCCCCTCTAGTTGGCATCTCAACAAATTGCTGCAAAAAACAATCCTGAACACAATGCATAAATACCAAGTCATCCTGCCCTTTTACTGACTGTTTCCCAATCTGTGTTTGGAAAATTGAAATCCCCAACCAACACCACCCTATTTCTCCTGCACATCTCACCTAATTCCATGCACATTTGCTCTTCTAGTTCCCTTTCCCCATGTGGAGGCCTATAATATACCCCCATAATAGTAACCTCACCCTTCTTATTTTTCAGCTCTACCCACACTACCTCCCTCCAGTCTATCTTGCCTCAGCACTGCTGTAATACCCTCCCTGACAAGTAATGCCACACCTCCCCCTCTTAATCCACCAACTCTATCACATCTAAAGCAGCAAAATCCTTGAACATCACAACCTTCCTTCAACCACGTCTCGCTAATGGCCACAACATCATAATGCCACATCATAATATCCACACCTTTAGCTCATCCAGCTTCCTTACTACACATCTCCAGGATCTCCTACATCCTACCTTCAGCTTATCCTCCTCTCTTCCATTCTCACAATTTTCACTACAACATCTTTTTACTACTTCCTGCTGTTCCTCCCTCAAAGTATTTAAAATTGTCTCTTTCCTTAGCCTACGAACCCTCACCCTGCTGTCCTGCCTAACTTGAAACCCCTGTTCCACCTGTTCAGAATTAATCATCAAGAGCTTGTCACAAAATTTGTTGTCCAGCAGGATTACAGTGCAAATTGTACTTAATATAAATCACATAAAATATATTTATGAACTTTTATGCAGTCGGTAGGAGACAAGTACGGAAGAAACCAAAACCTGACTGCTTCACAGGGAATGGGGTCCATAAACTTTGAACAGAGTCTTAATGGGGGGTGGGGGAAAGTTGAGAATAGCTGCATTGGACCAATATTTATCCTTCCAACATATCTTCCTGCATGTAAGTAGGTGGAATCACTTCCTTGCTTTGGTATTTTAAAAAAAAAACCTAATTGTTCTGGTTGAAAAATATTTCTGGGCATCCTGAAAGGCTGCATTAGTTCAAGTCATTGTTTCTTTCTCGAGACGGTCATTATTGAAATTGCACCTCTGCTGCTTACGCTCCCACGTTTCAACATTTATTGTGAATTAAGAAAAGTTGTTGCCGCAGGTTGAAGGTCAAACCTTAAAGAATTATCGCATGATTCTTGGAATGGTCACTGAAATCAGCTCACGTGGCCTATCTGACAGCACGACCTGACGCAAGTGGCAATGAATGACACTGGAGACAGTGGAGTCAGGAATCAGTCCCTTTATTGTGCTTAACCACAGCTTTTATAGTTCCCTCTGTGCGTTTCACACTGAGCCTTCGGGGATGTGGTAGTGACATCACTTTCCAGCCTCGGATGTCGGGTGCAATAAAAAGCACGGGTTCTTATTCGCGCGCTTTTCCTAATTGCTGGTGCCTGGCTTGTAGCTGGAGGACTGGGACGTCGTTGGAGGGTCTGCGCTCTGGTAATACGTTTGCTAAACTGCTGTGGCTGCGTGTGATTCTGTTGTACGCATGGGGCTCCCGCTATACACCCCCTCCCCCACTCCAGAATCGTGGCTGCCAGACACAGATTCCTGCTGGTAGTTCAGCCAACTGTGCCGTGTCGATTCCACCTTGGACTGCAGTGACAGTTGGTCTCGATAGGGCATTGGCCACCGGGTTGGAAAAACCGGCAACATACCAAATGTCAGTCGTGAACTCAGAGATGAGTGACAATTGGTGATGCTGACTCGTGGACCACAGGTCAGATATCATACTCATGGTCTGCACGAGGGGTTTATGATCAGTAAAGGCCATAAACGCTTGACCCTCCAGCATGTATCTGAAATGGCGCATCGCCAAATACAATGACAGTCATTCTTGCTCAAATGTGCTATATCTCATCTCTGTAGGTCGAAGATGTCTGTTATAAAACGCAAGTGGCACCCATTGTCCTTTTACGTGTTGTTGCAACACTGCACCAATTGCATGGTCGGATGCGTCTGTAGTTAGCGAAAGGGGTGCTTTGTGATCTGGGTGGGCAAGACTTGCCGCAGTTGCAAAAGAATCATTTGTTCTTTTGAAAGCCATGTCTGTTTCCTCATCTTAATGCAATATATTTGATCTTTTTCTATTTAATAGGTCAAATAGTGGGCGCATCCTGGCTGCCGCTCCTCTAATTAAACAATGGTAAAAGGTAACCATTCAGTTCGGCCCCTGCAGTCTTGCCGTAGGTGCCAACTTTAAATGCCTATGGAACTGTTCCACAAGTCCATTTCACTGAGGATGATAGACGGTTGTGTGGTGTCATTTACTTCCACAGAAGTTTGAAATCTGTGTCCACAGATGGGAAGTAAACTGTGTACCCCTATCTGAAGAGATGCGACTAGGTACACCAAATCGTGCCACCCAATTAAAAATAAAGGTCCGTGCACACATCTCCATGTCTGCTGCCTGCATAGGGATTGCTTCCGGCCAGTGGAATTAGTAGAAGAACTGAATCGGGACGGTGTAATACTAGATCTCCTGTTAGGGAATGAGCTAGGTCAGGTATCGGACATTAATGTTGGAGAACAATTTGGGTCTAGTGATCATAACTCTGTTAGTTTTTGGGTAGTTTTAGGGGCCTAAAGTTGAGATTCTGGATTGGAGAAGAGCAAATTTCGAAGGAATAAGAAGGGATTTGGGGAGTATTGAATGGGACAGGATATTTTCAGGTAAGGATGTAAATGAAAAATGGAGGATATTCAAAAAAGAAATTTTGAGGGTACAGAGAAGATATGTCCCAGTGAGGATCAAAGGAAAAGCTGGAAGTCATAGGGAGGCTTGGTTTTCGAGGAATATTGGAAATTTGGTTAGGAGAAAAAGGGAGGTGTACAAGAGGTATAAAGAGCAGGGAGCTGAGAAGTTGAAGGAGGACTACAAGGAGTGTAGAAGGAATCTTAAGAAAGAAATTAGAAAGGCCAAAAAGAGGCACGAAGAGGCTTTGGCTGACAGAGTAAAAATAAATCCAAAGGGTTTCTATAGGTACATTAAAAGTAAAAGATTAGTGAGAGATAAAATTGGACCCCTTGTAGATAGCGAGGGTAGGAAATGGGGGAAATTTTGAATGATTTCTTTACCTCAGTATTCACTAGGGAAAAAAATATTGAAACAATTGATGTAAAGAAAAATAGTGGGGAGGTAATGAAGCATATAAGGATAACCGAGGAGGTCGTAATGTCTATGTTGAAAAAGATAAAGGTGGATAAATCTTCGGGACCGGACAAAATATTCCCAAGGACACTCAGGGAGGCTTGTGGACAGATAGTGGGGCCATTAACAGATATTTAGGATGTCACTGGTCACGGGAGTAATGCCAAAGGATTGGAGGGTGGCGCATGTGGTTCCGCTGTTTAAGAAAGGGTCCAGATGTAAACCTGGGAATTATAGGCCCGTGAGTCTGACGTCTGTGGTGGGTAAGTTGACGGAAAGTGTTCTGAGGGATGGTATTTACAAATATTTGGAGGTACAGGGATTGATAGGGAGTAATCAGCATGGTTTTGTCAGGGGTAGATCATGCTTGACAAACCTGATTTGAGTTTTTCAAGGGGGTTACAAAAAAGGTTGATGAAGGGAAAGCTGTGGATGTTGCCTATTTGGACTTTAGTAAAGCTTTTGACAAAGTTCCCCACAGGAGGTTAGGAAAAAAGGTGGAAGCATTTGGTATAAATAAGGAGGTAGTGAAATGGATTCAGTAATGGTTGGATGGGAGATGTCAGAGAGTAGTGGTAGAAAATTGTCCAATTGGAGGCCGGTGACTAGTGGAGTTCCTCAGGGATCGGTCCTGGGTCCACTATTATTTGTTATATATATTAACGATCTGGAAGAAGGGGTGGAGAATTGGATAAGCAAGTTTGCAGATGATACAAAGATTGGTGGTGTCGTGGACAGTGAGGTAGATTACCGTAGATTGAAAGGTGATTTAGGAAGCTGGAGGTGTGGGCTGAGAAATGGCTGATGGAATTTAATACAGATAAGTGTGAGGTGCTACGTTTTGGAAAGGCAAATCTAAATAGGTCATATGCATTAAATGGTAGGCTATTGAGGAGTGCAGAGCAACAAAGGGATTTAGGAGTTGTGGTAAATAGTACCCTCAAGGCTGATACTCAGGTAGATGGTGTGGTGTATTTGGAATGTTGGCCTTCATAAATCGGAGTATTGAATTCAAGAGTAGGGAGGTTATGATGAAATTGTACAAGGTATTGGTGAGGCCAAATTTGGAGTACTGTGTACAGTTTTGGTCACCAAATTATAGGAAAGATATAAACAAAATAGAGAGAGTGCAGAGAAGGTTCACGAGAATGTTGACAGGATTTCAAGGTTTGAGTTACAGGGAAAGGTTGTGCAGACTAGGGCTTTTTTCTCTGGAGCGTAGAAGATTGAGGGGGGACTTGATAGAGGTGTTTAAGATTTTAAAAGGGACAGACAGAGTAAATGTGGATAGGCTTTTTCAATTAAGAGTGGGGGAGATTCAAACTAGAGGGCATGGTTTAAGATTGAAGGGGGAAAATTATAAGGGGAACATGAGGGGAAATTTCTTTACGCAGAGGGTGGTGGGGATGTGGAATGAGCTTCCGGCAGACGTGGTCGAGGCGGGATCATTGGTTACATTTAAGGAAAGACTGGATAGTTACATGGAGAGGAGAGGACTGGAGGGGTATGGACCGGGTGCTGGTCAGTGGGACTAGGAGGGTGGGAATTTGTTACGGCATGGACTAGTAGGGCCGAACTGGCCTGTTCTGTGCTGTAAGTGGTTATGTGGTTATATAACGACTAAAACAGTCAATAACAGTAAATAAATATCTAATTCCCTGACAGACCGGCAAAGGTCCAACTACATCCACGTGGACGTGCTGAAATTTTGCATCCACCATGGAGAATCTTTCAGGTGGAACACGCGTGTGTCTGTGAACTTTAACCTTTTGGCACTGAAGGCAAGCTTTGGCCCACAGGGTGACAGTTCTCTTTAGACCGTGCCACACATAACAATTTGACACTTGCTTAACAGAAGATCCAGTGGAAGGATGTGAAAGATTATGTATATCATCGAAGATCTTCCTGCACCAGCTAACCAGTAGAATGGGTCTAGGGTGTCCTGTGGAAATGTCGCAAAGGAGTGTGGGACCGCTTGCTGCAGTAGTGATTTCCTCAACCTGGAGACTTGTAACGGCGGTTTTGTAGGCTTGTACCTCCTCATCCCGCCACCACATGCACTGGTAATTTCGATTAAAAACAGTGCTTCGAAAAGAAAGCAATCCGTATGGCCTGGAGCTAGTGATACCAGCTCTTGCATTAACTGGGATGGACGACGGTCCCCCAGTTCTTGCATATTCAAAATCCTTATAGCACGTTCATGATGAGAAAACTCAAATATTTTCAGCAAAAAGTCCTGGAATTTAGTGTACTTCTGGTTCACCGGCAGGTTATTGATGAATGAACTCACCCCTGCTGCGGTCGTATTGTCTTCTTTCTTTGGCTTGGCTTCGCGGACGAAGATTTATGGAGGGGGTAAATGTCCACGTCAGCTGCAGGCTCGTTCGTGGCTGACAAGTCCGATGCGGGACAGGCAGACACGGTTGCAGCGGCTGCAGGGGAAAATTGGTTCGTTGGGGTTGGGTGTTGGGTTTTTCCTCCTTTGCCTTTTGTCAGTGAGGTGGGCTCTGCGGTCTTCTTCAAAGGAGGTTGCTGCCCGCCAAACTGTGAGGCACCAAGATGCACGGTTTGAGGCGATATCAGCCCACTGGCGGTGGTCAATGTGGCAGGCACCAAGAGATTTCTTTAGGCAGTCCTTGTACCTTTTCTTTGGTGCACCTCTGTCATGGTGGCCAGTGGAGAGCTCGCCATATAACACGATCTTGGGAAGACGATGGTCCTCCATTCTGGAGACGTAACCCACCCAGCGCAGCTGGATCTTCAGCAGCGTGGACTCGATGCTGTCGACCTCTGCCATCTCGAGTACTTCGACGTTAGGGATGAAAGCGCTCCAATGAATGTTGAGGATGGAGCGGAGACAATGCTGGTGGAAGCGTTCTAGGAGCTGTAGGTGATGCCGGTAGAGGACCCATGATTCGGAGCCGAACAGGAGTGTGGTATGACAATGGCTCTGTATACGCTTATCTTTGTGAGGTTTTTCAGTTGGTTGTTTTTCCAGACTCTTTTGTGTAGTCTTCCAAAGGTGCTATTTGCCTTGGCGAGTCTGTTGTCTATCTCATTGTCGATCCTTGCATCTGATGAAATGGTGCAGCCGAGATAGGTAAACTGGTTGACCGTTTTGAGTTTTGTGTCCCCGATGGAGATGTGGGGGGGCTGGTAGTCATGGTGGGGAGCTGGCTGATGGAGGACCTCAGTTTTCTTCAGGCTGACTTCCAGGCCAAACATTTTGGCAGTTTCCGCAAAACAGGACGTCAAGCGCTGAAGAGCTGGCTCTGAATGGTCAACTAAAGCGGCATCGTCTGCAAAGAGTAGTTCACGGACAAGTTTCTCTTGTGTCTTGGTGTGAGCTTGCAGGCGCCTCAGATTGAAGAGACTGCCATCCGTGCGGTACCGATGTAAACAGCATCTTCATTGTTGAGGTCTTTCATGGCTTGGTTCAGCATCATGCTGAAGAAGATTGAAAAGAGGGTTGGTGCGAGAACACAGCCTTGCTTCACGCCATTGTTAATGGAGAAGGGTTCAGAGAGCTCATTGCTGTATCTGACCCGACCTTGTTGGTTTTCGTGCAGTTGGATAATCATGTTGAGGAACTTTGGGGGACATCCGATGCGCTCTTGTATTTGCCAAAGCCCTTTCCTGCTCACGGTGTCGAAGGCTATTGTCTAATTGTCTAATTGTCGTATTGTCTAATGCACTCACAACATGCCAATATCTCATGTCCTCAGTTGTAATGTTCCGAAGAACATATTGCACTTCGGCCAACTGCAGCCAGCTACGTGGCTGATCCAACCAGAATGGAGGTAGGCGGACTGCTACTGCATTAACCACCACCAATGCTGCAGCCAGCGAAGCTGTGTCGACCTCAACCTTCGAAGTCGTCGGTTGCTCATCCATGTCAGACAAGTGGGACTCAGTGTAGTTGAGGCCCGTTGGGGTCACCAAAATATGTAGTGGCCTATCTGACGGCACTACCTTATGCAAGTGGCAATGAATGACACTGGAGACAGTAGAGTCAGGAATCACTTCCTTTATTGTGCTTAACCACAGCTTTTATAGTTCCCTCTGTGCGTTTCACGCTGAGCCTTCAGGGATGCGGTAGTGACGTCACTTTCCAGCCTCGGGTGTCGGGTGCCATAAAAAGCGCGGGCTCTTATTCATGCACTTTTCCTAATTGCTGGTACTTGGCTTGTAGCTGGAGGACTGGGACATTGTTGGAGGCTATGTGCTCTGGTAATACGCTTGCTTAACTGTAGTGGCTGCGCGCGATTCTGTTATACGCGTGGGGCTCCTGCTACACCCATTTTTGATAAGTCTCTGACATTTGTGCAATAATGGATCAAAATGCATTTTTATCAACTGCATTGGTTTGAAAATATTTAATTACCACATTTAAATGTATTAGGAAACTCAAACAAAGTTTAACATGGAATATTAGTAAATCACAAAATTTTGTAGATTGAAGTAAAAACTGGAGAATCTTAGTAGGTCAAACAAGATCCTTAATGTCGCGAAGGCAAAGATACATAACTGACGTTTTGGGCTTGAGCCCTTCGTCAAAGTATGAGAAAATGCCAACAAGTGTCCGAAAAAGGAATTATGGGGGGGTGGCAAAGGCAGGAGATGATGGGTGAAGAAAGGAGGGAGGGGACAGCAGCAATGAGGGGGAGGGCTATGTGGGTGAAAGGACTGGAAAGGGGAAGGGCAAAGAGAAGGATGGAATATTAACTGCCTTGTATCGACAAATTAGATTTTGTAAGTATTTATTTATTTAATTTAGACATAGAGCATGATAACGGGCCATTTCAGCCCATGAACTCATGCTGCCCAATTACACCCGATTGACCTACACCCCAGGTACATTTTTGAATGGTGGGAGGAAATGAACCCCTGGAGAAAACCCATGCAGATACGGGGAGCACGTACAAATTCATTACAGCGCGGGATTTGAACCCCAGTCCTGATCGTTGGTGCTGTAACAACGTTGCTCTAACCGTAGGCCAACCGTGCCGCCCCCTCAGCTAATCGTGCCGTTTCTGAAGTTTGCTAAATCTGCTCATTGTCCCCTCTTTGTGACCCTTAATTATCCACACTTTTTCTCTCATTTATCTTGCATCACACCGTTTCCACTGTGATTTGATGCCACTGTGTGCGTCACTTCAAGCTTGATGCTCAAAACCAAATTGTCCTAATTTTCTGTCTGGCTTCTCCGGTTTCTCTATCGCTCTTCCTCCTTTCAAAAGGGAAAACATTCTGCTCCCTTTGCAGACAATTATCACCATGTGAAATTGGTGCCCAAAATACCTTTTCAAAAGGGTAACATGAAGTACCGAAATAAGGTAGAAAATAAATGGGGGGAACCTTTTGGTTCATCTTGTATCATTATAAAATGCCCTTCTGTCCACAGTAGCTCACTCCAACACCATGGAGTGAATTACTGTAAGAAAGCTGGACATGTGGTAGCTAATTGTTTTTTTTCTTGAAGAGAAAGAGAGCAGGGACCAGAAGCTTGTATTAAAAGAGGTGAAATGCAGGGAAGTCAAACTGGAATTTAAATCTTTTGTGTCAGGAGATAGCATTGTCTCCGCAGTAAAGGATCCATTTGTTGCCAGTGTTGAACGTGCCTTGCAATCTGAGTTAAAAGCTCAGTTTAAAAACCTTGGCCAGTGAAGAAAAACCCTGGACAAATTGATTTAAAGAAAGTTTGCAAGCTGTCCGGTGCAAAGACAGAAGGAAGCAGGCTGCGAGAGAAAAACAAACCAAGCTGTCGGGTGCAAAAAGCAAGAAACGGATTGTGAGATGAGGGATACGCTGTGATGAATCACAAGTCACTTTAAATATTTCTTTGCTAAGTCAAAATTCTGATTCTGATTTTAAACTTGAAAGTAGTGAACAGTGCACAGCAGCTGAAAAAAGATTTGTCAGCACCTCGAGCAAAACTAACATAAAGACAAAGTGAAGGCCGTGATTTTACGGCAGTTAGAGAGAAAGCTCTCTCTGGTGAAGAAAGTGCCAGTTGGGTATTATTTTAATGAGGGGTTATTAATGGGAAAATGGAGGTTACATGCGATTATTGCTAATGAAGAATGGGCAGTGGTTCACCAAGTTGTAGTTCCTAGAGCCTACAGAGGTGAGATTTTGAACATGGCTCATAAAACACCTTTAGGTGGGCATCTTGAGGTAAACTACCTACAAAATAATAAAACAATTCTACTGGCCTAATTTGAGAAAAGATGTTAAGACATTTTGTAAGTCCTGTCACACTTTTCTGGGGAAATCTAACCAGTTGCATTTTTAAAACGTATTCCTGTTTTTGGAGAACTTTTTTTCTAAAGTAATTGTGGACTGTGTTTGTCCGAGGCCCACAACACAAGCTGGAAATGAATATCTGTTGACTATTATGTGTGCCATCTCCACGTTTACTGAAGCCATTCCACTCAGGAATATTAAAGTAAAAACTGTGTCTGGGGCTCTAGAGAAAAAAAAAATCTGTTCATTTGGTCTGCCTAAAGAAATAAAATCCGATCAGGGAAATAATTTTATGTCAGGTGTATTTCAGCAGTTAGTTTATAAATTGGGAGCTAAACAAATTATATTGTCTACATATCATCCAGAATCTCAGGGAGCTTTGGGGAGGTTCCATTCAACTTTAAAAACCATGATGAGGACTTGTTGTCAAGAAAATTAAAAGAATTGGGATGAAGGTGTGAATTTACTTTTGATTGAAATAAGGGAATTGTTATTCAGTCGTGAGGTTAGAGGACCTTTTAATGCTGTTAAAAGAGTATGTGAAGTGGAATTTGTTAGATTATGTTGAGGAGAATTTAAGTGGTTCAAGATAAAATGGAAATCTGGAATAGGCCCTTCCAGGTGAATCAAACGCCCTAGTGTAAAGGTGAAGATTATACCCCCTTGTGGCTAAATACTTACCTAACTGAATGCACCAAGAGTGCCTCTGAGGAGCCGATACCAACACTCCTCGGGGAGCGAAAATCAGCGGAGCATTGCGTTCCGCTGACTCACCTCAGTGTATAGCCACGCTAAGCGGCTATTTAGGGGTGGGCTAATGACTCTATTAGCCGCGACCCAACTCCCCGTTACCTGACAGCACCCCCCCCCTCCACTGGGGCAGGGGCGGCTGGTGGGGGACGTCGGGAGGCGGCCAGTGCGGGCTATGACAGCCCGGTTGGCCGCTCCAGCACCTCACTGGGTGCTTCGGTCTTCGGGGCCACTCTCTGCGGCTCAAAACGCATCATAGCAATGGTGGTTTTCCCTACCCATAATCCCCCATGCAGAACTGTTCTGAGAAACACAGAGCGGTTCCACCTGCTTGGGGGATTATGGGTAGGGAAGATGGCCATTGCTATGCCGCATATTTATGATGGTGGCGCTGCGGCACCAGTCTCCCTGCCTCCGTCAGATCCAGAGGGCGCTACGAGGTGCCTCTGGATATGAATGGGACGCTGGAGCAGCCTTTTAGGGCTCAATCTGCTCCTGTCGCTGGCCTGAAGGCCTGAAATGGCCGAATGACAGAAAAGCAAGACCGAGAAGTTTAAAATCAGGAGATAAAGTGTTAATTCTTTTTTCAACAATGTCTAATCATCTTAGAGCAAGATTTTCTGGGCACAATGAGATAACATTTCAGGGAAATAAAGTTGACAAAGTAAAAACTCTTGAGAGAAGATATGACAACACACAAGATGACTCTCGTGAGAGTTATTTTAAAGAAAGGCCGTTTGATAAACCTTTGAAAGCCAATTTTAATGTTAATTTAGCTGGAGAGCAAAGTTTGTCATGGTGAGTTATCTTGGTTAATTTGTTGGCCAAGGAAAATTGGAGCATGTTCAGGTAAAAGTTCAGTCAATTTTTAAATTTCCTACGCCCATGGGTAAGAAAGTTATTGGGAGATTTTTAGGAATGGTTGGATGTCAAGGGAAATTCTGCAAAAACTTTACTAATATTGCCCTTCCCTTGACTAATATTTTAAAGAAGAGTGAAAGGCTTATTTGGATGGCCATTCGTCAAGAAGTATTTGATAAACTGGAAGACATGGATGTCACAAATCTGTAGTTAAATCACTTGATTTTGAGCAGTTGATGCCAGTGAAGATGCAGCCGGTGAGGTATAAAAAGATTAATATGATGATATTGAATTCAGTCAACACCCAAAAGAAATTCTACTACTGGAAAATAATTATTAGCTTTGCAACATTTTGAAGTATATGTTTGCACTGCTGTGGGATTAAGCATTGAATTGAGTAAGATTAAAAATAAGAATAGATGATTATTGAATTGGAGTTTAATTATGCAAGAATATGACTTGGTTATAAGACATTATAATGACATTATGAGACTGTGTCATTGCTAACTGCCTATCTGTATGCAATTTCTGCAATATTTGTTTGTAATGTATTGTTTAAGACTGTGAAATGTATTAATCTAAGATAGGTGGAGCTCTGGAGAGTGAAGATGGGTTTCTAAACTTGCAGAGGGATTTAGGCCAGTTAGAAGACTGGGCTGAAAGATGGCAGATGGAGTTTAATGCAGATCAGTGTGAGGTTAAACCTTATCACCATATAACAATGACAGGATAAAAACAGGCCAACTTGGCCCTTCTAGTCCATGCCGAACATTTTCTCCCACCTAACCCCACTGACCTACACTCAGCCCGTAACCCCCCCCATTCATTTTCCTTCCATATACATATCCAATTTCTCCTTAAATGCTGGTCTGTGTGGAGTGCGAACCGCACTTTTATCGACCAGACAGAGCGCAACTGATAAAGGCCACCTGCCCCATTGATCTCCTGAGCATCGATTTCAAAAGACCCCTCTCCTCCTCTGACCGCAATGTGTACTTCCTCAACGTCATCGAGTATTCACGTTTTCAGTTCGCTATCCCCTGGGCGACATGACAGCTGCCACAGACATCAAGGCCCTACACAGCCTCTTCATTCTGTTTAGGTTCCCCTGATATATCCATAGTGACCTGGGGCCCTCCTTTATGAGCGTCGAGCTGCGCTAGTACCTGCTGGCCAGAGGTATCACCATGAGCAGAACCACCAGCTACAACACCCGAGGGAACGGGCAGGTAGAAAGGGAGAGTGCCACCGTCTGGAAGGCCATCTGTCTAGCCCTGCGGTCTAAAGGCCTTCCAAACTCCCGCTGGCACTCCACTTGATCATATCACTCCTTTGTACCGCGACCAATGTCACTCCACATGCTTTCCTTCCGCAGGATGTCTGCAATAGGGTCCGTGCTGCCGGCCTGGCTGACACCTTACTCTGGAAGCATGTGAGGAGCCCTAAGGGTCCACTTCCTCCACGTCAACCTCCAATACCGTCTATGTGGCTCACCCTGATGGGCACAATGACACAGTATCAGTTAGGTACCTGGCGCCCTCAGGGGGTCCGAAGACCACAACCAACCACCCTCGCACCCATGATGGACCAGAGGCATGGCAGGTTACCCCTACCCCAACGGATGCATGTCAGACACATCACCGCGCAGCCATCAAAACGACACCCTCAACTGCATACAGGCGCCCCTGACTGTCCAGGACCCCATTGCAGCAACTAAGCTGAAGCCGGAACTACGACAGATCAGACCACCCAAAAGACTTAATTTATGATAACCTCTGGTGCACTTCGCCCCACTGGGCCCTTTTTAAAAACAAGAGTTGAATGTGAGGAAACCACGCGCCCATTCGCTGACTGTACCTGTGGATCCTCCCACAGACTCCTGACTAAAAGTGACTGTTCCACCTCCCAGTTCAGGACAGTCGGCTGTGCTGGACGTGACTTCATTCTATTGTCAATAAAAAGCCTATCATTGTTACATAACTTCAATCTTTTGGAGTTATTGATGGTGCATCAAATGGTTCAGCACAGACTAGAAGGGCTGAAGGGCCCTGCTTCTGTGCTGTAATATTCTGTGGTCTCTGGCCCTCTGCTTGCTGACCACCCCTTGCTTCAAGTTCACCATATTTCCCAATCAGCAAATTGCAAAAGTCTTGCAGAAGATGGAGATCTGGAATAAAAATCGAGAAATCTGAAAGTGTCCAGTTGGCCAGGATGTGGTCACCCTATAGAAATTCCGATGAAAAGTCACCGATCTGGATCATTATCTCTGTTTCCTTCTTCTAGAAGCTGCCTGGTCTGAATATGACCAGAATAATCTGCATTATTCACAAGACCATAAGACACAGGAACAGAAATGGGCCATTCAGCCCATCGAGTCTGCCCCGCCATTCAATCATGAGCTGATCCATTTTCCCACTCAGCCCCAATGCCAGCCTTCTCCCCATAACCTTTGATACCCTGGCTAATCATGAATATCTCAATCTCTACCTTAAATATTTATCCTCTACTACACAGGCCATGCCCTCTTCATTCTGCTCCCATTAGGAAGGAGTTTTAGGAACTTGAAGATGAACACCCAATGACAAAGGACAGCTTCTTCCCCTCCGCCTTTAGATTCCTGAATGGGCAATGAACCAAAGACACTACTTCACTTTCTCCTTCCGCCCCCCCCCCCCCACTATTTATTTATTTTTAAATGTCATTTGCATAGCCTCAAGATTCAGGGTAGTAAATTTAGGACAGAGATGAGGGAGGGGGGGACTGGTTTCCCCCGGAGGGTGATGAATCTGTGGAATTCGGTGCCCATAGAAGCAGTGGAGGCGACCTCAGCAAATGTATTTAAGATCAGGTTGGATGGATTTCTGCATAGTAAGGGAAATGGGGCAGGTAGGTGGAGGTGAGCCTATCATCGGATCAGACAGGATCTCATCGAATGGCGGAGCGGGCTCGTTGGGTGTTGGATGGTCGACTCCTGCTCCTATTTCTTTTATGTGACGTTGCTCCAAAACAACGAATTTCATGAAATCTTCGTGACCATAAATACTGATTCAGATTCTTAAAACTTTATCCGTGTCTCAATTCCTCCTGCTGCCTCACCATCTAAACTATTTGAAATAATGGAGAATTACCACACTTGTGCCAAGAATTGTGAAGAAAATAACATTTACGGCCCCGTGCTTTACAAACTCTGCTGGCAAGTGACTGTCGGTGAATATTAAAGCACTGTTTCACTGGTGGAGACAGCATTTGTAAACTGCAATATCCTTGCCTGACCGGTTTATCGGATTATCTAAGCCACGCAATTGGATTACTGCCTTGTAATTCACCGAGATACCCATGATCCTGTGTGTAACGACATTTTGATTAATGCTGTGGCCTGTATGCAGTTATTTGCATACTCCACAGCGAATATCCATATCGCTGCAAAGTTAAGACGCAAGATTTGTTAAACTCAAAACCAGCCGTTCTCAATGGGAGCCTCTCCCACACTCCCCCCTCACGCCCCCCCCCCACCCCCCAGCACATTTAAGGAGAGCCATGACTAAATTCCTAAATATTTTGTTTATATATGCAGTCGGTAGAAGTATGGAAGAAACCAACTAAGCTTGACTGCTTCAGGGAAGGGGGCTCATAAACTTTGAACAGAGTCCTAAAGAGAGCCATATGGCCTAGAAGCTGCTCTTCATGACCTTATCACATGAGGAAGAATGAGTCAAGTTTATTGTCATCTGATTGTACAAGTACAACCTGACGAAACGGAGTTCTCTGTTCCTTGGTGCAAAACAAATAATACATTTTAAAATTAAGTTAAATTTACATGTCGGCATGCAGCACGGTAACAAGCC
This sequence comes from Narcine bancroftii, assembly GCF_036971445.1. Taxonomy (NCBI): domain Eukaryota; kingdom Metazoa; phylum Chordata; class Chondrichthyes; order Torpediniformes; family Narcinidae; genus Narcine; species Narcine bancroftii. Next base: position 158,484,692 of record NC_091469.1, read on the forward strand.
CGTGCTACCCAATTACACCCAATTAACGTTTAGCCTCTGGGGAAAACCCACGCGGACACGGGGAAACGTCCAAACTCCTTACAGACAGCGCAGGATTCAAACCCCAGTCCTGATCACTGGTGCTGTAAAGGCGTTGTGTCAACTGGGCTGCCTCAATATGTGGGACAAGCATTTCATCTATACCTATAAGCACAAAGCAACATTTATTTATTTATATAAGTCTCAGATGGTTAGTGTGAGCAGTTCCTTTCGTCCTGTGTTCTCACTGCCCATGGAAGAAGCTGTTTCTCAGCCTGGTGGAGCTGGTTCTGATCCTCCCTGAGGGGAGCAGCTGAAAGATGCTGTGTGCAGGGTGGAAGGGATCCTCAATAATTCTGCGCGCCCTCTTCAGACAGTGATAACGTCGATTGGGGTGGGGGGAGAAGGAAGACCCCAGTGATCCTCTCTGCCACTTATGTTCCTGTGGGTTGACCGTCGATGCATTTCTCTGCAGCAACCGTACCCCACAGTGATGCAGCAGGCCAGGACACTCTCAATAGAGCTATAGAAGGTAGACATAATGGTGGTCGGAAGCCTTGCCCATTTCAATCTTCTCCGGAAGGGCAGCCAATTTGGCGCCTTCCTGACAAGTGAGGAGATGTTGAGTGTCCATGATAGGTCACTAGTTAAGTGAACTCCAACGAACTTTGTGTCTCCACTCTCTGTACTGCAGAGTTGCTGATGTGTAGTGGAGGGTGGTCTCTCCTGGCCCTCCTGAAGTCCACGATCATCTCCTTCGTCTTGTCCACTTGAAACTCGGTTGTTACTCTCGGACCATTTCACGAGATTTTCCATCTTCTCTGTGAGTTCTCTGACTGAGCTCGGTTGACATTGTTGGGTTAGCTGTAATTTAAAAAAAAATTATTTTATTCAAGATGTGGGTGTCTCTAGCAAGACCAGTGTTTATTACCCATCCAAAATTGCTTCTGAATATTTCAAAGGTTATTTATAGGCCATTTCAGGTAGCCAAAAAGCTGAGATGTAAAGGTGGAGAAACTCCGCCAAAACGCTTAATCACCTACCTTTCTGAATGTGTGGAGGCGGACTCTGATCCGCATATTCCAACCCCTCTCCAAGAGGGATCATCTCCGCAGTGCAGCACAGCCCTCAGCCGATCAATTTGAATGTACAGCCGCATTAAGTTTAACGACGGGCTGATGATGCTGTCAGCCCACGACCCATCTCCCCACTCACCCCTCTCCCTTGAAGTCAGGGGCGGCAGGGATCCCTCGGGGCAGTGGGGGCTGGCTGAGCAGTGGGGGCTGGCAGGGCGGTGGGGGCTGGCTGGGCGGCGGGGGGCGGCGGGGCGGCGGGGGACGGCGGGGCGGCGGGGGACGGCGGGGCGGCGGGGGGCGGCGGGGGGCGGCGGGGGCCGGCGGGGGCCGGCGGGGCGGAGGGGGCCGGCGGGGCGGCGCGGGGCGGCGGGGGCCGGCGGGGCCGGCGGGGGCAGGCGGGGCAGGCGGGGCCCGGCGGGGCAGCGGGGCCCGGCGGGGCAGCGGGGCCCGGCGGGGCAGCGGGGCCCGGCGGGGCAGCGGGGCCCGGCGGGGCAGCGGGGCCCGGCGGGGCAGCGGGGCCCGGCGGGGCAGCGGGGCCCGGCGGGGCAGGCAGGGCAGCGGGGACCGGTGGGGCAGCTGGGGCTTTTGGGGCAGTGGGAGCTGTCAGCGGGGGAAGTCAAGGGGCATCAACATGGAGGTTCCAGGACAGATCCTGGGAGAAGTTGACACCCAGGAATTTGAAGTTCCTGACCCTCTTCACTGCTTGATGCCTCAACGACGACTGGGTCATGTTCTCCTGACTTCCTCCTCCAACTTCATTACCATTGATGTGGACAGGGGTGTGGACTCTTCCCCCTCTCCTGGTTATCTCCTTCAACTGACTGGCGCCAGGAGAGATGTTTTCCTGGCACCATTCAAAACAGGGATGCGGAGGAATTTCTTTAGCCAGAGAGTGGCGACTGGTGGGGCAGCGGGAGCCATCAGGGGGCAGCTGGTGCAGGCTGGGATAGCCACACTGGGCTGCTTCGGCCTTTGGGGCCGCTCTCTGTGGCTCAAGATGTGGCAGAGCAATGGCTGTCTTCCCTACCCATAATCCTCATGCAGCTGGAACTGTTCCGGGAACCATAGAGCGTTTTCAGCTGCATTGGGGATTATGAGTAGGGAAGACGGCCATTGCTCTGCCGCGTATTGATGATGGATGGTACTATGGCACCAGTTGCCCTGCCTCCTTCAAATCCGGAGGGCTCTACGAGGCACCTCTGGATATGAATGGGCTGCTGTCTGAAAGGTAAGTTTCCATTTTTCTATCTGCTCCGTAGCCATTCTCAAGGCGGAGTCCTAACATGAAATGGCCTTGTGAGTCTCTGTATTGGTGGTAAACGAGAAAATCTGATGTTGGGGTCAAGTGCAATACACATACATGCTGCATGACCTGCTGAGTTTTCCCAGCATCCTTTGGAAATAAAGGCATGGAGCTTTCCAGGCTTGAGGTCTTTGTCAGGAATCTGGAGAAACAGGGTGATGCCTGAATAAAAAGGTGGGGAGAAGGAAGGAGCAAATGTTGGAAGGTTGTGTATAGGTCAAAACAGTTAATCACTGCAGATTTTAAAATTCAGAATCAGAATTTATTGTCATGAACAAGTCACGAAATTCGTGATTTTGTGGCAGCATCACAGGGCAAACATTCAAAGAAACCATCTTACAAAAAAAATAGTGCATGAAATGTCAAAGTAAGGTAGTCTCCTTGGTTCATTGATCATTCAGGAATCTGATGACGGAGGGGAAGAAGCTGTCCTTGTGCCGCTGAATGCTCGTCTTTAGGCTCCTCTACCTTTTTTCCGATTATAGCAGAGGTCTTTGAGGATAGAGGCTGCTTTTTTAAGACACCATCTCGTGTAGATGACCTCGATGGAGTGAAGTCTGGTGCCTGTGATGTCGCAGGCCGAGTGAACAACCCTCTGGAGGTTTTTCTTGTCCTGAGAGTTGTCCTATCTATACCAGGCAGTGATGCAACCAGCCAGAATGCTTCCGCGGTACACCTGTAGAGGTTTTTGAGACTTTGGATAGATGCCGTATCTCTTCAAACACCTCACGAGGTCTAGCCGCTGGTGAAACTTCTTCCTGATTGCATCAACATGGAGGCTCCAGGACAGATCCTGGGAGAAGTTGACACCCAGGAATTTGAAGTTCCTGACCCTCTTCACTGCTTGATGCCTCAACGACGACTGGGTCATGTTCTCCTGACTTCCTCCTCCAACTTCATTACCATTGATGTGGACAGGGGTGTGGACTCTTCCCCCTCTCCTGGTTATCTCCTTCAACTGACTGGCGCCAGGAGAGATGTTTTCCTGGCACCATTCAAAACAGGGATGCGGAGGAATTTCTTTAGCCTCTGGAATTTTCTGCCACGGGTGGTTGTGGAGGCCAATTCATTGGGTCTGTTCAAGGCAGAGATTGATAGGTATCTGAATAGTCAGGGTATCAAAGGTTATGGGGAGAAGGCCGAGTGAGAAAATGGATCAGCTCATGATGGATTGACAGAGTGGACTTGATGGGCTGAACGGCCTACTCCTGCTCCTTTATGTTCTATGGTCCCCAAAACATCATTACTTAACACACACTTAATGCTCGACTATGACTGCCACAGAATTAAAATATTGGCCATTTATAGGGAAAAAAAATCTATCCTTTGTATCAAGACTGGCTTCCTCATCTCTGTACTCCTCAGAGAGTAGAACAAATATCTTTGTAAAATTAAAGGAAATCTTTCTGTATTATCGAGGCTCCAAGAGGCAGTTTAAGTCATAACTCCATCAAAGTGAGGGATTCTAGTTCTGGGAACTGCATTACTTTTCCATTATAATTGGTCCAGTGCTTAAGGAGATGTTTTTAAAAAGATTGACACCACGGTAGAAGCCGATTCTGGCATTTAAGCATGTGCTTCCCAGTTTCACCCAAATTAACCTGCAACCCCTGTATGTTTTGGAGGGTGGGAGGAAATGGGAAACAGGAGCACCCGGGAAAACACACGGGGAGAACGTACAAACTCTTTTTAGACAGTGCTGGATTTGAACACAGGTTGCCGCCACTGTAATAGCTAACTGTGCCTCCCTATAGGATGTTGTCCTACCAAATATTTCCAGGCTATCAAATACTCCCTCCCAGGCCAAGGACAGCCCATATTAGGTAAGGAGTAAAACTCCCTCCCCATTGACCTGTCACACACTCCCAGGACATTCCTGGCATGGGTTTGAGACACAATCAAACTCCCTCTTACACGGTCACATCACATGGGTGTAATTGGGTGGCATGGGCCGGAAGAGCCAGATACTGTGGTATGTCTCTAAATTAAAAAATAAATTAAATTGCTTCTATGGGAGGGGCAGCATGCTTGGATGCAGAGTAAAGCACTCTCTGGTCCTTCCGGCCCATGCCACCCAATTACACCCATGTGATGTGACCGTGTAAAAGGGAGTAAAGCTCTCTCTGGTCCCATCTTGTGCTCTGAGTACAACAAAGGTTAGATTGCAATGTATACTTCGTTTAACGTTCTCCCATTAAGACTTCTAATGTACATTAGTTTCAACCTCAGAAAATCATTAGTTTAAAATGTTATATCTCCCATTATTTCCATCAATATGTGGGAATTCACTGATTGAGTTTTACCGTCTCACTGCCGGCCTGGTCTCTTTAGGTCATAATATTGTGCCATCTCGGCTCTGGATGGAGACCGACTCCAATTCATTTAACACAGGATTTTCAGAGCCTCCCAGGAGAGATACTTGAGTGAAGGTGGATGCAAAGTGTGGGGACGATGTGCCAACTTGCAATGCCCCCACCATCCTCCCCCCCACCCCACGTCTGCAGCTTGAGAAGGGCCACATGTTCTACTCACTCTACACCCATGACTGTATGGGTAGGCACAATTCTAATGCTATCTATTAATTTGCCGACGGCACCACAGGCTTCGGCAGAATCACAGGCATCGGTAGAATTACGGGCGACAATGGGGAAGCATGGAGGAGGGAGATAGATGAGCTGGTTGAGTGGTGTCACACCAACAATGTTAACAAAACCAAGGAGATGATTGTGGGCTTCAGGGGGAAATCAGGAAAACACGAACCGTCAGCAGTAGAGAGGGTCAAGAACTTCAAATTCCTGGTGTCAACATCTCCAAGGACCTGTCTGGGAGCCTCCATATTGATGCCATCACGAAGAAAGCCCGCCAGAAGCTAGATTTTGTGAAGAGTTGATGAGTTTTAGGAGATTCAGTATGTCACTGAAGACTCTCGAAAACCTCAACAGGAGTACTGTGGAGAGATTCTGGCTGGTCGCATTAGTGTCTGGCATAAAGGCGCTAATTCTCAGGACAAGAAAAGCTCCAGAGGGTTGTTAACTCGGCCAGTGACATCATGGGCACCAGACCCATCGAGGACATCTACAGAAGTGGAGTCTTAAGAAAGCAGTCTCTATCCTCAAGGACCCCCACCACCCAGGCCATGCCCTCTTCACTCTGCTTCCATCGGGAAATAGGTACAGGACCCTGAAGACGACCATTCAGTGCCTCAAGGACAGCTTCTTCCCCTCTGCCAACAGATTCCTGAATGAAAAGTGAACCACAGAAACTTCCTTGCTTTGTCTTTTTCTTGTGTTATCTTTATTTATTTTGTAAGATGGGTTTATATAAATGACACTTCTGCAAAACAATGGATTTCATGAAGTTCATGGCCATTACATCTGATTCTGACCCAAAACATTGACTCACCATTTCTCCCCATGGATGCTGGCTGAGGTCTTTGTCTGTGCAGAATTCTGGGATCTGCAGCCTCTATGTTTCTCTGATACTTTGTTCTGTTTCAACACAGGGTGGATGTCTGCAAAAGCCTGGCCTTTGTTTTAAGGTGACTGGGTTATTTTTTTTTTAATTTTTTAAATTTTTTTATTTTTCACACCATAAATCACATTAGCCATGATATACACTATTTCTTTTTCACACATATACAGTGACTTTTTCTCCCCCCCCCCCCCTTTCCTCCCAAACCACCCCCCCACCCCCCCCCTCTCATCCATTTTAGGTATACAATCTAGGTTGCATTAAGCCAGTCAGACAATGTTGTCATTCAACAAAATTACACCAGAAATTCTACTGAGTCCATTCTTTTCTTTCCTTCTCCTTCCATCAACTTAGGTAATGTTTGTCCCCGGTAGGTTTTCGCTATTGTATTTAATGTAAGGCTCCTATACTTGTTCGAATATTTCAATATTATTTCTTAACCAATATGTTATTTTTTCTAATGGAATACATTTATTCATTTAAATTTGGTAGTTTCTTCCTTTTAATTTGGTTATGTATTCCATTAATATTTAAAGACATATAGTTCAGCGTAGCCCTTTTATATTTTGTTTATCTTCTCTTTCCGTTTTTCCATCATTACCTTTCCTCCTTTTCCATTTCTGTTTTCTTATTTTCAACTCTTTATAAGACAACATTCCTACAACATCTAACATTTTCCTTATTCTCCTATTTCTATCTTATTTATCCCCAATCTCCCCTTCACCTCCTGAGTTGTCCTTTATCCCTTGTCGGACAACCACATCTCCCCTCTCCATTTGGATTTGCGAATCCACTCGCAAGCGTCAACTGATTTTGCAGTGACCGCTATTTCCCCCCACCCCGCCTCCCCCAGAAAAGATTTCACTTTTCATATGTCACAAAGGTCCCTCTTTTAATTCCCTCCTTATTCTCTCTATTCCATTACCTTCCCTTATTAATTCTTGTCTATACTATCTATATTTTCCTCTAAGTACAGATACATTCATGTATGCTCATTGTCTCTATTCACTCTTATACCTCTTTACCTGCATACATATCAATCGTGATCATTTTTACTCTCATTACCCGTCTTCATCCCTCAGTCTATTTTTGTCTTTACCCACATACATATCAGTCGTGATCATTTTAACTCTCATTACCCGTCTTCCTCCCTCAGTCTATTTTTGTAATTGTTCTGCAAATTTTCGTGCTTCTTCTGGATCCGAGAATAGTCTGTTTTGTTGTCCTGGAATAAATATTTTCAATACCGCTGGATGCTTTAGTATAAATTTATACCCTTTCTTCCATAAAATCGCCTTTGCTGTATTGAACTCTTTTCTCTTCTTTAGGAGTTCAAAACTTATATCTGGATAAATGAAGATTTTTTGCCCTTTATACTCCAGTGGTTTGTTGCCCTCTCTTACTTTTTCCATTGTCTTCTCCAGTACCTTTTCTCTTGTAGTATATCTTAGGAATTTTACTACAATAGATCTTGGTTTTTGTTGTGGTTGTGGTTTAGAGGCCAATACTCTATGTGCCCTTTCTATTTCCATTTCATGCTGTAGTTCTGGACATCCTAGGGTCTTAGGGATCCACTCTTTTATAAACTCCCTCATATTCTTGCCTTCTTCATCTTCCTTAAGGCCCACTATCTTTATGTTATTTCTTCTGTTATGGTTTTCCATTGTATCTATTTTTTGAGCTAGTAGTTCTTGTGTCTCTTTAGTTTTTTTATTAGATTCCTCCAATTTCTTTTTTAAGTCTTCTAGCTCCATTTCTGCTGCTACTGCCCGCTCTTCCATCTTGTCCATTTTTTTTCCCATTTCTGTTAAGGTCATCTCCATTTTAATTATTTTCTCTTCTGTGTTGTTTATTCTTTTTCTTAAATCCTTAAATTCCTGTGTTTGCCATTCTTTAAATGACTCCATGTATCCTTTAATAAGAGCAAGTATATCCTTTACCTTGCCTATCTTTTCTTCTTCTATTTCACCGTACTCTTCCTCTTCCTCTTCTTCTTCCTCTAGGTTGACCATCTGTTGTTTCTTTGTTGCCCTTTCCTCCTCTTCCTTCTTGTTTCTATTGTCTTCTGTGGTCTCTTCTTGCTGCAGGTGTTCTGCAGCTGTCGTTGCCGACTGTGGAGATCGACTCCCCAGCTGGTCCCCCCTCCCGTCGGTGTGTTTTTTTTCATTCGCATCGCGCATGCGCGAAGTTTCGCGCATGCGCGGTTGCGCACTTTTGCTCGGCTCTGCGAGCCATTTTTGAAGTCCATTATTTACCGACCTGAGGGAGCGGGTTTCTCTCTCCGCAGCGGGCCTCTTCGGACAGGTAAGGCCTTCACCTTTTTCCTCCTTTGTCTTCTCTTCCTCTCTTCTTACCGTTGCTTTCGACTTTTCTTTTTTTGTCGCCATCTTCTTTCCACCTTTATACTCACTTTTCTGTAACTTTTATTTCTGTGCCTTTGTGTTTTCTCTTGTTTTTCCCGACTTTTCTGGAGAGGGCTGGAGTTCACCGTCCGGCCACTACTCCATCACGTGACTCCCCTCGTGACTGGGTTATTCAGGATAAACTTGTTATCTCTCTTACCTTTAAAGTAGCCATTCTCAACCTTTTTTTCAGTTATGCCCCCCACACCCTACCCCAGTAAGACTCTGCTCAAAGTTTATGGGCCCCCTTCCCTCTGAAGAAGTCAAGTTTTGGTTTCTTTCGCACTTCTCTCCTACATTTAAAAAAATGTTCATGTTGCAAGAGATGAAAAGTAAACAAGGCTTTTACTTAAACATGCTATGGTCCCCAGTGGGGAATGTTGAGACTGGCTGCATTAAAATGAAAGGGAAAGAAACAGGACAGTAGTTTAAAAATGTCATAAAATCACAGTACAGAAATGGGCCCTTCAGCCCATCTAGTCCGTGCCAAACTATTATGCTGCCTGGTCCACCAGGGAGGATTTAGACTTTTTTTTGTAGAGACATATAGGTCAGCAAAACATCGAGGCCCAAGGGCCTGTACTGCGCTGTAGTGTTCTATGTTAATGTGGTGTAATTGGTGGTGCATCAGTTAATAAAGTCACGGAACACAGAAGCAGCCCATCCAGTCCATGCTGACCATTAATGACCCTCCAGCACTTGGGTGATTCAACTCCCTGTTCAATTAAATCTCCACCCCTTTCCTTTGTCGGGCATTGCATTTGAAATTTCAGCCAGCATTTTTTTCTCCTGTCCCCTTTCAACCCTCTTGCTTCTCACCTCAAACCTATGGGTTTAGAAGTCTTCGTAATGGGGAAAGGTTTTTTCCCCCACCTTCAACTCTACCTGCGCCTTGCATCAGTATCCGGTGAACCATCAGGATTATACAGCAGGAACCAGGCCCTTCAGCCCAACTTGTCTATGCTGACCAAGATGCTCATTGCAAAATTGTTGAGGGCCCCTACCACCCGGCACATAGCATCTTCCGGCTATTCCTGTCGAGAAAGAGATACAGGAGGATCAAAGCCAGCACCGCCAAGCTGAGGGACAGTGAGAATGCTGAACGACTGAAGGAACTACCTATACAAATCCTCTGTGACTCTACTATTTATTTAAGAATAATATTTATTATTTTAATATTTGAATACTAGTGTTGTGCAAATGTATTGCTTGTCTGTATGAGTGTCGTCTGTATGTGTGTTTGCTGAGGACCAGAGAACTGTTTCGTCAGGTTGTACTTTTGTACACCTTTTTAAAATTTTTTATTTATTTTTCACACTATGAACCATACTGACCAAAATACACACAAACATTTCCCTCTTGAATATACACAGTGTTCTTTTGTACACTTTTTTGTTTGAAAAGAAATTATATTAGGCAAAATAACATTCCGTGCAGTGGTTATCTCTGCAGAACTAAACCGTTTCCGAAGCCTTCGTCCTGAAACATATAGAGCATCAGAAGCGGTACACGCAATGGTGCGAAAGACATAAATATTCTAGGGTCGAAGACTCAAACTTCTATTGTCATACAATGAAGTGATGCCTCAATGCACTTTTACCAATGCAGATCGAATCCCAGACTAACGATTACACATCAGGAAGAATTTAAACAAAAGTACTTAATATTATTGGGCCTTGATATCGAGAGAAACACATCTTAACAGATGGATCTGATCAACAGTTTTTAAAAATGTGTGAGCTGCCCCAAGTGATCACCTGCACAATGAACAAGAAGGACATCGGTGGTCAGATACGGTAACAGTGACTATCAGGGACCATTCTCAGCAACCGTGAGCTGTGGAGAATTGATCACTCGCATCCGCAGATATCAGCAATTGGCCATCAAACTGGGGCAGGTGCCTTTGCTCAGAATTGGTCACTTGCTGGTCTGGAATGGACTATTGAGTCTGTCAGTCAGAATCACTTTGACAGTTCTTTTGTACACCTTGATGGTCACTTTATCTACCTGTGCTGCTACCTTTGGAGATCTTGCACACCAAAGTCCCTCTGTTTCTCAATAATCTCTGTGTATATTCCAACCCTCATTCGATCTATCAAAATGCATCTCCTTGCTGAAAATGTGGGATGGGAGGATTGGTGGAAGTCAATGGGAGAGAAGAGAAGTTACCAGGAAATAATTAATGGGGGGGGGGGGGTTGGGATTGGGATTCATGCCACTGCCCTGAGAGCTGACATTGACTCAGTGGGCTGAATTAGGAGTTGTGAGAAAAGGAAGGGACCCATCATCCGATGCAGTGCCTTAAAAAAGCAGCCTCTCTCCTCAAGGACCCCCACTACCCGGGCCATACCCTCTTCACTCTGCTACCATCGGAAAAAGAGTACAGGAGCCTGAAGGTGACCGCCCAGAGGCACAAGGACAGCTTCTTCCCCTCACCCATCAGATTCCTGAATGATTAATGAACCAAAGACACTGTCTCACTTTGACTTTTCATGCAGTTTTCATTTATTGTTGTAAGGTGGTTTCTTTGAATGTTTGCAATGTGACGCTACCGCAAGACAAGTTTCGTGACCTGCTCGTGACAATGAATTCTAATTCTCATCTGCCCATTTGTTAGACCAGCCGTTCTCAACCGGGGGCCACAGCACAGTAAAAAAAACCTTTTATTTTCACCTCATGTAACATGTTTTTTTATGTAAGTCAGAAGGAGAGAAGTACAGAAGAAATCAAAATTTCTCAGGGAATGGGGGCCTGTAAACACAGCAGGATCCCAAGGGGGGTGGGGGGGAGACATAGCCGGAATAAATGGTTGAGAATGGCTGTGTTAGATTATTGATGATCAATGGCTTATCTTGATATTCCTGCCGGAACTCCACACCCCTTGGTAAACTCACTCAGCTACTATCAGGCTCAGAAGCAACGTTCCCTCCAATTATTAGTAGTCGGAGTGTGCAAAAATCTTAGGTTGTGCAAATTTTTTTACCTGTAACAGAAGTATGTGTGCATTGAATGCTTGTGCAAACATAAACTTGAAGTAGTTTCAAGATCATTTCGGCACAGCCTGTCTCTCATGGCTGATAAAACTGTATTGGCATGTTTTAATATAAGTATGATTGACTACCTGTTTAACTGACTAACTAGAAAAACAACCAACTGAAAAACCTCACAAAGATAAGTGTATACAGAGCCGTTGTCATACCCACACTCCTGTTCGGCTCCGAATCATGGATCCTCTACCGGCATCACCTACGGCTCCTAGAACGCTTCCACCAGCGTTGTCTCCGCTCCATCCTCAACATTCATTGGAGAGCCTTCATCCCTAATGTCGAAGTACTCGAGATGGCAGAGGCCGACAGCATCGAGTCCACGCTGCTGAAGATCCAACTGCGCTGGGTGGGTCATGTCTCCAGAATGGAGGACCATCGCCTTCCCAAGATCATGCTATATGGCGAGCTCTCCACTGGCCAGCGTGACAGAGGTGCACCAAAGAAGAGGTACAAGGACTGCCTAAAGAAATCTCTTGGTGCCTGTCACATTGACCACCGCCAGTGGGCTGATATCGCCTCAAACCGTGCATCTTGGCGCCTCACAGTTCGGCGGGCAGCAACCTTCTTTGAAGAAGACCGCAGAGCCCACCTCACTGACAAAAGACAAAGGAGGAAAAACCCAACACCCAACCCCAACCCACCAATTTTCCGCTGCAACCGTGTCTGCCTGTCCCGCATCGGACTTGTCAGCCACAATCGAGCCTGCAGCTGACGTGGACATTTACCCCCTCCATAAATCTTCGTCCGCGAAACCAAGCCAAAGAGAGTTAACTAAGAGGTTATTTTCAATAAGTATAATCATTAGTTACTACATTACTTTAGGTCATGAACCTTTTGTGCCAGCGTTAGTTTCCTTTGTGCACTGGTTGCAAAACGTGTGTGCGCGCACACAGCTTGGAGGGACCAGTGCTCAGACGCTCCAGGTCATCATTGAGAATCCATAGGCTTTAGAAATTTCCACCACTGGTGTGTGCGGGGAAATGGGCTTCCCTGCTTCTCTCTTGAATAGTCCATCTCCAATTGTTTTACAATAGGAACAAGTAGTATAGATACTTGATTTTGTTGTGGACCTGGTGCATAGTCGGAACACAGCAGCAAAGTAACAGGTACTTCAGCCCATCTTGTCGGTGTGTGTCCAACACTCATTAGAGCTAACCAGAATGCATCTCCTTGATGGAACTATGGGATGGGAGGATTAGTGGAAGTTAATGGGAGATAGGAGACAAGTCCCATGGACTTGCACTCAGTCCCGATCCCTCCATATCCCTCCCATCCATGTACCTGCCCAAATTTTTCTTACAAGTTAAAATTGAGCCCACATTCACCACTTCAGCTGGCACCTCATTCCATACTTTCACTACTCTCCATTTGAAGAGGTTAAATTTTAAATTTAAATTTAGACATGCAGCACGGTAACAGGCCATTTTGGCCCACGAGTGCATGCTGCCCAATTAACGTACACCCTCAAAACATTTTGAATGGTGGCAGGAGACCAGAGCCCCTGGGGAAAACCCAGCAAACATGGGGAGAAGTTCAAACTCCTTACAGACAGCGCGGGATTTGAACCCACAGTCCCGATCACTGGCACTGTAAAGGCATTGTGTTAATCACTACGCCAACTGGACCACCCCTAATGTTATTCAACCTAATGTTCTCCCTAAACATCCTACGTTTCACCCTTAAGCCATGTTCTCCAGTTATTGTCTCACCCGACCTCCAAGGAGATCAAGAAATTAAAAATAATGAAACAAGATAAGCTTTCACAATATTGCTATATGCTGTACTACCTTGGCTAAATTAAAACAGTTCTGATTGTAAATCTCGAATAAAGGTCCCAACCCAAAACATTTACTGACCATTTCTACCTACGGATGATGCCTGACCCTTTGAGTCTCTCCAGCAACCTTATAATCCCAGCATCTGCCATTTTCATATTTCTATGAACATTAATGGAAAGTGTTTACTTTTCTACCTCCATGGATGGTATATGACTCAGTGAGTGTTAGCAGAATTTTCATTTTATTTGAGATTTCCAGTTCAAGGGCTCCCTGGGTTATTGAGCATCATCTGACTTTATGCAAATTCTCCAGTAAATAATATTTACTCTGGAAACTGGCATAGAAGGACGGGAAACAAGCAGTAATGGCATAGAACATATAGAGGTTAAGAAGGAGGAGGTGCTTGCTGTCTTACAGCAAATAAAGTTAGATAAATCTTCTGGCCCTGACATGATATTCCTTCAGGCCTTGAGGGAGACAAGTGTAGAAATTGCAGGGACTCTGGCAGAAATATTTTTAAAACACCTTTATTCATGGATGAGATGCTGGAGGATTGAGGATTGGAGGGTAGCTCATGTTGTTCTGTTGTTTAAAAATGGCTCCAAAAATAAACCAGGAAATTATAGACTGGTGAGCCTGACGTCTATAGTAGGTACATTATTGGACATATTCTGAGAGATTGGATATACAATTATTTGGACAGTCACGGGCTGATTAAGGATAGTCTGCATGACTTTGTGCGTGGTAGATTGAGCTTAGTGAATCTTATAAAAATTTTTGAGGAGGTTACCAAGAAAGTACTCCCCCTTCAAAACAAGCGACGCATCATCCTCATCAGTGTCTGTGCTCCAACCTTTCAGGCGGAACCAGCAGAAAAGGACAAGTTCTACACTGATCTGAGCAACCTCATCCAACGCACCCCTACAGCCAACAAGGTTGTCATCCTTGGTGACTTCAACGCTCGTGTCGGCAAAGACTCAGAAACCTGGCCAGGAATCCTTGGCAAGCATGGTGTCGGCAAGTGCAATGACAACGGGCGCCTCTTGTTGGAACTCTGCGCAGAACAGCGGCTTGTCATTACTAACACCCTTTTTCAGCAGACATCCTGAAGACTACCTGGATGCATCCCCGATCCAAACACTGGCACCTCCTGGACTATGTTCTGGTGCGAGGAAGAGACAAACGAGATGTGCTCCACACCAGGGTCATGCCCAGCGCGGAATGCCACACTGACCGCTGGCTTGTTCGCTGCAAGCTCAACCTTCACTTCAAGCCAAAGTTCAAGAACAGTGGAGCCCCCAGAAAGAGGTTCAATGTTGGAAACTTGCAGTCAGACGAAGTTAGAGGAAACTTCCAGGCAAACCTCCAAGCAAACTGCCTCACAGACACGTCTCCTGAAACCCTCTGGGATCAGCTGAAAATGGCCATACTGCAATCCACTGAAGAGGTACTGGGCTTCTCCTCCAGGAAAAACAAGGACTGGTTTGATGAAAACAACCAGGAAATCCAGGAGCTGCTGGCAAAGAAGCGAGCTGCCCACCAGGCTCACCTTGCAAAGCCGTCCTGGCCAGAGAAGAAACGAGCCTTTCGTCGCGCATGCAGCCATCTTCAGCGCAAACTCTGGGAGATCCAAAATGAGTGGTGGACTAGCCTCACCCAACGAACCCAGCTCAGCGCGGACATTGGCGACTTCAGGGGTTTCAATGAGACACTAAAGGCTGTGTACGGCCCCTCACCCCAAGTCCAAAGCCCTCTGCGCAGCTCAGATGGCGAAGTCCTCCTCAGCGACAAGATCTCCATCCTCAATCGATGGTCAGAACACTTCCAATCTCTTTTCAGTGCCAATCCACTCAGTCCAAGAATCTGCCCTGCTCCAGCTCCCTCAACAGCCCTTGAGTCTAGAGCTGGATGAGGTCCTTACCCGGGAAGAGATATATAAGGCAATTGAACAACTGAAAAGTGGCAAAGCAGCAGGTATGGATGGAATCCCCCCCCAGAGGTCTGGAAGGCTGGCGGCAAAACTCTGCATACCAAACTGCATGAGTTTTTCATGCTCTGCTGGGACCAAGAAAAGCTGCCTCAGGACCTTCGTGATGCCATCATCATCACCCTTTACAAAAACAAAGGCGAGAAATGAGACTGCTCAAACTACAGGGCAATCACCCTGCTCTCCATTGCAGGCAAAATCTTCGCTAGGATTCTCCTTAATAAACTAATACCTAGTGTCGCCGAAAATGTCCTCCCAGAATCACAGTGACTTTCGCGCAAACAGAGGAACTACTGACATGGTCTTTGCCCTCAGACAGCTCCAAGAAAAATGCAGAGAACGAAACAAAGGACTCTACATCACCTTTGTTGACCTCACCAAAGCCTTCGACACCGTGAGCAGGAAAGGGCCTTGGCAAATACTAGAGCGCTTCGGATGCCCCCCCAAGTTCCTCAACATGGTTATCCAACTGCACGAAAACCAACAAGGTCGGGTCAGATACAGCAATGAGCTCTCCGAACCCTTCTCCACTGACAATGGCGTGAAGCAAGGCTGTGTTCTCGCACCAACCCTCTTTTCAAACTTCTTCAACATGATGCTGAACCAAGCCATGAAAGACCTCAACAATGAAGACGCTGTTTACATCCGGTATCGCACGGATGGCAGTCTCTTCAATCTGAGGCGCCTGCAAGCTCACACCAAGACACAAGAGCAACTTGTCCGTGAACTACTCTTTGCAGACGATGCCGCTTTAGTTGCCCATTCAGAGCCAGCTCTCCAGCGCATGACGTCCTGTTTTGCAGAAACTGCCAAAATGTTTGGCCTGGAAGTCAGCCTGAAGAAAACTCAGGTCCTCCATCAGCCAGCTCCCCACCATGACTACCAGCCCCCCCCATCGGGCACACACAACTCAAAATGGTCAACCAGTTTACCTACCTCGGCTGCACCATTTCATCTGATGCAAGGATCGACAACAAGATAGACAACAGACTCGCCAAGGCAAATAGCGCCTTTGGAAGACTACACAAAAGAGTCTGGAAAAACAACCACCTGAAGAAACACACAAAGATCAGCGTGTACAGAGCCGTTGTCATACCCATGCTCCTGTTCGGCTCCGAATCATGGGTCCTCTACTGGCATCACCTACGGCTCCTAGAATGCTTCCATCAGCGCTGTCTCCGCTCCATCCTCAACATTCATTGGAGTGACTTCATCACCAACATCGAAGTACTCGAGCTGGCAGAGTCCGCAAGCATCGAATCCACGCTGCTGAAGACCCAACTGCGCTGGGTGGGTCACGTCTCCAGAATGGAGGACCATCGCCTTCCCAAGATCGTGTTATATGGCGAGCTCTCCACTGGCCACCGAGACAGAGGTGCACCAAAGAAGAGGTACAAGGACTGCTTAAAGAAATATTGACCTCCGCCAGTGGGCTGATATCGCCTCCAACCGTGCATCTTGGCGCCTCACAGTTCGGCGGGCAGTTCGACCGCAGAGCCCACCTCACTGACAAAAGACAAAGGAGGAAAAACCCAACACCCTACCCCAACCCACCAATTTTCCCTTGCAACCGCTGCAACCGTGCCTGCCTGTCCCGGATCGGACTTGTCAGTCACCAACGAGCCTGCAGCTGACGTGGACATTACCCCTCCATAAATCTTCGCCCGCAAAGCCAAGCCAAAGAAAAAAGAAGATGAAGGGAAGGCTGTGGATGTTCTTTACATGGACTTTAGTAAGACCTTTGGCAAGGTCCCACATGAGAAGTTATTTCGTAAGGTTCAGACACTAGTTATACATAGAGGGGTCTCAAACTGAAGTTGAAATTGGCTGAATGGAAGAAGACAGAGTGGTATTAAATGATTGCTTCTCAGACTGCAGGCCTGTGATTAGTGGTGTGCCTCAGAGATCGGTGCTGGGACAATTGTTGTTTGTTGTCTATATCAATGATCTGGATGATAATGTGGTAAATTTGATCAGCAAGTTTGCAGATGACACTAAGATTGGAGACGTTGTGAACAATGAAGAAGGTTTTCAAAACTTACAGAGGGATCTGGACCAACTGGAAAAATGGGCCAGAAAGTGACAGATGGAATTTAATGCAGAAAAATGTGAGGTGCTGCAATTTAGAAGGACAAACCAAGGTAGGACATACGCAGTATATGGTAGGGCACTGAGGAGTGCGGAGGAACAAAGGGATCTGGAACTTCAGATACATAATTCCTAGAAAGTGGTGTCACAGGTAGACAGGGTTGTGAAGACAGCTTTTGGCATCTTGGCCTTCATAAATCAAAGTATTAAGTAAAAGTTGGGATATTATAGTGAGGTTGTGTAAGACATTAGTGAGGCCACATTTGGAGTATTGTGTGCAGTTCTGATCACCAAACTACAGGAAGGATATCATTTAAATTGAAAAAGTGCAGAGCAGATTTACTAGGATGTTGACAGGTCTTCAGGAGTTGAGTTACAGGGAAAGATTAAACCGGTTAGGAATTTATTTCTTGGACTGTAGAAAAATGAAGGGAGATTTGATAGAGGTTTACAAAATCACGAGGGTTCTGACAGAGTAAATGTGAGTAGGCTCTTTCCATCTAGATTAGGAGAGATAAATACAAGAGGACATGGCTTTAGGGTGAAAGGGGGAATTTCTTCACTCGGGAGTAGTGGGAGTATGGAATGAGTTGTCATCTGACGTGGTAAATGCGGGCTCAAAGTTTTAAAAATAAATTGGATAGATACATGGATCTATACATGGAGAGGTCTGAAGGGCCTGCACTGTGCTAACATTCTAAAATTAGGTATGAGGCGCTGGTGGAGGTTGATAACATTCAGCAAGAAAATTGGGATTAATGTAAATGGGTACTTCCATTTTTAAAATTTAGACAAACAGCATGGTAATCGGCCCTTCTGGGCCATGAGCCCATGCTGCCGAAGTACCCCGATTAATCGACAACCCTCGTATGTTTTGAAAGGTGGGAGGAATCTGGAAAACCCATGCAGACACAGGGGGAACTTGCACACTCCTTACAGAGAGCGGCGGATTCGAACCTGGGGTCGCTGGTGCTGTAATGGCGTCGCACTATCCACTACGCTAACTGCGCTGCCTCGTTAGTGTAGCTGCTTAGCATGTACACAGAGGGCTAAAGGTCCTCCTTGTGCTTCACGGTTGATTCTGCCCAGTCCTATTTGCCAGTGCCTTGTTATGACTTCCCAAGTACCGGTAGTTAGAGAGCGCAAGCTCTTTTACTTCGCAAGCTTGATGAATTACATTAATTTTCCAAACAGCTCAATTGGATCATCTCTGAACACTCAAGGCTCGAACACAAACACTCGGTTTATGAAATCTGTCCTGATAAATTAGCCTTCGAAGCTACAGTTTACTCAAGCTCCACTTCACAGATTCCTCAATTGTGATCAATTGCTGCTCATATCATGAGGTGGAGGATCATCTTGGGTCGTCAGTCAGAATAAGAACTGTACTGTAATTTGTCGGTTGGATGCGGTGATGCCAGTTTGGATTGGAAGCATTTCTGGAGGTTTTGTCAACCCTGTTGTGGGCCAGTGGATGAGGTACCGTACTGATCACCCAGAGATCTGTGCCAACAATCCAAAGTTCAGATTTAATGTTAGAGTTCATATGTGACGTCACATACAGCCCCGAGATCCTTTTATTTCCCCTGCGAGCCAGGCAGAATTTCTACTTACCATTAGTACAAAAACAAACTCTACTCAGGAAAATATATGTAAATAAAAGAGAAAAATGTATATCAGGAACTGCAAACAAAACTGTCCAATATAGAAAATAAATATTTAATATTAAATAATGTGCAAATTAAGAGACCTTAAATGAGTCCCTGATTGAGTTTGTTGTTGAGTCTGATGATGGAGGGGTAGCAGCTGTCCCTGAACCTGGTGGTGCGAGTCTGGTGGCCCCGAGACCTCGTTCCTGATGGCAGCAGCGAGAACAGAGCATGTACTGGGTGGTGTGGATTCTTGATGACTGCTGCTGCTCTCCGACGGCAGTGCTCCATGTAGAAACCTGGGTTTAAATCCTGCCATGGCAGGCTTGGAATATAAATTCAACCCACAGTCTAATTTAAAAAAAAGTGTACATAGAATGTTAGCACAGTGCAGGCCCTTCAGACTACAGTGCAGTGCTGACCCACATATACCAAAAAAAATGAAACCCTCCCTACCTCATAACCTTCTATTTTTCTTCCATCCATGTACCTGTCTAAGAGTCTCTTAAATGCCCCTAATGTTCCAGCCTCCACCACCACCCCCAACAATGCCTTCCAGGCACCCACAAAAAAAGTCTCCCCTAATCTTTCCTCACCTTGTATAGATGGCTTCTGTAATGGCCAAATCACCAGCCCGTCAAAGGCATTCTTTGGAGTCATACAACAGGGATCTCGAGAGTTTACTTGGGAGTTAGATTGGGGGGGTGGGGGGGTGGCAACAGATGGAGCCAGGAGCAAAGCGGTTGGGCTCAGGAATTAGATGGGGGAGGTGGAAGACCATGGACGGGGCTAGGAGCGAGGCAGTTGGGCTCGAGACTTAGATCGGGGGGGATGGTGGAAAGACAATGGACAGGGCTAGAAGCGAGGCAGTTGGGCTCAAGAGTTCGATGGGGGGCAAGACACTGGACGGGGCTAGGAGCAAGGTGGTTGGGCTCGGGAGTTAGATGGGGGGAAGACAATGGACGGGGCTAGGAGCAAGGCAGTTGGGCTCAGGAGTTAGATGGGGGAAGACAATGGATGGGGCTAGGAGCAAGGCAGTTGGGCTCAGGAGATAGATGGGGGGCAATGGATGGGGCTAGGAGCAAGCTCGAGATTTAGATGGGGGCACGTCAGGCTCAGGAGTTCGATATTGGCCAGACGAGGAGAGGACAATGGCACACCCCCCCCCCCCCCAAGAGGTCCCTGGCTGCCACACCCTAGATATGCCTATGTGTGAGGCCTGCATATTCTCTCATCCGTATGTAACTACAGGGACAACACAGTTAGCATAGAGGGGCTGAATGGTTAGCGTGGCAGTACGGTCAACGTAGCAATTAGCACAAAACTGTACAGTGCTAGTGACCGGGGTTTGAATCCTGCGTGTCTGCATAGGCTTCCTCCCACTGTCCAAAAAAAATATATACTGAGGGTTGTAGGTTAATTGGATGTAATTGAGTAGTAAGGGCACATGGGCCGAAAGGGTCTGTTAGCAATGCTGCATGTCTATAAATTAAAAAAATTAAAACTCACTCTGCCTTGAATTCCTAGGTGGTGCAGTGTTTGTGTCTTCATAGAAAAGGGCACATTATCAGTCCCTGTTCCCAATCCTCAGCCAGCATTTTGTATTCTCACTGCCCCTCCAAAGCCAGCCTTAGAGGTAACATAGGGGTATGTAGCTACAGGGTAGGAGGGAGCTTGATGACAGTTTACACAAGTTCAATGTTTGGGTGCACCAATAATCATGTTTGCTGAGCCACACAAGTTCAGACAGACACCAACTATATCAGTAAAAATTATCACAACATGACAAGGTAGAAAATGAGAATAAATGTACAGGATGGATAAATAAATATTCACAACTGCAGTTATTGCAAGAAAAACTGAGGGTTCAATCATTCAGACATCTTTTGATGGTCCCGGAGTAGTTCAAGATTAGCCTGGTACAGAGAGGTTCAAGACCTTGAAAGCTGTAGGATAAAAACTGTGTTTGAACCGAGAGGTGCTGGTCTTCAGGCCCAAAGGTAGCAGAGAGGTTGTGTCCAGGGTGATGGGGGGGTCCTTTATGATGTTGGCTGCCTTCTTGAGATTCACTCAGAGGGAGGTTGGAGTAGGTGATGGGCCTGGAGCATTCTACATTCCTGGGCAGTTGAATTCCCAGCCTGTGATGCAATCAATCAATGTACTTTCTACAGTGAACCTGTGGAAGTTTGAAAAATGTATCCAATGGCATGCCGAACCTCCGGAGAAAGTAAATTGGTTTGTCTACTTCACATTTTCTCTCGATGCGCTGGGTCCTGGAGAGATCTTCTGATGCATGAACTCTCAGGAACTTGAAAGTTCTCACCCTCTGTCCTATCAATGTGGTCTCTCATTCCCTCCTTCCAAAAATCAACAATAAGCTCTTTGGCCTTGGTGGCGTTGAGAGCAAGATTGTTGTTGGCATTGCCCAACCAGGTCCTCGATCTCCATCCTCCTTGAGACTCTTCATTTTCTGTTGTGCTTGGGTAGGTGTTCGAAGAACCATGGAATTGCTACACCACATTCTTCCCATCCTATCAAAGCCACCTCTCAACCACTGACAATTTTCGTTCTATTCACTGCTAGAGGAATGTATTCCTGATTCTAATCATGTTTAATAGGCGTTGGCTGCCTTCTTGAAGCACCCCCCCCCCAGTCCCAGTAACATCCTTCAGAGACAGGGACTTTGTCAGTGATATCAATTTTGCCCAAACAAATAACTATTTCTTTTCCCAAATACATAAGGCAGGCCACTGGAGAGGCACAAGGAGGGATATTACAGTGTGTGAAGCAATCGTATATTTTCAGGCCTGCTTTAACCCTGACAGGACCCAGCAAGGGGCTGCACATTATCTACTGGCTTGCCCCAAAACCTGTCTCCATCTGATGAACTGGAGAGTGAAATCAAATTAAACTGTGCTGACCACAATTACACGTGAAGTTTATTGTTATCATTACTCAGAGAAAGCAGTTTAAAATCCTTATCACTCTGCAAGCAGATTGCCCCCAAGGTTCATACTGCAAATACTTAGTTCATTTTTATCACCTTTTTGATGAGAAAACACCAGGGTCATTAGCTGTAAGATTACTGAAGCCTCTCCTAATCGTTCATGTTCTGTCAAGATTGCAGAAGCAAGAAACACCTGGGTTGGGCAATTCTCCGACTGTTGAACAACTTCTTATTTTGTTCAAGCACAGGATGTGACCATTGCTGGCAAGGTCAGCACTCACCGCTCCGAACCAAGTGGCTGTCTTAAACTGTAGGGTGGCACAGTTAACGTGGCGGTTAGTCCTATGCTGTTACACCACCAGCGAACAGGGTTCAAATCCTGTGTGGTCTGTAAGGAGTTTGTACATTCTCCCCTTTTCTATGTGGGTTTCCAAACGTACCAGGGGTTGTAGGTTAATTGGGCACAGGCTCATGGGCTGGAAGGGCCTGTTACCGTGCTGTTTGCCTAAAAAAAAATTTCAGAGAGTGAAACATGCAAGTTTGTAGAAGCTTTGATTGTACAGAGAGATTGGGTGCAGACCCGGGGAATCACTGCAATTCTGGGGATCTCACAGTGGCCATCCATTTCAATTGCCTGTTTTTAAAAAAAACATTTTGATGTATGATTTCTGACCTTTGACATTGCACAATGTGTCAGTTTTTAAAAATAAATATTCATTTTTCAGGATCTGGCATTGTTACCCTTGTCACCCATTGACATCACGCTCGGAGGTAAGGGTGATCCATCTCCCTTAGCCACTGCTATACTCTCAGTGTTGTAGTGGAACTGGAGGGGGTGGTACTCCAGGACTTGAACCCAGTGACAGTGAAGGAACAGTGTCATATTTCCAAGTTTGTGCAGTGCACAAATGTGCTAATGAAACCCAGCAGGTCGAGCGGCATCCATAGGAAGAAAACGTTTCGGGCCTCAGTAATCTGGAAAAATGGGTAGAACTAAAAGACCATAAGACACAAGAGCAAAAATAGTCTGTCTCGTGGGAGAAGAGAGCACAGGCTAATGGGCAAGGGGTGGACACTGGTGGGAGGGACAAAGGGAAAGAAGCTGAGGAGTGACAGAGGGCTGATAAGGGTAGCTTTCTGATAGAAGGAAGCAGGACCAGGGGAGGAGGCTAAAGAGAACTTGGAGGTCAGATTTCAGATTGATTGTCTGAGTACATAAATGACATCACATACAACCCTGAGATTCTTTTTCCTGCGGGCCAGGCAGAATTTACCGCTTACTGGTGGTGCAAAAAAAAAACTACTCAATGTACACAAATAAAGAAAACTAAATAAACTGAGTGTGCAATACAGAGAGAGAAAAAAAAAATCAATAAAGTGCAAAAATAAGAGTCCCTGATTGAGTTTGTTGTTGTGGAGCCTGAGGGTGGAGGGGGAGCAGCTGTTCCGGAACCTGCTGGTGCGAGTCTTGTGGCCCCGAGACCAAGTCCAACAGGAGCCTTAAGATGATGGTGATCCCATTAGCTCATTGTCCGTGGTGAAAGGAGATTGCAGATCCAACTTAATTTTAGAGATAGAGCACAGTAGCAGGCCCTTCCAGCCCATGAGTCCATGCTTCCCAAATACACCCACATGACCAATTAACCTTCTCACACCCTTGTGTCTTTGGAACGTGGTAGAAAAACCGGAGGAAACCCATGGGGAAAACTTAGAATCCTTACAGATCACAGCTGATCTGAACCTGGGTCGCCAACGCTGTAATAGCGCTGGTGCTACCGTGATTTGGGGAGATTGAAGTTGCGAGGCAGGCAGAAAAACAAGGTGATTGATAATGTGTCATTGCAGTGGGTTTATTTATCCTGGAGAGGTACAAGAGAGGTGGGGCTGCAATCGTCCTTGTAAGTGGAGCGTCAGAGAGATTGGACACAGATTGGGAGATCACTCTATCTACAACAGTGACCTGGATCTCCTAGTGGCCAGCCATTTCAATTCTGCTCCCACCCCTATGCTTGGAAGTCTGTCCATGGCCGTGTACTGTCAAACCCGTAAATTGGAGGAGCAACATCCAATTTTCCTGGGCTCTCTCCCACCGAATGGCATTAGCATCAACTTCTAGCCTACTCCCGTTCTTCCTCCCTCCCCAAATTCCTTTGACGACTTTTCTCCAGCTCTCCACACCGCTTCCCCCCCATTCACAAAGCCTTCTTCCCTCCCCTTATTTGCTAGAAATAGAACATTTCTGTAGACAGCATGGTTGGAGTAAAAACATGATGCTGGAGCAGCTCAAACAGTGTCCTTTACATAGCAAAGATACTTTAATGAAGGGCTCAAGCCTGAAAGGGCTCAAGCTACATAGAGGACACTGACCTGCTGAGGTTCTCCAGCATCTTGTGTTTTTACTCCCCTTGTTTGTTGGTGTGTTTTCCGCCCCCTCCCTTATCCACTGATTACCTCCTGCCTGTACCACCATTTTGTTCAGGCGCCGGCCTACATTTTGGTCATACCTCGATGAAGGGCTCAAGCCAGAAATGTTGGTCATGCATCTTTATATTTGCTGTGTAAAGTACATTGTTTGACCAGCTGAGTTTCTCCATCACTGTGACTTTACTTCGTCCTCTGTGTCTGCAGATTTTCGTGTTTTACCACCAGGCGGCTAGTACCCCATTTCACGACTTGCTCGATCCCAACAAGTTCATGGTTGCATGTCCAATTGGGGAAGTAATTTTGTGATTAAAATAAAGCCATTTTGAGAGAGATCTGCAGTATACAGCATACAACTTGCGTTAGCTGCCTCATCAGTTCAATCCTGACCTCCACTGCAGCCTGCATGGAGTTTTCAAGTTCAGATTTATAATTACAAATGCAGTGGTAGTGTTTGTTTACCAAGCAGTCATACAAGGTATAAGTAAGACTCAGTACAGGGTTGCAAAGAGAGATCAGTTGGGACCAAGCAAGCGCCACAAAGTTTTACCAGCATGAGGTTCCTTCAAGAGTCTGATGATGGCAGGAAAGAGTTTGCTCTTGAATCTGGTGGTGTGCGATTTCACACTCATGAATCTTCTTATGGATGGGAAGGGGCATGAAGAAAGTGTGGCCAGGGTGGAATGAGGCTTATAATAAGTTGGCTGTGGAAGTTGATCAGTGGGATGGGGGTGTGTGCGATGGTCTGACCTATGTTTGCAACCTTCTGTAGTTTCCTGTGGTCTCATTCCCATCCCGTGCAGTGATGCAACCTGACAGGATGCTTAACCTTGTAGAAGTTGTTCAGGGAGTGTTGGTGAGATGCTAGATTTCTTCAGGCTCCTCCATAAGTAGAGGTGCTGGTGCACCTTCTTGGCCATCGCATGTTCGCCCTGTGATAGCGTGGGTTACCTCCAGGTGCTCTGGTTTCCTCCCACATCTCTGCCTTTGGGTTGGTGCTTCTCCTTCTGCTCCTCCCACTATTTTGTTTGGGCATCTTGATGAAGGGCTCCAGCCCATAACATTATATACATCTTTATCTTTGCTACATAAAGTACATTGATCTGCCGAGTTTCTCCAGCATTGTTTTTACTATCTGGCATGAGCTGAGCTGGGACCACTTTCAGTTTGCTTGCTCTGCTCATTTGTGGCATCCAGTAAAACTCGAGAAAGAGAAATTAAATTACAAGGTTCTCTGAGCAGTCATGCATTAGCAGGGAGCTGGGTCCATTCCGCAGGGAAACACAAAAGCTACAGATGCTGGAATCTGGAGCAAAGATTGATGTGCCGGAGCAGCTCAGTGTTGATCAGGGGTCCTGACCCGAAATGTTGACTGACTACCTTGGCCCAAGGATGGTGCCTCACCTGCCGAGTTCCTCCAGCGTCTCATTGTTTGCTGTGGGCCTGTGCCGCACTGAGCAGACTAGGAATTGCTCTGAAGACAGGTCTGATTTCAGTCAGACCTGGAGATGCGTGGACAACTCGGGTGATGGCTCAGGCTGCGAAGCCTACAATCGGAATAGGAACCACTCAGCAGGATGGATACGGGTTAATGCATCGACAGTGCGGGTGTGGAATGAGCTGCCGTCTGAATTTGGACAGATACATGGATGGGAGGGGTTTGGAGGGATAAAGAATGGGTCTAGGCAGAATAATGATTCAGCATAGACTAGAAGGGCTGAAGGGCCTGTTTCTGTGCTGTAATATTCTATGGCGCTATGGCTAACAACAGTTCTTCAAGAATAAAACACGAAAGTCTGCAGACACCATGGTTGAAATAAAAACAATTGTTGAAAAACTCAACAGGTCAAACAGTCTATTTTATATAACAAAAGATAAAGATACATAACCAACATTCCAGACTTGAGCCCTTCATCAAGGAACAAACCCTGTATGTTTTTGAAGGGTGGCAGGAAGCCAAGGCACCTGGAGGAAACCTGTGCAGACAGATTTCAGATTTTATTGTCAGAATACATACCTGAAATTACATACAACCCTGAGATTCTTTTTCCTGTGGGCGAGGCAGAATTTACCACTTCCTGGTAGTGCAGAAAAAAATCTGGACACGATGTACACAAACAGATAATGTTACAAAAACTGCAATACAGAGAGGAAAAAAAATCAATAAAGTGCAAATGAGTCCCTGATTGAGTTTGTTGTTGAGGAGTCTGATGGTTGGGGGGGAGCAGCTGGTCCTGAACGTGGTCGTGCGAGTCTTGTGGCACCTGTACCCTATAAGGACTCCCCATGTCCACCACGGTAGTAGGTTGTTTTAAAAAAAAAAGGGCAACAATTCAACATACAGGACGGAGATTGGTACATGGCTGAATGGTGCACCAACAACCTACCTCGCACTTAATGTCACAAAAAGCAAGGAGCTGATTGTTGGGTGGTGTAGATTCTTGATGATAGCTGAAGATTTTGTCAAAGGTGGAGAGGGTTTTGCCTGTGATGTCCTGGGTTGTGTCCACTACCATTTGCAGAGCTTTACGCTCAGGGAACTTGGTGTCCCCATTACAAGACTGTGATGCATTTGTTCAGCACATTTTCCATCATACATCTGTAGAAATTTGCGAAGGTTTCAGATTTCACACCAAACTTCCACAAACTCTTGAGGAAGTAGAGGCGCTGACCTGCTTTCTTCACGATGCCATTAGTGTGTTGGGTCCAGGAAAGATCCTCCGAGATGATGACTCCCAAGAACTTACATTTGCTCACCCTCTCCACCTGATCACTGGATTGTACACCTCTGGTTTTCTCTTCCTGAAGTCAACGATCAGCTCCTTGGTTTTTGTGACATTAAATGCGAGGTTGGTTGTTGGTGCACCATTCAGCCACGTATCAATCTCTCTCCTGCACGCTGAATTGTTGCCCCCTTTTTTTTTAGAATTACAGTAAACAATAATGCAATGCAAGCTGGTCAAAAAATACTTTTGAACTGAAATTCAATGTGGTCATGATATTTAGCATCAAATTCAGAATTACCTTGAAGATTTTTGGGTATATTGTTTCAACCATATGGTCAGCAATTGGGTTTTATTCCCCAGGTATCGCTAGTGTTGAATAAAGAGACTGTGAGCGTGGTTATGTCAGCATCGCGAGAGAGTGCTGTCGGCTACTCTCGCACAATGCTGCCATCGTCCAGAGTTGCGCAAAAGTGTGGCGTAAAAGTGTGGCGTGCTGGATATTACAAGCGCGAGGACACATCAGAACTCAATCAAAAGCACGGACTCAAACCATCATAACTTCAAAAAATTTGTAAGTCAGACTTGCGTAAATCGGGGACCTTCCATAGTTTAAAAAAAATCAGGGGCCAGTCATTGAACTCTAAGGGACGTGGAAGTTCCTTCTGTCAGAGTGTGGCAAATTGCTGGAATTCTCTGCCGCCAAAGATGGTGGAGGTAAATTTATTAGCTATATTTTTAGGTGGCGATGGATAAATATTTGGAAAATTGAGCGTCTGGGACACTGGTGCAGAGGATGACTTGAGATCAGCATAGATCAACTGTTGCTGGAGCCTGCTCCGACAGTGGTGCTGACCCAGGAGAATGGAGATATAGCACTGCTCCAAAGGGATCATCTGCCCGGTTCTAATAACGACAGCTCTAAACAACGTGTTAAAGGAGTCGATGGTGTTTTATTTTAAAATCTTGCAACCATAGGGTCTGTAACCCAGATGCAGACTCTGGGGAGCGCAGGGCACCAGAAACAGGATCAACAGCCTCCATTGAGAAGGAAAAGCAGAGGAGACAACCCTACAGGGAACATGAAAACAGAAATAGACCCTGTAGTGTGCGTCGAAAGAACCAAAGACTTGTTAATCCAAACCAAGGCTTTTATTAACTAAAAGACTGGAGCGTATCACAAGTAGGTCGACCAGTCCAGAATGACCTGGTGTGGCTAGGAGCAAACCTTTAAGACCTGCCAGTAGGTGTGGCTACACTGTCAGTCAATCACAGTCATCCTACACGACCATCTGTACATAGACACATTGGTGATAGAATCTGTTCTATCACAGACCCGCAAGGAGCTCAGTGGCTGATGGACCCACACGGGCTGCAGGTCATTTGTGGTCGGGGGACCCACACGGGTTGCGGGTGACTGATCCATAGGAACCAGGTATCAAAACGGAGTGGATGTTGAGGGCAAGAACTGCTCCTGAAGGACCTGGGAGGCTGAAGGCTTCCTGATTGTATCGGAGGTTTGGATCTGGAACAGGAGTCTGTGCCAGCTGCCAAAGCTGCAGGAGCACTGGAGGCAAATCCACGGACACTCAGCGACACCAAAGGGACTCTTTTGCTCCTTTCGTACTGTAAGGGGTGTAAGGTGAAGATGAGGGGCAGAGTAGCCTCCTGTGCTCCTATTTTCCTTTGTCCTTGAATTGTGTGGGAGATTGGCTAATAATGGTCAGACAGTAAGGAAACTGGTTCTTCAGCTCCCTGTTCTCACCAGCCATGAAGTACTAATGTACAGTTCATCCTTTTATTTGACACTCAATACCTTCCCATAATCTTGGCAAGATGTTGGCCTGTAATGGCTGAAATGCGGAGAAATTTCTTCATTCAAGAGTTCTGAGATTTTAGAGTTCCCTTCCCTCAAGGTCACAGGTTCTCAGTTGTTCACTCTCGTCCAAACTAATCTGAAAAGCTTTTTAAATTCCATGGGACTCAAAGAGCTTGTTAAGGGATAATGTTCAAATACGCAGTTGTGTGTATTTTTGTTCACCAGAAAGAAATCTTGACAACCCAGAATTTCACGGAATCTATAAGACAGGAGCAGAAATAGGCTATTCAGTCCATCGAGTCTGCCCCACCATGAGCTGATCAATTTCCCCACTCAGCCCCACTACCCGGCCTTCTCCCTATTATAACCTGGCTAATCAAGAACCTATCAATCTCTGCCTTAAATGCACCTAATGACCTGGCCTCCACACCGCCTGTGGCAACAAATCCCACAGATTTACCACTCTCTGGTGGAAGAAATTCCTGTGCATCAATTCCTGTGTCTTCAGTCCTGATGTTAAGCCCTCTTGTCCTAGACTCTCCCACCATGGGAAACAACCTTTCTACATCTATCTTTCAACATTCAAAATGTGTCGATGAGATCCCCACCCCCCCACCCCCCATTCTCCTAAATTTTAATGAGTACAGACCAAGAGCTGTAAAACATGATAAGCACTCCATTTCTGGAATCATCCTTTTGAATATCCTCTAAACCATCTTGAACTCAATACCCTGACTCATGAAGATCAACACACCATTCTCCTTCATAGAAACTTGGAAGAATCCATGGTCCTGGACCCCAAGATCTCATTGTTCCCCTGTACTGTTACTTTCCATGCTCATGGGTAACAAGTCCCCTATCTTATTCCATTCGACTTCTATCTTCCCATTTCACAACCATTCTCATCCCCTCTTCATCCTCTGGGCTTCACCTTGTTCCACCCACAGAATTCTCAGGGTTTGCCCATCATTTTCTTTCCTCCACTCACCCACCCACCTGTGCCCCAAGTACCTTCCATTGTATCACACTAATCATATTCTGCAGATGAGGGGCAGAGTAGCCTTTGTTTCCACATCCCTCTCCATCAGCTTCTTCTACCCTCCTTTCAGCACATGGAAATTAACTATCACTCCATCTGCCTGTCATCCTTTATCCCTTCTTGGTTCACCAATCCCCTTCTGGCCCCACCTACCCCATCCTCATTATTACTGGCTGTTGCCGCTATGCATTCTCAATCTCAAGGGCTTCTGATCCAAAGCATTGACCATTTTTCTCCCACGGATGCCACTCAACCCGCTGAGTTCCTCTGGCAATACACAAACGTGCTGGAGAAATTCTCAGGCAGGCCACAACGTGTGCAGTTTCTTGTGTCGCTGATGTTTCCCCTCTAGTTCTGTCACTCTCTTCTTTCGGTCTCTTTTCACAGTAAACAAATCTTTCCCCCATCTCCTTTCTTCTAGCTGTTCCCATTTCCCTTTGTCTCCTTTCTATTACCATTTTTTCTCTCATCACATCTTGTCTGTTGGCCTGTACTCCTCTTCCCCCAGCCTTTAATTCAGATGGCCGACTTCTTTCCACTCATGCCTTGAAGGGCTCAGGCCTGAAATAGCAGTGAAATGTCCTATAGACACTGAGAGACTGGCTGAATTCCTCCAGCATTTGTGGTTTTTCTTTTAAATTTACACAGCACGGTAACAATCCTTCTGGCCCACAAGCCTGCATCAACCCAGATACTCTAATTTACCTACAAAACCCCCGTACGTTTTGAAGGGTGGGAGGAATCTATAAACTCTTTACAGACAGCGTGGTATTCGAACCCTAGTCACTGGTGCTCTAACCAAGTCCTCGACGGCGGAACAGGCAAGCAAAATAACTCTGAACTCAATGGCTGCGAAGGCAGGCGAAGGCTGCAACAAATCCATCAGCTTCGATCATCATGGTTTTCATGCCATTGGAATTGATGATTGATTTGTGAAGTAATGTATGCTTCTTGGGAGTGCAACATCAAGTACACGTTAAATACACACACACACAGGTGTCTTTGCTCATCCGTAACTATGAAGGATAGCCACGAATGCTCCAATGGTGGCTCCAATCACGCCTGCAGACTTTCACGTTCCTCCCCAAGGTGTTCATCTGTTTTGGGTGTTTTCGTGTTTCTTCATTTCAAAACTACAGCATTTGCAGTTATTTCCCACTGCACCTTTTAAGCAGATTCTTGGCTAGAGAGGCAGTGAGGAAATTGAGTGGCTCAGGGTGATTTTGAAAGCTGTCGAGGCTGGAATAATAAAACTGTCTGATTGCTGTTGACTTCAGCTCCGATTGAAGTGATTAAAGTTTGCAAGTCAGTAAAGGTTAAGTGTTTCATTGTGCAGGTAAACACAATTAAACTTTGATTTTGTACCATTAACAGGAGAGGAATGTTAATTCTTTGAGAAACAACAGATGTAGCACTACGAGCAATGGAACCTTGAATGTGTAGTTAGAATCATAATGTTTCAGCACAGAGAAACAGGCCATTCAACCCTTCTGGTCTGTGCCAACCAATAAAACGAGCTAGTCCCAATGACCTACACTCATTCCATAACCCTCCAGACCTCTCCCATCCATGTATTTATCCAAGTTATTTTTAAAAACTCAAAATTGAATCTGCATTCACTACATCAGATGGCCACTCATTCCACATTCCCACCACTCCCTGAATGAAAAATTCAACCCCTGATGTTCACATATCTGGCATCCGTGATAATCAATCTCTCCCACAGAACCTCTTGCCTGTCCCCTAATTATCCCAACCACAACTTGTTCCTGGTAGGTCATCCCCACCAACTGTAGCAAAAATGGAATATCTATGGTTAACAGGAACATCCTCAGGGCTACCCTACTCTCTCTGCTTCTTCCCCCTTACCTCTCCTGACCGTCGCCTAGTTCCCTGCTTTTAGGGAGGACTGCTTCCCTGAAGCTCCTATCTATCACAATCTCTGCTTCCCAAGTACTCCTGAATTCATCCACGTCCAGTTCCCTAACTCAGTCTCCCAGGAGCTGCAGCTGGATGCACACCTTGCAGGTGTAGTTATCAGGGACACGTGCTGCCCCTGACTTCCCACATCCTGCAATCAGAACATTGGACTGCCCTAATTTCTGGCTCCATAACTTAATTCCTGCAATAATCACAATTAATTAAAGAAACTTACCACCCTTACCTTGTGAGGAGAAAACTCTTCCTCAGCTGCTGCTCAATAAAGCCACAACATCAATACCCCCACTTTGACACTGAGCCACTCCAATAGCTGTCCCTCATTTTATTGCTCTCTACCTGTTAAACTCAATTGCTTTCCAGCCTCCTCACACAGCTATTAAAGTAAATAGAAAGGAGCTTACTGTATTAAACCTGGCGCCCAAACCCTGCTTACGTCACTCACGCCTGCGCAGTTAGCCTTTGCTCCTCCCCGAGCTCACAGCCTACAATTTAGAAGTACAATAAAAATGGCTGCCCCGTTGCCTAGGTCCACTCAGTGCCTCCTCACACAGCACGTTGTTATGTCCCAGAGCATGGAAGCAGGCCCTTTTGCCAAATCTGCCCATGTTGACCAAAATATCCCACCCCTACTAGTACCACCTGCCTGCAGTTGGCCTATATTCCTCTAAAGTTCCCATCCCATCTATGTATCTGTCCAAATGTTTCTTGAACGTTACAGTAGTACCTGCTTCAACCATCTCTTCTGGTTCTATGCACCCACCACCCTCTGGGTAAAATAAATTTACTGTATAATTGTTTCTGTGCAATAGTCGCCTTCCCCTCTTTTTTGGCTCAAAAATGGTGTGTTTCATACGACCTGTGTAAAAAAATCAGCCCTCCTATTTTTGGCCTCGACCGCCTGTCCATTCTAGCTCCCGATGCCCTGGCTGCCCACCCAACTGAGCTCCCGATGCCCAGACAGTGGACACTCACCCAGGCTGCTGCCCACCAGACCTCCTGATGCCCTGGCCACAGACTCTCACATAGGTCCTAGCCACCCAGCCATCTGAGTTTTAATTCAGCCTTTTAATTCAGGCGCCTTCTTGCTTTTCACTTTTTCCTTGAAATGCCAGTTATATATCTTTATATACCTTTACCTCCTATGGATGTTGTGAGACCTGCTGAGTTCCTCCAGCATTTCTGTGTTACAGTATAATCACAGCATCTGCAGACGTCCGCGTTTCATTCCAGGATTTAGACTCAGTGATGATGAAGTTGGTGATAAATTTCCAAGTCAGGACATTGTGCTGCCTGCAGAGGAATCTGATCCCCATGACCTGCTGGTGGTACAGATTTAGGAGATAGTGTTGGACGAGCCTGGGGGAGTAACTGCAATACAATTTGCGATGGTTCAAGTTCAGCCACCGGTCAAGATGCAAGTTAACTTTTTGACTGGCCGAATATGTTGCCAATTAAGTCAGGTGCTTCATTTTGAATGGTCTTGAGTGTCTTGGGAGGTGATTTGTCCTCTTCTGCCAGATCCTCCAATCACCAACAATATCACTGGACAACACATTTTTTTTCCAAGAGGTTTGCTTCCTGAAAGAAAATTGGAGGTTACGATAGACCACAAGCTAAATACAGAGATGATTTCAGATTTTCATTAACTTTTATTGAATTTAGTGTGTTTAATCGCATAATGACATATTGCGTTAGTTCAACTGACTTAAAAATGTTTTGCCGCTGATTTTCATTTGTACTCCGCATCTGATGCCTCTCATGTCAGTGTCCAACAACAGACAGCCAGCATTGATGGATTCCAGTTGCCCTGATACTGCTTTTCCATGGTCGCTATGTCCTGGTGAAACCTTCCACCACGTTCATCACTGGCTGCACCAAGATCAGTGGGGAAGAAGTCCAAGTGTGAATGCAGAAAATGAATTTTCAATGACATGTGGCACTTCATGGTTTTGTATCCTTGAAGTAGACTTAAAATATGACAGAAAATCATGAAAATAGACTATATCCAAAAAAAAGTACATGATCATAAAATTTAAGATAATTTTCATGATTAGCAGCCCAAAATCTATAAAATACACCCAGAAGTGTTCAGGAAGAAAAATCTCCATTGTCCCAGTATATTAAACTGCCCTTAGCTGGTTCCACCTCCACCTTCTCACTCCTCCCCTTCCCCAAACCTGGTTCTATCTGCCCATCATTCCCCGCCTCATCTGCTTCCACCCATCACCTCCAACCCCTGTTGCACCCCTTGCCTCTTCACGCTATCTCCCCTCGAAACTCAGTCCTGACACGGCCTCGAACTGAAACGTAAACCATCCCTTTCCTGCGCAGATAAAATGATTATGAGTTTAATGTCACATACATGAGTACAATGTAGATATGTACCAAAATTCTTACTTGCTGCCACCAAACAGTACATCGTTAAAAAACTACAACAGTACAGTAAAATCCCCAGTATCCGGCACCTACAGGGATCACGGATGCCAGTTATGTGAACTTTCCAGTTGACTGAGTCACACTCTTATAATGCCTAACTTTGGCTTGGCTTCGCGGACGAAGATTTATGGAGGGGGTAAATGTCTACGTCAGCTGCAGGCTCGTTTGTGGCTGACAAGTCCGATGCGGGACAGGCAGACACGGTTGCAGCGGAAAATTGGTTGGTTGGGGTTGGGTGTTGGGTTTTTCTCCTCCTTTGCCTTTTGTCAGTGAGGTGGGCTCTGCGGTCTTCTTCAAAGGAGGTTGCTGCCTGCCGAACTGTGAGGCGCCAAGATGCACGGTTTGAGGCGATATCAGCCCACTGGCGGTGGTCAATGTGGCAGGCACCAAGAGATTTCTTTAGGCAGTCCTTGTACCTTTTCTTTGGTGCACCTCTGTCACGGTGGCCAATGGAGAGCTCGCCATATAACACGATCTTGGGAAGGCGATGGAGACGTGACCCACCCAGCACAGCTGGATCTTCAGCAGCGTGGACTCAATGCTGTCGACCTCTGCCATCTCGAGTGTTCTCGCACCAACCCTCTTTTCAATCTTCTTCAGCATGATGCTGAACCAAGCCATGAAAGACCTCAACAATGAAGATGCTGTTTACATCCGGTACCGCACGGATGGCAGTCTCTTCAATCTGAGGCGCCTGCAAGCTCACACAAAGACACAAGAGAAACTTGTCCGTGAACTACTCTTTGCAGACGATGCTGCTTTAGTTGCCCATTCAGAGCCAGCTCTTCAGCGCTTGACGTCCTGTTTTGCAGAAACTGCCAAAATGTTTGGCCTGGAAGTCAGCCTGAAGAAAACTGAGGTCCTCCATCAGCCAGCTCCCCACCATGACTACCAGCCCCCCCACATCTCCATCGGGCACACAAAACTCAAAACAGTCAACCAGTTTACCTATCTCGGCTGCACCATTTCATCAGATGCAAGGATCGACAACGAGATAGACAACAGACTCGCCAAGGCAAATAGCACCTTTGGAAGACTACACAAAAGAGTCTAGAAAAACAACCAACTGAAAAACCTCACAAAGATAAGCGAAAACAGAGCCGTTGTCATACCCACACTCCTGTTCGCCTCCGAATCATGGGTCCTCTACCGGCATCACCTATGGCTCCTAGAACGCTTCCACCAGCGTTGTCTCCGCTCCATCCTCAACATTCAATGCCTAACTAATACATTAAGAATACACCTTTTAATCCTTTTAATTTATGTGGAGTATATAATACAATTGATGTAAAAAAAATTATACTGTACCATTTGATATCTAACATTAAGTGTATTTGTTACACTCTCTTAGCACAATCTTGACCAAATTTCTTCTTGAATTTGTATATTTAGATCTTTTCCCATCTTTGTTCTGAATTGTATAATTTTTTTTCATAGTATCCTGTCATTTTATATACATATTTGTAATAAGTTTCTCATTAAATGTATCTGTAATTAAATATTCAAATTGATTCTGTTCTGGCAGTCTTAAACTCAAACCTAATTTCCCTTTTAAACATATTTTAAGTTGATAGAATGAAGAGATTATTGTTTGGTATTTCACATTTCTCAAAAGTCATCAAAAAGGAATATATAAAAGGAACTTATAGTCCATAAAAATCAAAAGGATTAATCTTAAATTATTCTGAGAAATGTTTTAGATGTAACAAGGAAGTAGGGACTTGGTACACTCAGTTTGGTCCTGTGTCAAAGTGGAAAATTTGGGGGAAGATTTGAGTATATTATTAGGTCAAATTATGAAGATAAAAATATAAAAGGATACAAGAATATTTTTACCTGGTGACATATATATGAAGAAGGTGTGAAATTGAAGTTGGATAAACATCAAGGAAAATTTCTTAATACAGCAATAGCGGAGCAAAAAAATGTGTAGCAGTGACGTGGAAAACAGAACATTTTATAATGATGGAACAATGAAATACAAAATTGTACGCCATTACAAAAAGTGACATAGCTTAAAGAATCAGATTAGGAATTTTTATAAGATTTGGGAACCATATATGGAATTTGTTAATAAAAACCCATCCACATCATCCACTCCTCTCAATCAATGATCAGGAGATACAATAGTTATATGAAGAGAATATATTTAACGATTAATATATAGTCTAGGTCTTTTCTTTTTTTCCTTGGGGGGGAGGGGGGTTTTGGGGGAAAAATATAATTTTTTTGTATCATCTTGCATTGAATATTATTGTATTATTTATATATAATTGAATAATCGTTTGGTATTGATACAGGTGATAAATAAAATTTTCAAAAATAAAAAGAATACACCATTTAAAATATAAAAGACCGTGCAAAATGTAGTTAATTGAAAAACAACATATTGTAGTACTTAATTATGTAAAGTTCACTTTAATCATATAATTCCTGTAAATTACAGTATTTAAATTCGAACCCCAATCACTGGCACTGAACCAGCATTTGCGCTAACTGCTTTTCCAACCGTGTCACCATAATAATTAACCCCTCCCCCAAGTTTACAGACAAAGCCTGACTAGTATATTTAACACTAATAAAGACTCTTACTGGGCAGGGATAGGGATAAACTTTGGGAGAGACGCCCCAGCGCCGAGCGGCATCAACCGGCTCTTCATCCTGGGTTCCGCCATTTTATTCAAACACAACTTTATTCAAACGGCTGCTGTGGGGGGGATGGGGGGCACAACCAGGGCGCTCCGCTGGCTGATTGTTTGCTCCTGTCTTCACCAAGGGGATGTGTGTTGCTTCAGAGAGCATTTACTTTTACAACTTTAAACTTTTATTTAAATCATAATTTATTTTAATATTTATTTATTTCCACCCTTTTTTTTTTGCAGGTTTGTTGGGTTGCCGGTTGCTTGAATTCCAGATACTGGGGATTTTACTGTATTTGTTAAATTAAATTGAAAAAGTAATAGATACAAATCATAAATAATAAATATTCTCAATTACCAAAGAGCAAGAAAGAGAAGTAGGATTACAATAATGCACACAGTCCTTTTGGGTGTTCAGGAAATCCATGATCAGTGTATCAAAGAGCGATTCAAGAGCCTGATCACCGCTGGAAAGAAACTCTTCCTGAACCTCAGGGTGCTGGTCTTCAGGCTTCAGTCCCTTCTGCCCGAAGGTAGAAGTGAGAAGAGGCTGTGACCAGGGTGATGGGGGTCCTTTATGATGTCGGCTGCCCTCTTGAGGCAGCACTTCATGTAGATATCTGCAGTGGATGGGAGGTTTGAGTTTGTGATCGATCTGGCTGTGTTTGTGACCTTCTACATTCCTGAACCAGGCTATGATAAACCAGTCAGTAAACCTTCCACGGTGCACCTGTGGAAGTTTGATGGAGGATACTGCTCGACCTGACAAATCCTCCCTGCTGGTTGTTCTTTGCTTGAGGTTCCACATCTGCAGTTTCTTGTGATACCCAGCAATGGTTCTCTTTGCTTTAGGCCGGCAGCGCATACCATGCTCTCACATCAGAAGCAGAAATCCTGCATTTATGTCACTGCGTCCATGGTGCTCCTTGGCATTGGGCTGTATTTTGGGTTCTCCACCTTGTGGGTCGCTAGCCTGGATACTCCTGGTGCAGGGGGTGCAATGGCTCACCATACAGACGGGCATCCCCAGCACACTGGCGATCACCACCACGAACATGGAATTTACCACCACGCTGCTGCGATCACCGATTCAGGTCAGTGCCGAGATTTCGCTCCTTTCCCTCTCAAGCTTTGTCATCGCCCTCTTCCCCCCCCCCCCCCACCACCCCCCAATCACCCTGTCCTTTTCCCACCCTGGTTTTCGAGATAGATGAGTCCTGATGTGAACCTGACGCCTTGGTTGCTCCCTCAGGTCAGTGGAAGAGGTCACACCTCATTGAAAAAGAGTTGGGAAGCTGTGCAGTCTCCCAGTAATATGTCTATAAGATGTAGCAGTGGTAGGCTCTTTGGCCTGTCAAATAATGCCTGTCTTTCACTCAATGCCACTACAAACCATGTCCGTCATGTGCTGAAACAGTGCATTGCTTTCTGTGTACAAATTAAAGGGAGAGTCACAGAATTACAGCATGGAACCAATCCCTTCAGCTCACTGAATCTGCGGTTAGAGCAATACTGTTACAGCGCCAGCAATTCGGCTTCGAATCCTGTGCTGTCTGTAAGGAATTTTTACATTTCCCCCATGTCTGTGTGGGTTTTCCACAGGGGCTCCAGTTTCCTCCCACCCTTCAAAACATAGCAGGGATTGTTGGACAATTGGGTGTAATTAGGGCAGCATGGGCACATGGATCAAAAGGGCCTGTTACCGTGCTGGATGTTTGTAGAGGTGGTCCTCAACTTCCAACATATGTGAGTTATGTCCACCCGCATATACGACCAAAATATTTAAAAAAAATCTCTATTAAAACTACTGTAAACATAGTTTGTATTAAAAGTACTGTGTATAGTGGTCCCCGCTTCTGCCTGGAGCCCCGCTTTCCATTCCCCATGGCCCAAAGTCCCCATTCTCTGTCGGCAGCCCGAGGTCCCTGTTCCCTGCAGCAGCCCGAGGTCCCCTTTCCCTGACTTACAACCAAAGCCGAGTTACAACCAATCCTTCGGACCCCATTATGGTCGTATATCGGGGATCGCCTGCATGTCTACTGCTGGACAAAGTGGCAACTCTCTGTCTGCCTTATGGTAGATAAAAGTTAAAGAATTTCATGTATGTTACGTTCTAAATGTAGTATTATGTGACAATCATGGAAACTTGTACCTTTATTTATCAGATGATGAGATGAGAATTTACTGTCATACACATAAGCACAGATGCACTGAAATTCTTACTTACTGCAGTCACACAGGTACCTGAGATATTTACTAATATACTCAGCTCCAATAAAGTCTAAATTTATTTAATTTTAAAATTTAGACCTACAACACGGTTACAGGCCCTTCCAGTTCACGAGCCCACGCCGCCCAATTAATCTACACCCCCCCCCAGTACGTTTTAGTGCAAAAGTAATAGTGTAAATTAAATGACTGCAATACACCAAGACAGAAAAAGAGATAATAAAAGTAAGATCAGAGATACGTAAATATTTACAATTGGAGTTGACGCAGGTACTATTGCAACGTTTAAGAAAAAATTCGCTAGATACGAGGTAAGGTATTCACGTCGGATGTGGGCTGCTGGCAACCGCAGTCAAAGAACTCACACCAGGCAGTGGGTCGCTGGAGATTGGCTCGAGATTGGCTGAAGGGGCACCAGGTATTGGAACCAGAATGGAGAGGGTGCTGAAAGCTTCCTGACCGTGTCGGAGGTTTGTCTCTGGTGGGTGGTGATTTGGACTGGAGGAGCACTGGAGGTGAAGCCACGGACACTCAATGACCCTGGGGAACTCTCTTTTGCTTCTCTCTCTCTGGCTGTAAGGGACACTGAGCTATTTTTGGCGGTAGCGAATCTTTGTCTGATTTACGGTAGACTAAAAGAAATTTTATGTAATATCACATTTCTGTTTTCTTGAATGACAAATATTTTGAATCTTGAATCTTTCCTCTTGCTCTGTAGTCACAGAGCCACCCTCTCCCCCAATCATTTCTCACCTTTCTTCTGTCCTCACCTGTTCTACCTGCTGCACTGCCATGTTGCTCAATTAGCTTATTCCGAATATGACAACAATGCCTGCATTGTGTAGGCTCTGATGTGACGTGTGACATCCTGAAAAGGTGACACAACAAAAGCCTTTTGTAACCAATCTTCCAATCCTCCATCATTGAAAGTATCCCCCATCAAGACTGGTGAACACTGTAATGGATCTGTGTTCATATTTAGGTTAATGTTAAGCTATATTTCAGGTAAATATGTCTTTGGTTAAGTTGTAGGTTGGTTACAGGGTTACACACACAGATCATTGTACATTTCCAGAGAACCATTGCACTTGGAGAAGAGAGTTCATTCTCGGAGTCACGGCGTCTAGAAAGGCAGAGCTAATGGATCTGAAGTGGGTCTTAATTAAACAATGGAGTGTTTGCTTTATTAAAAACTGAAGTATCCAAGTCCTCAATAAGAACTGCTGAAGGAAGCCATCTGTTTTAAACAAACCAAACTACTTAAGCCTCTTGAACAGAGATGAGATCAGAGGTTGTTATGGATGTGGAGTGGTTTTGAGAAGGCCCAAAGTTTGGTTGAAAGGAAACTGATAGTCGTGTGGTTTTCAAGAATTGGGACTGATCTTGTTGATGAAGTTACTGGTACATGACTTGGAGAAATATATTATTGAATTCAGACATTTTTGGATCAGAGTATGGAAGTCAAGTCCCTGTGATAAACATAGGAGTTGGAACCTTGTGGAAGACAGGGTTGAATTATAGTAACCAGAATAGCTGCTTTAATGTATTACTTCTGAAAAAATGAAGTAGATTTCAAAAGAGAAGCTATTTCTGGCTGTCACTCAGATATAGAGGATAGTCTTACCGTTTGGAAAATAGATTCCAAAATCTTCATTCAAGAGAAGAAAAATAGACATCCTGAAGAGACAAGTATTATCCATTTGACCTCCGGAAAGACAGGAAGTTTATCATCCTTTTCATAGGAGATACATTTGTGGCTCAGAAGATGGTCACTTCTATTTCTATCTCAAGGACAACTCATCAAAAGAATTGTGAGTTTAAAGTGGCCTGAAGATACGTTTAAAAACGCTTTATAATTATTCCTGAACTGAAAATTTAAGACCTTCAAGCAAATCTAAAATGATGCTGAAGTTTTAAAAATTGACTTTTCAGATTGGGCCTTTAATTACACATGCATGCACACACACAAACACACATAGTGGGGTTAAGTTTAGAGATAAGTAAGAAATGTTAAATGTTATTGATAGTTTAATAACAACTATTATTTTGAATGTACCATTGAATTTTCCATTGCTGTTCCTTTGTTAGCTAACAAAGTCCTTTTAGTCCCAAACAAAATTAAAAGGGTTGTTAATTCGTAACAACACTAAGCTAACTTTGGGATTGTTAACTATCTCCCACTGGTCTCTCACCACACCTACTTTCCAATGTCTCCGCATCAACTGAATCCCGATAATTGGCTAAGAGTTACAAAGTCAGCAGTACTCAGCAAGAGATCTTAATTAAAGTCGTTAAGCGCAGTGGAAGCTCCAGCAATTATTCTGCAGAACCATTAAATTGATTCACTCCCAGGTGAAAAATCCCTGCCTTTAGTCTACTTTAGTTCTTTCTTTCCCAAATCAAACTTGTTCATTTCTAGTCATACAGCATAAAACAGGCCCTTTGGCCCAACTTGCGCATGCTGACCAAAATGTCCCACCCACACTAGTCCCACCTGCCTACATTTGGCACATATCCCTCTCAACCCATCCCATCCATGTATCTGTCCATTTTATTTCATAAACATTGCAATAATACCTGCTGTAACCACCTCCTCCCACAACCCGTTCCACATTTCCCCCCCCCCCCTATGTAAAACCCCTCATGTTCCTGTTAAATCTCTCCATCCCCTTCATCTGTGACCTCTGTTTACCGATTCCCCTACTCTGGACTCTCTGCGTTCACTGGATCTATTCCCCTCATGAATTTGTACCCCTGTTAGTTCACCCTCATTCTCCTGCACTCCAAGGAGGAATGCCCCAGTCTGCTCAACCTCTCCCTGCAGCTCAGATGCCCCCGAGTCCTGGCAACATCTTCGTAAATCTTCTCTGCACCCTCTCCAGCTCAATGACGTCTTACCTGCAGCACGGTGACCAAATCTGAACATAATATTCCAAATGGAGCCTCACCAGTGGTTTATACAACTGATACATGACATCCCAACTTCCATACTCAATACTCTGTTGAAAACCAATGAGCTGAAAGTCGTTTGACCACCCTATCTACCAGTGACACCACTTTCCAGGTACTATGTACCTGTACTCCTAGATCCCTCCGCTCTACATTTGTCAGATCCCCACCTGTGAAACAAGCGGAGAAGTGCATTGTACATTTGTTATTTTATTCAATGAAGAATTAATTTACAGACACACAGGAGGCTGCAAATGCTGGAATATGGAGCAAAAAACAATCTGTGGGAGGAACTTGACAGGGAAAGTAGTATCAGTGGGAGAAAAATAATTTTGCCAAAACATCGGCAATTCCTTTTCTGTCTTGACCAAGAGCACAGTATGGACCCTTTGGCCAACAATGTGGTACAGACCCATACTGAACAATCTCACTCTTCCCTCACACCTATAATCCTCTATTTTTCTTACATCCATGCACCTATCTGAGACTCTTTTGAATGTCCCTATTGCACCAGCCTCCAACACCATCCCCAGCAATGCATTCCAGGTATCCACAACTCTCTGTATAATAAAACCTACATCAGAACTTTCCTCCACTGACCTTAAACAGATGTCCTGGAAACATGCTGCTGGCTGTCCAACCTGCCTAAGCCCCTCAAGATCTGATACACCTCCAGTAAGTTACCTCTCCACTCCAAAGGGAAAACCCCTGAGCTCGCTCAACTTTTCAGAATCAGAATTTATTGTCATGAACAAGTCACGTAATTTGGTGTTTTGCGGCAGCGTCACAGGGCAAACATTCATATTAGAACCATCTTACAACATTCCTATAAAATAAATAAAAATAATAGTGGATGTAAGGTCGGACATTGCCTTTGGTTCATTGATCATTCAGGAATCTGATGGCATTGGGGAAGAAGCTGTCCTTGTGCCGCTGGGCGTTCACCTTCAGGCTCCTGTACTTTTTTTTGTCCCGATGATAGCAGAGAGAAGAGGGCATGGCCCTGGTGGTGGCGGGTCCTTGAGGATAGAGGCTGCTTTTTTAAGACACTGCCTCCTGTAGATGTCCTCGATGGAGTGAAGTCTGATGCCTGTGATGTCGCAGGCCGAGTTAACGAACCTCTGGAGTTTATTCTTGTCCTGAGAATTTCTTCATACAACATGGATATATCACCAACGCTTTCACTGCATACCCCTCCGAAGAGATCCAGTGACAGCATCCTCTTCCAGATGAGTAGGCCCAGCACTGAAGACTCAGTTACTCAGAGGACATTGTTTGCATGTCTGACACTCAGCAGACAAAACATAACCCATGGAAGGAGAGAAAGAAAGAACTAATGTTTCATTTCCCAGACCCTTAGAACTCTTGAGAGGGGATGTACGAGGTGCATAGAGGAAACGATTCCAGAGTGTGTGGCGCAGGTGACAGCTTCAGCACCCTGGAGGGGAAGGAGGAAGCCTGCGCTCCTCCCTCTACCTGCCCCCTCATTTTTATTTAGGCGCCTGTCTCTTTCACCACATCCCCAGGCCCGCAACGTCGGCTGGCTTTCACTTCCTCTGGATGCCGTGTGACCTGCTGAGCTTCTCTGCCACTTTTGTGGGTGGCACATTTGGACAGGTACAAGGATAGGAACGGGGGTTGAGGGTTGTGGGCCGAGTGCAGGGATGGATGAGTCGGGCCGAGTGGCCTGCACCATGCTAATTGGACCCTATTGGTGGGGCTGAGGGCTTGTTTTACCTTTGGTTGGATGAACCGAAGATCTTCAAAGGAATTGAAAACAAAACAACTAACGACAACAAGTCAACTGGGAGTGTGCAGAACAAAGAGGCATAATCTTCAAGTTAAAATCGCTTTTACTCACTGCCTACCCCCACCCCTCCCTGTGCTGGGAATCGGCAGCTCTCCCTCAGTAAGCAGTTACAACCAGCTGTCAGTGGAAGCTTTCGATTTGAATTGATGGAT
This sequence comes from Narcine bancroftii, assembly GCF_036971445.1. NCBI lineage: Eukaryota > Metazoa > Chordata > Chondrichthyes > Torpediniformes > Narcinidae > Narcine > Narcine bancroftii. The sequence continues at coordinate 158,528,616 of NC_091469.1, forward strand.
TTTGTGGAGGAAGATGACTGAGGCATAACGCCAGGAAATGAGTTGTGATGGAGATCAGCACAGTCTAATTAAACGGCTCCTGGACCCAAGCAGCTGATGTGCCTGTGTGTGGGGGTAGGTCTCTGGGCGTGAGTGTGTGAGAGGGCATAAGTAACTGTTGCTTTATATGATATGTATGCATATGTGTACATGTATAAAACCATATCTGATCGATGAATCCGTGCTTGGTTTCACGGCTTAGAACAATGCGTCACCAAACAAGAAGAACAAGGACTGCAGACATTCGTTTTTTACACAGAGAAATGAATAAATGTATTCCATTGGAAAAAAATAACATATAATTTAAGAAATAACATCACAGTATTCGAACAAATTTGGGAACCGTACATGGAACACAACAGAGAGGGCCTACCGCGGACCTCCACCCCCTAAAATGACAGAAGGAGAAGGAGACGAAATGAACTGACCCAGGATGTAAAAGTAGAAGAAACAAATTTCTTGTTTATTTTTACTGTGTGATGACATTGTTTAATGGGTTTAATGTATCATATATGTTGAATGTTGAGTGAGAGGGAAAGGAGGGGGGAAAAGGGGAGAAAATGACACTGTGTATATTCAAGAGGGAAATGTTTGTGTGTATTTTGGTCAGTATGGTTCATAGTGTGAAAAATAAAATTTTTTTTTAAAAAAGCACAAGGAAATAGGTTAAATAAAAGCTGAGCATCTGAGTGCTGTGGACCATTCTCAATCCTGCCACAAAACAGCACAAGTTATTTTTCAAAAACATGTTTGGAAATGTTCACACCAGCGGTGATATTGGTAGGGCAAACACATTTTACTTCTCACATAGTGGGCGATGCGAGACCCGTCGGAACGTGAAGCCCCTCTCAATAATATAAACTTTGGGTGGCACATTTGACACAATGCTGCCACAGCGTCAGCGACTTGGGTTCGAATCAGTACGCAAGGACTTTGTACGTTCTCCCCATGACCTGTGAGGTTTTCTCCTGGTCCTGATGAAATGCATCCAAGGGTTCTGAAGGAAATGGCAGAAGTTAGAGTTGATGCATTGGTGGTCATAGACCAAAATTCCTTGGATTCTGGGCAGGTCCCGGCAGACTGGAAGACAGCAAATGTCACGCCACTTTTTAAGAAGGGATGTAGGCAGAAGACTGGAAATTATCGGCCCATTAGCTTGACGTCTGTCATTGGTAAAATGCTTGAAGCCGTCATTAAAGATGAAATAGTGAAACTTTTGGAACTTAAGGGTTCAATCAGGCAGACGCAGCATGGTTTTAGAAAGGGAAGATCTTGTTTGACAAACTTGTTAGGATTCTTTGAGGATATAATGGGTGCGGTGGATAGAGGGGAACAGGTTGATGTTGTCTATTTGGATTTCCAGAAAGCGTTTGATGAGGTGCCGCACAAGAGACTTCTCAGTAAGTTACAGGAAAGTGGAGTCCGGGGAAGTCTATTGGCCTGGATTGAAAATTGGTTGTCTGACAGGAGGCAGAGAGTCGGGATAAATGGGAGTGTTTCAGGTTGGCAGAGAGTGGTAAGTGGGGTGCCGCAGGGGTCAGTGTTAGGCCCACAACTGTTCATCATTTACATTGATGACTTGGAGGAGGGGACAAAATGTGGTGTCGCCAAGTTTGCGGATGACACCAAATTGAGTGGAAGAGCAAATTGTCATGAGGATGTGGAGAGTCTGCAGAGGGATAGAGTTAAGCTGGATGAGTGGGCCAAGGTCTGGCAGATGGAGTATAATGTTAGTCAGTGTGAGGTGATCCACTTTGGCAAGAAAAATAAAAGAGCTGAATATTATTTAGGGGGTGAAAAACTACAGCATGGTGTTGTGCAGAGGGACTTGGGAGGGCTTGTGCATGAATCGCAAAAAGTTAGGTTGCAGGTGCAGCAGGTTATTAAGAAGGCAAATGGAATGTTGGCCTTCATCGCTAGAGGAATTGAATTCAGGAGTAGGGAGGTCATGTTGCAACTGTACAAGGTACTGGTGAGACCGCACCTGGAGTACTGAGTCCAGTTCTGGTCTCCATATTTGAGGAAGGATATACTGGCTTTGGAGACGGTCCAGAGGAGGTTTACTAGGTTGATCCCTGGGACGAAGGGGTTGACTTATGATGGAAGATTAAATCGTCTAGGATTGTATTCGCTGGAGTTCAGAAGAATGAGAGGAGATCTTATAGAAACATATAGGATGATGAAGGGTATGGATAGGATAGATGTAGGAAGGTTTTTTGAGCTGGCCGGGGAAACTAAAATGAGAGGACACAGTCTCAAGATTCGGGGGAGTAGATTTAGGACAGAGATGAGGAAAAATCGTTTTTCCCAGAGAGTAGTGAATGTTTGGAATTCTCTATCCAGGGAAGTGGTTGAGGGTGCCTCATTAAACATATATAAAATTTGGTTAGATAAATTTTTACATGATAGAGGAATTAGGGGATATGGGGAGAAGGCAGGTAGGTGGAGTTAGGTCATAAATTAGATCAGCCATGATCGTATTGAATGGCGGAGCAGGCTCGATGGGCCATTTTTGGCCGACTCCTGTTCCTACTTCCTATGTTCCTATGTTTCTCCCACGTTGCAAAGGAGTATGGGTTTAGTAGGTTGTTGTGTGGGAAGGGAGAAATTTGGTGAGTTCAAAGCATAATGGATCTGGACACAGGCTGAATGCAAAAATAATCTCTATTGAAACACATGCAAGTATTCTCATCACACCACACATTACAACCCAGTCACATTGGACTTAATACTCCTAATACCAGCAACTGTTTATACAGGCTTATCACAACTAAGGTCTACAACATGCTACCTGCCATTCCTTGTCTAATGTGGACGCAGCTCAGATGCTTTCAACAGCTAAACAGTGCACAAGAGCCCCAATCCCTATGTAGTGCACACCTTACCAACGATTCCCCAGCATTGTCCACAGCAGGGTCCATCTCAGGGTCGAAGGGCAAAGAGGAAGAGCTTCTCCATGTGGTGGACTTTACAGTACAGTAAGCCGGAGGGTCTGGGCCAGGTTATCACTAGGTGATTAAAAGGGCCAGTGGTCAGGTGTGCGCTAATGGGTGGGCAGAATCCAACCTTGATTGGCAGGTGATGTGACTTCACACCAGGTTCTAGGCAGAGAGGTCACATGACCCTCCACACACCACATTCCCACCAGGTTAATTGGACTCATGGGTGTATTTGGACTGAGAGGGCTAGTCGGGTCTGTTACAATGCTATATCACCAAATTAAATTAAATTAGATGGGAGTACAAAGGTATTGTGAGATAATGATCATAATTTCCCTTGCAAGCAAGGGAGCTGCCTGTAAAGGGTGTGGTGGTGGTGGTGGTGGTTGGTGGTGGTGGTTGGTGGGGGGGGGGTGGGGAGGGGGGGAGAGGGATTGGGAACTTGAACAGAGACTGAGGTCTGCTCAGTTGTGGGACAATCAAGTGAGCCTCCATGGAGATGCAAAGGTGGACCAAGGAGGAACTGGAGCACAAAACTGAGGAGATTACAAATCAAACCATAAGATACAGGAACTGAAGTAGGTCATTCGGCCCATTGAGTTCACTCTGCTATTCCATCATGAGCTGATCCATTCTCTCATCCTGCTCCACTTCCCTGCCTTCTCCCCACGTGATGTGGTAGTTATTGAGGCTTTATAAAGCTCTTGGAGTACTGTGAGCAGTTTGGGGCACCTCACCATTTAATAAAGGATGTGCTGAAGTTGGAGAGGATTCAGAGGATTTTCACAGGGATGATTCTGGGAATGAAAGGGTTAATCATTTGATGACTCTCGGCCCATACCTATTGGAATTTAGGAGAATGAGAGGTGAATCTCATTGAAACATTACAAAATGTTGAAAGGCATGGATGTAGAAAGGTTGTTTCCCAAGGTGGGAGAGTCATTGACAAGAGGGCACAACTTCAGGATTGAAGGGTGCCCACTGGAGGAATTTCTTCAGCCAGAGGGTGGTAAATCCATGGCAGTTTTGAAGGCCGGGTCATTGGGTGCATTTCAAGCAGAGATTGATAGGTTCTTGATTAGCCAGATTATGGGGAGAAGGCCGGACAGTGGAGCTGAGTGAGGAAATGGATCAGCTCATGATTATATGGCGAGGCAAACTAGATGGGCTGAATAGCCTACTTCCGCTCCTGTCTTATAGTCTTAACAGTACCAACTGAAGACTCTCTAAGGTAAAAAGTTCTGAAAAAGTAAGTGGCTGAAAATCATTTATATGAGGACATCTATTTTAAGACAGCCTGTTTGAGATTTCTAGAGATAAAAAAAATCCTCGATGAAGGGTCAGAACCTGTGGAGCAGGGTGATAAAAGATAATTGGGAGAGGATACTGAATAAATCAAGTAGTGGGTTGTTGGTGCTGGCCTTGTATTTTTTAATAAGCTTGTTATCCTTGAGTGTGGAGTGTGGCCAGGAATGTGGCTGTAGCAACGTCCACAGCTAATGAATGGATCACTGGGCAGCTGATATGTCAGGAAGACTGCTTCAGAATCCAGTAGCATTTCTAAATATTGCTGTCATTTATGGCAGCCATTCTCAACGGGTCCCTACCCCACTCCCCACCTTTGAGGCTACCACACATTTAAGGGAGAAGAGCCACAGACTGAAATCACAACATTTTTCATGTTTTTTATATAGTTGGGAAGAGAGAAGTATGGACAAAAACAACTAAACTTGACTGCTTTACAGGAAAGGGCTCCCGAAGGGCCTCGGTCACTGAAGGGTTCCTGATCATGTCGGAGGCTTGGATCAGGAGCCAATGAATCAAACAAGAAGCTGTGCAGCGGCAGAGGCCGCTGAAGCACTGGCGGTGAATCCGCGGACACTCTATTGCCCCTTTTACACAGTGATCCCACTTAATCGGTGTGTGAGCGACCCGTGTTTAAAGTCAGGTCAGATCGATCACACTGAACCAAGTAAAGCCAGCTCAGTGTAACCTTTTACATAGGGACCCAGCATCCTGGTACAAAAGGAGGCGGGACCTGCAGCATTACAGCATCCTGCGTGATGTATAACATACATGCCAGACAGTGACTTTGTCGCGACCTTGTTGCTGCCGTTTCAAGTTTGAATCTCCCGCTGGTAAGTCGCGCGCTTTCAACATCATCAATACACCGCAGCCTTCGACCATCCTGGACCGGGGAAAGCGGGTAAGCCGAAACACATCGGCTCTGATGCTACCTACCTTGGCAGGTAATACATGGGATGAAAATGACAACTTCCCCCCACCCCGCCTTCCCGTGAAGCGAAGTGGTTAAAAGCCGGTTAATTCCCGTATTTTAGCCCCTGTGTAAAAGGGGTTTAATGACTCTGAAGAGACTCTCTTTTGCTTCTCTTTCTCTTGTAGGGGTGCCAGGTGACTAATGGCAACTCATTGTTTGCCTTAGGCCAGGCAGAATGCAATTTCATGTAATATTACATATTCTATGCTTTTACATGACAGTAAAGGGATCTTAAAATCATATTATGTGTTTTTGCTTCCTAATTGTCTGCAGTGTCCCAGAAATTAAATCCCCCATTTGTAGAGAAACAGGACTTTGGGGAGGTGGTAAAGGCCCATTATCGTGCATCAATTAGGTTGCACTAGTGGTGTTAAGACCATAAAATTATAAGACATAGGAACAGAAACAGGCCATTCAGCCCATCAAATTTGCCTCACCATTTAATCATGAGCTGATGTATTTCCCCGCTCAACCCCACTGCTTGGCCTTCTCCGCATAACCTTTGATGCCCTGGCTAATCTCTGCCAATGTCATGGCCACCACAACCGCCTGTGGCAACAAATGCTACAGATTTACAACCCTCTGGTCAAAGAAATTCCTCCCCATCTCTGTTCTAAGTGGACACCCTTCAATCCTGAAGTTGTGCCTTCTTGTCCTAGTCGCTCCCATCAAGGGAAACAACATTTATACATCTATTATTCTTATGTCCGTTCGTCAGGGCGACTTTACAATCAGTAATCAACCTAATGCAAACTTTTTTTTTCCCATTAAGAGATCTGCTCCAGATTTGCAAAGGAGATCCTGATTGAAGGAGGCAATGCGGTGGATGCTGGAGTCGTAGCAATGTTGTGTTTGGGCGTGGTGCATCCACACAGCACTGGAATAGGTAGGTAATTTTAATGGACGGATTAGAAATGGCTGCTCTGGGGGCTCCAGGTGTCGCTGTAAAACAATGAACCTGTCACATTCCCCCCCCCCCCCCCCCAGCACACTCTCTTCCCCTGATCACGAAGCAGGACTGACATGTGTTTGAAAGCATAGGCTTCCAGATTCAAGGAATCTCAAAATAGTAAAATTATGCTGGCTGTGCTCCATACACACTGATCTCACTCTCTAACTCTGCACTTCACAGACAGTTTCTTTCTGCTGTCATCAGACTTCTAAATGGACCTCACACAAACTAATAATGATACCTCGACACTAACTGTATTTTATACCCTATACTTCTGATTTCACCATCAGATTTATTGTCATGAACATGCCACGGAATTCGTTGTTTTGTGGCACGATTACAGGTGCAAATATTGCTATAAATTACATTTTAAAATAAATAAATTAGTGCAAAAGAGGAGAAAATTAGGCAGGGCCTGTGGTTCACTATCCATTTAGAAATCTGATGGCAGAGGGGAAGAAGTTGTTCTTGTGCCACTGGGTGTTTGTCTTCATGCTCCTCTAACTCCTTCCTGACAGCAATGTGAAGAGGGCATGGCCTGGGTGCTGAGGGTCATTGCTTTCTTAAGGCATCACCTCCTGTAGACATCTCAATGGTGTGGAGACTGATGCCCACGATGGTGCTGGCCGAGTTCACAATTCTCTTTTCCTGCCCTGAGTGTTAGCACCTCCATACCAGACAGTGATGCGACCAGTCAGAATATCTCCACTGGTACACCTGTAGAAATTTCCAAGAGTCTTGAGTGATATACCAAATCTCCTCAAACTCCTCACACAGTATGGCTGCTGGCAAGCCTTCTTTATGATTTATAGTAACGCTATTCTCTAGAGCAGTGGTTCTCAACCTTTTTCTTTCCACTATTCCCTCTGCCATAGGTGCTCTGTGATTAGTAAGGGATTGCTTAAGTTGGGATGTGGGTGGGAATAAAAAGTTTGAAAGCCACTGTTTTAATCGTACCTAATTGACTCGTTATGTGTCTGGTTTTATAACTCCAAAGGAAATGGTCGAATGACCATTTTTCTCAAGCGAAATATTTCAGTAACAATTGGGTCTAGAGCAGTGACTCTCAACCTTCCCTTCCCACCCACATCCCACCTTAAGCAATCCCTTACTAATCACAGAGCACCGATGGCAGAGGGATTACTTAAAGTGGTACATAAGTGGAAATAAAGGTTGAGAACCACTGCTCTAGAGTGTGGTCTTATTTAATTGTTCAAGTTTATTGTCATTAATATCAAGATGCAGTAAAAGAAGTTGTTTTGCAAGCAGATAAGTAGACATCTCATGCATTGTACAAGTTAGACATCGTACAATGCAGAAATGTAGAGTTACAGAGAGAGATCAGTTGGTACGGAGTGAAAGAAACATCATTTTACTTCGGCAAGGCTAATTCACTGCTGGCAACAGTGGGAAAGAAACTGTCCTTGAATCTGGTGGTGAATGCTGTCACATTTTTCTTCCTGACGGGAGAGGATTGAAGAGATCGCGACTGGGGTGGTGTGTGGCTTTTAATACGTCGGCTGCTTTTCCAAGGCAGCGGAGTGGTCTGTAGGAGTTTGTACGTTCTCCCTGTGTCTGTGTGGGTATCTCCAGATGCTCTGGTTACCTCCCAGCCCAGGCAGTGCATTCCAGGCACCTACCACTCTTTGTGTAAAAAGACTTACTTCTCTCATGTTCCCCAAACATTTCTCCCCTCACCTCAAACAGATGTCCTCAAGTATTTACTACTGTCACCCTGCGGAAAAGGTGCTGGCTGTTTCATAATCTTGTATTTTTCTATTAAAATACCTTTGTTGCTCCAAAGAGAAAAATCCTAGCTCTGTCAACCTAGCTTCATAAACATACTGGGGGTGTAGGTTAATTGAATGTAATTGGGCAGGCACGGGCTCTTGGGCTGAAAGGACCTGCTACAGTGCTTCATTATATGTCTATATCTGTAGGTCAACCAAGAACATTAGCTGTGGGGAGAAAGACTAGCCTTTACGCCAGCTGCTGTGTAATTTCACCCTCCAATGGAAGGGGGAGGAAGAGAGCGTGTTCGGGGTGTGATGGGTCCTTCGGTATGTCGGCTGCCTTTCCGAGGGAGCAAGAGATGTGGACAGAGTCCATGGAGGGGAAGGGGGATTGTGTGATGTTCTGAGCTCCATTCACTATCTCAGAACATAGAACAGCCATTTTCAACCTTTTTCTCGGAAATGCCCCATTCGGCATCTGCTCAAAGTTTATGGCACCCACCCCCCCCCTTCCCTGTGAAGCAGTCAAGTTTAGTTGGTTTCTTCCGTACTTCTCTTCTACTGACTGCATTAAAAAATTAAAATATTTTATGCTTTCAATCCATGCCCCTTAAAGGAAATGTGGCCCCATTGAGAATGGCTGACATAGAACATTCCAGCACAATACAGACCCTTTGGACCACAATGCTGTGCTGACCTCTGTAAATCTACTTCACATCAATCTAATTTTTTACCTACCCTCCATTTTCGTTTCATCCACGTGCCTGCCTAAGAGTCTTCTGAATGTCCCTAATGTACCAGCCTCCTCCTTCATTCTAGGCAATGCATTCCGGGCACCCACCACTCTCTGTGGATGTTTCATAATCTTCTATTTTTCTGTTAAAATACCTCTCGTTCTTTGTTGCACCAAAGAGAAAAGCCCCAGCTCTGTCAGCCTAGCTTCATTAGACACGTTCTCCAATCCAGGCAACATTATGGTAAATTTCCACTGTACCCTCTCCTGTAATGAGGTGACCAGAACTGAACGCAGTACTCCACGTGTGGCTTATCGAGTGACCTCCCGGCTCCTGAACTCAATCCCCCGACTAATGAAGGTCATCCTCGAGGGATCTGTGGACCCTAAGATCTCTGTTGGCCCACCCTGCAGCTTCAGACCATCCATGTGATGCCAGCAATCTGCTCTCCACGCTGGATGTGTCTTGTCATTCAGTAACAGTCCTTCCTCCGGAGTCAGGAGCCTGGGAGTTCGAGTCTCACCAGCATGTAAACTAGACCGAAAGTTCACTCAAAGAGTTCAGGCTTATTGAAGGAGAGGACATTAAATCAAAGCCACAGCTTGTCATTGCAGACGGGTGCTATAGCTGACTTATTGCTATTCGAAGAAGACCAGGTTATTATCTCGGTGTCCTAGTCAATATTTAATGCAGACCTTGACAGCAAATAGCGGAGAGACTTATTTACGGACAACTATTATTAGCCTCAACACGTCCACTCTACAGAATGAATACTTTGAGAGAAGTGTCAGTTGTCTTGTTGGTGTGTCTGAAATCTGTTTTATGAGGGTTACAGGCAGTATTTGAATGATCAGTTTGCCACATTTTTCTGCATTTGGACTGGCAGTTGTAGATCTAAACGTCATAGGATTAGCAAATCATGATAATATATTGCACTGGAAAAAAAGTGCTTGGAAGCTGTGTCAGATTTTTCTAATGAAGCAATAAATTTACCAATTCTGCACTCAGCCGGTCAGACCAGCCATGGAGCCACGATTCAATCTGGGTGAGGAAAGGGAAGGCAATCGAATGTCCTTATCAGCGTGTGACACCAGGCCCATGAGAGTGTGGCCTGCTTAAGGTCACTGTTCCCTGTTCTACTTTCTAAGGGAGGAGCAAATATTGGCCGGGTCCCTGCGGTAATGCATCTGCATTTCAACATGGGTGACTGGAGATTTTCTAATTTTACCAAGGAGCTTATTGCACTGCCAAGGTTTCAAGGTTCAGAGTTTGTTTATTTGTCATCCGATTGTACCATCCTCAACATTCATTGGAGCGCTTTCATCCCTAACGTCGAAGTACTCGAGATGGCAGAGGTCGACAGCATCGAGTCCACGCTGCTGAGGATCCAGCTGCGCTGGGTGGGTCACATCTCCAGAATGGAGGACCATCGCCTTCCCAAGATCGTGTTATATGGCGAGCTCTCCACTGGCCACCGTGACAGAGGTACAAGGACTGCCTAAAGAAATCTCTTGGTGCCTGCCACATTGACCACCGCCAGTGGGCTGATATCGCCTCAAACCGTGCATCTTGGCGCCTCACAGTTTGGCGGGCAGCAACCTCCTCTGAATAAGACCGCAGAGCCCACCTCACTGACAAAAGGCAAAGGAGGAAAAACCCAACACCCAATCCCAACCAACCAATTTTCCCCTGCAACCGCTGCAACCGTGTCTGCCTGTCCCGCATCGGACTTGTCAGCCACAAATGAGCCTGCAGCTGACGTGGAGTTTTTACCCCCTCCATAAATCTTCGTCCGCGAAGCCAAGCCAAAGAAAAGTACCAGTTCAACTTGACAAAACAGCTTTCTCCTGTCCACGGTGCAGAATTGTGCAAAACGTGTATAGACATGACACATATGAAGTGTGTATATATAATCGTTTGTATATGTACAGATATTAAAATAAATATTAGAGTCACTGAGAGTTTCAGCAGTCCTAAGGGAAGAAGCCTTTCCTCAGTCTGGTGGTTCTATCTGATAATTCCGTAGCTCTCCCCCGATGGGAGCAGCGGAAAGATGCTGTGTGCAGAGTGGTAGGGGACCTCAGTGATTTTGCGAGCCCTCTTTAAACAATGATTCTGGTAAATCACATCGATGGAGGGAAGGGAGACTCTGCCGCTTTTATGGTCCTGTGGATCAACCTCTGATCTGATGTTCTACAGCAACCATACCACACTGTATGCAGCCGGCTAGGAAGCTCTTGATAGAGCTCCTGTAGAAAGTTGACACGATGGTGGCCAGTAGCCTTGCCCGCCTCAGTCTTCTCAGGAGGTGCAGTCGCTGTTGTGCCTTCCTGACCAGTGAAGAGATGTTGTGTATCCAGGATAGATCACTTCTTAAGTGAACTCCAAGGAACTTAATACCTTCCACTCCCTCCACTTCAGAGCTATTACTATATCGTGGCGTGTGGTTGTCCCTGGTCGCCCTGAAGTCCACGATCATTCTCCTTCGTCTTGTCCACGTTGAGACTCAGGTTGTTTACTCTCGCCCCATTTTCATGAGATTTTCCACTTCTCTGTTGATGCTGACGAGGCCACAACTACTGTTGTGTTATCTGTAAACGATGACTCTGTTGAGGCTGGATCTGGCGATGCTGTCATGGGTCAGCGGCATGAACAGGATCGTTCTGAGTACACAGCCCTGAGGTGCGCCAGTGCTCAGCGTGCGAGTGCTCGAAGTTCTGCTACCGACCCAGACACCGTAGTCTTTCCAATAGGAAGTCGAGAATCCAGTTACAGAGAGGGTTGTTGAGTCGCACTCAATGCCTGATTCATTTCTGCATTGAGTCAGCATTGAGTTTAGAAGGATGGGGGAGGGGGGTGGTGAACTCAATGAAACCTACTGAACTTTGAAAGAACTGGAGAGAGTGGACATTGAGAATATGTTTCCAGCAGTGGGGAAGTAGACGTGAGAATAAAAGGACATCACTTTAGAACAGAGATGAGGAGATATTTCTTCAGCCATTACCACACACAGCTGTGGAGCGCAGATGTTGGGTAGATTTAAAGCAGAGGTTGATCAATTCTTGATTAGTAAGGGTGTCAATGGTTATGGGGAGAAGGCAGGAGAATGGGGTAGGGAGGAAAAATACATCAGCCATGATTCGAATGGCGACGATGACTTGATGGGCCAAATAGCCCATTCTCCTTGAAGGAACAATATCAATCAGATGAAAAGAGTGCAGAGAAAATTTACAAGGTCATTGCCGGGACTTGAACAACTGAATTACAGGGAAAGGTTAAACAGGTTAGGACTTTATTCCTTGGAGCTTAGAAGAATGAGGGGAGATTTGATAGAGGTATTTAAAATTATGAGGGGGACAGACTGAGTAAATGTGGGTTGGCTTTTTCCACTGAAGGTAGGAAAGATACAAGCCAGAGTACATGGGTTAAGGGTGAAAGGAGAAACGTTCAAGGAGAACATTAGGAGGGAACTTCTTCATGCAGAGAGCAGTGGGAGTGTGGATGGAGCTCCCAGATGAATGCGGGCACAATTTCAATGTTTAAGAGGAATTTGGATGGGTACATGGATGAGAGGGGTGTGATCCGGGTGCAGGTCAATGGGACTAGGTAAGGTAATAGTTTGGCATGGATTAGATGGGCTGAGGAGCCTGTTTCTGTGCTGTAATGTTTTATTTCTGAATAATGTATTGCAGGTGGAGTTGTTACAGCTGTCTTCCACAACAGGACCTCGGGAAAAACCAAAGCTCTGAATGCCCTTCCAAAGGTGCCCCTGAACCTGACCTTGGGCACCCCGTTATTGCTTCAGGGCCTCTGGGCGATGCATCAGGAGTACGGCAGGTTGGCCTGGGCCAGACTGCTGGGACGCCCGGCCAAGCTGGCGAGGGAAGGCTTCGTTGTGGACCAGATTTTGGCGGGAGCTGCGAGGGAAGCAGCAGACCACGGTGCCGACCTGTGCCCACTCCTCTGCGAGCGGGGCAGGGGGACAAAGGGAGTGGGAGCCCACACCTCCAATGAAAAGCTGGCAGAAGTGCTGGAACTGGCACGGGAGATGGAGGGCACCGCCTTCCCAGAACCTCTGGCCCAGCGGCTGTCCCGGGACCTAAGGTGGGACCCACAAGCGCTGAACACAGCCCTGGAGCGGCAGAGGGTGGCCCTCATCGAGCCTCTGGTGACCGACTTACAGGGGTTCTCCCTGGCTGTCCCCCCACCTCCTGCCTCCGGAGACCTCCTGATCCAGCTCATGACCAGGATCAGTCAGCTCGGCCTCTCCTGGACTAATGTTTCCACTGCCACGTACACGTCCAACATGTACCGAAATATTCTGAGCATAGCCCAGCAAATGTACCTGGGTCTCATGTGGCTCGACCCCAGGACTCCTCAGAACCCAGGTGAGGGCAAAGGCTGGAGAAGGATGGCTCCAGGAGGTAGCCACGTGGCAGTGATCGACAGCACCGGCAACATCTTGGCCATGGTCAGTTCTCTCAACAGTACCTTCGGAGCCCAGACCCTCTCCCCTTCCTCTGGCCTCTTCCTAAGTGACTTTACAGGGAGCTCCGATTCCTCTGCCCTGTACTGGGCCTGCCCAGGGGTGCTGAGGTCCGCAGCTGGAGATGACGTCCTGGCCGTGGTGACCTCGGGGGGATCTGCTGCCCCCTTTGTCTCTGCCCAAGTGATCGCCAACCTGGTTTACTTTGAGAGGTCGGCCAAGGAAGCGGTGGCGGATCCTCGCCTGTACCTCAGCGAGGGAGAGGAGGGCGTCCTGCACCAGCAAGTTTCAGGGCTACTAAAAGATTCCGAAATTTTTACCCGCCTGTCCCAGGAGGTGCCAGGTCTGGAACTGATCAGCAGAACTGCATCCAGTGTCACCAGCACTGTGGTCGAATCCTTCCTGGGCCACAAAAGAGCCTTTGGTCAACCACAGACCTGTACCTTTGGTGATGGTTATTAACACTGCTCCTCCATGCCCTCCACTCTATCCATCACATACCCATGCAACTCCATAGGCTCTGCCTCCACTGCTCTACCTGGTCTTTTCACTGATGCCAACTAAAAAGTAGCTGAACATGTTCACGATCCCTCCTCCAGCGATGTTAGCACTAACACCTGAGCCGATTCCCTAGAGCAGTACTGAAGGGGTGTTGCACTGCCAGAAAGAAAGCAAGTGTTAAAGCGACACCTATTGGCTTGACCTCCCGAATGTAAAGCCCCTGTGGGCACTTAGCAGAAGGCAGGGTAAATTTTCACATCTAATAATCACCAAAGATGGGCTGGTATTGGTTCATCGAAGAAACGCAAGAACCACAGATGTTGGAGTCCGCCAGCGAGCAGGGAGGGACTCGGTGGGGGTGGGTCAGGCAGATCTGTGGAGAGAAGTAGGCAGCATTTTGGGTTGGGTCCCTCAGCGAGACTGAGTCAAGGCCCCATAATAAAATTTCAGCCTGGATGAAGGGTCCCCACCCGAAACACCTGACCCTTTCCACGGACGCTGCCTCTTCCAGGTTCACTTGCTCAAACGTTTGGTTATGACCTTCCTTTGTTTAGTGCAGATGATTCATGAGCTGATCCTTGGCCAACCTTCCAACAGCAAGAAAAACACCCAGGGGCCTTTAAAACTTGAGGTTGTACAGGGTGCTAAATAAATGAAAGTGCATCCTATAATTTGTGCACCATTCATGCTTTGTTGAAGGGCTTCACTTAAAATCCTGTCATGGCAAGTAGTGACATCAGTAATCATATTCACACACCCTATCCCTCCATCAATTCTCTCCTTCCCTCTCGCCTGTCCTATCCATATCCAGTGAACACCTTCTGCCCCTTGTTCTGTGTGCCTCCCCCTGCCTTCTCCTCAGTCTTTTAATTCAGGCACCTGCCTACGTTTTGCTCAGACCTTGAAGAAGGGCTGAGATCCGAAACGTCGGTAAGGATGCGGCGAGACCTGCTGAGTTCCTCCAGCATTTCTGTGTTTTTGCATCAATAATCCCTGCTGACTTCATTAAAATGGGAGCATGCAAATGCTGAAAGTGCGAAATAATATTGGAAAATGCTCTTTGAGAACCTTGCAGTTCCGCAATCAATTCCATCTGAAGGGATATTCGCGTACTAATATCATACAAGTCCTCCTAGATCTGAATATGTTGGTATTTCCACAGCGATGGACTTCCGAGGTGTGAATGTGCTGCATAACAGTTAGTTGGGGGGGGGGCGTGGGGGTGGTGCGGTTCGCACATCTCCTGCCAGTGTGCTTCTGAATCCGCCACAGCATCAGATAGCAGGGGTTCTGCTTACCCTTCAAATGTGTTCGTCTTCCACTTTTCCCAGAGCACGTTGAAGAGGGGATTTGAATTCTATGGATCAGGTCTGTTTTCAAATGAACCCTCTCTGGGGATTCAAGGGATGGGTTTGCGTTAAGTTTCGAGTGGAGGAATTTTGGTCAAAGTGTCCTGCTTCGAGGATGAGTTTGCACTGAGATTTTTTGATGCTATTTATTGTCCTGTAATAAAATAGAAATGTAATTTTACACAAAATTGCCTTTAGTCTGCCATAAGGAAGACAAAGAGGCCCAGTGACCTTTGCAGTCATCGAATATCCAGACTTCCCGCGGCCCAGTTCCAACCCTCAGCCGCCTGAGCCCAAATGCAACCCTTTGACCTGATCCGGAAGCCTTCTGCACTCAGGGCCCTTTGGGAGCCCTCCTTGCCCTCCATATCCTCTCGAATCCCAACTTCAGTACCTGGTTCTCATGAGCCAATCTCCAGTGGCCTGCAGGCCTGTTTGAGCCCTATGAGTCTATGGACACTGAAAGACCAGCTGAATTTAGACATATGGCACAGTAACAGACCCTTTTGTCCCATGAGTCTGTGCTGCCTAATTTACACCCAGTTAACTGACAATCCTGGTTCGTTTTGAATGGTAGGGTGGGGATGCGACTGGAGACCCGGGGAAAACCCACACGGACACAGGGAGAATGTACAAACTCCTTTAAAACAGCGCAGGATTGGATCCATGGTCCAGATCGCTGGTGCTATATAACGGTGTTGCGTTAACCATTATGCTAAACATGCCAGTTCCCCCAGAATTTCGGTGTGTTTTTACTACAGTCACGGCGTCTGCAGACTTTTGTGTTTCACTGAGTCCTATGATCTCAGGTCTGCAGAAACTGGTTCCTGCATGGGTTCCTTGCCTGCAAGTCACCAATAGCTCACCGCCTCTGTGTGTCCTTCAGCTGTAGACCCCCTCGCTGGTCCGCCACTGTGGTCACTCTCCTTAGGGTCATCTCCATATAACCATATAACCACTTACAGCACAGAACAGGCCATTTCGGCCCTACTAGTCCATGCCATAGCAAATCCCCACCCTCCTAGTCCCACTGACCAGCACCCGGTCCATACCCCTCTAGTCCCCTCCTATCCATGTAATGATCCAGTCTTTCCTTAAATGTAACCAATGATCCCGCCTTGACCACGTCTGCCGGAAGCTCATTCCACATCCCCACCACCCTCTGCGTAAAGAAATTTCCCCTCATGTTCCCTTTATAATTTTCCCCCTTCAATCTTAAACCATGTCCTCTAGTTTGAATCTCCCCCTTTCTTAATTGAAAAAGCCTATCCACATTTACTCTGTCCCTTTTAAAATCTTAAACACCTCTATTAAGTCCCCTCTCAATCTTCTACGCTCCAGAGAAAAAAGCCCCAGTCTGCTTGTCTTCAACCGGGGGTGGGGAAGGGGGGTGTATTTTCCCTGTTACTGGTGCCCTGCACTGGTTTGATGCTCTTCCGCTCAAGGCTGATGCCAAACATGGTCCCAGGCATGGCGGTCACAGGATTTTAAGTAAAACACCATTGGTTCTTTTATAACGGACCGTTTAAAGCCTGTATGGAGCCCTTGGCACTCCGGTGGAGGAATGCTGTGTCTCCGCTCCCCGCTCTCCCCAGTCCGCATCACCGACAGTGCTACCTTTTCTGATGTACTCAAGTCTGTTTCGATTTTGATGACACAGAAGATGGAGATGGATTGCAGTGTGGAACTGGAACCCAGGCAACCTTCCTTTCAACAGTGTTGATAAATGCCATTGGCTCTCCAGTTCATGATGAATTGCTCTGGCATGCAGTCAGGGATCCTTGCTAGAACGATTCTGTTGTCTTCTTACGTTTGAAATAAGGTGAAATTTCGGATTTGATCAGCAGTATTATCCCACAGCAGTGTGTGGGTTTAAGTGCCAGTTTCTATTTGCTGCACTGTTGATGCATTTTGTAGACATACAGCACTGTAAACTGGCCATTTCGGCCCATGTACCAATTACACCCAATTAACCTCCAATCCCCCGGTACGTTTTTAAACAGTGGGAGGAAACTGGAACCCCCGGGGAAAACCCATGCAGACATGGAGAATGTACAGACTCCTTACAGTCAGTGCTGTGGGGTTTCTTTCATTGTAATAAAGAAACTGGAGTTCTTTTAAAACAACTATACTTCATCCATCTTGAATTATCCTCAGCTGCAACAAAATAGTCTCTGACCTCCTCTAGTGGGCAGGAGGATCACTAGCACTCTATCATTACATCCCTTTTCTTTGAGATGTTTAAGCTAACAACATGACACACTGATGCAGTATTGATTTCAATTTAAAGTTCCGCTCAAAAGTAAACACAAATAACAGCACAAGCTTTTTAAGTAGCAGTTCTTTTTCTTTTATAGATTTAATCTGATAATACGCTGGATCTTCTTGACACAGGTGCTTGTGTTGGCTCTGCTGGTCCACTACTGTCTAGCACTGGTGCAAGCTGTGCAAGCTGGATCCTCTGCATTTGTCTGTTCCTTCAGTGACTCTTTCGATTCCTCCACAGTGTTTGAGCTTCCTCTGTTCTGACCATGTCAGATCTTGGATTTACTTCCTCCAGAGCAGTCTGGGAATCTCGGAGTCTGTGCCATGTTGTGCCAGTGGTCCTCAGCTTCTTGCTGACTTGTCAAATTTTGCTTTCTGCCTCCATTGCAGACGCTTTTGTTTCCATTTGACATCTTCGACATCTCTGTACTTGTTTGGGTCTGCAGAGTAGGGAAGTGTGGTGTGTAGTCTACGTCCCATCAGAAACTCAGTGGGCAACATGCCATGTTCCAAGTGGCGAAGCTCTGTAACAGTAGAGCTGGGTACAAATACGAGTTACCATCTAGGGTTTTCTTGAGCAGCTGTTTAACTATGTGAATTCCTTTCTCTGCTTTACTGTTTGACTATGGATGCAAAGGACTTGAAGTCACATGTCGAAAATCTGCAAAGTTCTGGAATTCTCTACAACTGTAGCATGGTCCATTGTCACTGTCGACAACTTGAGGAATTCCATGTCTTGCATAGATCAGTTTCATATATTTGATCACTCAGACATGTTAGGAAGCAGCGCAATCTCCGGATAGTTCGAGAGTCAATAACCAACAAGTAATTATTTCCATACACGTGGAACAGATCAGTCCCAACTTTCTGCTGTGGTTCTGCTGGTATGTCAGTTATTATCATGGGTTTCTTTGTCTGCATTTGTGTAAGGTTTCAAACATAGAAAATAGGATAGGAGGAGGCCATTTGGCCCTTCAAGCCTACACCACCATTCATTTTGATCATGGCTGATTATCTACTCAGTACCCAGTACCCCATACCCCCTGATCCCCGTAACCACAAGGGCCAAATCTAACTCCCTCTTAAGTATAGATAAGGAACCAGCTTCAACCACTTCCTGTGGCAAAGAATTCCACAGATTCACCACTCTCAGAGAGAAAACAAATTTATCATCTCAGTCCTAAACATTTATCCTTAAACTGTGACCCCTGGTTCTGGTTCTCCCCAACATCACGAGCAACCTTTCTGCATCTAACCTGTCCAATCCCTTAAGAATTTTAGACATTTCTATAAGATCCCCCCTCAATCTTCTCAATTCCAGTGAGTATAAGCCTATTCGATCCAGCCTTTCTTCATCCCTGGTATCAATCTAGTGAACCTTCTTTTCTCTCCCTCTAGGGCCAGGATTTCTTCAGATAAGGAGACCAAAATTGGACACTATACTCCAGGTGTGGTCTCACCAAAGCCCTGTCCAGCTGCAGTAGATCCTTTCTGCTCCTGTACTTTAATCCTCTTGCTATGAATACCAACATACCATTCACTTTCCTCAGTGCCTGCTGTACCTGCATGCCCACTTTCAAGGACTGCTGCACAGTGATACACAGGTCTCGATGTATCTCTCTTCCTAATCATACACCATTTAGGTAATAATCTTCTCTCCTTGCTTCCAAAGTGGATAACTCCCTCACATTTATCCACATTATATTGCATCTGCCATGCCTTGGCCCACTCACCCAACTTGGCCAAGTCACCCTGCATCCTCTTAGCATCACCTACACAGCTAACCCCCCCCCCCCCTCTCCCAGCCTCGTGTCATCTGCAAACTTGGAGATGCTGCTTTCTATTCCCTCATCTAAGTCATTGATCTATATTGTAAATAACTGGCCCCAGCTCGGAGCCTTGTGGTTCCCTACTAGTCACTGGCTGCCATTCTGTAAAGCACCGGTTTATTTCTACTCTTTGCTTCCTGTCTGTCAGCCAATTCTCCATCCACCTCAAAACCATCCCTCCTGTACCGTGTGCTTTAACTTTGTAAACTAATCTCCTGTGCGAGACCTTATCAAAGGCCTTCTGAAAGTCCAGATATCCCACATCCACTGGTACTTCCTTACCCACTCTGCTAGTTACATCCTCAAAAAATTCTATAACAGATCTCACAGCTTGAAACCATCCTGTCAAGGTCAGCATTTGTCCCAGGCTAATAAACAGCAGTTCTGACCCTCCTCTTGCATTTTTCCATTCCAAGGTTCCCCTCATGCACTCTTTTCAGCATCTTTTCTCGCACTGATTGAGGAATGATAATTCTGCCCTGTCTGAATAGAAGCCCAATGACAACACTCAGCTCAGCTCTGATGTTGTAGTATGGCTGACAGTCATCTCTAGACCATTCTTAATTCAGATTCTAGATGACCTTCTGTAGAACTGTGCCCTTTTCTGTTTCAGCTGCGATCTGCTTGGATTTCATGTTAGATATGGAAAGAGATTCAGTGATTAGATTCACATCTGTCTCTGTGGAACTCTCATTGTGTGCTTCACTCTGCATCGTTGACCTGGACAGCGCATATAATAAGTGTCCCTGGTGTCTACACCAGATCAAAGTCATATAGTTGTTGCTTTATCATCAGTCTTTGGATTTGTGGCAATATTTCACTGAGATTTCTCTTGATTATGGCTATTAATGTCTTGTGGTCTGTCTCTGCCATGAATGTTGGTCGACCATACACATAACTGTGGAATTTCTTGAGTCCATAGACCAGACCAAGACTCTCTTCCTCGATCTGTGCATATCGACATTCAGATGTTGCCATCGTCCTTGATGCGTCTGCTATTGGCCTCCAATCTCACACAGCCTGAAGTAGTACAGCACCTATTCCATCTTTTGAAGCATCCATGGATATTTTTGTACTTTAGGATGCATCAAAGAATATTGAAAGCACTGATTCTGTAGTTAGAGTGATCTTCAGTCATCCCCATTCTTCCTCGTGGTTGTCTGTCCACTTGAATTCACATTGGTCCTGTAATAACTTCCTCAGGTACATTGTTTTGGAAGACGGGTTTGGTATGAATTTACCAATGAAATTGATCATTCCCAGCACTCTCAATCTGCCTTTTTTTGTCTGTGAGTCTGGGCATCTCTAAAATGGCTTTCACCTTGCTCTTGTCAGGCTCCACACCTACCTCTGACAGTTTATCTCCCAGAAAGGTGATTTCCTTCACACCAAACTGACACTTTTCTCTGTTTAACTTTAATCCATACATCTGGATGCATTGTAGCACTTTGATGAACCTCTCGTTGTGTTGTTCTTGTGTTCATTCCCAGAGGATCATGTCATCCATGAACACGTGTACCCCATTTATGCCTTCTACGATGTGCCCCATTGTCCTGTGGAACAATTCCGGAGCTGGGGAAATTAAAAAAGGCATCCTCAGACAGGAGTATCGGCCAAATGGTGCATTAAATGTGTAGTATTTTGTGCTATCTTCATGCAGTTTTATTTGCCAGAAGCCTTGGGATGCATCTAATTAAGGGAAAAACTTTGCACCAGCCTTCTCACTTGTAATTTCATCCCTGGTTGGAATCTCATAATGTTCCCTCTTTATATGGCCATTCAAGTCTTTTGGATCCATGCACGCACATAGGTCACTGTTCTTTTTGACACACACCATTGAATTCACCCATTCTGTGGGCTCCTCAACTTTCTTTATGACCCCTAGTGATGCCATTCATTCGAGTTCCTTGTTGAGTTTTTTGGTGGTGCTCGAACCCACCTTGGGGCATGCACTATGTGTCCTCCTTTACTATTCTATAGGTGAATGGTAGAATTCTAAACCCCTTGATGTCTGGAAATTGATCCTGTATTTCCTCTATGCTATTCTGTGCATTGGTGCTGTTAATGTGGTACATCCTCTTGACTTGGCTCAAAGTTTCACATGTTTTGTCACCAAGCAATGATTTCCATCTGTGAATTTGAGGTGGTGCTCTTTATTTTTAACTTATACCTTTAGTTTACATGTACCTTTCATGTCCATGCTCTATCCGTTGTAGGCTTTGTGCTGCACAATATTTGCATGGATGTATGGCTTTATCTTCATTGCCCAGATGTTGTGCTCACTGATCAAATTGACCTTTGCCTCTGTCCAGCTTGAAAGGAATATTTGTTTCATTTGTATGCAGTGGCACAGTCTGCTTATCCTGCTTGACTCTGGTCATGTTTCATTGTTAAGTGTCTGTTGGTTTAGAATCTTTAGATGCTACAATGCCCAAGAAAAGTATCACTGAGAGCAGTTTCTCCTATAGTGTTCACACTTTTACCTCTGTTTTATTTCCCTTTGGAAAAATATTGCTCTGCAGAGTGATTCTGCCCTTTGCACTTGCTATAGACTTTTCTGTAATCTGGACATTGTTTTGGTGCATGTTGAGTGCCATATCATTTACAATTGAATGTCTCTCCATCTTATTGTTCTTTCCTGTATCTCATTTTTGTTTATCTGTGTGTCCCGTCACTGTACCTTCGTTTTCACTGGCTTTTGCACTCTCACCAAACTTTTTCACGTGTAGTAGAGCTAATTCACTGGCATAGCCTATCTTCACCGCTCCAGCTAGGGTAATCTCTGTCTCTCACAGCAACCTCATTCTCACTTATAATCCCAAACACAATTTGATCATGGATCATTGAATCTTGCAGCGATCCAAAATTACATGTTCTCGCTTTTAATTTCAAGTCCATTAAAAAGTATCAAAACTGTGTGCGTGAGTGAAACACATACCTCTCAAACATTTCACTTTTCTTTGGTGAACATTGTTCATCAAACATTTCGATAACCTTTTTTTTAACTTGCCCTGGTCTTCTGCCTCAGCAAAAACAAATATATTGAAAACCTCTAATGCTTGAGGTCCCGCCACAGTAAGTAGCAGTGCAATCTTCCATGCATCAGGTTTGCTATCGACTCCAATGGCTTGCAGGTACAGCATGAATCGTTGTTTGAACAACCTCCACCAGTGGTCAACATTTCCAGTCCAATTTACAGCATCATGACATTTACACTCTCCATATCTCTGCTGATAATGCCTGATACAGCTTCTGCACACTCCTGATGTGTCTTCCACTCTTAGTACCATGTGATGTTTTATTGTTTTAAAGAAACAAATTAATTTAAAACAACTATATTAGCTATATTCATGACCATGTGCAGGCATCTTGAATCATCTGAGCAGCAACAAACTAGTCACTGACTCCTAGTGGTCAGGAGAATCACTGGCACTCCTATAATTCCAAATGCAGTTCTCGAGCCCCAGTCCCGATTTCTGGCGCAGTAACAGCACTGTGTTAGCCGCTATGTTAACGTCCTGCCCTTTGGTAAAGTGCACAGACCCAGGCTCGACTCATCGCAGGTTTGATTCCGAGGCTGGAATATTTTGGTGACAAATGGAAGACAGGGCTGCTGAAAATATCTCAAAGATGCTGGAGGAACTCATCAGGCCAGGCAGTGTCCATAGGAAGTAAATGTTTATAACCAAACTTTTGGTTCTGAGCCCATCAAGGTATTCTTTCCCTTCTGCCTCCTCTCCTCCAGTTCTGCATTCACAGAGCCATCTCCTTCCTCGATCAATTCTCACCTTTCCTCTCCTGTCTTATTATTGTCACATTAAAAATGTAACCTGCTTCAACGTTAGCCTGCTGTAAGACCGACAAAGAGGCACCATGAGCATTGCCCAGTGCCCCTAACAATAGGAGAAAGAGAAAGAAAAGAGAGTCTCTTCAGAGACACTGAGTATCCGTGGATTTGCCTCTAGTGTTTCTGCAGCTGCACAGACTCCTGTTCAGTTGGCGTCTTTGGGCAGCACGGACTCATAGGATGTTGCTGTGCAGTACATAGAATTTAGAACACGACAGCACAGTACAGGCCCTTTAGCCCTTGATGTGTATTCATACCAAAAAAACACATACTATACCCTACCCATCTCATAACCCCCTTCTTTCATTCACATGCCTGTCTGTCTCTTAAATGCTCCTAATATTTCAGCCTCCACCCCATCCCTGGCAAGGCACTTCACATACCCACAACCCTCTGTGTTTAAAAAAAAAATCACTCCTGATTACTCCCCTAAACTTTGCACCCTTCGCTTTGTAGAGATGCTACTCCCACTCTGGGAAATAGCCACTTGCTGCCCACCTCATCTATGCCTCTCAGAATCTTATCAAATCTCCCCTCATCCTTCTTCGCTCCAAAGTAAAATGACCCAGCTCTGCTAACCTTCCCTGATATGATTTATTTTCCAATCCAGGTAACATCCTGTTAAATCTCTGCACCCTCTCCATAGCTTCCACATCCTTCCTGATATAAGGTGACCAGAACTGAACGCATAAGTGTGGTCTCAGCAGAGATTTGTAGAGTTGTAACATAACCTCTCAACTCTTGAACTCAATCCCCCATTAATGAACCCCAACATAGAACATAGAGCACTACAGCACAGTACAGGCCCTTCAGCCCTTGATGTTGGGCCGGCCCATATATTCCTTTAAAAATAGTACTAAACCCTTCCTACCCTGTAACTGTCTATTTTCCCCTGCAACCGCTGCAACCGTGCCTGCCTGTCCCGCATCGGACTTGTCAGCCACAAACGAGCCTGCAGCTGACGTGGACTTTTACCCCCTCCATAAATCTTCGTCCGCGAAGCGAAGCCAAAGAAAAAAAGTATGACTAATATCTATCTCTGTCCTAAATAGATAATGGTACAAAATATATTAGTATATAATGAATGGAAAGGGTGTTAAAGATTATGGGGAGAAGGCAGGGGAGTGGGGCTGAGTGGGAGAATGGATCAGCTCATGATGGAATGGCAGAGCGGACTCAATGGGCTGAATGGCCTACTTCTCTTACATCTTATGGTCTTGTGTGTGTATTTATGATTGAAAAAGAATTCAAAAGTACAGAATTACAGAGAGAGATCAGTTGGTATAGACCAGGGTTGGCCAACCTTTTAATTATTAATTTAGACACGTAGCCCAGTAACAGGCCATTTCAGCCCATGATTCCATGCCGCCCAATAACCTACATCCCTCGTATGTGCTTATGGGCTGAAATAGCCTGTTACCGTGCTGTATGTCTAACTTAAAAATTAAAAGGTTGCCTATCCCTTACATAGAACAAAGGCACATCATTGTGGGTTGAATGTTTGATGGCTCCTGTCCAAGGCTGGCTGAAGTTTAGAAGGATATAGGGGAATCTCACCAAAATATTCTGAATATTGAAAGGGCAGAATAGAGTGGACATGGATAAGATGTTTCCAGTTGTTGTCGAGTCTGGAACAAGAGGGAAGAGCCTCAGAATAAAAGGACGTCCCTTTAGAACCAAGATAAGAAGTTTCTTGACCTAGAGAGTGGTGTATCTGTGGAATTTGTTGCCACATACGGCTGTGGAGTCCTAGTCATTGGGTGGACTTAAACCAGATGTTGATATGTTCTTGGTGAGTAAGGGTGACAAAAGTTATGAGCAGAAGGCAGGAGAATGGAGTTGAGAGGAAAAAATGATCTTCGAATAACAGAGTAGACTTGATGGGCAGAATGGCCTAATTTTTGCTTCTACATCTTCTGGGATGGGAGTTACTCAGTTAGAACCTACAACTCTCTAAAGTCATTGATTTCACAACACCTGTTCACAGATGCAGAAGCAACAGAGGTGTTCCACCATGTCCTCACGCCAACCATGTACAGGAAATCCCAATGTGGGATATGAGGGCTGGACACAGTACTGAAAGAAGTTCAAGTTGATAGCTACTTCACATGGAAAGATTGGTGCTCCTGGTTGGTGGGAAGGGCAAAGCTGAAGGGGCAAATATGGCAGTCCTTCCTTTGAAGAGGAAGGCAATTCACGGAGATGGAAGAGAGAACCACAGCTTCCTGGAGGAATTGTTTTACAGTTAGAGATGCACAATGGGAACAAGCCCCTCTGGCCCCATGTGACCAGCGAACCTGCTCACTCGATGTGTTTATGGAATGTGGGACGAAACTGAGAGGAATCCCATGCAGGTCACGGGGAGAACGTACAAATTCCTTACAGACAGCAGTGGATTTGAACATAGGTCACCGGCACTGCAATGGTGTCACGCTAACCGCGCTGTCCTTACATTAATGTTTCTCTTGAAACATCGAAAGTGGAAAGTGGGGAGGGGGGTAGGGAGCATGAGAATATGTGCGTGTGATAGTGACATCCCATCGATTTTGTGGGGGGGACAATCCATTGTTCTGTGTTCCCATTGTGGTCTCTACATCAAAGAGACTGGTCACAGACTGGGAGATCACTACATTCAGTGCCTTTGCTCCACCTGCTGCCATAGTGGGGATCTCCCAGTGGCCACCCATTCCAACTCCTTGCCTCGTTCCCTTGCTGACATCTCTGTCCATGGTCCCATGCACTGCCAGACTGAGACCACCCACAATTCGGATGAACAACACTTCATATTCTGGCCTCATGCACCCACGACGAGCCTGTCAACTTCATCCACTTCGCTGCTAACTTCCACCCCGATCTCAAACTCACCTGGTCCATCTCTGACAACACTCTCCACTTCCTGGATCTCTCTGTCTGCATCTTGGGAGACAAGCTTTCCACTGACATATATTACACTCCCACCAACTCCCACAACTACCTTGACTACACTTCCTCACACCCTGACCCCTGCAAGGATTCTATCCCCCTTCTCTCAATTTCTCCATCCCCGCCACATCTGTTCCCAAGAAGAGGTTTTCCAGGCCAAATCTTCCAAATTATGCCTTCTTCCACAAATGTGTCTTCCCCTCCACCACCATCAACTCGGCCCTCACTCACATCGTCTCCATTTCCCGCTCATCTGCCCAGTCCCCCTCATCCTTACCTACCATCCCACCAGCTCTGTATCCAACACGTTATCCTCTGAAATTTCCACCACTTACTACAGGATCTCACTTCCAGACACACCTTCCCCTCTCCTCCGCTCTCGGCCTTCTGGAGGGACCGCTCCCTCCGTGAATCCCTTATGCATTCATCCCTCCCCACTAATTTCCCCCCAGCACCTTCCTCTCTGGCCACAGTTGTGCTAACGTCTCCACTCTCACTGCCGATCAGGGCCTCAAACAGGCCTTTCAAATGAAGTAACACTTCAGTTGTGTATCCACAGGACTGATTTAGTGCATCCGGCGCTCCCTTTATGGCCTTCTCTACATTGGAGAAACTGGGTGCAGATTGGGAGGTCACTCTGCTGAGCACCTTCACTCTGCAACAGTGACAGAGACCTCCTCACACTCATGCACTCACATCCACGACCACCAAGACCACCCGCAAATTGGAGGAACAACACCTGGGCACTCTCCAGCCGCATGGCATTAATATTGCACAAAATTATGTAATATTGCACAAAATTACCTTCTGCCTGCTGTAAGGCAAAGAGTCGCCATTAGCATCACTTGGCACCCCCTACAGTATGAGAGAAAGAGAAGCAAAGGAGAGTCCCTTCACAGTTGCTGAGTGTCCGTAGATTTGCCTCCAGCCCTCCCACAGCCTATGCAGCTGCACAGACTCCTGTCCAGTTCAAACCATCAACGACCCAAGTTCCAATCCAAGCCCAGGGGTGCAGTGCTGCTGCAGCTCACCAGAGCACCGTTCCAGCCCCTCAGGGAGCCAATCCAGGCACCTCATGGGGCAGTTTTGGCACCTCCTTATCGCTGTTTTGGGTGAGCTCCAAAATTAGCCCCTGCGCCTCTGTCCCAAACTCAAACGATGAGGAAACCAATGATCTCTCTCATCCCTCCATTCCACCTTCACTCATCTAATGATCTCTTTCATCCCTCCATTCCACCTTCACTCATCTAACGATCTCTCTCATCCCTCCATCCAACCTTCACTTGTCTAACGATCTCTCTCATCCCTCCATCCAACCTTCATTCGTCTAACGATCTCTCTCATCCTTCCTTGCAACCTTCACTCATCTAACGATCTCTCCCATCCCTCCATTCAACCTTCACTCATCTAATGATCTCTCTCATCCCTCCATTCCACCTTCACTCATCTAACAATCTCTCTCATCCCTCCATTCAACCTTCACTCATCTAACGATCTCTCTCATCCCTCTATTCCACCTTCACTCGTCTAACGATCTCCCTCATCCCTCTGTTCAACCTTCACTCGTCTAATGATCTCTCTCATCCCTTCATTCCACTTTCACTTGACTAATGGCCTCTGTCATCCCAGGAAAAAAAAAACACCTGCAAGGATTTAAAGTATTCTTCTCAAGGTATGGAAACAATAGTTACAGAGAGGATTTGTACACTAGAGATGACGACATTGGGAAACCGAGTTTAAATGTGCCCGACCTTTGCCTGAAGTTACTGTATCTTGTGCCCACAAATACCATCAAGTACCATTAGCCTCATGCTAGCTATGGCACAGGCAGTGTATTAAATATACATCGTTTATATAACCCCATATTAAAATTCTGCTAAGTATTTAATGGTCGTGAGCATGAGCTTTTACTCAGTCGTGAAACCAACCAGGTCAAGAACTCCCACTCCTTACTGTTAAAGAGTTCTTATTTATTAGAGCACTACAGCACAGTACAGGCTCTTTGGCCCACAATGTTGTGCTGTCCTTTAGACCCTCCCTCCCTCATCACCTTCCAATTCAAATTCCTCAATAGTAATTTTGAATTTCACTGATGTACCTGCCTCCCAGGTCGTGCCATGCTCCTCCCACTTTCTGGGTAAAAAAAAACCCTTTCTCTAACATCTCCCCTGAACGTCTCATCCATGACCCTAAAGCCATGCCCTCTTGTATTGAGCAGTGGTGCCATGGGAAGGAGGTGCTAGCTGTCCACTCGATCTACTCCTCTTAATATCCTGTATACCTCCATCATGTCTCCTCTCATCTTCCTTCTCTCCAAAGAGAAAAGGCCGAGCTCCCTTCATCTCTGCTCATAATGCATACCCTCTAAACCAGTTAGCATCCTAGTAAATCTCCTCTGCACCCTTTCCAACGCTTCCACGTCTCTTCCATAATGAGGCGACCAGAACTGGACACAGTTCTCCAAGTGTGGTCTGTAGAGCTGCATCATTACCTCGTGTCTCTTCAACTTAATCCCTCAATTTATGAAAGCTAACACCCAATATTAATTTATAACTTTTTAAAACTAGAAGTTTACAGAAACTATATGAGTGTATGGAAAGAAAGATGTAACCATATAACCAGATAATCATATAACCATTTACGGAGCGGAAACAGGCCATGTCAGCCTTTCGAGTCCGCACCGGTTCACTAGAACACTCCACCACCTCAAACCTCCAGCTCTCCGCCAATAACCCTCCAACCCCTTCACCTCCATGTACACATCCGACCTTCTCTTAAATGACAGAAGGGACCCTGCTGCAACTATCTAATTCGGAAGATCATTCCATTCTGCCACCACTCGCTGAGTGAAAAAAACCACCTCTAATATTTCTCCTAAAGTGTTGCCCCCTTACCCTTAACTCATGGCCTCTTGTTCCAACCTCTCCTGCCCTCAGGGGAAAGAGTCTGTTTATGTCTAGTCTGTCTATTCCTTTCATGATTTTAAATACCTCTATCAAGTCCCCTCTCAGTCGACTATGTTCCAATGAATAAAGTCCCAGTCTCCTTTAACTCTCCCTGTAATCCAGATCCTGTAAGCCAGGCAACATCCTTGTAAACCTTCTCTGCACCCTCTCCACCTATCTATATCCTTTCTATAATTTGGAGACCAGAACTGAGCACAGTACTCCAAACCTGGCCTCACCAATGCCTTAAACAGCCGCAGCATCACCTCCCAGCTCCTATACTCTACACTATGATTTATGAAGGCCAGCATACCATATGCCTTCTTAAACACCCTGTCTACATGGGAATCCTCCTTCAGTGAACTCTGTACCATAACCCCCAGGTCCCTCTGCTCCTCTGCGTGCCTCAATGCCCTCTCCTTAACTGTATATGTCCTATTCTGGTTATTTTCACCGAAATGCAACACCTCACACTTGTCTACATTGAATTCCATCTGCCATCTTTCAGCCCACTCTTCCAAACAAACCAAATCCTTCTGTAATCCAAGAAAATCTACCTCACTATCCACCACTCCCCCTATTTTCGTTTCATCTGTATATTTGCTTACCCAGTTAACCACACCCTCCTCTAAATCATTAATATAAATGATAAACAACAAGGGACCCAGCACTGATCCCTGAGGCACCCCGCTCGTCAATATATGGGTCAATATATCTGATTTAGAGTACTGTGTGTTCTCAGCTGCTTTACGTCTTATTAAAATGGTGTTCTCAAACACCCAATGAGGTCCTTGAGGGATTTGAACACACGGATGAGAATTTTCAATAACGCATGGCTAGGATTCGTGTCAAAAAAAGCCTACATCTGATATTACTCAGGCCCAAAAGGTCAGTGATATAACTTTACCTCCTACAGACACTGTGAGACCTGCTGAGTTCCTCCGGCATTTCTGTGCTTATTATTGCACTAATTCCCACAATGAAACATTAGAGACTACAAATGCTGGAATCTGGAGGTAAACACCACTTGTTGCAGGTCGAGCAACATCGGCGGGAGAATAAAAGGGTGGTTTCGGGATGGAACCCTTCGTCAGGACCTAGTGTACATTGAAATCCAGAACGTGTGAATGGATGGGTTTTGCGTCACCATGCGGTTTTCAGGCCACGACCACCTTCCACGGGAGGGAATTTGATCCCCCAAACCTCGAAATTTAGTGGCATTACAATCTCTGCCATCAACTTCTCAGGACCACCACAGACCAGAAGCCTAATAGGCCAGCTGCCTACATAAAGGGAACTACGCCAATTTCTGAGACCCCTGCCTCACCTCGGGATCTCTCTAGTCCCTTCCACTGCCTACAGCATCCTGATCAGGAATACAGTGGCGGCTCGCCAGGATGTTGCCTGGGTCGGAGGACCTCAGTTATGGGGAGAGATTGGACAAACTGGGATTGTTTCACCTGGAGCGAAGGAGGCTGAGCTGTGTCCTGATGGAAAAATGTAAGATTATGAGTGGTTCAGAGAGTTGTGAGGGCCAAAATATCCCCCCCCCCATAGTAGGGGCATCAAAAACAAGAGGGCATACTTTTGAAGGGGATGAGGGGAAAGTTCTTTGCACAGAGAGGATTTGAGATCTGGAACTCGCTGCCAGAGGAAATGGTGGGAATCAGATTCATTCACCACATTTAGATGGCTTTTAGACAGACATTTAAATAGATAAGGCCTAGAAGCATACAGTCCTAATGCAGGCAGATGGACAAAGGGGCCAGCATGGAGGTGGTTGGCTGAATGACCTGTTCCTGTGCTGTACCACTTTATGGTTCGGTTGAAAAGTGAACAACAGTGCATAAGAAACAGGGGCAGGAGTCAGCCATCTGGGCCTTCGAGCCTCCTTTGCCGTTCATTGCGATCACAGCTGATCTGGTCATGGACCCAGCTCTTTTCATTCCCCACATCCCTTAATTCCCTGGCTATGCCAAAATCTAACTGTACCTTAAATATATTTAACGAGGCATCCTCCACTGCTTCCTTGGGTGGGAAAATAATAAACAAGGGACGATTTCTATCTGCAATATATTTCACATTCCTTTTGGTATGTCTTTTTATTGGAAAGAGTTCTGAGAGACAGGATATATAGGAATTTGGACAGTCATAGGCTGATTAAGGACAGTTAACGTGGCTTTGTGTGTGGTTGGTCGAGTTTAACAAATCTGGTAGAGTTTTTCGAGGAGGTTACCAAGAACATAGGTGAAAGAAAGGCTGTGGATGTTGTCTACATGGACTTTAATAAGGGCTTTGACAAGGTCCCACATGGGAGGTAAGTTCAGAAGGTTAAGACACTAGGTATCCATGGAGAGGTGGTAAACTGGATTCAAAGTTGGCTGTGTGGGAGAAAGCAGAGAATGGTAGTGGATCGTTGCTTCTCAGACTGGAGGCCTGTGACTAGTGGTGGGCCTCAGGGATCTGTATTGGACCATTATTGTTTGTTGTATCTCTCAATGATCTGGAAGATAACGTGGTAAATTGGATCAGCAAGTTTGCAGATGACACAAAGGAAGGAGGTGTTGTGGACAGCGAGCAAGATTTTCAAAGCTGGCAGAGGGATCTGGACCAACTGGGAGACTGGGCCAGGAAATTGATGATGGAGTTTAATACAGAGAAATATGAGGTGTTGCATTCTTGAAAGGCAAACCAAGGTAGGAGATATACAGTTAATAATAGTGTACTGTGGAATGTGGAGGAGCAGAGAGATCTGGGAATTCAAATACATTATTCCCTGAAGGTGCCATCACATGAACAGGGTTCTAAAGAAAGCTTTTGGCATAAATGAGAATAAGAGTTGGGTTGTTCTATTGAAGTTATTTAAGACTGGTGAGGCCAAATTTGGATTATTGTGTGCAGTTCTGGTAACCTAACTACAGGAAGGATATCAGTAAGATTGAAAGAGTGCAGAGAAGATTTACTAGGATGTTGCTGGATCTTCAGGAGTTGAGTTACAGGGAAAGATTAAACAGGTTAGGACTTTATTTCTTGGAGTGAAGAAGAATGAGGGGAGATTTGATAGAGGTTTACCTGATTATGAGGGGTATAGACAGAGTGGATGAGAGTAGGCTTTTTCCACTTTGATTGGCGGAATTTAATACAAGAGATCATAGTTTTTAAGATGAAAAGGGGAAGGCGTAGGGGGAACATTAAGAGTAAGTTTTTACTCAGACAGGGGTGGGAGTGTGGAATGAGCAGCCTTCTGATGTGGTGAATGCAGGCTCGATCGTGTGTTTATAGAATAATTTGGATAGGTACATGGATGTGGAGGGTGTTGGAATGGGAGGGTGTTGGAATGGGAGCAGGTCAATGGGACTAGGGAGATGATGGTTGGCACAGATTAGAAGGGCCGAATGGCCTGTTTTCTGTGGTTTAGCATTCTACGGTCCTCTGTCCCAAAGTGCCTCACAGCCAATAAAATACTCTCTGTAATTAAAAGCAGCCAATCAGCACCTGCTTTCAGCAAGGTGTCAATGCCCAAGTGATAAGGTTGACTTTGGGATAACTACTGGCTAGAACACCAAACAAAATTTCCTCTAACTTCTTAGTCACACGAATCGAATCAATGCATTAATTTTTTACGTCTTGTTCCCTGCAGCCAAAATCCCACGTTTTATTTATGAAGTGTGATAGAATATATAGATATGTTTTTGGGAGCTAAATTGGGAAAGGTTTGTTAGAATAGGTCACATACAAACACTTTAAAACAGATCTTATTTGAAATACTGGAGCTCTGCCCCATGCTAGACGTATCGGCTCCACAGCTTTTGCAAGAGTTTTGAAGACTACTCAAGAGACTTCACTAATGGATTGTTGTTTGCAAAAAGCAACAGATGAAAGAGGGTGTTGGTGCTGCTGCTGTCTGGAAGAGAACTTGCTGTTGTAAGAGGGTCATGTGGTTTTGCAAGCAGAGAGAGTCAAACAGGCTTTCTCTCAGAGAGAGAGAGAAAGATACAGAGATCACTTGACAGTGTTACAGCCAGTAACAGCACCTGGGACTGGAACAGGACAAGCCTGTTTGTAAGATGGCCTGATCAAAGCCCTTGTGGTTCATGCAAGAGGAGAGGACTGGCTGTCTAATGTTTCACTTGGAATAAGGGAAACAAAAAGGAACTCTGTGGTGACCTGAAAGAAAGAGGTTATCATTTGGCAAGTTTTGTCAGCAAGACACTGGAGTGGCTGATGGAAGTACATCAGTTGTGGATATCCTGGAACAATACATCTCTCTCCGAAAACTGACAAGAACCTTCCTGAGCGGTAACCATTTACCTTTCAAGCACCAAAGCCTGGTGAACTTTATAAATGTTAAATTCTGTGCACGGTATAAGAATTGTCTGCAACCAATGAACTTGGAGGAATGAGAAGTGAGATTGGACTGTGAACCAAAGAACTTTTCTGAACTTACACACACATTACATACACATGCACTTAGAATTAGAAGGGGGTTAAGTTAGGTTAGTTAAGTTAAAGTGTGATTCTAATTTTCATGCTTAAAGATAATTAAAAGCAACTTTTGTTTAAGTAACCATTTGTCTTAGTGAATATCTATTGCTGCTGGGTTTTGGGGTCCTTTGGGCTTGTAACAGAAGTCAATTCACAGAGTAGAAATGTAGAAGGTGGACAGCCAGCACCATTTATTTCCTGGGGCAACAATAACAAATACCAGAGGACATGTGAGGTGAGGAAGGTTTAAGCTGGGAAAACATCAGTTTTTTACTGAGCAGCAGTGAGTGCCAGGGGTGGTGGTGGAAGCTGGAACAACAGGGACATTCTAAAGACTCTTTTGGGTACAAGAGAAATAGAGGGTGTGAGGGGTGTAGGAGAATACCAGCCCTCTCCAGAAAAAAAGAAATAAAGTGAAGAAAATACAAAGTTCAAGAAACACAAAACACAACAAATAAAAGATAAAGTTGTGGAGAAAAGAAAGAAAATGACACCCAAGAAGCAAAAAGTAAAAACAATGGGGAAAAAAGAAGACGCCGGAAGAGAAAGGAGAAGGCCTTACCTGCATGAAGAAACAGGGAGCTGTCGTGGAAAAGAGAGACCGTTCTCCGATGTTGGTGACGACCCCGCAGAGTCGCGAAACAACATAAAGATAGTGGGCCTTAAGGAAGATGAAGAAGGCACAAATATGAAAGAATTTATAAAAGAATGGATCCCAAAGGTCCTGGGAATGACAGAAATACAGGAAGGAATGGTAATAGAAAGGACACACAGAACACTAGCCCCGAAACCACAGTCACAACAAAAACCAAGATCCGTTTTAGTAAAATTTTTGAGATACACGACAAGACAAAATATACTGGAGAGGGCAAGGAATAAAATTAGAGAAGACAAAAAAACATTGGAATACAAGTTCAAAAAATATTTTTTTTACCCAGACATAAGTTTTGAGCTCCTAAAGAAGAGGAAGGAGTTTAACACAGCAAAATCGATCCTATGGAAAAAAAGTTATAAATTTATGTTAAGATATCCAGCTGTGCTTAAAACAGACTGTTCTCAGATCTGGAGAAAGCATGAGAATTTGCAGAATGCCTGCAGGACAGAAGGAGAGATGAAGAGATGTAACAAGAATGAAGAATGGCAATAAAATACATATAAAGATGTAAAAATAATGTATAAATAAGAACTAAAGAAGGGAAAGAAAAGGGAAGTAAGGGGGAAAAAGAGGGTGAGTTTTGTTATATGTGAAGATAAAAGTCTTTTCTGGAAGGGGTTGGGTGGGAGAGAATAACAGTCACTCTGATGTCAGTTGACGCTTGTGAGCGGGTTCACAATCCAAGTGGAGAGGGGAGTTGTGGTTGCCTGGCAAGGGACAAGGGGCAACTCAGAGAGGGGGGGGCATTTGGGGTTAAGGGAATTTTAGATGTGGGAGTTGTTGAAGTATTTTATGTTTTAAATGTGTTGACATACATTGAGTTCAAAAAGGGAAAACTGAGAGATGAAAATGGGGAAAAGGGTGGTGAGGAAGTGGAAATGAGGTGTAAACAGGATATGAGATGGCCATGTTGAACTATATGACTATAAATATTAATGGAATAGATAACCAAATAAAATGAAAAAGGCTATTAAATTTCCTGAAAAAAGAAAAAATAGACATAGAATTTGTGCAAGAAACACATCTAACGGAAGTGGAACATAATAAATTAAAGAGAGACTGGGTAGGGCACGTAGTGGCAGCATCATATAATTCAAAAGCCAGAGGATTAGCTTTATTAATTAATAAAAATGTACCAATCAAAATAGAGGAGGAAATAATAGATCCAGCAGGGAGGTATGTAATGATAAAGTGTCAGATATATTCAGAATTCTGGAATTTGGTCAATATATATGCACCTAATGAAGAGGATCACAAGTTTATGCAAGATATTTTTTTGAAGATTGTAGATACACAAGGGAATATATTGATAGGAGGGGACTTTAACCTTAATTTGGACCCAAAGTTGGATAAAACTGGACAAAAGACAAGCAAAAAGAATTAATTGGCCAAATTTATGGTTAAATCAATGCAGGAAATGAAACATGGATATATGGAGGAGGCAGCACCCAAGGGAGAAGGAATATTCATATTATTCGAGTCGACATTAAACATATTCAAAGATTGATATGTTTTTGTTGTCGGCCCATATTCAAGGGAGAGTTAGGAAAACTGAGTATAAAGCTAGATTACTATCTGATCACTCACTCCTGTTATTAGCCATAGAACTGGAGGACATCCCACCAAGAACCTATAGATGGAGATTAAACTCCATGCTACTTAAAAGACAGGAATTTAGAGAATTTATTGGGAGCCAAATTAAAATGTACTTTGAAATAAATATGGAATCAGTGAAAGACAAATTTATATTATGGGATGCAATGAAAGCCTTCATTAGAGGGCAGATAATAAGTTATGTAACTAAGATGAAGAAGGACTTGGAAAGGGAGATAGTAAGTACAGAAAAAGAACTAACAACAAGGGAAGATACAACAAAAAGAAGAGAATTGGCGGACAAAAAAAATAAAACATTACAAACGTACAAGGTGGAGAAGAACATAATGAAAATAAAGCAAAAGTATTATGAGCTAGGAGAAAAAAAAAAACCACAAAATACTAGCCTGGCAGCTTAAAACAGAACAAGCTAAAAGAACAGTATTAGCATCAAGGAAAAAGGACAAACAAACTACATATAATCAAATAGAGATTCATGAAAACTTTAAGGAATTTTATGAATAATTACACCAAACTGAGAATGAGGGGAAAGATGATAAAATAGAAGAGTTTTTAGCTAAAATTGAACTACTAAAATTGCAAGAAGAGGAGCAAAACAAGCTGATAAAACCATTTGAAATAGAGGAAATACAGGATATATTAAAAAATCTGCCGAACAATAAAATGCCTGGAGAGGATGGATTCCCAATAGAATTCTATAAAACATTTAAAGAGTTATTAATTCCTCCTCTCCTGCAAGTAATGAACCAGATAGAAGAAACACAAAACTTGCCAGATTCATGTAAAACAGCAATAATTACAGTAATACCAAAGACGGGGAAGGATCCACTAACACCAGCATCAAATAGACCAATATCTCTACTTAATTCAGATTATAAGATAATAGCTAAACTATTAGCAAACAGATTGGCCGACTGTGTACCAAAAATAGTAAAACAAGATCAAACTGGATTTATTAAGAAAAGACAAACAGTAGATAATGTCTGTAAATTTATTAATTTAATTCATGCAGTTCAAGGAAATAAGACGCAGAAAAAGCCTTTGACAGGGTAGAATGGAATTATTTATTCAAAATATTACAGAGGTTCAACCTACCAGAAAAATATATTAATTGGATTGAAGCATCCAATTAAGGTGACAGGCGAAGGTGACAGAAAATGGATATGTATTGAACCAATTTAAATTAAGTAGGTCAACTAGGCAGGGATGTCCATTATCTCCCTCACTGTTTGCTTTAGCAATAGAACCATTGGCAGAACTGATAAGAACAGAAAATAAAATAAAAGGAATAAAAATAAAGGAGAAGGAGTATAAAATCAGTTTATTTGCAGATTACATCATAGTATACTTAACAGAACCCGAAATATCAATAAAAGAACTACATAAGAAATTGAAGGAGTATGGAGAAATATCGGGGTACAAGATCAATGCAAATAAAAGTGAAGCGATGCCAATGAGTAATGCGGATGATACAGTATTTAAAAAGGAATCACCATTTAAATGGCAAACACAAGCAATCTGATACCTAGTATTAGATTAGATAATAATTTAAGCCTCCTATACAAATTAAATTATCAGCCATTAATGAAGAAATTACAGGAACATTGATAAGGAGGGTAAACTGCATTAAAATGAATGTCTTCCCAAGGATATAATACTTATTTCAATTGTTACCAATTCCTTTAACAGAGAAAATCTTCAATGAACTAAAGAGAATAAGGAAATTCTTGTGGAAAGGGGGGAAACCGAGGATAGCGTTAGATAAATTAACAGAGTGGTACAAACAAGGTGTTTTGCAGTTACCAGACTTTAACAATTATTATAGAGCAGCACAATTAAGG